>NW_022900921.1:41366290-41390967 GCF_012274545.1 Fukomys damarensis
CCGGCGCCTGCGCATCTGCGGGACAGGGTGGGGACGAGGGGCACGTGAGCCTGGGTCGGTCCGGACTTGGTCTCCTTAGGGAAACCTCGCACAGCCTGGCCCTGGCGCCGCGGGCCATCCTGACCCCTGGGGACCCGATCCACCGGGCCACCTCCCCCTGCCCCAGGATCCCCCAGAGATGTGTGTGGAGCGGGTGGGGAGCCCGCTTCACCTGTCCTGGGTCTGACTCTCACCGTGACCCCCGGGCCTTAAACCAAGGGACAGCAGTGCCTGCGCGTTGAGGCCCTGTCTTAAACCCAGGCCTAGGGTGGAAATTACTGGCTGTGACAGAAAGGTGCGCTGCATCCGGGCATCTTCGATGCTTACTGTTCTCGCCCGGCCTGGCCTAGAAGCTGGCTGAGGTGGCCCTGTTCCCCTGCCTCTCTGGCCTCATTTCCCTTGGGGAGTCTGCGGCGCCTGTGAAGCCCGCCCCCTTCCCCAGGGAGCACTCCTGGTCCTGGAGCAGAAAGGGTCTCAGCAGCTCCCCACAGTGGTGCAGGGCTGGGGCTGGAGAAAGGTCTGAGATCAGTGCGCTGGGAGCCAGAGCAGAGTCCAGCCAAGGTCCAGAGAGACTTCCCGTAGGCATCTGCTTAGCAGCATGAAGGGAAGTGCCTGCTGGGCATCCGTCCCCTCACTCAGTCCTGAGGTCTGGAGGAGCTGCATCGGATCAGGCACGGGGGATGCATCCCTGACCCCACCAGCCACAGGTAAGCTACTGGAAATGAGCTTACAAGGCCCGAGTGGCAGGTGCAGGGACCTCTGCACTGGCCCTCGCAGAGCCCTTCCCCGTGTCACCCGTCCTGTCCCTCGGGTATGCCAGAGCCCTGTTCCTCGCTGCTGCCCTCATCAAGGGGAGATCCCTGAAACAATGCCCCCAACCTGGTGCCACCCTGAGGGCCCCTGTGGGAATCGGAACTGACCCTCTGGAGTCAGGGACCTGGAGTGTGTCCCGCTTGCCCTGTGGTCCTTGGTGACCAGCAGACATGCGTCCTTCCGGGCCTACTGCTCCGGCCCCTCCCTGTTTCCTGGGCAGCCAGGCCAGGCTGGCAGGGGTGGGACCCGTGCTGGGCAGAGCTGCAGGGGGAGGCACAGTCACTGCCCATCTGCTTCCTGGAGGGCATCCAGGGACGACTGGCCCAGGGAGGAGGGAGCTTCCCAGGGAGGGTGCCTGTGTCCCTCAGCAGGAGGTGGTCCTGGGATGACAAGAGAAGCAAACCTAAGTGGACAGACTGCAGTGCTCTCGTGCTCCTTCAGTTAGAGGAGGGAAGCTCAGGGTACACACTGATCCCTCTCCTCCCAGCTGCACACTTGGGTTGCAGCCTTACCTGAGGCATCCCCTTAGCAACTGCCTGAGTGTGGCCCTTGTAAGTCGTTACCACAGGCAGGGAACGAAGGGCTCCTTGGAGCCTGGTCTCTCAATATGCACTGTCCTGTATGGTAGTATTGGTTGTTTACCGCACAAGGCCCAGGTTGAATGGAGCTGAGAGCCACCCTCACCCTGCCAGGCTATTGGAGGCCTGCAGGACTCATCCACCCAAGGGGTCCCTTCCTCTGCTTTGCATTGGGCTAGGTCACGGGGCCATGGAGGGTGTAGGTACCCACTCTACTCTGCCTGGTCTTCCCACACACCTGTGAGAGCCCTCCTATCTTTGACCTGGCCAGCTGACACACCCCTCCTGGGGCAGGGAGTGGCAGAGGTGGGCCAGGCCAAATGAATGAGGTTCTCTGGGAAGGCTGGTTTGACATGGGATTCAGGGGAGCCAGATGCTTGAGCAAGATGGCTGTTCTGAGTATGGGCCCCATTTTCAGGCAGCAAAGTGGGGTAACTGTCTGTAGGGAACCTTCCCCAAGTATCCCAGCTGCCTCCTCTGCTCCCCACTGTCAAGGGGGCACGGTGCAGGCCGATTGGACAAGAATAAGGGCACAGCCTTACTTCCAGGAAGTGCAGGGGACACAAGTCTGTCTCTGGGTGTCTTCCACCCCAGGGCAGGTGGAGTCTCACAAAATTTTGCAGCAAAAGCCAAGTGTGGTGGTGCACGCCTATAATCCCAGCACTTGGGAGCCAGATGCAGGAGATTGTTAAGAGTTTGAGGCTAGCATGAGCTACACAGTGAGTTCAAGGCCAGCCTGAAATACAGTGAGATCCTTTCTCCAAAAAAGTTTTTTTTGTTTTTTTTTTTTGGCACCAAAGCTTGTGGGCCTGAAGTGGATCAGGACTGGCTAACTGCTCCAGGGGCCTCCCAGCCAGCCTTGTCCCTGACTTGTCACTGCCTCCAGCCCCAAGGCTCTCAGGTGCTGGGTGCCCACTAATGCTTTACAGTGGCCCAGGAAGTGCTCCGAGCTGGGAAGGCTGCACAGGACGAGAGGCCCTCCTGGCCAGAAGTGAGGCCCAGTTCCTTGTCTCCTGAACCCTTGTGCCATTTTATGGCCATGTCACTGCCCCACCTGGAATCCAAACACAGCGGCCATTGCATGGTGGCCCTGGGTGCAGCCCCTGCTGGGGCTCCCAACCTCTGGGCATCAGAGATATGGGTCTCCATCTCCTGCCCATCTGTACCCTCTCCTAAGGAACACCTTGGGTCACACTTCCCCTGGCTGCAGAAGAGGGAGAGAGACAGAATGACTTTCCCGAGATCCTGCAGTCTAACTCACCCAGCTGGGACCCCTTGCTTTCCACCAGGCCTCCTAACTCTGCCCCACTGCCCAGCCTAGCCGCTTCTCTCCCTGCCTGCCAGGATCTGAGAACAAAGTGGGTTGGTGGTCTTCTTGTCACCTAAGTTACCCATCTCTGCTAGACCCCTGTAGGGACAAGAAGCTCACTACCTCAGAGGGGCTGAGCTGCGTGGGAAGCCCTTGCTGAGCAAGGTCAATACTGATCACCCTGTGCCTCCTGAGCACAGCACAGGGACCCCAAGCCCTCTCCCCTCTGCATGCCCGGCCTCAGAGCATGGCCCAAGGAAACAGGAAGTCGCCTTACCAGCCTCGGAGCAGAGGTGGGCACCCATCATCCCAGGGTCCTCAGGCACAGGTCCTCAGTCAATAGGGAGCAATCTGACAGAGGCCAGGGCTCAGGTTTCCAAAGCCTCAATGGGTCTCTTTTTTATGGGTGGAGATCATATCACAGGGTTGATGATTAATTAGACGCTGCTGTCACACATTACAATATACAGGGAATTTCCTGGTGGTTTCTCCTGGCTCCAAGCAGACCTGCCCCAGCTGGCTGCCTGAGAAAAGGAAACGGGACACACACATGACTAGGGAGGGTGTCAGCAGCCTTGTCTCTGATCTCTGACCCATGGCAGATTGGCCCTGCTTTATAATTGGCCAGGGCAGGTTAATAAGTACCTGTACCCAGCCTCTGGTTCTCTAGACTTGGGGTGGGGCCTGGACCTTTAGAAAACAACCCCAGTTAGCCAGGTGTGGTGGTGCACATCTGTAATCCCAGCACTCTGGGAGGCTGAGGCAGGACAATTCCAAGTTCAAGCCCAGCCTGGGCAATTTCTTTTCTTTTCTTTTTTTGGGGGGGTACCAGAGATGGAACTCAGGACCTTGTGCTGGCAAGGCAGATGGCAGAACCCTGAGCTAAATCCCCCAGCCCTGGGCAACTTCTTAGTGAGCTGCTGTCTCAAAAAAATTTTTTTAAATTTTTTTTTCACAAACAAAGCTTCTTTTATGTATTTATTTTGGGTACTGGGTATTGAACTCGGGTCCTTGCACTTGTGAGGCAGGCGGCAGAACCACTGAGCAAAATCCCTGGCCCTTAATGTTTTTTTCTTAAACTGCTAGAGATATAACTCCAGAAGGGCCCTAAATTCAATCCCTAGTGCCGCACAAAAACCAAAAAACAAAACATTCCCCGGTGATTGCAATGTGTTGCTGAAATGGACCGAATTGAGTGAGCTGCAGGTTAGACCATGGAGTTGCACCTGCCTTGGGCCTGCAGTAGGGAGGAGGGGCTCAGGAGATGAAGGGGAGAGGGGTGGCCAGTCCCCCAGACTTGCTGCACTGGAATTCTACTTTCTAGGCTCTGCCATAGCACCGGAAACCCCCACAGGAGGTCAGACCTCTGCCCCTGGGTTTCCCTTAGGGAAACTGAGGCTCATGGAGGCAAAAGGCTTGCTCTGACCCTGTGCTTCCCATAGGCAATGAGCACACTAATCTCCTGGGGTCTTCTTAAAAGCAGACCAATGAAAGCTTGGGGTCCTGGGGACACTGTGTCATTCCTAACTAGGGGGTCCTGCAAGCCCACTTGGGTGGGAAGCTTCCCCCAGATTGGTCTGGGGGCTGTGAATGCCCTGGCCTTCCAGGCTGAGCTGTTGCCAAGGCCCCAGATCAAGGCCATGATTGGGGATGGCTCTGAACTCGCTCTGTGCTGAACTGCTTGGGAGGGGGCTTGGCGGGGGTGGGAGAGGACGGGGGTTCTGGAGAGCCAGATTCTGTGCTGTGTTTCCCTGTTCTCCCTGAGCCTTGGTATTTCCTATGGGAAGCCAGAATGAGCTGGTCTGGGTCCCCTTTCTGCCCAACGTGCTATGACTTTGCTCTTGGCCAAAGGAAGGTGGGTGGTGCCACTCTGCCACCACGGACATGCCTCTCTGGCGCCCCCTTCCAGCTCCTCTGCACCATCCACAGCAGGCTCCAGTGGCCCAGCCCCTGGTCTGGGGCCCTGCTGTCCTGGTTGAGGAACCAGGTATGTGGCTCCCTGGGGGGCCTCTGGCCCTTTGGCAGCCGCTGCAGTCTCTGGGTAGTGCTGGAGGCCCTGCTCCTCCCTCCAGACTCCAGCTGCACCCTGGTTGCCGGGAGCCCCTGCAGAGGGCTGGAGCGGGGCGACTGGCGATAAGCTGCCTCTATGACAGGGCTGTGCGTGGGATCTTATTGGGTCATCAGCTCCGAGCTTTGTTTTACCCCATCTGGAAAATCACCAGGCGAGTTGGGGCCACCTGGCTGACCAGAGCCAGGAGGCAGGATGAGACACCCTGCTGCCCACCTGCAGGACCTCAAAGAGAGAAGGCAGTGTGAGGAGTTGGAGTCCCCGCAGGCCACCGTGGGGGACAGAGAGGTGGGTTCCCATCACACAAGTCTGAATTTCTGTGACTGACAGGGTTCAAGGCATGCCACCCTAAAATACGGTCTCGGCAGGGCGTGGTGGCACATGCCTGTAATCCGAGTACTGTGGGGGACTGAGGCAGGGGGATCACATGTTCAAACCCAGCCTGGGCAATTTACTGTCCTAGCAAGATGCTGAGTTAAAATTTAAAAGGGGCTGGGATGTAACTCAGTGTGAAGACCCTGGGCTCAATCTGGAGTATGGGGTGGGGGGCACCTCGGCTTGGCATTTGGAAACAGCAGAAGCGGGGAGGCCACTCTCACCTCCCTTGCCCTTCTCAAAAGCAGGTGACACCCCTCATCCAAGGGAGAGCCAGAAGAGCTTTGCTAAGCCCAACTCCTCCCCATCCCTGAGACCCCTCCTTCACAGCTGTCCACGTACCACCAAGTACACCAAAGAAATCCAAATGCCTCATTTCGTCAAAACTTTCTCTCTCCCTTTCTTTCTTTCTCTCTCTCTCTCCTTCCTTCCTTCTCTCTCTCTTTCTTGGCAGCACTTGGGCTTGAACATGCTAGGCAAATGCACTACCAGTGAGCTACATCCCCAGCCCTTTTATTTATTTGTTTATTTATTATCTATTTATCTATTTGTTTATTTATTTGGTACCAGGGATTGAACTCAGGACCTTGTGCCTCTGAGGCAGGTGGCAGAACCACTGAGCTAAATCCCCAGCCTGGGGCCTTTTTATTTTTTATTTCGAGGCAGGCATTACTAAATTACCAGCCTAGACTCCAGCTAGAGATCTTTTTGCCTCCACCTCCCAGATGGCTGGGATTCCTTCCAGGCATGCACCACCATGCCTGACATTGAACTTCATTCCTGAAGGCTCCCAACTCATGTAATTCTTACATTAAGTGAGAAAGCGCATAGTTCCCCTCTTGCTAATCTGCTTCTTGTGGGGTGGGGTGAGCGATGGGTGAGGCACATCACTAGTTCCAGCCCTCCACTGCTTTGAGAATCCTCTTGGTCACTCCACAGAAAGCTTCCAGTGGTTCTGAAAATCCCACATCACAGATGGGGAAGCAGACACAAGGAAGGAGGTTAAGCAACTTGTTCACCGTCGGGATCTGGCCCAAGCACTGCGGCTTGTGCCAGGCTGCACCTTGTGGGTACTCAGCGTTACTAGCTCATGTCCCCCGCCCCCATCCAGGTGCACCCTAGGTAGCAGCTTTAAGGTGACAGATCGCCCGAGTGCCTACTAGGAAGACTGCACCTTCCCCTCCCTTTCCGTGCCGTCAGCATGGTGAAGCTGGTGCCTGCTTACGAACATTTGTTCTGGACTGGCAGGACCTGCCAGTGGGACCCTGGTGGCCTTGGGCCTGGAGCAGCCGTCCAGGCGGCCCCTGCTGGGTGTAATCGGTACTGCAGGATTCGCTGGGTTCTGCTGAGTCCTCAAAGCTAGCTGCCAGGCGTCGCTGTTCCATGCCCGGGCTTCTGAACCTCCTCCCTCCCTTGGGTGGGTTTGTCACCTCCTGGGGACCCCAGACTAGCAGCCAGCCCTCAATTCGCCCAGGTCCTACCAATTACAGGGTACATTGTGCAGGTCACCTGGCAAGAAGCCCAGTCTGTGACACCTGGCAGCCCAGCCCTGTGACCTCTGCTGTCAGGGCCCCAGGACCCTTGTCCTAGGGGCTTCCAGTGCCCATCATTTCCCTGGATCCTGCTGACATAGAAGAGGACCAGGGTGGGGTGGGGTGGGGAGCTGGGAGGTGGAGGGCGGGGTGAGAGTAGGGCTGCCACTCCTGAACACCAGGACCATGGGCACATAGTGGCCATAGGGGACTTGTCAGGGCAAAACAGGTCAGTGTGGTAGCTTCTTTAAAAGTTCACCTGATGGCCAGGCAAGTGTAATGATGCACGCTTGTAATCCAGCACTCAGGAGGCTGAGGCAGGAGGATCGCTGTGAGTTCAAGGCTAGCCCAGGCTACATAGTTCAAGGCCAGCTTGAACTACATAGCAAGATCCTGTCTCAAAATAACAACAACAAGCTTAGGGAGGATGCACATAGGTTAAATGCAAATTCCAGGCCCTTTCATGTAAGGGACTAGAGTTTCCTTGAGTTTTAGAATCTGGAGGGTACCAGCCCTGTGGATAACCAAAGCACAACTGTCATGTTGCCCATGACACTCCACTCCCGGGCTGCCCAGCCAAGAGCAGTGTTGTGATTACACACCGCGGAGCAGTGCTCGCCACAAGGAAGGCTACGTCTGAGTCACTTGTGCAATGGATGCAACTTGAGACCATACGTGCAGTGAAGAGGAGTTGGCGCACAACTTGAATATTGCATAATGAATATTGCATAAAGAGCAAAATAAAAGATAGTTAATAGACAGATAGCTCTTTTGTAAGTGGGAAAGAGACCAAGAGATGGAGGGAGAGGAAGGGGACGAGAGAAGGATCAGGATGTGCCCTGTACAGGTGCCGACTCCCCACGATGAGCACAGTCATGCACTGCTGACATGGACAAATAAAAATTAAAATACACACCGCAGCGCGTAGTGTATCGTCAGGACTGCGCTTCCTGGGCGGAGTGACGGGGAGACGCACAGGGGAAGCCTGGGGGTACTGGGGAAGCCCTCCTCCTTGGACGGGTGGCTGTCGCACAGGTGCACTTTCTGCCCCGGCTAAATTCCCACGCGAGGACGACAGGCGGAGCTTCTGGAGGCCTGTCCAGCACCGTCCCCTGGTGGAGAAGAGCGGGACTGACTCAGGAGGGACCCTCCTGCCCCAAAGGCTACCAGCCGCGCCTCACCTGCATCCCTGCGGGCACTTGCTCTCTCGCTCACCAGGTCAGCCCGCTCCATCCTAACATCCTGGGGGTCCTGCATCCTCTGTGTCAGTAGCTGCCCCACCCAGGGCTTGGGGTCCAGAGGAGGGAGGCCCAGGAAGGTCGCAGTGGCACTTCGGCCCTGCCCGCCTCTCCCGGGTGGCCACCTAGTCGTGAGTGGGGAGCGGGGGAGGGGCAGCACGGCTGTCATCTTCTGTGCAGGAAGATGACAGCCATGCCTCCCCTGTGTGTGTTCGACGAGTTTACTGAATACCTGCTAAGTGCCTGGCACTGTCTTAATTCCGGGGAGCTAGAGGTGGGACAAAAATGCAATCCTTGTGCCTCAGTCACTTCATGTACACCTTGGTTGACAGGTAAATGTGACAGGAGGGCCTCACAGAGAACTGGGAAAGCCAGACTGACATGGAAGGCTGTTATATCCAAAAGGGCTGCTAGAGCTCCAGCCAGTACGTCAAAATTCCAGGCAACAGGGGCATTCCTTTAGGCTACGTCTGTTCTCTATTAAGCTGGTTTATCATCAAGCTTAGGGAACACCTTCAGTTACATATAATTAGCCAGAATTTATCATGGGGCCATCACATGCTGCAAGGGAATCTGACAAATGTCTTTATCAGGAGGAGCAGCTAAAACCTGGGGCTCCACTATGAAGGAAGAAGACTGGCTATCACGTGGGTAGAAGGGACAGTGGGTTCCTGATCACAAAGGCCACGCTAAGGTGGGTTTGGACTCCATTTTGTGGAAAACAGAATTGCTCACGGCTCTAAGGCCCTGTTGGTAGGTGGGGAGGACCCAAGGTAGGGCAGGTGACAATAGGAGAGTAGATGCAGGAGGTGGAACAGGAAGGCCACAGGCCTGCTGGGTGAGGGTCTGGGATGAACATGGTGAAAGCCAAGTGCTTCAGCTCAGAGCACCTAAGGAGCACATGGAGTTGGGATATGCTTGGTGTGCCCAGGCTATACGGTGAATGCTTCTATTTTTATTTTGTTATTGTTGTTGTTTTTTGAGACAGGGTCTCACTATGTACCCCAGGCTGGCCTTGAACTCACAGCAATCCTCCTGCCTCAGCCTCCCAAGTGCTGGAATTATAGGTGTGCACCACCACACCTGGCATCATATGGATATTTTCTTTCTCTATCCCTCCATACCCAAGTAGGCTCCATTCCCTTGATTTTACTCAAGTGCCACTGGCCCAGGCATTTGCAACTGGCAACTCCTATGGGTTGGATGTGGCTTATGCCCCAAATGTTCATGCTCTGAAAGCTTGGACCCAAATGTGGTGGTGTTGAGGTGGTGGGACCTTCAAGAGGTGGGGCTTACTGGGAGGTGATTAGGCCACTGAGGGTGCGGCCTTGGAAGAGATCAATGTTGTTCTCAGGGGACCCTGGTCCATTTCTGAGAGGGTTGGTTATTACAAAGAGAATGAACCAGTCCCCAAATCTTCCTAGCTTCCTGTCTCATCATATGAGCTAAACAAACCTCTTTTCTTCTTAAAGTACCCAACCTGGGATATTTTGATGTAGCTACAGAAAAGGGACTAATACTGATACTGAGGTATTATTAGTACTGAATATTAATACTGACTTTTTACTGAAGCTTGAGAGTCATGCAGGGCATGAGCTTGGGGGAGGGTTAAATTGTATCTCAGCCAGCCATTCCTTTCAAGGGGCCTAGGACATTTCTCACAGTTCTTTATGAGCCACAACTTTCCTCTACTGACCACCCTGGACCCATACCCTTTCTGTCCCTCAAATCCAGCTCAGATCAGCTGGGGATGTAGCTCAGTGGCACCGTGCCTGCCTAGCAAGTGCAAGGACCTGATTTCAATCCCTGCTACAAAACAACAACAACAACAAAACAAAAAACTCCATCTCCAATCTCCTCACCCTCTCCATGAGTCTTTGGAAGGTAATTGGATTATGGGCTGCTAGAGGCCCCGGTAGATTCATCACTAATGAGCTCATGGCTGAATGTGCCGTTAAGAGGCCTGGTTGGAGGAGGTAGGTCACAGGGGCCTGCGTTTGGGGTTAGATCTCTCACTGTGAATCTTTCCTTGCTTTCTGCTTCCTGGCTCTCACAAGTTGAGCTGCTGTCCTCTGCTGTGCCTTTCTGCCATTGATGGTCCTGCCTTGGAGCCATTCCCCGTGAACTAAACCCTCTGCTTGTGGTACCAGAGATTGAACTCAGGACCTTCTGCTTGCAAGGCAGGCAGCAGCACCACTGAGCTAAATCCGTGGCCCAACTGGACCCTCTGAAACCATGAGCCCAAATCACTCTCTTCTCCTTTAAGATGCAGGTGTCAGGCATTTTATCCCGGTGAAGGGAAAGTCACCAGCCCTGAGAGGAAAGAATGTTTGCCAATCCAGGAGTATGACCAAGAATCTAGTCTTGGCTCAGGACTCAGAGTGGCAGAAGTTTCCTGGGAAAAACAAAAACTTGAAACCAGAACCATTCATGCAAATGACATCCAAATGTGTGATAGTCACATGGCAGAGGATCCCAAGATGGACAGGTGAACTCTTAGAGCTTCACAAAAACAAATGCAAAACATCTCTGAGGCTATTTTTACAACCCAGGACACATGGGACTCCCAACGGTCAACACAATCCACCTGAAGATGAGCTCACATTCCAACAACTGCAAATCACATGAAAAAACTGTCTATCCACCATGAGGGCTAGGGATTTAGCTCAGTGGTTCCGCTGCCTGCCTCACAAGTGCAAGTCCAGAGTTTGATCCCTGGTACCAAAAAAACAACAAAAACAAAACAAAACAAATAAAAAACATAACTAGAAGAGCAAAAACTATCCACCATGAGAGAAACCCAGCAGGTACAACAAAGAGGAAAAGCAACCTGTCCTCACATGTGGGAGCTAGGTATCATGATCTGCATCTATAATGCCAGCTGTCCAAGAGGCTGAGGCGGGAGGATTGTGAGTTCAAGTGTTCGAAGCCAAAGTAGGCAATAGGAACTTGAGGTCCAGGGATTTAGCTCAGTGGCTCTGCTGCCTGCCTCGCAAGCACAAGGACCCAAGTTCAATCCCCGGTACCAAAAAAAAAAAAAGGAACTTGAGATAATAGAATGAGCTGAAAGAATATAAAATCAGCATGTTAAAAGGATTAAAAATATAATCCTCCTTCCTCAGCCTCCTAAATTCTGGGATTATAGGCATGCACTGCCATGCCTGGCCAGGAACAGCTTTTAAAAGGAATCAAGAGAATGAAAAATATAATTATTAAAATTTTAAACATAATTTGAATTGAGAATATGACTGGAAGGCAAATCTTCAAAAATTCCTGAGGATGCAGCCCTCTGTCAAAAAGTTAGAATATTTGAAAGAAAGGTTAAGAGACATGGATTAAAAAAAAATGAGAAAATTGAGTTTCAAACAAATAGGAGTTCCAAAAGAAAAACTCAAAATGAATGGTAGAAAAATATCTGTGACATTTGAAATAACAATCAATGAAAATTTTCTAGAATGGGAAAGAGACATGAATTTTCAGATCAAAAAGGCATATTGAGTGAGTCCTGGGCAAGATAAATAAAAACAAATGCACACATGAATGTTGCAGAAAACCAAAAAGAAATCTTTAAAAGTAATCAGAAAAAATACGGCTCATTTAAAAAGAAGTTTGTGGGCCGGGGATTTAGCTCAGCGGTTCGGTGGCCTGCCTTGCAAGCGCAAGGACCTGAGTTCTATCCCCGGTACCAAAAAAAAATTAATTAATTAAAAAATAAAAATAAAAAGAAGTTTGTGCTGTGTGTGAAGGTGCACATCTGTAATCCCAGCACTGGCAAGGCTGAGGCAGGAGGATCATGAGTTTGAGCCCAGCCTGGGCGATTTAGTGACTTAGCCAGACTTGGTCTCTAAATAAAACAAATGAGGACTGGGGATGTGGCTCAGGGGTTCTGCCACCTGCCTCACAAGTACAAGGGCCCAAGTTCAATCCCCAGTAACAAAACAAAACAAAACAAACAACAACAACAACAAATGAAAAGGACTGGTTGTAGCTCAAGATGAAGATCTAAGTTCAATTTCAGCATTGCAAAGATAGAGATGGATAGATGGATGGATAGACAGATATAGATATATGATAATTAAATGATACAATAAGGTTTTTGTTTTTGGTTCTGGGAATCAAACTTGGGACCTTGCACTTGCAAGGCAGGCAGCGGAACCACTGAGCTAAATCTCCAGCTCTAGAATAAGTATTTTAATAGGTTTTTATTAGCTTTCTGTGACAGTAACAAATACCTGAGGTAATCAACTTATAAAGTAAAAAGGTATGTTTGGCTCATAGTTTTAGGGCTTTCAACCCACGGTCAGGTGGGCCTGCTGCTTTGCCAAGGCGGTTCGTCATGGGGGCAGCACAAGGTGGAGCAAAGGCACTCACCTGGCTGGAAAAAGAAAGAGGAAGGGGCCAGGGCCCCACCGTCCCCTCCAGCCACCTCCCTAGTGACCTAAGGATCTTCCACTAGACACCTCCTCCTCCTAGCACCACCCTGGGAAGCAAGACTTTGTTGCGTGCACTGCTGCGGGCTCCTGAAGCTCCAAACCAGAGCAGGAGCAATAATTAGATTGATTAGAGGCAACTTTCTGCCTTAATAGAGACCATTAAAAAATAAACATAAGGACTGGGGATTTAGCTCAGTGGTGCTGCCACCTGCCTCGCAAGCACAAGGTCCTGAGTTTGATCTCCAGTACAAAACAAAAACAACTACATGATGAGACCCTGTCTCAAACAAACAAACAAATAAATAAGTAGCCGGGTGTGGAGGTGCACACCTGTAATCCCAGCACTTGGGAGGCTGAGACAGGAGGATCGCTGTGAGTTCAAGACCAGCCTGGGCTACACAGTGAGTTCCAGGTCAGTCTCAACTACACAGTGAGACCCTGTCTCAAAGAAATAAATAAATAAAATAAACAAAACAAAAACAAAAACAAAATTGCACAAAAAAAGTAAGTCCTTCCAATGTGCTGAAGGAAAGTAACCATCACATTTGAATTCTAGACCCATGAAAATGATTATTGAGGAGTAAGGGGGGAATAATTTTTGCAGACAGGAAAATATTTAAATGGAAACATTACTATAGCACATATATTGATAAGAAGGAAACCAAAGTCACAGGAAAGGCATGCAATAGTAAGGGTCCCCAGTTATCTTTTGGCATGTCACAAATCACCCCAAACTTAATGGAGTAAAACACTGTCTTAGTCACTTTCTTATCACTGAGACACATTACTCACCATGCACAATTTAAAGAAGGAGAGGTTTTGTTGGCTCAGTTTGTAGAGGTTCCAGTCTGTAGTCAGCTGTCTCCCAGGTGTGGCACAGGGACAAGGTGGAGGAGAGCTGCTCACAGCATGGTGGGCTGGAGGCCAAGAAAGAAGGAAGGAGCCAGGCAGGGAGATAAACCCTTCCAGGTCACGCCCCCAGCCACCGCCTCTTCTGACCACAACCCCCCCCCCAAAGCAAGTCTGCTCTAAACCTGGGTAACCTAATCACTTCCCCAAAGCCCCATCTATGATCCTAGTGCATGGGGCTCTTGGAGGATGTCTGGATAGAAACTATATCAAATACCAACCCTGGTATCAAATACCATGGTATTGTCTGCCCAGATTCAGGAGTTCTCGTGGGACACAGCAAGGATGGTGGACTGTGTTTCATGACCCCTGGGGCCTCAACTGGAAAGCCTTGAATGGTTGAGCAAGACTCAGAAGACTGAGGGCTGAAAGCCCCCTGGGGGCTTCTTCACCCAAGTGCCTGCCCTGTTCTAAGGCTGATTTCTCATATGCTAATCTCTTATGTCTCACATCAACCCCAAGAAATAATATGAGGTGTGAACGAACAATCCAGTGAATGTTTTAATAAAAAAATTTTTTTGTTGTTGTTTTCTGAGACCAGGCCTTGATATGTAGTTCAGGCTGGTCTTGAACTCACTGTGTAGCCCCGGCTGGCCTTGAACTCATAGCAGTCCTCCTGCCTCGGCCTCCTGAGTGCTGGGATTACAAGAGTATGCCACCATGCCTGGCGTTAAATAAAAGAATTTATTACCCTGAGAGACACATTGCCATTAATCCCCCTCAACATAGTCCCTCCTACCTGAAACACACTCATTCCAGATTCTTGCCACTTTCTAAAGCGATTCTGGAAGTCCTCTTTCATGAGTAGTTTTGCAAGGCTGCCTCAATGTCCTGAATTGATTCGGAACTTTTAAGGCAATTTCTGTGAGAACCATGACGGCACATCTTCACCCGCCTTATTCTGGCTCTTCCTCAAAGTCAAAGTGACCAGCAAAGGCGGACATCTTGAATCGATTCCGGACGTGGAAGCAGTGTGACCACACGACTCAAGACACTCACAAAAGAGGTCTTCCAGAGCTGCTTCAGAAGAGGCAGGAGTACTGGGATAAGTGTGTTCAAAGCCAGAGGAGCATTTTGAGGAAGATTTGTGACAGTGCGTCTTTTACTGTGATAAGTTTTTAAACTTTAAACATTCGCTGTGTTGTTTTATTACACCTCATAAAAGTTAGCCCCCTTTGCCTGCATTTTTAAGTCTGTAGTTCAACCAACTGCAGGTCCAGAATATTCTAAAAAAAAAGCGAAACTGCATCTGTCCCGACATGTATAGATGTTTTCCTTGTCATTGCCCCCTGAACAAGTTGGGATGACAACTATTTCCATAGCGCTGGCTTTGTTATAAGCCGGGTAGACTTGGTTTACAGGATCCGGGGGGGGGTCTGTGCAATCACCACACCATTTTGCAGAAGGAACTTGAGTGTCTCTAGCTTTTGGTGTCTGTGGGGCTCCTGCATCCAGTCCCCCAGGACACTGAGACATGACTGTGTTCCCATTTTACAGATAAGCACAGTGAGGGCCAGAGAGCTCAGGGCACGCTCGAGGCCACACAGCAGGGACAGGGCCAGGAGTCGATCTGATTCTGGCCCTGATGCCCTTTCACTGGAGATGAGTCCGTGCCTGTGTGGCCTGGTGGGCACTGGCCCTGTTCTGAGGGGTAGTTTGGCTGCAGCCTGGCAGCCTGCCTACCACTCTCTGCACCCCTCTCCACAGCCAGCAGGAACAGTATCTCTTGGGGTTCCTTGGGCTTCCCACTCTAGGGCAACCCCTGGACTTGGCAGTCTGTGTGGGAAAGTTCCATGACCTGGGGTGGTGGTGCACACTTGTGGTCCCAGTCACTGGGGAGGCCTCGGCAGGAAGACCCCTCACATCCAGAGGTTCAACACTACATGGGCAACGCAGAGGTTTGACAGTTGCCGGGCACTCAGAGCCCGCACTGCTCCTCCCTGAGTGATGCCTCCCATCTTCCTGGGCTGAGTGCCCAGGGCATGGAATCCAGGACAGCTGAGCCTTCCCGGAGGAGACATGACAAACTCAAATGAAGAGTGTCTCTGTCCTTGTTCAACGCAGGCAGACTGCAGTGGCTTTGGGAGAAAGCAGCCAATTATAAAAGGTGGTCTCCTTGGGAGGACTTCACTGGGTCAGAAGCCAGATTGATGCCCTTTCATCCCAACCTTCCTGTGCCTGTGTACAGAATGGGCAATGTGTCCAAACTCTAATCATAAACCCCTGCAAAGATCCTTAGTGCTAACCCAGCTCGGGGGACCAGCGGGTGACAGGGACAGCACGGGACAATGGCTCTGCAGCTGAGGCACATGCTGTGGTACTGAGCTCCGCTCCTATTTCTAGTTCTGTTCACAGCCTCGAGGATTTTATCATCATGCACATTTAAGAGATAAGGAAACTGAGGTTACTGAGGTTAGGTAACGTAACCAAGGTCACATATATAGAAAGTGGCGGAACTTTTCAAAAGATGAGGTTGGGGAAATGCACATCATTTGTAGAAGTTTTCAACAAGGTCTAGGAACACAGGTTTCCAGTTAACCCTCACATAACCAGAAAAGTGAATTCCCCAGAAAGTGAGCACCACGCACTTGATATGCTGATTAATGGAGCTCTGGGTAAACAGCCCAGACCACAGGAAGAAAAGATGTGCAGAAATTAGCAGCAGCATTCTCCGAATTCATGGTATGCCTGGAGATCCCCACTTGAAAAGTAGCAAAATATACTTCCTTCCGAGCATCTGGCCAGCGCTAAGCTACGCGGGCCACAAGGGTCTGTGGGGTGCCCTCACTACCCCTTCCTCTCTTGGGTCAGCTCCTTCTGCTACCTGCAGAGCCGGTGGAAAGCGGGAGATCGTAAGCGGCCACCAGTCTGCAGCGTGGCCCTGAGCTGGCCTCTTATCTGCTCTGGACCTTAGATCTCATCGGTAAAAGCAGATGACAGCACATGCAAAGGGCTGAGGCCTTCTCACGGAGCTCCCTGATGACTCCTACTCCAGGGGTCTCCTGGGCATCCCCAGAGTCCAGCAGAGTCCCCAAGCTGGGAGCCCCAGGTGGGAACATTTACAGGAAGCAAGAAGCGGTCCCTAAATTCTGGAGTCCAGCAAGAGCCAGAAGACTTCCCACCCCGCTCCAGCAGACTTCCTGGGCTGGGGCAGCCCATGGGCACTCAGCTCGGGATGCTCTGCCCGCTTCCCTTTAGGGCTAATGTGAGGCCAGTGGAGAGGAAGGATGCTTTCCCAGTGGAACAAACCTGGTTCAGCTGCCAGCGTGTGCTCTGTGCCCTCCTCACCTCCTCAGGTACACTCCTGTACCTGGCACAGTACTGGGTGATCACGGGGTGCTGGCACATATGGCCGGGTTCAGGGAAGCCCTTGGCACTATTCAGTGACACCCATGTGTGGGCACTGGGCCAGATGGGCTCCCAGATGTGCCCCAACAAAGCAGAGCCTCCTGCTCTCTGTCCTACCCTCTCCCCTTCTTTGGTGCCTCAGAAGGCAGATATGAGCCAGGTGTGGTGGCGCATGTCTGTAATCTCAGCACTCAGGAGGCTGAGGCGGGAGGATCACAAGTTCAAGGCCAGCCAGGCTACATAGTGAATTTAAGGCCAGCCTGGACTACGTAGTAAGACCCTGTCTCAACAAAGAAAAGAAAAGAAAAGAAATGTTCCCAGCTGTCTGCCAGAGCCAAGATGTCCTTCACTCGTCAGGGTTAATAGCCCTCCCATCATGGCGTTGTGCATACTTCAGTGTCAGTATTAGGAGCTACTCCTGCACGGCAGCTTGGCGCACCCCCCCCCGCTTCCCCACACTATAGTAACTAAAGGGTATCTCCCCAGCCCTCCTGCCCAGGCCCATAGCGCTGCCCTGGAGCAGGGCTAGGTATCTGGGGGTGAGGCCACCTGCAGGTGCATTCCTCCTCGAGTGTCCAGATGCCCCTGTGGGCCCTGACCTTGGCTGTCCTCCATGCTTGTCCTTGTCGGTGGTGTGTGCCAGCCAGGCCCTGTGTGCCAGACTGTGTGCAGCTGTCTCGCTACCTCTAGGATTCTTCATGCGAGAGCAGCTGTTCACCTGCCTGCTGGGAGCTCTGGCCAGCCCCGCTTACAGGGCGGATTTTATGCTGAGACAGCAGCATGGCCCAGGTAGGTGTTCTGGACGGCCAGGTAGATGAGGCAGCAGCACCACCTTCTACACCTGTCCTGAGTCAGGATGCCAGCATCCAGCCCATCCCCAGGCCTGGAAGCTTCTGAATCTGCAAACCCAAGCCACCACTCAAATTGCAGCTGAGTTGGGGTCTGGAGGGACCAAAATCCACACAGGTGCCCTTCAGGCTGGACCAGCTGGTGAGGCAGCCATAGGTCTCACCTGACCCACCCCACCCTCACAGTGCAGCCTGAAGATGATTAGATCAAAATAATGGGTGTGATCGAAAGATACAGTGAATGCTTAAATTTTTAAAATTGATTACAGTGAAAGACACATTGCCACAATCCCCTCGGACTCTTCCCTCTCCCTTCCGACACGCCTGTCCCATTGTCCTCCACACCTTCGGAAGCACTTCTGGAGTCCTCTATCCTGCCTGTCGTTAGCTGTGCGGTCCTAGCTCACAGCTCAAGCTATGATGTCCTAAATCAGTTCAAAGCACTTCCCTCTCGTGTCACGTTGACCTTGGGGAAGAGCCAGAGGCCAGACAGTGCCAGATGCAGTGACTCAGGTGGACGAGGATACGCCACGATACTTTTACGAGCTGCCTTTCCGTTGGATGGCACTCAGCGCCCGCATTCACCGTGTTTTTTCATCATACCTCATAAATACACCCACAAAAGAGGACTTCCAGATCTGCTTCAGAATGTGTTTGAAGTGAGGGGAGTATTCTGGGGGGATTCATGGCGACGTGTCTTCTATTGTGATAAATTTTTAAATTCCATCCTTCACCCTGTTTTGACCACCTCTTGCCTAGAGAAATCAGTGTTTCTCTGCTGTGAGTGTCGGTTCAGAACACCCTGCTCCTTGGCCTCAAGCGACCATGGGGATGGCGAGTAGAGGGTGGGCGCAGCCAGGAGGGCCAGGCTGTGAGATGGGTGAGGGGTGAGCCAGGCGGGTGGGATTGATGCCCAGACCCGAGTGCTTCTCTTCCAGTTGGTTCAAGCTGGTCTCTCTAATGGGGTGTCAGCAGGTTCAGAGTGGGGAGACACCCCGGGAACTCCAGGAAAGTGTCACCCCTCTACCCTACTGGGGTGTGCAGGATTTTACAAGCTAGTGGGCAAGGACTAGCAGAGGGGACAGCCAGAGGAGGCCTGTGGAGTGGCCTGAGATGGGCGAGGGCAGGTCTGGGCCTGGGGACAGGTGGAGGCCTCTTGCCCCCGGGGGCAGCCCTTCCTGCCCTGCACCTTCCCCTGGGTGGAAAGAGGAACCTTGTGTTGCTTGGGACTTTCAGCAAGGCCCGAGGGGCCAGCGACTCTGCCGTCCTGGAGCTCCCTGGCGGGCAGGCACTCGAGCCCCAGAGAAATATTGGAGGCCTTGGCTAACCGAATTAGTCTTTCGGTTTGAGCCAGTACCTCCTTTTGACTCAGATCCGGTTGGGCAAAGAAAGCACTTTCCGAAACCCCCTCATCCGCCTGGCCCCCCTCCCGCCCTGTCTCCATGGCCACCACCAGCTTGGTCCCAGCTGCTCCCCCTTTTCGCCACCCTGGCAGTGGTGGCGCCCTGGAGCCAAGGGTCGTTGGGGCCCTAGCACGAACTCATGACACCAAAATAGAAAAAGAAAAATGCCTGGAAAGAATTTGCTATTTCCTAAGGAGCACGGAGTCACCCTTTTGGGAAGAGTCAAAGGCTTGAGGGACCCCAGAGCACTGCCTGAGCGGTCCCCAGAGGTTTCCATTTCCAGTTATCCAGTGAGGGCCATCAGGGATGTTTTCAGGACTGAGTGATCCCACCTCTGGAGCCTTTCAGCCTCTGCACCCCACTGGGACAAGATTAGTTCCAAGCCCCCTTTGCAAATCCCTGGGGACATGGGGCTGCCCAGCTGTTATTTTGCAGAAATTTTCTTTTAGCTGCCTGCAGCTCTGCTACTGCTCCCCCAACTGACTCACACGGGGAGGAGGGGATTTCTGAGCTGTTTCAAAACTTACCCAGAATATCAGGAGTTTCGTGCAGCCCTTATTTATTTAACAAAAAAAAAGCCCCTGAATATGACACATGCATGCAGAAGGAGGGGGTGCAGTGGGCCGGGCCCTTCCAGGACCTGATGGCCTATCTGCTGTATGCAATCCAGAGCTGTCACTGGGTCCCCTCCCAGGCCCATTCTGTACCTCTGCTTTGCTGTGGTCTGCAATGAGGGCTCTGTGTTCTTGGGGTGCTGCCTCCTGCCCTGTACAGTTCTAAGGTTCTATGAGAAACAGCTCATTTGACTGGGGTGTGCGGCTCAGGGCAGAACACTTGCTTAGTATGCATGAGGTCGGGGTTTCAATCCCCACTGAAGAAAGAAAGGAAAAAAGAGAAAGAGAGACAAAAAGGAAGAGAGAGAGAGAGAGAGAGAGAGAAGGAAGGAAGGAAGGAAAGAAAGAAAGAAAGAAAGAAGAAAGGAAAGAAGAAAGGAAGCTGGTCCAGGCCTTGTCACCACACCAGGAGGTGCTGCCCTGGTGTCATCAGCCAGGATGCTGGGTACTTTTTCTCTTGAGAGAGGAGCATGGCCATCCCCTCCCCATTCTACCCAGGTGGATTCTGCCCAGCCAGGCAGGCCTCAGACTCACCAGAGGGATGCTACTTTGGTACACCCCAAAATCCCTCTTGTAGTGACAAGTGGGTCAAGGCCTGGAGGATGCTGAGGTCCCTAGGGAGCTGAGGTCAAGCTGCTCTGAGTGGAGTCAGGGTCTACATTTTGCTCCCCTCTTCCAAGAGGATCCAACGGCAGTGGTGATACCAGCCAAGGGGTTGTGATCCTGGCTTCTAGCCAGAAGGATGGAGCAGGCACCTGGCCTGCAGAGTCCCCTAGCCTTGGACTCCATGGACCAGGACTGGAGACATGGACCATCCTGCACTTAATCAAGAGGTGCTTCTGAACCCACTGAGACCTCAGACAAGGTCCGTCCTGGAAAAGCAGCAGACTGGGCACTTTGGTCCTGCCAGCCACATGGCTTCTGACTGGGGAGAGGGGCTCAGTAGGTTCTGTCAGGCACATCACAGCTTGGGACGAAACACAGGAGCACACTGTGACAAATATCAGACAGCTGTGTGCTGGGAACATGCGGACACCAGGGTACCTGCTTTGGGTGGAGCCTGGAAGGTTGAGCAGCAGCTCCAGGGCAGACATGGAGGAGCTAGCCAGCCAGAGCAGGCACTGCAGACACAAACAAACAGTAGGCACGTGTGAGCCAGCTTTTCACTGCTGAAACAAAATTCCAAAGAACAGTTTAAAAGAAAGATTTGTTCTGGCTCACTGTTTCAGTCTTTAGCCTGTGGTTAGCTAGTGCCATTGCTTTTGGGCCTGTGATGAGACAGGGTCATCACAGTAGAAGGACAAGGAGGAGGAAAGCTGCTTACTCATGGAAAGCAGAGAGGAATAGGCCAGGGACCAGGTATAGTCCCCAAGATCACACCCCAAGATCTACTCACTCCAACTAGGCCATGCTAAGTCTCCACCATCTCCAGAAAACGCCATCATCTTCTGGGCAAAGGAGCCCTTGTGACACAGTTGCCTCTTGGAGTCTGAATTCAGTCAGGTGAACAATCAAGAATAACCATCTCGATGTTCAATGCTCCGTGCAGGAACAGAGCATAGGAGTTGAGGGACAGCCTCCTCATGCAGCAGCATTGCTGGACTTGCCAGTGAGGGTGGCTGGCACCATTGGGACAGGTCAGATGAGCCGGGCAAGGCCAAAGAGGGAGAGAAGGTGCTTCTGATCAGCTTTCCCATGCCCACAGGTAAAGATCCCATGGCCCTGGAGGGCAGCTGGGAAGAGGAAGGGGCCAGACGACTCCAAGTATCTGTGGTGGCCAGGGCGGGCCCTGATGTAGGACAGAAGCCTCAGGGCCTTGTGGGCTCCCTAGGCAGCTGCAATGAGCATATCCATGCTACTGAGCTCTGGGCATCTCTGCATGTGAGACGCATGCACACACACAAGCTGTATGAGCCCAGATTGGCACCCATGGCCCTGGGGTGCAGCAGTTGAAAGATGCACATTGGCTGTGGGGAGCATGTGAGATCCTGGTGGGCAAAGGGAGAGCATGGTGTAGACTGGACCATCCAAACCAGGTCACTGAGTTCTCCCTCGCTGTTTCAGATAACGACACCATGCTGTTAGGAAGGTGGGCGGGGCCCACCTGTAGCAGTAGCCAGGTGGGTAACACCAAGACACAAAGCACAGAGGCCTGGCCTTGAGGCTGGATGGAATGTGGGGCCATGGGGGAGCAGGAAACTTCTATGGGCTCGAGTTCTTAGAGCTGACCCACCTCAGACCACAGCAAGCTGACATCTTTGTCCCCTCTTCCACAGAGTACCCTGGGTGCATGGGGAGCAGGACTGGAGCAGCTCGCCAAAGCCTGGGCACCCAGGCTCAAGGGATGAATGGGGACCACTCTGGCTTGGGACAGTCATTCAACTCCACAATCCTTCCCTCGCTCTGGGCATCCCAGCCAGACTCTGGAGCCCCCCCACCCCAAGGGACCTGGGGACATTGAAGCCACTCCTTGAATCTGGGAAATTTGAACAGGTGAGGCATCCCAGGGCCCAGGTGCTGGTCACCAAGCCTGGGCCTGGTGACATCACAGTCAGGCCTCCCCTTGGGCAGTGAAAGGATGAGGCTGGGCAAAGGGACACATGTGTGGCCAGGACGAGGTCCCTGAACATGGGGGAAAGACTCACCCACTTAAGAGGTGTTGGGTTTGTGGGGGTCACTTCTTCCTTTACTGACCTGTTCCACCAGCTCACTCTGTGGTTTGGGTGGTTTCTGTCCCCCAGGGGTTTGTGCGCTGGCACCTAATCCCATTCTGTGACCATCTGTGGTGTTCAGCCATGGGGCCTTCAGAGGTGACTAGGGTTGTATGAGCTGGGACCCCACGACTGAATCCCTTTATAAGAGGGAGAGACGAGAGTCTCATGCATGGATCCGCTTCCTGTCCTGTGCCACACACCACCTGAGGCTGCTAGCAAGAGGTCATGGCCAGATGTGGCCCCTCGACCTCGCACCTCCAGCACCATCTCACCCAGGCTGTGGCAGCACGTCATGGGAGGCAGAGAGCAGATGGATCCACATCAGAGATATGTTCTCCTCTGCCGTCACCCAGCTGCGACAGCCTGCTGAAGGCCAATCTCTTGCTTGCACTGTATTCTGGCAAGCTAGGTACTGCTCACCCCACTGCACATATGGGAAAATGGGGCTAACAGCGGTGACTATCTTGTCACAGATCACACCACCTACGAGCAGGATGCCAGGGCTACACAGTGCCGCTGGTCCAGGGCAGTTTCTTTCCAGGTGACTCTTAAGTAAAGAAGGGAGTTTTAAAAGAGCTTGCCTTGGGGCAAGGAGCCCAGGCTGGGCTGGGGTCTGCTCGGGATCTGGGAAGCCAGGGAGTCTCCAGGCCTTCCCTGCCAAGGGTCCGGGCTAGAGCCACAGAGGATGAGCCAGTACCATGTTCTGCTCACTACTGGCTCTGTTGGGCGACTCGGAGTGTGGGGGTTGGAGGCCAAGCGCCCTTCATGATCCGCCCCCTCCCGAGCCATTACAGTCCCATCCTTAGGATGCCAAAACCGGAGCCCACCACCACCCTCACCTGTGTTCCTCTAATACAGGGCAATTAAAGACAGGGGGGAAAATGAACATGAAACCCCACCCCCTCCACAACTTTCCTGGAAGTCTAAGGGAAATCAAATCGTCCTCTCCCCTCCCAGATATTTCACCAGGTTGAGGGTGGCTCTGACAATGTCCAGATAGTGACTGGGGGTGGAGGGGGGGCAGAGCTTCCTATGGTCTAATCCCTGTTCATCCACTCACAAGGCTGCTCACACGAGGGGCAGACTTCGAGGAAAGAAGGCAAACCCACACTCCCTTGCAGCTGGGTAAACTGAGGCCTGGTTCCTCCCACCCCAGCTGGTCACTAGCCCCCAGCCAAAGCCCAGGCCCAGCTGGCAGGACGTTGGCATGGAGCCACCGCTCCTGGCATCCAGCGCAGCCACTCGCTGAAGGCCGGTGGAGCCGCCGCCCCCCTCTGATGTAAGCTGATATTTTAATTCTCTTACAAGGAATGGTGTTTAGAGAAATGACTTAACCGGATTACTCATCGTCTATAATGACTTGGACCAACTCCCAGTCTATTCCTAGACATGACGCTTGAGGCTTTGATACTTTCTCTCTTTATTCCCCCCACCCTCCTTTTTTTTTTTAATGCCAAGAAATGACACCCTAGCTACGTGAGGCCCCGCCCCACACGGCATCCTGGGAGATGTAGTTCTTTTTTGGCCCTGGCTGCTCTCCCAGCATTTAGACCCGTGCCGGCCTGGCAGGCAGAAGTCACCCACATACTACATACCACAGTTTACCCATCTGTCAAATGTGATGAACAGTCATGGAATGCAGGGTTGAAGGCCAGCAAAGATCTTAAGCACAGTGGCACATGGACACCCCTTTGTTACAAATTCTCTGCCCAGTGCACTTTGTATTGACTGCCAGTCTAGATTTACTACTCTGACCCAGCGTGACACAAAGAATCAGGCTGCATGACCAAGTCTAGAAACTTGTGCACAGAACTTGTTCCTCACCATCATCAGGTGCTCTGGGAACAATAGAGTCTGCTTCAAAGGGCTGGGGTGATTATTAAATGTAAGAATCAAGGCTAGGCATAGTGGTGCAGAGTTGTGATCCCAGCAGTCTGGGAGGCTGAGGCAGGAGGATGGTAAGTTTAATCACAGTCTGGGAAATCTAGTGAGTCAGTGAGACCCTGCCTCAAAATTTTTAAATTTAGAAAGGGCTATAGATGCAGCTCAGCATGAAAGCCCCTGGTTCAATCCCCAGTGCACACACACTCAAAAGAATCGACCAGGTAGGATGCTGGTCCAGCGTTTGATGGGTAGATCCTAGCCCAAGGCATTTCTGCCCATTCTAGCACGCAGACCTCGGCTCAGCCTGGAGTCGGCAAGGGCTGCCCTTCTGCTCCACAAGCTTAGGGACTTTGCTGTGGCCGTGGCCAGGTCTCTGTCTAGCTCAGTGCTTGTGCATAGTAGGACCCAGAGACACATACTGGATGAATGAATGTGTGCATAAATGAAACGTTATCTCTGATTTCCAGATGAGGCACCCACAGCCCAGGGAGGTCGAGTACCTTGCCCAAGGCCACAGTGGGGAGATTGCGGGAGCGGGGAGAGGTGAGAGAGGGGGATGGGGAGATGGGTAG
>NW_022900921.1:41390987-41451025 GCF_012274545.1 Fukomys damarensis
GGGGTGAGGGGTTGATGCAAAGATTTTCTCTCCTTGCCCTGCCACCCCCAGAAGAATCCGACGTTCACCTTCCAGGACCTAGAACTTCGCAAGCTTGGGTTTCTACCCGGCAGGGGTTGGAGAGTTTGCCCCAACACAGCCCCCACCCAACCAGGAAGCCAACCCGAGTCTGCAGGAAGGCAGGGCGTGGGGTGGGGGAGCCTGTAGCAGGAGTGGCCCCGGCCTGTTTGTGCACTGCCCTGCCGGGGAAGCTGGCTCTCATTTGCTCTAGGGACAGCAGCCACAGCGCCATCGGGCGGAAGCTGGTTCGGGGGCTGGGGGAGTCCGGACCTCTGTCCTGGACAGGTCCGACCCCGCCTCCTCATCCCCGGCCCTTCCCTGAAGTCCAGAAGCTATTCTTGTCTTTTTCTAAAAGAGGCATTCGAAACCATGAGCCAATCTTTTCCATTCTTGGGCTTGGGTATCGTCTATTTCGGGCATTTGTTGTTTTTCATGAGTTGCAAATGCCGCTGCGAAGCAGGCCTTTCCTGGACAGCCAGCGCTGTGAGTGGGGCAGGGCCAGCATTAAAAATACTTCCCATTCGCTTTTTCTTTGAAAACGAGGCCCCGGGGGGTGGGGAGGGGGTTGGGCAACTGCTGAGCCTGGGAACAGAGCTTCTCAGGACAGAAAATTGGCTGTGTTCTGTTTTCTGGGTGCATTAAGTATCTCAGCAGGTCAGCAATGACTTTGCTGTGTGACCTTGTGCAACTCACTTAACCTCTCTGGGCCTGGTAGCCAA
Source organism: Fukomys damarensis (assembly GCF_012274545.1). NCBI lineage: Eukaryota > Metazoa > Chordata > Mammalia > Rodentia > Bathyergidae > Fukomys > Fukomys damarensis. Next base: position 41,391,767 of record NW_022900921.1, read on the forward strand.
ATGATCTTGAATGGTCCCTACAACCACCTCCAGGGTCAGGTTCCTTTCCTAGAAGGGCCGACAAGAGCTGCTAGAGGGCAGCTGTAGCTTAGCCTCCCAGAACACTTGGGAACTAGAATGACTTTATCAGGATTCCTGGAACTGGAAAAAATATTAAGGGCCATTAAGCGGAGACTAAATAAAGGAACTGTGTGCATCCCTGCAAAGGCACACAGCCTAGAAGTTACAAGAGAGAGGTCGATCTGTGTGCTAACCAGAAAGCTCTCTAAGGACTGTGGTTGATTGAGAAAGCAAGCTGTGGAATGACACAATTGGCATTGGCTCATTTATGGCTAAAGACACGCATAAAACACACCTATGGGTTTTACTCCACCTCAGATACCTGTGTTTCTGACAGTACAAATGGAGCATTTCCTTTAATCTGATGATGGGCAAAAGAGGGAACTCAACAATTTCTTTGTGAAAAATTTCCCAAGAGAGTGAGTTTATTTATTCATGGCTTGTGTTTCCTCTGGAGAGACACCCACTGTGATATTGGGGACAGGTGAGTCCCTAAGTTGTCCCTAGCTGGGATCCTGCAATTGCAGGAGGGGCAGAGGTGTGTGAGCTGGATTCCTGAGCACTGGGCATGCTTATGATTTCAGCAAGGATTTACTGGCTGTCATGAATTACATTGTATTGCAAACAGTTGCCTAGGGAGGCAATTAAATTTAGATCTTATTATTCCCCCTCGGCTGGGCAGGTGTTGACTTGCTGAGGCTTCCCACAACCAGCCCCTGTCTGTGAGAGCTCAGCGTTGCCACTGCCAGGATGGCAGGATATCCCCGAGCCAAGGTGGGAGGAGCTACTGCTTTGAAAGCCTGTGAGCTCTGCATCAATGCATCCAGTCTAGCAGGGAGGCTTGTTTTGGACCAGTAATGGCAAACCTTTCAGAGATCAAATGCCCAAACTGCAACCCAAACCCACTTATTTATTGCAAACCTGAATGCTGGGCTGCTGGGGTGGTGCTGGGGCAATGTGGCTGGCATGATGACAGACAGGCTCTGTGTACCCACTGTGGCATGCGTGTCTTAGCTTCATCACCAGTGGCCTAGACTGTGACCCTGAGGGCTACAACCAGGTTTCCACACCTAACTTTGGGCAAAGTGTGTGGCAGCCTCAGTCCTTACAGAACGGACAAACTAGGGCTAGAATGTTCTGCTTCCTGATGGCCTCCTACCATAGTGTTCCTGCCACAGTTTCAGGACAGTGGCTTGTAGTCCTGGAAGTGGGAAGCTTGATTACAATCTCTGGACATTTTTACAAATTGACAGTGAGATGCCTGTGACCAAACCTGTAGGGCCTGGCTCTGACAAGCTCACTGATGAGCCACAGCACTACCTGCCCTGGCTGAGCTGGGAGGGAGCTGCCGTTTCAGGGCCAGAGGAAGGGCCTGTGTGTCAGGCAGGACCTCCACACAGTGCCAACAGTGTGGGTGGGTTCTGGGTACAGGAACTCTATTAGGCCCCAATGCCTGGGTTTAACAGCAGCTCTGCATCCTTATCAGTTTTATTACCTGAGCTAATTCATCTCCAAGATCTCAGTTTTACCCTATAAAATGAGGATGACGATAGTGTGAAATGTGCAGAGCTGCTATGAGTATTAAAATCCATCGGCACAGTTTCTGTGAGTTAGGAATGGGGTTCAAGTCATAGCTAGCTACTTGCTGAGATGAAATGCTCTTAAACTCCAAGCCTTGGCTTCCTCCTCTATGACCTGCTCAGCTCCAAATAACTGTCATGGTTGGCTGGGCACCTCCTCTCTGCTCATATTCACCCTCTTCTCCCTCAGTTGGGGGTTGTGCCCTCCTTTCATTGCTCAGCTTGTAGCTGCCACTTAGTCTCCAATGACATATGTGAACATTGGCCGTTAAGGGCAGGCCTGGGGCATCAGGCATTTCTGAACCCCTTAGAGGTTAGGCTCAGGACTTCCTAGTTCCGTCCCTTTTAGGTTGACACTACCCACCTTGGCTCCTAGGTTGGGCTGAGTGGAGCTGGGCCACTTCAAGTCAAAGTCACAAGCACTTTGCTCACCTTGCCCTGCTTTCAGTTCACTGCAGAGAGCATAGAGGACTTTTTTTTTGGTAAGACTCTACGTTTGCCTCTAGAGAAATTGAGATTTAAGGCTCCTGGGTGACTCCTGGGTGCTCTGCTTCACCCGCCTTAGGTAAGGCACCTGTTAGAAGCACGGCCGAGTCTTTAAACCGGTGGTGGGAGCGTGCAACTACAACTCCCAGACTTCCTCGGGCCTAGGGGCGGTCCCTGCTGGCTCTAGAGAACCGACTAGCCAATGGGAACCCAGAGAGGGCCGGGCGGGGCCCTGGCGGGGCGGGACCTTGGGTAGGTGGGCGGTGAGCAGCGCTAGGAGCCAGTTGCGCCAAGAGCGCGGAGCCCGGGAGTCTTGCGCGTGGAGGGTGCTCGGGCGGGAGACTCGGAACCTCGAGGGCCATGGGTGAGCAGCTTGGTGGCCCGGGACAGGGCTCGGCGGCCCCGTGGGGAGGGCTGAGGCTGGAGCGCCGCGACCCCGCGCGGCCCTGGGTGCGGCTTTGAAGGGCTCGTGGGGGGCCGGAGTAGGCTCAGGAGAACCTGAGGCGCCCGGAACGAACCCGGATCCCCTCGCTGGGCGCGGGGAGGCTGAGGCATGAGTGTCTGCGCTCGCGCTTCGAGAAAAAGGAAAGACAAAAAGTTTGGGGCGGCCAGGGGCTTCCCGGGCGCTTATCTCGAAACTGCGCCGTCCAAGTCCCGCGCGCGCTGTCATCCCACTTCCTGCTGCGGTTTCAATCTCGAGCTGGGCTCAGCGAATTTGTTGTGACGGCTGTCACACAAGGCTCCGGCCGGGCCCGGCCCCTTCCCCCCGTGACAGCCCAGCGCTTCTGAGAACCGAGAGGGGGCGCCGCGCGCGGGGCGCTTCCACGCTGTCGCGGTTTCCCGAAAGCGGCAGCGCAGTGTGGAGAATCGACGGTTCCGCTTTCGGCAGTGCCTTGTCCCTCGCGGGCTCCTGGCCCCTGCCCTTCTCTTTCTCTTCTGTCTTCCCTTTTTTTGCTTCTCTCTTCCCCCGCTTCTTGTCCCCTGCCCGCCCTCCTGCCCTTACTCTCTCCTTTCTTCTGCCTTTCTTTCCCCTTCCCTCCGGTCCTAGAAGGGTAGGGGTCTCCGCTTTCTCGCGGCGCCACCGGGGGCGGGGACAAGGCTGCGAGGGCCAGGAAAACGAAGAGTCCGGCCTCTCGTGCAGCCCGGCCAGGGTCACAACCCGGGCGCGCGCCTCTGACCACCCCCACCCCCGGCAGTGTCCGGGGCTCGCTGTGCTGCTACCCTGCCCCTTGCCATGCGCGTGAGCTCTGGGAAGGTTCAGGGTCCCTAGTTCTTGCGCTGTTCTGGCCCTGGATCCCTTGATTTGCCCACAGTCTTGGGCGGTGGGCAGGGTCCTGGGGCCCCGGGGAGGGTGACAAGTGCTTTTTGTCCAGCTCACCGTCACCGTTGGGAACTGCTGCTGGGTGGTGGTGGGGCCTCTGTGCCTACAGGTGGCTTGGCCTCCTGAGGAGAGCTCCAGAGTGTAGTCTAGACCTGCTCCAGACCTAGAACTTGATGTGACAGAGGTAGAAAGGGTCTTAGAGGTAGCCCTCCATCTTTGATTTACAGTCAGAGAAACTAATGCCTCGAGACCAGCTCTGGTCCAGCAGGGAGTGAGGGACAGGTCTCTGAGACTCCTGGCCCTCTCTCCTTGCAGTTTCTTGTTTCCCAGGGTGGTGGCCAGGAGGGCTGGCTTGGAATGACCCACCTCCACCTCCCTCTCGGGTAGTCCTAGAGCATCGTCTAGCTTGGAAAGCCACACAAGGTGGCCGTGGGAGCAAGAGGGGAGTGGGAAGAGAGGAGGCCTGGCAGTGCCTCTGTTATTGGGTGACATCCTGCACATTAACCACCTCCCAGCCTTATTAGTCCTACCATCCAACTTCTCCCAGCCTGGCAGGGAGGGTGATGAAGTTCACCCTGACCTATCCCAGTACAGGGGAATAAGATCTTTTAGGACATCCAAGCTAGGTAAAGAAGTACAGGGAACCAGAGTCGGGGTCTCAGGAGCTGGCAGGCTTCTATTTGGTGTCTCCACATCCTGCTGTCTTTCTTCACTATCTTGGCCCCAGCTGCTCCCAGACCCTGGCCCTCTCCCGATACGCAGGGGGTAACTGCCCCCTGGGGACCTCAGTGCTGGCCCTTGGCTGGTTGCATGTCCCCAAATCTTCCCCCTGGAGCAAGCCCCACATCCCAGCTCTGCCAGGCAGCCGGCTTCTGGGCCTTGGAGTGGACCAGCCGCCTCAAAGACTGTCATTGTTTGGGCTCCAGCTCAAGCTCAGAGAAATTTAAGCCAACAACCTCAGGCGAAGGGGTGGGGCTGTGTCTGCTGGTTGTTACTGAGGCTGCAGTTGCAGCTATTGTCTCGTAATTGATGCAGTGTTCCTAGTTGGTGACTTTTCATGAAAGGAAGTGTCACTTCCTTCCCACTGTACCAAGGGTGAGTGAGGCAGTTAAGGGACAGAGAGAGGAGAGCAAGGTGTGCCTTGCAGCCTTGGACCAGTAGTGTACAGCCGAGGCTGATGGGGAGCGCTTGGGGGCAGCGCAGTACTGTGGGGGAGTAGGCAGAACAGGTAGGTGACAGATGTCACCAAAGGCGTATGCACACTTGGCTGTGGTTTGTAGGAGGAGCCTCATTTCTCACTTTCTTCTGTTTAAAACACTTGCGCATTGAGTCTACCACACCCATCTTGTAGATGGGGAAACTGAGGTACAAAAGCAATGACTGAGTGAGTACAAGATGCACCTGTGGGATGCTAGACCCCAGCCCAACCCCTCTTTCACCCTGCTCCCCTGACCCACGCTGTCTTGCCAGGCAGGGGCAGCTCACAACAGCTGCTAGCTTCCCCATGCCCACTTGCTGGCCTTGCCCACCTTCTTTCCTGGCAGAGTCTGTTCCCCCACGTGGGCTGAGCCCTGTCCCCAGGAGCCTCCCCTCTACTCAGGCAGTGCAGGCAAGGCTTTGAAAGGAATCTCAATAGTGCTTTCTTTCCTCCCTTAAGATTATGGGAACAAAAATAAATTAATTAATTAAAAAAAAAAGATTATGGGAACAATACCCTTATTTGAAGATGGTGGGGGTTCTGAGGGACTCTGAGGCCAGGGAAATTGATTCATAGGGGGCAGGGGTCCAAATCCTAGCTCCAGCCTTAAGTGGGCCCTGGTTGACCAGCAGTCCACACTGACCAGCTCTTGTCAGCAGAGTGACTGAGTGACCCACTCGGGGAAAGTGGACACCTTTGTACCTTCTGAACATAGATGAAGTTGGGGGTCTTCCTGTTTAAAAAAAAATTCCGCCAGACCTCAGGGTTTAGTGCCTTGGAGCAGTCAGACCTCTCTGGCTCTGAATCCTAGTCTACCACTGGGAAGATGTGTGATTTGAGGCAAGTTATTGAACCTCTCTGAGCCTCTCAACTGTTAAAAGGGAGAAATAATATCCACAGCATGGCTGGGAAGATTGGGTAAGGCACATGCAATATGGAATACTACTCTGCTATGAAGAAGAATAAGAGTCATTTGTAGGAAAATGGATGCACCTTGAGACTATAATGTTAAATGAAATAAAGCAGGTGCTCAAGCTTCAATATTGCATGGTTTTTGGGCTGGGGATTTGGATCAATGGTTCCGCTTCCTGCCTTGCAAGCACAAGGGCCTGAGTTCGATCCCTGGTACCACACACACACACACACACACACACACACACAAAATATTGCATGGATTTTCTTATATGAGAAACCCAAGTATAAATAAAGATCAAAATGAAAGATAAGATAGGAAACAGGGAGATAGATTTGTCTTGAAATAGAAGGGGATGAGAGATGGAGGAAGTGGGAGGAGAGGAGATGGAAGGGGGCATAAAAATAATTAGGATGTATTATGCACATGTACTGATTCCCCATGAGGAATGTGATCATTACGTACTACAAACATGGGCTCCTAAAAATTAAAATTAAAAAAAATGAAGATGCCTGACTCATAGCTGGCCAGAGCACTGATTTGAGTTGGTGGAGCACATACTGGGGGAGGGAGGGAAGTTGGAATGGCTGAGAACACACAGGCTTTGGGAGCATTGGTGTGATCAAGTGACCACAGTGCAGCACTGATGTCATTGAGGATCTGGGTGTTGTGCTCTCCACAGAAAGCAGACCTGTAACCCAGGCAGCGTGTGCGGCCTGGGGCTGGCCCCTTGGTGTCCCAGCCAGCTGTGACAAGAGAAGGGCACAGGGCTCATGGAGGAAGCTCCTGCCACGGACACCTACTGCCCACCACTGAGGGAGCAGAGAGGCAGGAAGGATGCAAAGCCTGAGGAAGGGACATCGGGCTGCAGAGGGGACCAGAGTCAGTGGGGACTACAGTCCTGCAGGGAAAGAGGTGATGTCACAAAGATGTTTCTCTCAGAGTAGCTTCTACATTTTTGTGCCAGCCCATCAAACCTGACTTGTTTTTATGTTTGTTTGTTTTTTGGTACTGGGAATTGAACTCGGGACCTTGCACTTGCGAGGCAGGCAGCTGAACCACTGAACTAAATCCCCGGCAGATGGATGTTTTAATAAGAAGAGTCAGGTTGGGAAGCTTACACTCTGAAGAGTAAATTGTTGCACAAAACCACCAAAAATTGAACTATGCACATGGATGCCAGCATCCTACAGTGAAGGGAGCAGGATAGAACATCCAGAAATACTCCCCATTGTGCTCTGTGTAGCAGCGTTTCAGATCATGGGAGTGGGTGTAGGTCAGGACCGCTGGGAAAGCCATGGGAGATGCCTGTCTCCTGCTTCACACCAGAGGAGACTCCGGATGTGTTATGAGCAAATGGTACAGTGTCAGTCACCTCTCTTGTTACTGTCCCTGGGCGGTAAAAGCGATATCTGAATGACATTCCCGTGGAGAGCACAGGTCTTGCTATGTAGTTTAGATTGAATTTGGACTTGCTATGAGTGAGTGATCCTCCTGCTTCAGCCTCCTGCATGCCGCATGCTGGGATTACAGGCATGCACTACCACACCTGGCCAGAACCCTTTTTAAAGATTACTTGGATCTGTAATGGAGCCAGGATATGGAACCTAGATCGATAAATGAGCAGGGAAGGGAAGAATAGATGAGGCAGCAGGACTTGTCCCAAGCCTACAGCAGTGGGAAGGGGTGTGAAACTTCTTTTCACTTTGGAAGCCTCTTTACAACTAAAGATTACCTAGATTTATAATGGAGCCTGGATCTGCAAACCAGATCTGGAACCTGGGTTGAGGAAGGGAAATTAGGGCTGCCGGTACAGCAGAAGGCACCATGGAGAAGTGAGGACAGGACTGACCTGGGCCCCACAGCCCAGGCTGTGGATGTGAGGCCCGAAGTCCCTCAGGACAGAGTTCCCCCAGGGACGTGATAGGATGAGGGACGAGAGCACTCCCCTGTGTGGCTCCGATCCCTTCCCATCTGGGGGCTGACCAGATCTGGCTGGTGACCTCCTTTCTAGGTAACCTGAGTGCCAGCTACCAGGACATTGTCCCTGAGTGTGGCCCAGGGAGAGAGAGAGTAGCGAGTTGCAGGACCAGAAGCCCGGAGGATCAAGAAGTGCTTGCCTGGCACCTGCTGGTTTCCCCTGGGGGTGCTTTAAGTTCCAGGGCCCCAAGCAGGCCTTGAAGATCAGTCTTTAAAATGTCCTCCCAGGGGATCTTAATGGTCCTGTCACCTTATTTTTGTTTGTTTTTGAGCTGGAATGGGGTCTCGCTATGTTTCCCAGGCTGGCCTCAAACTTGTAGGCTCAAACAGTTCTCCCACCTCAGCTCCCCCCAAGCAGCTGGGACATGTTACACTGTGATTGGATGAGCCACCTTTTTTCTGAAGCTGAAGGGGCAGACAAGTTGGCAGGAGGGGTACAGTGAGAAGTCCCACTCAGAAGTGCTCTAGATCTGTGGCAGGGAGTGGAAGGAAGTGCAGGGGGCCGTAGGGTGCAGTGTAGTGTGGGCAAGGGGAAGGGAGAGAAGAGGCTGATAACAGAGTTAGCAAAGATCTCAAGGGACTTTCCCATTTCTAGCTGGGTGTAGTGGCGCACACCTGTAATCCTAGCACTTGGGAGGCTGAGGCAGGAGAATTTCTGTGAGTTCAAGGCCACCCTGGGCCACCTAGTGAGGTCAAGGCCAGCTCGGACTACTTAGCAAGACCCTGTCTCAAAAACCAAAATAAAAAATAAGATAATCCCTCCTGGAACTATGTGAGGGAGCCAGGGCCCCTGACCAAGGACATGCATGGGTCATATGTGAGCCACTGCAGGTGTGGCTGCACCTCTGGAGAGAGCTGTTAAAGAGGGTCACTCGGTCCCAATTCTAATGCCACTGGCTGCTGGGTCGGTACGGATTTGTGGTTCTGAGGGAGGCTCTGGGCTGAAGGTGACATCTTGCAGGTTCCCAACAGGAAGGGTTTCCTGGGCTGGAGCAAGAGGAGCAGGGCCGCTAAAACCAGATTGACAGAAGAAAGGCAGGAAGGTTGTCAAGAGGTGTGGCTTTCTGGTGCCCAGGGGGCTGCCAGCCTGCAGTATGGCCCGGTGCAGTGGGGCCAGTCCAGTTCCTGTGGTCTTCACAGTGGCGAAGGTGCTGCGTTCCTGCAGTGGCTAGCACATGGCTGTCCTTGGGAGCAGAGCCCTGTATCCTCTCCCTGGTGCCTGTGTGTCATGAGCTTGCCCCTTCCTGCTCCCCTGGCACCTGTCATGGGGGTCTAGAGGCCTCGCTGAGGAATCAGAGGTGGACAAGCAACAGGCACTCCAGTGGGGATGGCTCTGAGAACTGAGGTCAGTGGTAGAGGAGGGAGGGACTGGGGTTATTCGGGGCTGGGGAGTCCCCCAAGGAGTGGACCAGGTTCTCCGAATATGCACTGGAGGGCAGCATGGGGTCTAAGGAGCAGTGGCTGGAGCTGTGCAGAGCTCAGGGAAAGGCCAGATGTCCCTGAGACGGGCATCAAGGCCCTGTGGAGTAATTCCTGGAGAAGCCTGTGCAGGCAGCTGGGTGTTTGGGGGTCACAGACGTGGGGGCCTTGGCAACATCCCTGATTTGGCTGAGTTGTTGTGGGGCTTTCTGCCTGGACAGGTGTAGGTTTGGGAGACCAGAGTCCCCAGCCTTGTGGTCCTTCCCAGCCCCCTCGGACTTGACTCTGAGGTTTAGTGGTTCTCTTGGAGATGTAGGAGGGCTGGGATGGGAGCACGGCAGAGAGTCAGGAAGGGGAGAGGAGGAAGTGGGGGGTTGTGAACAAAATGGGCCCCACGAATGGGGGGATATAGAGAGAAGGGTGGGGAGGGACCACCGAGGGCAGGCGGAGGACACACCCTTCCCTGGCCAGCTTGTAAACGGGATGGGAGGACAGCTCCTTGCCAGCTGCTCCTCCTACCTGCGCTCACAAACACTCCCCCTCCTGTCATCCCCTCTCTTCTCTTTCTCCCAGCAGCACCCCCTGTCAGAGGAAAAAGGAAGCAGTCAGAGGAAGGTGACCCCATAGACTCCCCTGTGTCCCCCAGTCCTGATGATGAGCAGAGCAGAAGCCAGAGCCCGATCCAGCTGGAGGTGAGTCCCTGCCACCCTCAACCTGGGCTCAGCCTCCAGGGGACTCAGAGCCCCGAAAGCCCTGAGAGAGGGAGACATGTTCCTGTACCTGTCTCTGACACCGCAGAGCCACCAGCACCCTGCTTGGAAGGTGTAAGACCTGGGCGCTGGGCAGTAGATTTCAGACTTAGATTTGGTACAGAACCAACTTTTAAATGAAGACGACCTGGCGCTGATCCCAAAGCCGACAGAGGCGTGGATCTGTGACGTAAAACTGCGTTTACACCCATCTATCCACACAGGCAGCGCGGCCGAGGCTGGGTGGACAGAGCCCAACAGAGTGGCCCATGGTGCCAGGAGCACCTGTGTTCCTACAGCTTTTACCCTAGGGGCCCAGGGACACCGAGCCTGCCTCACAGGAGCTGGCAGAGAGGCCGAGACGAAGACAGAACAGATCAAGAGCAAGTTAAAGACGTGCTCCTCACCCAGAGAGGGCAGGGATGCTCCTGTGGTCCCCAAACCTTAGGCTCTGACCTGTCTTGGGTGCTGGGCCCCGGCAGCTGGCACCCATGCCTATGTGACCAGCAGCATCCCTATGGCCCAGGGCAGGGGCTGGGTGTCCTGGGAGCCTGGATGGGGGCCAGCACCCTCTCCACACCCTCGGCGGTCAACACCGCGCTCAGGCACTGGCGGCCAGGGCCCATCCCCATGCCTGCGTTCTTTTCCCAGGACTCCCCTGAGGCAGGCGGGGAGCGGGAGGAGGAGCAGGCCTTCCTGGTCAGCCTCTACAAGTTCATGAAGGAGCGGCACACACCCATCGAGAGGGTGCCCCATCTTGGATTCAAGCAGAGTGCGTCCCTGGGGTGCAGGCAGGGTCTCTGGGGGAGGAGGGGGGCCAAGCAGGGGACCCCACCCAGGCAGGGCAGTGGGGCCAACTCCTAGCTCCGGGTGACCCTAGGTGTCGCCCCCCTGAGGGGCGTCACAGGATCCCTCCCTGCAGGCTTGGGGCTGGTAGGGGCAGAGCTGGATTCCATCCCCATGGTCACCAGGTAACAGTGCTTAGGCCCAGCCTGCTGGTCATCGCGTGGGCCTGTCTGGGTGTGGGGGGCTGCCGAACTGACAGGTGCACTGCCCTGTCCCTCCAGTTAACCTGTGGAAGATCTACAAGGCTGTGGAGAAGCTGGGGGCTTATGAGCTGGTAAGCTGGGGACCCCTCCGTGTCTGTACCACATTGCCTCTCCCTGCACATCCCACTGTAGCCCAGGAGGGGCAGGGACAGGGGGCGAGCTACAGAGCTATCCGACTGCAAGCAGAGGAGGAAGATCCAGGGTCCCCCGTCTCAGCCCCAGCCACTGGCATTTTGCTGCTATAAGCAGGTTTCCTCTTCCCCACCTGTTCTGTCCTATGCTCCAGAGCTTCCTGGGCCAGCAGTCAGTCCGGTGGCCCTGGGAGGGGAGCTAGAGGGAGGCCCAGAGATCCTTCACCCACCTTCCCTGCTAGAGAAGTAGCCAGAAAACTGCAGTTTTGGTCCGGCCCTGCAAGGGGACCTGGAGCTGTACAGGGGTGCCCGTGGCTCTGGCCTCACAAGACGCTCTTGCAGGTGACTGGCCGCCGCCTCTGGAAGAACGTCTATGACGAGCTAGGGGGAAGCCCGGGCAGCACGAGTGCGGCCACATGCACGCGCCGCCACTATGAGAGGTAGGGAGGGAGTGGCCACCGCACCCTCGGGGTAGGACTGGGCTTCCTCTCCCACGCTTCCAAGAGGTCAGTACCCAGCAGAGGGGACAGGATGTATGTGCCAGCTGGCCGTGCAGTAGGCACACACGTGTGCTCCGTCCTCCAGGGCCCAGAGCTATGACAAGATGGGGACAGTCGGGTAGCCCTGCATGCTGTCTGAAGAGGGGGATCCTGGTGGTAGTGGTGATGGGAACCAAGGGCATAGAGGAGGCCAGACTGATGGGCCAGGGCAGCCCCAGCTCCTGGTGGACAGGCGTGGCTCCTCCCCAGGCTGGTCCTCCCGTATGTGCGGCACCTGAAGGGGGAAGATGACAAGCCACTGCCCCCCTCCAAGCCCAGGAAGCAGTACAAGATAGGCAAGGAGCCGAGGGGAGACGAAGGGGCCACTGAGCGGGTGAAGAAAACCAAGGAGGAGAGGCAGGTGGACCAGGTAAGCACCTAGTGTCATGGCTCCTGTCCCCTTTCTCTGGCAGCTGACTGTGGCTGGAGGGCTCCCAGGGCTGGGGCTGGGGGATGGGTTGGGTCTCTTGTGAATGGTGGCACACGTGGACTCTGAAGTCCAGCTAACGTCTGCTAACCAGACCCCCTGTCCTGATCCGAGGCTGTGTCCACTCACAGGACAGGGGCTTGCCAGGACCTTGTGTACCCCGGAGGTTCCCAGGGAGGATTCCTGGCCCAGGCCTGGTCCTGAGGCCCGGCTTTTTCTCTTTCCAGGTGACATCAGGAAAGACCAAAATGGATACCACTGAACTGGCTCTACTTCCCAGCCAGGCACCCCCTAGGTGTAGCATGGAGCAGCCAGGCCCAGCTCCTGGGTCCCCCTTGCCCTTCATGGGTGCTGGTATTTGTCCTGAGGCCTATAAGCGGCTCCTGTCCACCTTCTATGGCAAAGGGGCTCATGGAGTCATGTCGCCTCTGGCCAAAAAGAAGCTCCTAGCCCAGGTCAGCAAGGCTGAAGCTTTGCAGTGCCAGGAGGAGGGCTGTTGCCATGGGGCAGGTGGCCCTGATAGGGAGCTCCTGGAGAGCTCCCAGAGCCCAAGAGGGCTGACTGAGAACTCAGGGTGCCAGCCAGCCCCACTGGAGGGGTTGCAGGGCCCAGGAAACAGCATGGTGGGGGAGACTCCGGGGGGTCCCTGTGCTGCAGCCCCCATATTCATGGGCTCTTTTCACACCTGCCCCACTGAGGTGCTAAAACCTATCAGCCAGCACCCCCGGGACTTCTTCTCTAACCTGAAAGACAGGGTACTGCTAGGGCCCCCTGGCAAAGGGGAGGGGCCCCTGGCAAAGGCCCAGCTGGTGTGGGGCGGGGATGCCAGCCACCCCTCTGCATTCCACAAAGGCACCTCCAGAAAGAGCAGCTTCTTCCCCAAGCCCAAAGCCTGCTGGGTACCCCCCATGGCCAGAGTTCCTACTGAGAGCCCTGTGCTCCTGCCTGCTGTCCCCAACAGCCCAGGCCTCGGCAACAAGCGCAGCCTGGATGAGGAGGGCTTTGCCCACGGTGGCAAGAAACTGCGGGCAGTGTCTCCTTTCCTGAAGGAGGTGGACAACAAAGAGTGCAGGGCCAAGCCCTCGGTGCCTGGCACAACTGTCTCCTGCCTGCTGGGCCCAGCCCCACCAGAGACCTACAGGGGCACCATGCTACGCTGCCCACTCAGTTTTGCTGGCACCCCAGACCCACTAAAGAGCCAGGCCACACTGCCCTTCAGCCCCCTGGTCATCCCGGCCTTCCCGGCCCACTTCCTGGCCACTGCCAGCCACTCACCCGTGACCACTGGCCTGGTGCACTTCCCCCCAGCATCTTTCGACAGTGCCCTTCACCATAGACTCGGTCCGGTGTCGCCCGCCTGGCATGTGCCACCTGTCACAACCTACTCGGCACCGCCCTTCTTCCACTTGAACACCAAGCTGTAGGTCTGTGCCCACCACACCGTGTTGTGCTGTGGAGGGTTGAGGTGCCCAGAGATGGACAGGCACTGCTAGGGGGCTTTCTGCCCAGGACCTGTGGGCCAGGCAGCCTGGCATGAGCAAGGTGGCAGAGGGAAAACTGGGTTTGTCTCAAGGAAGCAGCCAAGCCCAGACGCTGGGGACCCAGGTGGGATGAGGCCTTGGGAGAGGACGTGCAGGGTTTGCAGTGTTCAGCTGGTTCCCACACACACAAACCAGGAGTCAGGTGAGGGTCTGAGGAGCCCATTGCAGCTCAGGGTGCCCTGTTGCCCACCAAAATCCAGTAAAAAGACACGGCCAGTCCTTTGTGAGGGCAGGTGGGCAGGATGAGATTGTGGGGCCACCCATGTGGGAGATGAAGAGATGCCATCTGGTGGTCTGGATGCCACCACCCCACAGAAGAGCGGCCCAAGCAAAGCCCAGCTTCTACACTCGTCCCTTAGACCTCCTGTCAGATCTGGTATCTTCAACCCACTTTCCTAGAGCTTACAGCCCTCCTGCAAAACCCCGGATGGTGGCAACACTCAGCTGACCCCAGGACTCCTGGGCCCCAGGACAGACATGCCCTGCATCTGCTTACCAGTTCTGGAGAGGGAAGTCACTTGCTTTGAATTCTCGCCCTGTTGCCCAGGCTGGTCTCAAAATTCCTGGGCTCAGTGATCCTCCTGCCTCAGCTTTCGAAACAGCTGGGACCTGAGGGTATAAACATGAAGCCAGCCTGTCACAGTCATGCACAGAGACCCATGGGCCCTGCTGATGAATTTGGTGGCCATCTCCACTTCCTGCCCTACATGGACAGCAACTGAAGCCACTGAGACTACTGGGGTCCTGGAGTGGTAAGGGAGAGGAGAGGCGGGGTGCTGCCTGGGCATCTGTTTTGGCAGTAAGCACCCGTGAGCTTCAGGTGCTTGCCTCAGGGAATTGGCATTTGCTCAGGAAAGCATCACACTGGGTCCCAGAAAGGCAGTGCCCCCTAACCCAGGGGATGCCAGGGTGACCCAAGAGCCAGGTCAGCAGATGGCCTTGGACCTGTGTCCTAGACCCTGCTCTGTCCTCAGACCTGGCTACAGGGATGCTCTGATCACAAACCACATACACCCTTAGTCACAGTGGGAGGCTGAAGCCAGGGCCAGGGTCACTAAGGTTGACAACCCAGGTCAGGGCACACACAGCAAGCTGCTGCTAGGGTTGGGTGGCCAGGAAGACAGCTGCCTGTGGTGCCACTGAAGGAAGTCCAGCAGCAGGGAGGTAGCTGCTGCCATGTGAGCATGGACAGGCTCTGCAGGGGCCTCTCACTTTCCTGCATCATTGCTGGGGGACCTCGGGATCCAGCCTGAGCATCTGCATGACCAGCCCTGAGCTCCCAACCCTGCATGCACCACATGCCGCCCCCACTTTTGGTACCTGGGATCGAACTCAGGACCTTGTGCTTGTGAGGCAGGTGGTAGCACCACTGGGTAAATCCTTGGCATTTTTCTTCAAGCCTGCAGATGCTGGTGGTGACAGAGAAGGGAGAGACTGTGCTCTGACCATGCTTCAGGCCAACACCCTAGGTGTTGGGCTGCAGTTCATGGGGGTAGCATCCCCTGAATAAGGAGCAGGTGAGGGCTGCCTGTTGGGTGTCCTGGCTGAGATGAGGCAGGGTCCCAGTGTCCTCTTCATCTGCAAAGCAATGCCAGTCTCGGCCTCACCCTCAAGGTGGAGGGTCCAGCGCCGGGACAGGGGCGCCCTCTGGAGACAGGTCTGGGGAATGCATTTGTCAGCCTCTTCCTTTCGAACTGTGGATACCTGGGTGGAAGGGGCCCGGGTGTAGGCGTTGAAGACCGGACAGCTGGGCGTAAGCCGGGCTTCCTGGGAAAGCTCGGAGGCCCTGAGTTCCAGTATGCTGGCCTTACATGGTCCTGGCTCATGCACTTTCCATGATCCCCTGGGGGAGGGACTGTCCCATTTACAAATGAGGACACATCCCAGAGGGATGAGGCCCTCTGGATGCCTGGCTGTGCCACCTTACCACATTCCTTTGCTGCATTCCTGATAGGCTGCCCTGGGGACCCACAGTCCAGCAGGGTCAACAGGGCCCATTTGTGGAGTGTAAGATATATTTCAGGGCCATTTTCAGGAGCCCTTCCAAAATGCCAGTGGTATTCGAGCTGCAGATAGAGTCAGGGACCAGACCAGAATCCACAGCAGAAGAGCGCTGACTGCTCCCCATGGTCACGACCCCTTTCCCTGGTAATAGCATAAGTGTGGGTAGGGACAGGTGTGAGACCAGGCATCGGGCAGACACTCAAGGCCTCTAACCTCTTGGTGCAGGCACTGCGGGTGAGGTGGGGGAGAAGCTGATCACTGAATCAGTGTCCTGGGGACAACTTGGACCAGGAGCAGGGAATGCAGTTTTTGTTTGTTTTTGGGGTTAAAATATGCTTGCCATTGTCACTATTGTAAGTGTACAGTTCTGTGGCATTAAATGTACACGCACTGTGTCAGCCTCACCACTTCTTTTTTCCAGGTGCGTAGTTTTAAATGGGTGAGAGATCATGTGACCTTTGGTGGGTGGTGTTGCACAACAGCTAGAGGTGACTGAGGGAGCTTCATGGGCACTGGAGGAGAAGCAGAGGCACCCAGTCCCCATGGTGGTAGCAGGAAGGTGGGCCCAGGACCTGGGGGCATGGAGGTTGGAGCAGTGATTGTGCCTGTGTGCATGTGCGTGGCTTTTCCTCAGTGTAAGGGGACAGCAGGGAGTGCCCTGGCCTCCAGGATTTGCTGGGGCTGGGCTGGGCCTGGGCCTCTGGCCTTGTTCTGCCACTGCATCCCCAGCTTGCACTCCAGTTTAAGAAGAGCCTGGGTTTTTGGGTAGGCTCAGATGTTGGGGCAGGGAACCTGTCCCAGGAGGATGGGTGTCTGGGCTCAGGTCCTGGCTGGCTGGGGCTGTGGGCCTTGCTGACCAGTACCTGCATTGCACAGTGAGGTTGAGGACTAGTGTCCTCATAGAGCAGAACAAGGCCACACTGGGACAGTGCCCTCCAGGGTTTCCAGAAACCCAGATCCAGCTGGAGGTTAGAGTTGTGTACCCTGCTGGGTGCAGACTCGGTGTCAGGAGCAGGTCCCAGCCAAATGGCCAGCCGAGGGCCCAGGGAGTGTGGGGGTGGGGCCCATGGACTTGGGTCCCAGTGAGCTCTGGGAATTGGGAAAGGGCCCATGTTTGAGCTGGGCCTGATGCAGAGAGGGCTGGCTAGAAAGAACAGTTAAGGGTGTGTTCACAGGGCAAGGTGTGCCGTGCAGGGCAGTGGGGTCTGAGCCAGAGTGTGGGGAGCCTTGAAACCACTACAGATGAGGACAGGGGGTGGTGGGCAATCACAGTGAGCCAGGGCAAGTGGTCAAGGATGCCATTCAAGGGCTTTGACTCAGAGGTGGCAGAAACAGGTTCTGGGCAGTGTGGAGAGATGGCCCACACTGGGGGGGTGCCCAGGAGTGGTCTGCAGGGTGGGCAAAGCCTCAGCATGGCAGGGTGGACTAGAAGGGCAGTGGCACCCAGCAGGGAAGGGAGAGACTTTAACAGATCTGGGAGAATTTAGACCCAAGACCAGAAGCCACTGACAAAGGTTTGATGTGTTTAAATGTTTTTTTTTTTTTAAATATAGAGCCAGGCGTGGTGGCACATGTATGTAATACCAGCACTAAGGAGGCTGAGGCAGGATTGCTGTGAGTTCAAGGCCAGCCTGGACTCCATAGTGAGAACCTGTTTCAAAAAAAAAAATCACATATATATATATTCCACTAAAAAAATGGATGTGCAAGTCAAGAAAACTTTATATAAAATGTACATAAATATTATAGTACTCAGTTTATTTACCTTTGTGCTCTACAATTACAAGAGGTGCTCAAAATTGTTGGCCATTAGCTTCCATACAGTATTTTTTTTCAGACATTATTTTTCTATTCCTGCAGTATTATACAGCTTTTGGTGGACTCTGTATATATGTAAGTATATACGTTGGCAACAGCATTAAAAAATCAATTTTCACAGAAAAAAACCTTGGATAATGGGATTCTCTTGAATAATCCAGAATTTGGCCCCATGAGACCCCTTCCTGAAACTGAGGTATGGCTGCTCCCCTGTCTGTCCCTTAGCTGGGATCTCCACAGTCCCCCTGCCCCAGAGAGCTGGCCCTGTGGTCCTACCTGGACACCCACCAGGTTGTGTCCTGCCATGGCCCAGACACTAGGTGGCGACTTTCACTCTTCCTGGTCATCAGATGGGCCAAGGAGGGTTTCCCAAGCAAAGGACTCCAGAACATCCAGGGTGCCCCTGCTCTACACTCAGAGGTCACTGCAAAGTCACTGGGCCAACAGGGCCAGGCAGAGGGTGGACAGGGACTGGCGTGGGCTCCCAGCTTCAGGCTCCTGAGGTCTGAGCAGCCTCAGCTTGCCTGGCTCTCATGCCCACATCTGAACGATGGTCATGATCGTTTACAGGTTCACGGCTCACAGTGAGGGTATAGGGCTGGTGGAGTCCCGGATGCACTCCTAGTCCCATGAGGGGTAGCCCTGGTGCCCCAGCCCCTCTAGGTCCCCAGCCAGTTCTGGAAAGGCTGCATTGCATCACTGGCTACAACAAGATTCTTGCCACTGCCCAGCAGTGACTGTGGTTCCCCAGGAGAGAGAGGGAGCTGGGAGAGAGGGCAGGGCGGAGAGGATGGGCAGGGTTCTCAGGAGGGACAGTCTCCCCTTGGAAGCTGGGGGCTCTTGGCATGGAGCTGGAGCCAATCACAGCCCCTAGAACCAGTCTGCCAAGGATCAGTGAGTCAGTGATGGTTCTCAGACCCTTTCCTTGCAAGCGCAGGAAGAAAGCCTGACCTTCAGCCCCAGCTATTCAGGAGGCTGAGGAAAAGGAAAACCCAACATCTACAAACAGAGGATATAGAAGACTTTATTTGTACTGGAAATGTGGCTGGGTGATAAAGGGGATGCTTAGTTTCATCCCAGTACCAAAAAAAGGAGGAGAGGGAGGAAGGAGAGAGAGAGAGAAGAGAAAAGAGGGAAGAAAATTTAGTCTCAGCAGCTAGCAGAATATGGGGTATGGTTAGGTGGGCTGGGGTGCTACCATGAGTGAGCTGGTGCCGCCTCTCCTGGAACAAACCGTGGCTGTGGGCATCTGTGACACCAGGCAGGGGCTTGATCTACATTACAGTGGGAGTATTTACACTACCCAGAAAACAGCAAGTACACAAATTGGGGCTCCCCCTCACCCACCCACTAGCCAGTGGTCAGACATCTTTTTATTTTTGATACTGGGGATCGAACTCATGACCTTGTGCTTGTGAGGCAGGCTTGGTACCACTAAGCTAAATCCCCAGCCATAGACATCTTGCTTTCCCTGTCCACAATGAACTCAGGAGAGAGCTGAGCCCAAGTCCCATGCTTCCCCAAGCTGGGCCATCAGCTTAGAGCAGTATGTCTGTCAGGTAGTCTAAAACCTAATACCCACCTACCCAGACCCTGTTTCAGCCTCTGTGAACTGGAAGAAAATCACTGCAACCTAGAGTCGTGGGTAGTTAGCGCAACTGCTATGTAAACTAAAGCTCTGACAAGCTGAGTCATCTCTGCTTTCTTTGCCCGAGGTTCTGCCCTGGCAGCTTGACCAACCCTGCCCTGCCCTTCACCTTGCTGCTTTTGGAACTTTGACATGTGTTGTGACCACTGCCCTCCCACCAGTCTCTGACTCACAGTCGCCCCAGCCTTTGGATCTTGTCTGAGTCTAGGTCAAGAAAGCAGGTTGGTTTTCCCTGGGTAGCAATGGACTAACCAATCGTGGTCGGTTGTCTGCAGCTTTGGGCTGACTCAGGGTGAAAGTGATGCAATTGATTAGTAATGTCTGCTGGGGCCTGGGAAAGGGAACAAGGCTCACCTGCTATTTAGGTATTATCTCTGCATCCATGATGATCCAGCTGATGGCAGATGAGGAGCTGGTGAATGCAGGTCCCTGCCTTCTCTGCCACATCTCAGATGCAGCACCAGCACAGTGCTCCCTGGTCTCCTCCCACATGAGCAGGATCCCAGCAGCCTAGGTAGACACCATGCTCCCAAGAGCCCATGAGCTACTGAGTAGATCCTGAGTAGTAATTGAGGAGGTGGCCATGAGCCCTGAGACCTTCCTCAGCTCTGGAAGAACACTCTGGTCCTGCATCTGAAGTCTCCCTATTGGCTCACCAGTTCCCCCAGCCTCACCCAGAAGTCTCTTCTGGGGAGTTCTTCTGATCTAGGTTCCCATCCCATGCGCCCCACAGCACCCTGTGCCTCTGCTTCCCCACACTGTGCCCTGCCTAGACATTGGGCTCCTGTAAGCAGCTGGGTCTTCATTCATCCTCAGCCCCGATTTACGTAGCCCTGTATGACAGGGGTGCTTGTCTCACCCAGATTATAAGGATGTGTGTGAAGCACACACATGAACACACCCCAAAACACCCCTGAGGTCCCCAGCTGCTCTGCAGGGCTCCTGGAGGGCCTGACTCACTCAGCAGCCACCCCCAGGCTGTGCCCCTTCCTGGCCAGATGCTGGGTGGCCTGGGGGAGTAGCTCTTCCCACCGGTGACCTGGTCCCTCCCCAGCTGTCTCTGAGAGGAAATAGAACCCACTTTGGACTCTTCCTAAAATAAATACAGGCCACGCCCTGCCTCACCCTTCTGTGCACAAAACCAGCACCAGGCAGGGGTACTTAGGGGAGAGTTTATCCCAGTTTCAAGACTGCAGCCACAAATGGCTCAGGAAAGTACTTCTCAATCCTGCCACACATCAAGGGCCCCACTTGGGGTCCAGGCCTCCGGTGTGCAGACGGCTGCACCCTAGGAACTTGGAGCCAAAGTCACGCCTGACTCAGAAATGAGGAGCCCATCTTCCTTCACCCTTTCTGGAGGATTTTCTCTTTAAATCTTTATTTGTGGCCCCCAAACTTACCTTCTGCTGTGGACAGTTTTCCACCTCACCTCTTCCTGTGCGGTCAGTGAACATGGCTCGCACAGGTTGAATTTTGCCCCCGCCCCATAGATGTTGAAGTACTAACCTCTAGCTCCCCTGAATGGGACTTTACCTGGAATAATATCCTCGTAGTGAAGATGGTGTGGGGGGGGGCCCAATCCCAATCTCAATCCCATGAAAGAAGATGGCCATGAGACAGCAATGTAGCCAGAGATGGTGGAGAACCATGGGAGCTAGGGAGAAGTAGTGTGGACTCCCCCCAGCACTCCCAATTTGCACTCTAGTGCCGTAGCCACTGTTGCCTAGGTGCCTATAATCCTGGCTCTTTGCAAGGCTGAGGCAGACAATCACTATGAAATTGAGGCCAGCCTGGTCTACATTGTGAGTTCAAGGCTAGCCTGAATGACACAGTGAGACCCTGTCTCAAACCACGCAAAAAAAACAAAAACAACCCCCCCCAAAAAAAAACCCAAACCAAAAAACCCCCCAAACAAACAACATAACTAGCCATCATTTTGGGCCGCCCAGAGGGTAATGTGTCTACGTGAGGAGCATCACTCCCAAGAGACAGTGAAACCTCAGGCAGGCAGCCGCTTATCAGGTTCTAACTTGCTCCAGGCTGTGCTCCACCATCCCAGCGGGAGCTCCCAGATGGAGTCAGTTCTGTTCACAGCCCCAGGTCCCACAGGCTGAGGCTGAGGGAGATAAATGAGCTACCCGAGGTCTTGGTGGGGGCAGAGCTGGGATCTGAACCTGCCCAGAGCCCATTGCTTAACCAGGACCCTGAGACAAAGAGGTAAAAGGCTGGCCACAGCCAGGCATTGTGTGCCTAGGGTCCTGGGAGGCTGAGGAAGGAGATGGCAAGTTTGAGTCCTCAGGCTACTTACCAATTTAGCAAGATGTTGTCTCAAAAAGTAAAATGGGCTGAGTAAAAAGTAAAAATAAAAAAAAAAATTTTTAAATATAACTTATCACAGGGAGGTAAAAGTGGAAAACAGGGAAGCAAAAGGGGTTAGAGAGCAAAAGTGAGGGACTGGCCGAAGTTGCAGCGTTGAAGGTAGAGGAAGGCGCCGCGAGCCCGGGGATGCTGGAGAGGCTGAGGACACAGACCCTCCCCGTGCTCCTGGATTCCAGACCCGAAGGCCACGCTGGACATCTGGCTTCCTGGTGGGAGGCATAGCGAATGCAGGCTGCTGTCTGCCTCTGGGTTCGTGGTCACTTACGACAGCAGCCACAGGCATGAAGACAGGGATGTAAATGGGCTGCTTAAAGATGCTTATAGAATTTTTTAAAAAATTAAATGCTTTACCCATAAAATTACTTTACTTCTGAGAATACCATGAAAAAAAAGATGCCTATACATTCTTGTCCTCCCTTCAAAAGGTGGAGCTCCCTTCCCTTCCTGAGTGTGGGCTAGAATCAGACTAATACAATCATCCGACTAATAAAATAACAAAGTAAGGGGTAAGGGACAGCGCGTGATGTGTGATACTAGGTTAGGAAAGGAACAAGTGGAGAAAGCAGCCTCCCGATGCTGGGATCACAGGCTTGCACCCCCATACTGGGCCACCCAAGTGATTTGAAAGTGATTCATTTTTTTCTTTTTCTTTCCTCACCAATTAGTCTGATTGGATTAATAGTTAGTTTTTCAACTCATATTACTTGTAAGTAGCTTTAGAATATACTTATTTAGGGAATAATTTGTTTCTGCCTAGCTTAGATAATTGTACTGGTCATTAACTACTTGGCCATCAGTCCTTTCCAAATGCCCCCCACCCCCCTTCCTTGCCTTTTGGGCACAGTGATCTCCGTGCAGAGAATGCCAGGGCCTGCCAGGCCACTGTAGCCCCCTGGCCCTTTTGGGGAAGAAGGGGCCTAGGGCAGCTTTCCAAGCAACTTGAGAACCGTTTGTTCTCAAGTCTGCAGAATGGAGTTCAGTCCCTCTGAAATACAGCCAGCCTGTGCCACTGTGTGCCCCACCACCAACACATGGCCCGGCTGTCACCCCGGGCCCCTCAGGATGAGGCTGAGCCCTGGCTGTGTTCCAGGCGCCGAAGTCCCGAGCTAGGGACAGGTGTGCTGTCCAGGTTCAGGTGTCTGTGACAACCTCCAGGCAGGCTCCTTTCTCACACAGATGCCTGAGGTTTGGTCATGGTGACCAAAGGGGCCTTTTGTCCCCTGCCATCTTTGTAGCACCACAAATTCTTCTTTTTGTATAGGTGTCTTATGGTAGCAACAGCCAGCCAGTGGTAATGTCTGTGTACATGGACAGGGCTCATTTGGGGCCTCACTGGGCTCAGGGGAGGCCCTGCCCACCCTGGAGTCCGGGGGGGATTCCAGAGTCCTCCCTTTGTCCCCATTTGTGAGTGCACCGGCCAAATGCAGCTTCTGCTACTTGTGCCTCACCGCCAGCTGTCTGGGTGTCCCCGATGGTGGGCGTTGGGGGCACCAGGCAGCAGGGCACAGTGACAGAGACAAGCTGAGCCATGTCCCCTGCCCCAGGAGCTATGAGCAGAAGGACCCCTGGCCCAGAGCTGAGCAGGGCTGCCTGACAGGCCCGCCTTGCCAGCCCAGTAGCCACACCAGGATGCTAAGCTTTTGCTGGGGGACACCCTAGAGGCCGAGGGGCCCAGGGCACTGTGGACTGCAGCTCACAGGTATGGGAAGGGCTCTAACCTGTAAGAAGGGCAGGAAGGCTCGCTGGGTGGTGCCCAGATTTTCAGAAAACACAGCTTTGCATCCCAGGTCAAGAAGTGAGACGAGAAGCAGAGATAGGAAACCTGGCTGTGTGTGGGAGCAACGGTGGGAGCCAGCACGAGGTCTCCAGGTACACTTCTCGGCCAGCGCTGGGATGCGCACACCGGTGTCTGCGCAGACGAAGGGGACAGGGGACGGACACGTGGAGTATGGAGTCCAAGCAAGAGGCAGAGGCTGCGCCCGACCTCTCTAGGAAAGTGGCTTCCGCTGGAGGGGAGGGGGTGAGGCGGGCTCAGTGCTGAAGTCAGGGCTGGTGGCACCCATGTCCTGACAGCCACTGGGAACCCTCCACACGGTCTCCAACATCGCAAGTCCACCTTCCCAGGTGCAAGCTATTTAAATACCAGCCACAAGAACCCACGGGGTGGCCATGTGACCCAGGAGCCACCAATCACATGTGACACACAGCTGAGCAAGGAGCCAGCAGAGGAGGCAGGCATCTGACTTGATCCGCTTTTCTGATTGTCTACTTTCAGCTCAAATCAGTTAGGAACTTGTACCTTCCGGGAAGAGAAAATCTCACTGATATGAAATGTTCAAAGACTGAGAGGCTTTTTGTTTTGTTTTGAGACAAGGTTTCACGATGTACTCCAGGCTGGCCTTGAACTCTCAGTGATCCTCCTGCCTCAGCCTCCAGTGCTGGGATTACAGGTATGTGCCATCACATTGGGCAAACCTCTAGTACTTTCAGTGTGGAAAATTTTTCTTATACAAAGTAACAATTATTTATTTATTACTAATTTTGTGCAGTGGTTGAGATTGAACCTGGGGCCCCATGGATGCTAGGGAAGTTGTACTAGTGAGCTGCATCCCAGTCTTTTATATCTATTCGGAGACAGGTTCTTGCTAAGTTGCCCAGGCTGGCCTCAAATTTTCGATCTTCCTGCCTCAGCCTCCCTAGTAGCTGAGATTACAGGTGTGTACCACTTTGGCTAGTTTAACGAATGTCTTAAAAGAGTTTGAGATCACATAACTTATAGAAATCTTGCAAATGAAACTAATTTACTAATGTTTAAACACAACAAAACATTTGTGTCTTGAGTATTAAACTAGGTTATGTTTTGGTTTGGATTTTTGAGACAGAGTCCTTCTTTATAGTTTCAGGCTAACTCACTGGGTAGCCCAGTTTGGTATCAAACTCATGGTGATCCTCTGTCTCAGCTTCCTGAGTGCTGGGATTACGGGTGTGCACCACCGCACTTGGCTAAACTAGATTAAATTAGGTTACATTTTCTTCTACTTGGGTATGCTCTTCCTAAACTTATACAGGTTTACTGAGCCAACAAGCTGGTGTCACCTCTACTCAATACTTAAGGCTATGAAAAATGTCAATTTATTTAGCTAATTTGAATCATTACTCTGACAAACTTTATAACCAATTATGTTTCTCAGCATGTCAACTGAAAATAGTCCCAAGACCTTTAGGTAAGACAGCCTTGGCCTGGCTAGGGGTGTAGCTCAAGTTCTGAATCCTGAGTTCAATCTCTAGCATGAAAAACAAAACAAAACAAAAACAAAGACTAATGCAAAATCGCATTAATAGATATTCAAAGACAAAATACTAAAATATTCATTACAAGCAGAATTTTGAGTCTATGTGTTTTTACCTTTTTTCTATGATACCAAAAGGCAAAAAGGAAAAACTTACTTTTTACCCACATCGGGAGTTTGCTGTATAAATTACCTCTGACAAACAGCCTCAGTGGCCCCCATTCGGGACCCCTCCTAAAAATCAGCAGCTGTTGTTCTCTTTATTTCCAATAAAACTCTCCTAAATTCGCACCTTGCTTCTCAACTTCATTCCTCGATGTTGTGAGATCATGAACTTGGCATATCTGACATCTAACAGGTTGGGAATTATATTTTTCCTATATCACCACCACGGCTGGCTAGAAAGAAAAAGCTTTAGACAAGCCAAATCTAAGGGTTTTACTGAGCAAAGAACAGCTCCAGAGCTAGGCGGCCCTTGGAACCAGAAGAGACCCTAGGAACTGTGGTCAGCCAACAGCCGAGCACAGGAAGTGGCAGCGAGGCCGAGTCGGCTTCCTGGGATCCAGCTTCCTGTGTGGTTCAGCAGCTCCCTGCCAGGACTGGCACTCAGTTCCTCGGTGAGGGTCTTGGTTACTTCACATACGCACCTAGGATTGTGATTCCCTAGGGAAGTGTGGCGGCATCCTCAGGCCAAATTTAACTTCAATACAGCTTGGGGGCAGTCAGATACAGAGAGTTTGGAGGGTTGCAGAAAGGAATTTTATTTGTGTGCTCAGAGCTGGCTAAGGTTTGATGGGTTTATTTACGAAGTTTTCAAAAAGAACTTTCATTTTATTGACACAAAAGGAGAATCTCGCCATTTCTCTGTTATAAAAGAATAAGGTTATATTACCTCCTATGGTTATCCCCCCCACACAGTTATTTTAAATCATTTAATTTTCCCTTTAATTAAATGGGGCGGCTCCATTTTGTTTCCCAGTAACCTATGATCATAAAGGAACTCTGTGGGCAGCTTTTGATATTTCTGCCTTGCCCAAATCAAGACCTAACAGACTTTTCATACCTAAAACTATCTTTGAGGCTTCCCACAAGGCCCAGGGAAATCACAAGGATTTGAGGTGTTTGAAGTGATTTAGTCTCTCAGATATGTGACTGTGAATGAGTTCATGAAGTCTTGTCAGACAATAAGAGATATTTTTATGGTACCGTCGTGAGCTTTTCAGAAGCCATATGCTATAGAAACGGCTGGAGATAGCCAAGAGTAGTGGCCCACAAGAGTAACTGCAGCACTCGGGAGTCTGAAGCAGGAGGATTCCCATGAATTCAAGGCCAGCCTGGCCTGCATAGCAAGACTCCATCTCATAAACAAACAAATAAATACCCGGGCTGCAAAGTGAGTTCAAGGCCAACCTGAACTACAGAGCAAGACTCTGTCTCCTAAGTACACACCACATATAAACTGCTGAAGAACTGGTAGTGGCCTGGCTGTCCATGAATGGATTCTACTTGTATGGAGGTGGTGCTGCTTTGCCTGAAACTAGACAAAAGCAGCACAATGCTGCTTATGATTTGTTAGTTTGAACTGTTAACTTGGTTGCAACTTTAATTTGAATCTCCATCTTCTAGGCTGGTGGTTCTCAATTGGGAATCCACTTCTCATACCTATAAAGTTTCACTAAGATACCTGTACATGTTTTTAGGAGTTCAACAACTCTATTTACTGAATTGCTTCCTGGATGTTCTTAATATATTCTTGGTGTCAAATTAAAAACAAAACACCTGCCCCCCCGATCATGGACCTGGGGGCTGTCACTAAGTGGTAGAGCACATGCTTAGGATGTGTGAGGTCCTGGGTTCAATCCCCGGGACCAAAAAATAGTATTTTGGGAAAAAGAAAGCAGATCCAGACACAGTATAGAAACTTTAGGGCTGGGAGTGTATCTCAGAAATAGAGCACTTGCCTGGCATCCTCGAGGCCCTGGGCTTCATGCCCACCACGGGGGCTAATACCAGAAGAGTGAGCATCTCTGAGCTTAGACAAGGACTTTTCTTTGCAGAGAGGATGAAATAAGCTGAAAGGAGAGAAGGTGAACCAAACATTTTGATTTTGTTCCTATTGATTAGCAAAGATAAACAGTTCGGCTAAGCATTTATGAAGCACAGAATGGAAAATGTGAGGGTCTAAGTGTGACTCGAGAGTGACAGGTGACCCAGGGACATCTAGGAGACTTATCCAGGTGACGTGGGAAAGATCTATATGACCTAAAGTGAAACCACAGTATCCAGGTCACACAGGGAAGGGGGAGTCTTTACAGGAAGATGTTTCCTGGATCACAGAGTTCCCAGGATGGCATCATGTAAGGTGACAACACTGCCACTGGTGTATTCTAACTTATGTGGTATATTCATCTTATGTCTCAGGATATATATTTTTTGAGGGGGATTGTTATATTTTGCGAGTATTTTTTCCTGAAAAGATTACTTTTTTTTTTTTTTTTTTTTTTTTTTTTTTTTTTTGTAAATTAGATGCAATACCTATTTTAAAAAAAAACCAAAAACCCCTTTTTACAGTACTAGGGACTGAACACATGGCCCTGTGCATGCTAAGTAAGTACTCTGTCACTGAGCAACATTCCCAGATCTTTTCTTTTAATAGACATTATTTTTATATTTTGCCTAAAACTTTTGACTTTATCTTGTTTTGCATGCTGCAGAAACTGCCGAATTTTGTCAGTTTCATTGTCTTGTAATGAATTCTCATCAGATCTTTCATTTCTGATAATTCACAGTAGTGTTCTAACCATAGCCATTTGAAATCTTTTGCTGTCTACTACTGTTCTCTGATGAAGAGTAACCTTTCTTTGAGATTACTGCTTATCAAGATGAAGGTGACTGAGGAGGAAAATTGTTTCAACAGGAAACTATGCACATCCACCCTGGTGATGAGATTCTGGCTCTGACACCTCTGTAAACTGCAGGTGGCAGTAGAAAAATTCTGTTTTGTCAGGCAGTGGTCTGACTTCCTCTCACTCTGGAAAAGTGTTTGGGTGCCTACCTGTGTATACTGGACTGGATGCTCTCACTTGCTCACGCTGTCAATTCTTGCAAAAATTTCAGTTCTCCTAATCACCAGCATCTGGCTATGATCCTCCACATAGTTTCTGATTGTTCTACTTCCTGCTTAACTCACCATTACCAAACATAAGCCCACATCAAGACTCCATCTGTCTTACACGGCCCTTTCTCTTCAGAACCCTGCGACTTTTGGCTTGAAGCCTTGACACAGACCATGTCGGGCTGGACCTCTCTCAGGACCCCCCCACATCTGGGCCATGAAGAAGCCCGGTGAGAAGCTTGGATACGCACATCTCTGTTGAGCAGAGCCAGGTGATATGATAAGAACATAAAGAACAATACAAGGCCAGGTATATTATGCTATGTAGTGTTAGCTACACTGTCATCTTCCAGAATGAAAAGTACTATGGAGCTGAGCACCATGCTGCACACCTTGGTCCCAGCTACTCGGAAGACTGAGGCAGGAGGACCATGGTAGCCAGGGACTTTGGGACCAGCCTGGGAAGCACACCAAGACTCCTCTTAACAGCAACAACAAAAGCTGTGGAATTTCAATTTGGGCAAGGGAGACAATGAAGGGAAGGGAAAAGGGAAAGAGAAAGAGGAAATGTCAGGCAGTTAGAAGTGGGAAAGGCAGTCATGGAAGCAGAGAGCCAGAAGATACACTGAGGAGACAACTGTGCAGTGTAGCGGGCGCCATGACAGAGCCAGGCCTAGGCATGGTCACATCCACAGCAGTGGGAAGCAAGGCCAGTACAGATTTTGGGGTAAATTACACTAAGCCACACAATGGGAGTACTCAGCTAACTGGAGGGTGTGGGATTATAGGATGGAGGGGCTGTCAGGATGACAAGATGAGACTCTCAGGGACAGAGCAGGGGAGTTGGGTGCAAGATTACAATGTTCTGCAAACAATCTGCGCTCCAAGACTGAATGGAGGCCTTTGGATGGGAGTCACTCACTGATGTAATTTTTTTTCTTTTTGTGGTTCTGGAGAGTGAAGCCTGGGCCTCCCACTAAATTATATCTAGAATTCCTCCTGTGCCTATCACTTGCGGGTCAAAAGCAGTGGAGTTAGCAAAAACAAATGTTATTTTAAAAGGCACACAAAACTTTTTGGATAGAGGAACAAGATATATGCCAGTTATTCAGCTGTCGCTATGTATTTCTCTTGCTCCACCAGCGCTGTCTATTCTGATTTGGGGCACTGGGGCTGGAACTCAGCCACTTGCTGCCGCATGTCTTCCACTGAGGCTCTACTAATAGCAGGCATGAGAAGGTGGCTGCAAGCTGGGGCCGTGAGAAGGGACTTGCTTCTATGTCACTTCTGGGTGGCTTCTGCTTCATTTCTGTATTATGGAAGGACAGGCACCAGATGGAACTGTAGCCCCATTTTAAATTACAGTGGGCCTGGACATCTGTAGGCCCCTCCTTGTGGCTCAGACCCCAGCCCCTGAATGTAACAGTGGAATAAACACAATATTCATGACAGCTGTTTGGCTAAACCTTCCAAGTTAGGAAGCTAAGGGGAAGCTCATGAATGCCAATAGTGCCTCCAGGGAGACTACAGAAACTAGCACTGGTAACAAAGGCTGGAAAGGCACCAGGGTGGAAATCCCTGTCACATCTCCATTAACTCACCTGTCATGTGCCTGGATCTTGGTTAATGACTAGATTACCAGACAGGCGATCTGGTGCTAACTCCAATTGCAATGACTGGTGGAGATGTACTATATTTACTGCTGTTGATGTAGAAAGTGCCCCCACGCCATCATTTCAACTGGTAAGGACCCAAAAATGCTTGGGTCGAATGAGGTCAACAGGAGACATTCAGGAACTTTAGGGCTACAAGAACTCCCCTGCTCTCTGCCCTAACATGAGGTAGAGATCCTGACCACAGTAGAGTGGTCTGCTAAACTGACAACTTGATCATTTTTTGAGGCAAGACTAAAGCAATGGAGCATCTATGTCAAGTCCAGGCTGAAGAACAGCTGTTCTTACACTGGGCCTCAGGATCCAGCACATCCAACACTTGCACAAGCGTCTGTGATGAACAGGCTGTTCCAAGGAGCCCCAGCAAGCTCTACTAGGAGAATCGTAGTACAGAACTTCAGGGTTTGGGGCAAAGCCATAACCTCTTCTCCAGATAACCAGATCCACCTGAAAACATCCTGATTTTCCACTGGCCTCTAGAGAACAATGGTCATTTAACCATGAGATAGAAAGTGGCCATGTGAGCTGGGCAGCTCATTATAAATTTAGAATTATTTGACCTGCCTAGACAGGTTAGACCTGTGCAGCAGACAGGAGGGCTAGACTGAGCAGGCCCAGAAGACACAAACACAGAGACCCCCCACACACAGGTACCCTCGACTCTTTCCTCCTCTTCTCAGGCGTCACCTGTGCCCCAGAGTGTCCTTATAACCAGCTGCACGGAGGAAATCCTATAGGCCGATCTGCAGGTCGGGCTACCTGCAGCAACCCTCACAGGAGGGGGATGGCTGCGACATTACCTTTCTCTCAGAGGTGACTCTGCAGGACTGATAAACAGGTCTCCCCACCGGGCAGGACTTTGGGTGGTCTGGCTGGCTTTCAAGTGTGAGATGGACAGGACAGATGCATGATTGGGGCTGCATGAATACTGGTAAGGAGGCGGGGCGGGGAAATAGTGGGCGAACTTCTCAGGACAGGCACCAGGGGACTAGAAAGCCCCATGGCGTAGGCTGTGACGATGGGCCAGTGGTGCACGGAACCCATCGCATCTTCCTGGAGCCCACTGGAGCAGCTTGGCCCAGGCAGATGGTGGGACAGACCCTCCACTCAGCCATGTTGCCAGGTGGGAGTCCATGGGACAGAAACGACTCTCCCGCCCGCCCAAGGCTGGTACAGTGGCTTCCTCCTCAGCAGTAGTACCACTGGAGGAGACACTGTGGGCCAGCTGTCATCCTAGTAGAAGGGAGCCAGTTGGCAGGCAGAGGTGGCAGGATTGCTGCGAGTTTGAGGCCAACCTGGGCTACATAGTGAGTTCAAGGCAGCCTGAATTGCATAGCAAGGCCCTGTCTCAGGAAGGGGGAAAAAAAAAAAGACTTTGCCTTTAGAGGGCTCTATGCCTCCCCTGCTTCACAGCACCCACAGGAAGCACAGGTGAGGCTGGGCACCATCCCCACCAAACTGGCACCAGTGGGGACCTAAAGTCTACAGAGTCAAGAAGCTGAGAGAACTCTACAAACTAAAGAAATCAAAGCCAAGACAGTTCACAGTTAGATCTGAAAACTTAAGTTAAAAAATAAAACAAAAACAGAGAAACACCACCTTACCTATTAGGGGAAAACCAACTTGAATGATGGCAAATTTCTCATAAAAAACTAAATGTATTTTTTAAATGCTATAAGAATGATCAATTCTGAATTTTATATCCAGAACAACTATCCTTTAGTAATTAAAGCAAAATGAAGACATTTTCAGGTGAAGGAAAAAACTGACTATAGTAGATTTTTTCTCAACTTTTAAAAAACTTATTTATTTATATTGGTTTTTTGAGACAGGGTCTCACTACGTAGTTCAGACTGATCTGGAACTCATTATGTAGCCCAGGGTTGTCTCGAACTCACAGCAATCCTCCTGCTTCAGCCTCCTGAGTGCTGGGATTACAGGCATGCACCACCATGCCCGGCTATCGACTTTTTTTTTTTTCGTGGGGTTTTTTGGTACCGGAGATTGAACTCGGGTCCTTGCGCTTGCAAGGCAGGCCACCAAACCGCTGAGCTAAATCCCCGGCCCCTCGGCTATCGACTTAAGCTTGAAGCAAGACTTGAATACTAATTGGGTTCTGCAAGTGTGCGATCATATGAGAAGTGGAAGAGGGGAACGTGGAGAACAACCCACTGAGTAAAATTAGGTATATATAACTGTACTTTAGAGCAACCACTGCAGAAAACTCAAAAACACTATGGGAAAAAAATCAAAATTATTGTCTAAAAAATATGCAATAACCCATGCAGGTAGGTAAAAGAACAATACAAAACAGAACAGAAACTAAAATGGCAGACTTAAGCCCTAAAACATCTATAATTACATATAATAGAAAAAGTCTAAAAACATGAATTAAGAGGTTGGCAGAGAAAAAAAATCACATGCTAAATGTAGCCTGTCTACAAGAAAATCACTTCTGATGTAATGATATAGGTAGGTTGAAAGCAAGAGAATTAAAAAAAAAAAAAAAAAAAAAAAAAAAAAAAAAAAAAAAAAAAAAAAAAAAAAAAAGCAAGAAGGGCTGTGTATAGCCCAGTAGTAAAACACAGCTAGTATGCACAAGGCCCAAGGCCCAAATAAATGACATAAAATAAAGCAAACAAAGGTAGCTATATAAATATCAGATAAAATAGGCGTCAGAGCAAAAAAATTAACAAGGACAGAGAGGGACATTATATAATGATAAATGGGTTGATTCACCAAAAAGACACAGGAATTTCAAAGGTGTACATACCAAGTAACAGAAATGCAAAATACATGAAGCATAAACTAATAGAAATGAAATGAGGGGGCCAGGGAAGTAGCTCAGCAGCACCGTGCCTGCCTGGCAAGTGCAAGCAACAAGGTCCTGAGTTCAAGTTCCAGTACTGAAAAAAAAGAAATGAAACAAGACATAAACAATTCCAAAATTATAGTTGGTGATTAATAACTTGACAGAAAACAAGGATATATAGAATTGCCAGGTGTGATAGTACATCCTTATAATTCCACCACTTGGGAGGCTGAGGCAGAACTACCATGAGTTTGAGGCCATCCTAGGCTACATGTTGAGTTCAAGGCAGCCTGAACTACATAGTGAGATACTGTCTCAAAAAACCACAAAAAACAAAACAAAAAAATGGGGATATAGCTCAGAGTTACCACACCTGCCTGGCAAGCACAAGGTCCTGAGTTTGATCCCCAGTACAGGGTGTGGGGGGGCACACAAAAAAACAAAAATACCCCAAACCTCTCAAAACCTAAAAATTTACCATAGGAGTAATTACATTCCTGAGTACATGTTCTGGAGAAATGAAAACACAAAAATCTACATATAATAGTTCATGACAGCTTTTTTTCCATAATAGCTCAAAACCGGAAACAGGGCTGGGCATGGTGGCATATGCCTGTTATCCTAGAACTCTGAGAGAATGAGACAGAAGCTTGAGCTATAAGCTTCACCAAAAACAAAAAACCTTTGAAACAGTCAAAACATCCAACAGGCAACAGACATAACCCTGTCATGAACAGCATCAGCAATAAACAGAATGAACTATGGATGTGCACAACTTGGACATTCAGGGAATTATGTGGGTGGGAAAGCCCTGAAAATGTCACATACTATACAATTCTATTTCTGCACCGTTCTGAGATGTAGCACAGATGGGCAGTTGCTGTGGGTTCAGAATGGCAGCACGGGCATGGGAGTGACCAAGGACTAGTGCAAGGGAGACCCTGGGCTGATGGAACAACCTGCATCTTGGTGGTGGCTGTGGGGTCACAATGACATACGCTGGCAGGGGATTTAGCTCCGTGTTACCACCGCCTGCCTCACTATGACATATGCTGTAGCAATGCCAGTCCCTGACTGATGCTGTACTAGTTCTCTGAGATTAGGCAACAGGTATGGGACTCAGCAAGGGTATGCAGAGCATCTCTATATGACCTCTGTGACACCACGTTTAGTTAACCCAGTAGTTGTCATGTTGTGTGTATGGTCTCTTTACCTCTTAGGAAGGTAACAGGAACCACGTGACCTCCTCCTCTGGAAACTCCCACTGGACCAGTGGGAAGGCCAAGAACCAGTCTGTAGTGAGTTCCAGTCAATCAGAATGATTTTTGAATCTGAACAGGGACCAGCCATCCACTAAGTACTCTGGCTGGCATGTCCTGAAAACAGGATCAAAACTGGACCCTTCAGGTCGGTCAGTAGACACGAAGCACGTGGCAGATGCAGAGGTGCCAATCCACAGAACACCTGAAAGCGCGTCCTGTTCCAGCTATGTTTACCGCGAATAACTGACAAAGGCCTGTTGCATCTTAAGTTTCTGTGGCCCAGCTCCTGCCCTCCTGAAGACAGCTGTCATTTACACAACCTAAGCCTTCGCTGTCTTGCTTTGACTCATGGAAGCTGGTTAAGATGGGTGAAGGAAGGAGTGGGCGTTAAGTACTAAGGAGGGTTCCCTCCCACAGCTCCAGCCTCCACCGGAGGGTGCCAATGCCAAGCTCGGGGCTCAGGCATTTAAAGATGAGAAGGTTCTCCTGGATACATTTGTTCCTCATTCAGTGACAAACCTGGCTAATGCCAGTTTGGACTTATGACCCACATTCAGATTAACACAGAAATGTGAACAGCAGCGTGGCCTTGTGGCTTCTACAGTACAGCGCTGATTCCTGTTGATGGTGCTGTATAGTACAGTACTGTAGATTTGTTCTGTTCTACATCACAGTACTGGCATGGAAGTCATCAACCTGGAGTTTCCTTCGACCATTTCCTTCTTCTGAATATTGTAACGTAGTATACACTTCCTCATTTAGTGACCAATTAACCTACTCTAGGGAAAGGAACTCAGTCATTAAATGAGGACGTCTGTACATGATCACAAGCAGCCTGGAGGCTGGGATCCACCCATCCATTTCTAAGACTTATTTACTGGGGGCTGGGGTGTGCGCATAGAACATGCAAAGGGACAGGAGTCTCCCAGGACCAAGGACTTGGGACTCCCAGACTCAGGGCCAGTGAAGAACCCCATGGGAGCAGCAGCTGTTGCTCCTGGCCTTGGGGAAATAATGTGAGAAGGGTCACACTGAGGTTAAGCTGACACCTATTCTGGGCTCATATGTACGCTGGTCGTCATCTTAGGACCCTAGCACAAAGCAGAGCAAGGCAGCCATCTGACCACCTGGGTTCCAGTCCTCCTCTGCCACTGCCTGCTGTGTGACTTCTCTGTGCATTTCCTCACAGGTAAAAAGGGAAACACAGTACCCACCCGACAGCACCTGAGCTTGGTGAGACCACCACTGGCATCACACTATTATTTTAACTGTTTTCTGTTTAACTGTTTTCTGTGCCCACTGACTGTGAGGTATCCAGAACAAACATGTGAAGTCAAATGAAAATAAACAAAAGGGTTAGTTTGGGCGTTTTTAATTGTTTCTGCTAAGTGAGAACACAGCAGGTCAGCTCCAGCCAAGACTATTCTGGTGGTGGACCACTTGGAGGCAGGTCTTTGCCCCTCAGCGACCTCCTCCAAAGACATCTAAGGGCAGCAACACACCCCTGTTGTCCAAGAATTTAAAGCCTTCTTGATCCTTCTGTTTCCTGCCAGGACCTTCTGAGCTCATGGCCTCCAAGACTGCTATGAGATAGGCAGAGACACAGTGGGAAGGGGAAGACATGGCTAGGGGGTAAACACTACAGATTTCCACCTTTCCGCCACTGGCTGGCTCTGCCGTGGTGCAGATCAGTGTTCTCAGAGCTCACTCTCCAGTTTTAGTCAGCAGTAACCCACAAGGCACATGGAGGACAGCACAAAGGCAGGCCGGCTCGTGAGGCTCTCTGGTACCAGTACACCTAGGCCAGTGTCCTCCAAGAGCAGCCCGAGTGGTCTAGGCTGTGCTGCTCAGTTGTGAGGGTGTTCGGGACCCTCCACTTGTCCTCAGGGCTTCACAGGGCTTCGCTTTACTGCTCTTTTGCTGTGTTCTGATCCTGCCTGTAAAGCTGTCAACACCAAGCCCCATATGCCTTTCAGATTCCACATCTTCCGTAAATTTATTAAGATGTCTTCTGAAATAACCTACCAGCTAATGCAAAAATATAGTCCAATTCTGTGTGAATCAGAGCAGGAGGTAAGGGAAAGGGCCCAGGGTTTAGGGAACCCTCTCCACTCCCATCACATACACCCCCAAACTGCCTTGTCTATGACTGCCAAGCACAGTGTGCCCCTTCTGGCAGGACTGATCTGCTGGCCTGGTCTGGATGCAGGCCACCCTGGGGGTCAGAACCCTGGACTTAAAAGTCACACTCAAGGTGCCTTGTTTATCACTCTGACGGGAAACACTCTAAGGATGGAAGGGAAGGGAGCCTGAGCTTGGAGCACAAGTGCGGCTCAGAATCCCATACCACATTGCACACATGCCCTGTGAGGAGGTCGGGAGGGCCTCAGCGCGCCATCCCCAAGAAGCCTTTCATTAGGACCATGGCCCGTAGGACTCAGGCTGGCACCAAGAGCACTGCACAGCAGAATAGCCACCATCAATCTCCCCACCTCTAGGCAGGAAGCGAGAAGTCACGTGAACAGAAACAATGGAGCTCAGTCTTCATCGTCCTGATGCTCAGGCTCTCCAGAACCAAGGCCAAGATATCACCTTAGCTGCTGGCCCTGCTTCATCCCTGCCCTGGACACAGGGCCATCAGGGTTTGCAGTTTCCCTGACTTGGCAAATTCTGCTTCTCATCTCTAGCTAATCACCAGGTCCTCAGAGGCCAGATACACAGCCCCAAGCTCAAATTGTCTGTGCCACCAGGCACTTCATTTCTCCTCTTCAGCCGCGCAGGCTCTCCGGGAGCAGGAACTGCCCAAGGCATGATGAAAAGAGGAAGGGGCCAGCTCTCACCTTGTGGAGACCGCTGCTCCCCACATCCTAAAATGGCCAAGAGATGGAGAGACGATGCGCCAGTTTTCTTTGCCTCCATCTGGGATCTCCTAGCAGGATACTCTGTAGGTAGTGCAGTTTCTAAAGTTTCCTTGGCTCCGTGGTGAAGCGACAGAGACGGCCACAACAGCTCTCTGACCTGCCAGTAGGCCAGGATGATCCCGATCTTCTTCAGCCCCAGATAGTCTGACCCTCTCCTCCAGATGGGCACAGGAAGGACAGACTGTAGAAAGGAGGCTCCTTTATTAGACATCATGAGTAGTCCGACAACGCCTGGTCAATCATCACCATGAGGAAGAACTGCCTCTGGTACACAAGCACTGGATCTGAGAGGAGGCTGGGTGTTCCAGGAACTAGAGTGCAGATGCTGGAGGGCGCTGCTTCCTTTGCCTCCTTTTCGGTTCCATGTCACCCGGCCACATGGCTGCTCGACACCCAGAGGCCTGACCCTGAAGACAGCTGGCAGAGGCAAAACGACTGCTATAAAGAGGTCTTCAGACACTCAGACAGCTCAGCAGGATACACACGTGCCTACAGCCACTGTGAGACAGCCATCACCACCTGGTAAGGAGGACACACTGCATGGCTTCTTCAGGGTGCAGGAGGCAGGCGCTGTGGCGGGAGAAGCAATGAGCAAAAATCAGAGCTTTGCAGGCTCCCACATCCCAACCCTCTGACTCTGTACCCCATCATGAGAATGTGCACAGAATGGACCCCAACAGGGACACAGCCAGACACAGAAGACATGTTCCTGGCAACCATGTGACTGTGGGAACATGGACTCTTGGGTCAGAGGTGCCCTAGCTTCAGGACAAGCAGCCCCTGGGCTCCTTCTCCTCACCAGTGGGACAAAGGCGACAGCTACTACTTCCCAGGGCAGTCGTGAAGATTAAGTGAGTCAGCCTGCACACAGAAAGCACCTAGGATACACTATGTGCTCAGCCACAAAGGTCGGCTCTCACGAATGAGGACAGGAAGTGAAAGCAGAGGAATGGACCAGTGAGTCTTGAAGAGTGCCAGAAGACCTTACAGAAGAGCTAAATCCCTGGACCCTCTTTTCTTTTTGGTACTGAAGATCAAACCCAAGGGTACTCTACCACTGAGCTACATCCTCAGCCCTTTTATTTTTTGAGACAAGGTTTCACTAAGCTGCCCATGCTGGCGTCCAGTTTGTGATCCTCTTGCTTCAGCCTCTTAAGCAGCTGGAATTGCAGGGAGATGCCACTACAGCTAGCTTAGTCCTTTTCAAGTTCATTCCATGTAGAAATATAGTAGGTAACTCCAAAGTAAAAAAGGATTATTAAAATTTAAATGCAAAGCCATTATCACACATAGAAGATTAACAATTTCTTAATATCAAGTGTTTATATATTCAACTAATACATGCCAAAAATGGGTGATTTTTCAGTCTGCAAACATTTGTTTCCAAAGCCTGAGGAGACACTGAGCTCCTACTAAGCACAAGAGTCACTGATTTTAGTATATGTGTTGCCGAAGTGAGCACAAGAGTCACTGATTTAAGCCACTGAACTGCATAAGAAAACCAAAGTCCAGAGAGGTCAGGTGATTTATGTGGGACAACACAGCCAGCCAGAAAAGGATGGCCTGCCCGACCATTCTGCACCTCTCCTCAATACCACTGTCTGCAGTGTGCACACGAGGTGACTGCTGAAACCTTAGGAAAAATGCCCTTGACTACAAGAAGAGGCCCACCACCGACCCTGGACCTTCCTACAGTCAGTCACACACCCATTTTACCCACAGGCAAATGAACCCAGAGTCAGCACCATCAGGCAGAAGACCAAAGCTTGATCTATACCCTGTGCCTTGATTTAGCCCTGGGAGACAAGGCTCTACTCTCTTCTGTCACTCCCCAGCCCCCTGGCCCAGCAGGCCACATAAGACCACCCACTACTGAGAAAGTGGCACCAGCAGGGGACCTGGGTTTTAGCTGTGTATCAATGTGGCACTGTTAAAGGTGAAGATGGCCTAACACGGGCCCAAATGGCCTTGGAGGTCACTTCTACCAAACCAAGGAAAGCAGCATTTCTATACTGCTGAACTGCATTACAGTACGAGAAAAAATAACTACCCATTTCACTTTAGTACATAAAAACTTTAAATATGCAAAGAACCGACGATCCAAAAATAGAAATTACTCCCTGTCAAATAAGGAATATGACAAGCAGCTGGGAGTGGTGGCACACACCTGTAATCCCAGCACTCGGGAGGCTGAGGCAGGAGCTGAGGAAGGAGGATGGCCATTAGTGTGAGGCCATCCTAGGGTACACACTGGGTTCAAGACCAGCCTAGACTATACAGCGAGATCCTGTCTCAAAAGCTTAAAAAAAAAAAAAAAAAGAATATGATAAGTAATTCATCAAAGACATAGGATATTAAAAATAGGAAAAAAATGAACATTATACAAGATGTTCTCATTACTGTGGGTAAAAAGACAGCTAGCAGCAGGGCGAGTTCAAGGCACATACCCTCCACCTACTCTCTCTAGCTTATAGAAGTACTTCTAGAAGGTCACAAAATCACAAACAAAGCTGTGCACAGTACCAAAACACAAAACATCCCAACCGTTACATCAAGGAGGAAGGGTGAGACAGGTTTTCATAAATTTGTGCAGTGAAACACTAGCTTGCTTCTGAAAAAAGTCAGGGCTCCATGTCACCAACAGAGAAGCATGTCACAAACATGACTTATAAACAAAAGTTAGTTACAAAATAACTCATACCTTGTGTGAACTGTTTCTTGTCTAAAACAAATTATGTTCTATGCAGAAAATCTGCAAGTACCCATATCAATTATTATAGTAGGCACCATCTCTGGGAACAGCATAGTGGAAATTTTTTATTCTAAATTAATTATTTCTGCAGTGATTGAACAATTTAAAGCAAGCACAACTGCTTTTGCAGTTGAAAAAATTAGTAAAATAAGCCAGGCATGGTGGCACATGCCTGTAATCCCAGCACTTGGAAGGCTGAGGCAAGAGGATCGCTGTGAGTTCAAGACCAGCTTGGGCTACAGAGTGAGGTCCAGGTCAGTCTCAACTACATAGTGAAACCATGTCTCAAACCCCCCCTGCCAAAAAAAAATTAGTAAAATAAAAACACTTCCAGTCCTCTGCAAAAAGATGTCACTATGATCTCAACAAATGTCAGGCATCAATCTCAGCACTTTCCCCTA
The DNA here is from genome assembly GCF_012274545.1 of Fukomys damarensis. NCBI lineage: Eukaryota > Metazoa > Chordata > Mammalia > Rodentia > Bathyergidae > Fukomys > Fukomys damarensis. Next base: position 41,431,235 of record NW_022900921.1, read on the forward strand.
AAGCAGAAGTGACAAAGGGCCCATGGAGTGGCTTGGAACTGTCACTCACCAGTGGTATCTGGGCAGGCTGGCCTGGAGGGAAGAACAGCACCCTGCCCCACACATCCTGGGGAAAAGCACACTCCATTCCATTGGGCTGGAACTTTTTAAAGATGAGAAACGTTTTACTTGAAAAGGGCATAGTAGAGCTAGGGATGGAGACACATGCCTGTAATTCCAGCATCTGAGAGCCTGAGGAAAGAGGCTCAGGAGGTAAAGACTGGCTTGGGCTACACAGTGAGACCCTACCTACAAAATACAAACCAAACCCACAATGACAGGTAAAAGGACACAATGGGGACTTACTGGGATGGGTATAAAGACCAAGCTGTGCCCTAGAAAGACAGCAACCAACACTGACCTGGGAAGGTGTTAGGCAGAGAATGAGCTGAGCAGCCCCTCCTCACAGTGCCACATGATGATCCAGGGTGATGGAGAAGGGAAAGGGTAAGCAGCCAGGCACTGTGGCTGCCAACTACCCACTCTAGTACTTCTAAATCTAATCCTCATGACACCCAGGAAGTGTCACAGAGCAGGAGACTCAAAGGGACCCTTGACTTGCTCAAGTGCCAAAGATACAAACTCTGAGCGGATCTGAATCTGTGTGTTGACAGCAGCAGTGTGCACCAGCTCCTCCAGTCAGCTGCTGGCCACCCAAGCTCCCCTGGTCTCCAGGTCGCTCACCTGCGAGCTGGAGGGCAGCGCCTGGGACATGGGCTCCTCAGGTCCAGCTGCCCCTGAACCCATGGGACTCAGTGTGGTGATCCTGCTTGGCTGGCCACGGAGAGTCAGAGTTATGGTGGTGGGGACCTTTAGACCTGGGAGAGACAGAAGGAGGGAGGGAGATGGGGGCATGGTTTTGGGCATGGCCTCCACTGTCCCCCCAGGCGTCTTCCCCACGGGGCACACCCTTTGCCTTTTCCTAGCTGGGTCATGCATACCCAGTCAGCAACCCCAAAAGGCAGTAGGACCCAGCCTGTGTCTCTGAAGGCTCTCTGGGGGCTGAGTCCACACAGCTGAATCTGAGGGTAATCCCAGGACCTGTGGGGTTGGGTTCAGACCTTGCCCACACAAAATGGGAGTTTGCGAGGAATGCCTGATCTAGAGTCCTCACATTCTCTCCAGACTCACCTGAGGCTTGGTTAGAGATCTGAGCCAGGCCAGGGAGGCTGCTTGCCAACTTAGCGAGGCCCCCATTGGTCAGCAGCTGGTGGATGGTTGTGGGCTTCCCACCAGGGGTGGCGCCCAGGGAGGAGAGTGTGGTGGCCACTGGAATGGTACGGACAAGGGTGCTGGTGCCCGTGGTGATGGCACTCAGGTTCTGCATGGGGGTGGGCAGCTTCACACTGGTGGCCTGTGGGACACACAAGCCAAAGCAATCAGAAGCTGCCATCCAGCAGCAGTGTCCAAGTGTGGAGTGCCCGAAGCACATTGCTAGAGGCTCACATGCACTGCCACGGACCAGGTCTCCTGCCAGGCTCTTGGCATACATCATCTTTGATCCTTACAACTTTGAGGAAGCTACTATGACTACCTTATTTTACCAACAAGGGAACAAGATGGAGAGGCCAAGAAACCTGCCCTCGGCCACAGTAAGTGATGGGCCTTCCTCACCGGCAGCTCCTGCCTGGCTGTCCTTGACTGACTGACTCCAGGCCCATCTCCCTGCCAAAACCAACTGTGCTGAAGAATCAGGAGCCCACCTGTGTAGCCAGCCCTGAGGAGGGGGTGGCAGGGAGGCCAGAGCTCTTGCCGCTGATATCCTGTAGGCTGAAGCTGAGGCCTTGGAGGAGGCTGCTGGCTGAAGCGGCCCCTAGGAGAGAACACAATGGGCATCACTAAACTGTGCACAGGGCCCCCATGGTGGACATGTGGTCCAGCTGCCCCAGCCCAAGACTCCTGGTTGCCCCTGGGAGGTCATCATCACTAGCACATGGGATGCCACAGAAGCGAATACACAGACCCAGCCTTAAATTCACTCTGCACATCTCAGCCTGGTCCAAAACACCAGCCCCACATTCTGGACAGTACTGGGAAAACCCACGAATTTCTGAATTACACTTCAGAAATCTAAAATCTCCATTATTCCCAGCAAAGAGGAAAGCCTTTTAAGGCAACAGCCTCTAGATAATTTCACTTGCACACAGTCTTGAAAGAGAGGAGTTCTGCACTGTTCCTAGCCCTGTGGGCCCAGGTGACCAGCTCTCTGTGCAGGGGTCTGAGAAAATGAGGGACAGGACAGCAGAAAAGCAGCTCATTCTGCTAACGAGCAGTACAGCACCGTTTTCAGTTGTGTTCAGTCAGAAGTGCTTAAAATCCCCAAATACAAGCCCAAAGATACATCCCCGCCAGCTATTTCTCACCCTTACCCATATTCCCCTTACCTCATCTCCATGCTGGGGATGGAACCAGGGCCTGGCACCTGGTAGGCAAGTGCTCAACACCAAGTGACATTGCCACTCCTATGCCCAGTACCTACAGGAGAGGACAGAGCCCCTGCACACAGGGACATTTGATCCCTGCAGATATTAAGGTTAAGGAATTCCCTCATCTGGCTTCTTGTCAGTCTCTACAACCACCAGCCACCATTGAGGAACAAGGTACACCCTCCAGCAGCAAACCAAGATGACTATGCTGGGGGACACTGTGGGACAAGATACCTGGAAGGGAGCTGCCAGGAGACGTGGCCACCAAGCGGCTCTGGAGTGTGTGCAGGGCACTGGGTGAGGTGCTGCTGGAGAACCCTGCAGGGGTGGGGCTAGCCGTGATTCCGCCTTCAGAAGCATTCGACCTGGAGACAGACAGGAGCTGTCACCCAAGGATCAGCACGCAGCAGGCACCAGCAATACAGGGAGGGCTGCCACAGGCCCAAGGAGGATCCTAGCAATGGACAGTTTCTTGGACACAGTTTCTCTGACCCACTCCTGAAGCTGGCCTCTGGTCCTAAAAGTCAGACCTGAAGAACTCAGTCCTTACAGCATGACACTGCCACTCTTCCTAACAGTGAATGCTCAGGGAACCCTAATCAAAGACAAAGGTCCTAATTAGGGAGAAGTCACATTCCCAACTGAAGAATCCAGAATCCACCACCTTCTGGAAGCACTAATGTGCCAGAAAGGGCTGAAGGGAAAGCAGGGACCAGACAGCCCAACTGGCTGACTCACTTGGCTGTGGTGAGAAGCCCGGTGAGCTCCTTGGCCCCCGAGGATGCCTGCCCCAGCGTCATGGTGATGGGCTTCCCTCCCGCAGCTGCAAAACAGAAAGCCAAGGTCACAGTCAATTCTGCTTGGCCCCTACCTTTCCAACTTCCACAACCCAGGCTAAGCACAAGGTACCATATTACAGATGGAACCTAGAGAATGGAGAAAGAACAGCCATGTTAGATTAGGGGCACCCGGGGTTGCCTTCCCCTTCCATTTTTGAAGCTTCCTAGAGTATCTTATCTTTCACTGAAACTAAAAACAAAATGCAGTACAGGGTGCTAAGTGGCCCTCAGCACCTCTTGTACGCTGGCTCTGTTCCCTTTAGGTGGCTGCCACTTGCCCCCTTTAGTCTCTCACAAAGAACAGAGGCACCTATGACAGCAGTGCTGTGTCTGGAGAGCCAGGCTGCTTCTCCTCAACAGCCATGAGACTCACCTTCTGGAGCCCCTCCAGCCACATCCCCTTGTGAGATGAGTGACACTTTGATCTTGGGCCGCTTAGAGGCCTTGCTGCCAGGAAGAGGGCTAGAGGGGTGGTGCCGCTTCAGCTGGACCCTCAGCTCCTCCTTCTCCACCTCCTCTGCTGGCTCTGAGGAAATAGGAACTAAGAGACAGAGCACACATGAGATCTTCCACAGCCAAACATGATACTCCAGAAGGCAGCATAAGGGGACACACAGGCACACGGCCTCAGCTTGGGCCCCGCTGTGGTGACCCCACCTTGCCCTTCTCAGATGGTGTCACTCTTATCTATCACTCTGATCTAGAATCACAAGGGCCTTGTGCAGTGGGAATGGGATGGAAGACACACTGACCCTCGCCAGCAGAGGCAAGGGCAGACTAGAGGCTCACCACAGTCCTCCTGGACTCAGAATGTGACCGCCTTCCTATCGCAAGCACTCCCCATGTCTTCCCACAGCTGGTGGCAGTGAACATTGCACAAAGCACCCCAGTGGAGCAGGCCACCCAGAGCTGCACAGACTTTGCACAGGGCTCTCAGGAAATCCCCTGCTCTAAGAGCCCAAGGCTGAGGGCCTGCATGATGAATGAAGGCAGTGAGGATTGGCACAAGGACTTCATGATGGCTCGCATTAACAGGGTAGCAGTGGCCCAGGTCATTTGCTCAGGGCTGTGTACTCAGGCTTCTCCCTCCATTGACTCCAATGGTCATGTCTGTGGGACTCCAGATGTTCTTCAGGCTCTCTCAGATGTTCCCTCCTCTAGAGCCAGAGTTCCCAACCCTCTTAGCACAGGCATGAAAGGCTGCAAGGTGGGGTAGGGTGGACAAAGGGTTCCTGGCCTGAGGCCACAGTGCAGGTATCACCAGCTGAGGGACTACTCCTGGGACAGGTGTGAAGGCTGCAACCAGAGGAAAAAGGCAGGCAGCAGGGACAGGAGTGAAAAATTTCATACAGACAAGCAGCTGTTGTGCTTGCAGCTTCGAGGATGGAAACAGAACAAAGCAGGAGATGACAAGACAATGAAACTCAGGCTCACAGGCAATGGTCATACAAAGGAGAAGCAGAGCTGAGAACCACAGCAAGAGAGAGAAAAAGCAAAACACTATGAGAAGCAAGCAAAAAGAAATGCAAGAGCAGAATCCACCGACCTCTTGAGCAAGGGAGTCACTGAAACAATCAGGAGGCAAAAGAAGGCAGAGAAAAGGGACAGGAGGACCAAACAGGTGGAGCAGTAAAGGTGGGGAGAGGCAGCAGAAAGTGGAGGATGAGCAGGTGAGAGAAAGAGCAATACTCACCAACGAGACAGGAGGTGCCGGGAGGAAGAGCTTTCCTCACCAGCATGTTTTGTTTCAGAAAAGCAGCGAACTGTGCTGGAATGAATCAGAAAGAATTACAGAATCACAGCCAGCCAGAGAAAGGAGCACAGAAGAGAGTGAGAAAAAGATGAAAATGGTCAGCCGGGCTCTTTCTGAGGTTTCACATGGCCACAGAGCAAGCAGCTCCCCAGAATTTCCATACATCAAGGACAATACACGTGCCTCTTGGGCCACTGCCAAGGCACCACGAACAGGGCTCTGTTTATGTGAGCTGCTGTTCCCTGCCTTCCATCAGCTCCACTAAGGCCTTCCAGAACTTGACTATCACACTGCCCGATAGACTGCAGACAGCTGGCCTGTCCTCATCAAATGTCTTAGCTTCTAACCACCACTCAGGAACAGCCAAGTCAGAGGGCACCCTTGTACCCTGAGGAGCCTGGCCTTGACTCTGCCTTCACTACCATTCACACATCTGCTTCTATCAGCACCACTCTTCTAAGCAACCTCACAAGAGACCTGGGTGGAAGCTCTGTCCCACTGGTACCACTGAAAGCCACACCAAGGAAGCAAGGTCAGCCTCCTCTTTCCTCAGTACCCTCTGCTTCACAGCCAGCTCAGACTACTGACTTTTCTCAGGCACTATTTTCAAGAATCTGAAACATATGTGCTCTTGGACACATCAACACACCGGTGCCTAGGAGATGCCTGTGTGGGTCTCAGTGTGGGGGAACCATACTGCTTGCTCAGCCCACCAGACCCTCCCATATCTACAGCCCTCATGAAGCACTTGCAGTGCTCCAAACTAATTCCCACCATGCAAATATTTCCAGTTTCATCTAAAACCTAGGTGCAGACAACCTTGGGCAACTTGAGTCTCTGACCTACCATGGGAAGCTTAATTCTTCAAGGGTAAAACAAGGACATGATACCAATATTGGGTGAGACATCCTAGAATCTGGTGAATTAAAGCCTGTCACCCGCAGGTATGACCTGGAGAGCTCCCTGACTGCAGGCAAAGCTGGCAGAGCTAAAGCAGATGAAGATGTAGCTCCCCACTGTGTCAGAGAAGAGCCAAAGCATGTAGTCAGCTCACATATCCAACTTTCTCTGCACAAGGAAAGCTCTAACTGAGGATCATAAAGCCCTATAAGGCATAACCCCTGGGATTCATTTCAACCTAATTTTGCCTGGACAGGAATGTGGCAAAGGGTGTCTTTCATATCTCCTGGAGAAAGCTACAGATCAAACACTTCCCGACTCCTACATGACACCAACTGCAGAAGCAGAAGCCATGAGGACAGCCAGGCTGGGAGCCTGTACCTTGGGCTTGTTTGTGGGTTAGCACAGCTTCTGTCCTCTGCATATGTCTCTTCAGCAGCTGAGAGCTTCCAATTTGACTGGACTTCTGGGCTGAGGTCACTGTGGTCACTTTGGTCTTGGGACTGGAGGTGGGGCTGCTCGACACACTAGAGAGATCCTGAATAGAGAGAGAAGCCAAGAGATGAGCCAGTTATCACTTGGGCCACCAACATTAGCATGTCCTCCAGCACTCCCCTTGTGGGAACTCACAGGCAGCCCTGGGAAGCAAAGGAGGCACATGTGGTCCTCATTCCCTGGCCAAAGTCCCTCCTAGACTGCCTTACCTCTGAGCCTGAGGGTGAGGCGGGCAGCTTGGCAGCGGGGGAAGCAGGCCGACTGCCCCGCTCAGGGATGTCAAAGGCCAGGTCTCTGCGGGACACATCACGGGGCTTCTTCTTCTTTTCAGCGTCCTGGTCCCGAGGATCCGAAACCACATGGCCCTCGGTGCGAGTGAGCACTCCAGTCAGGAAGTCCACAATTTCATCCTAGTGTCAGAGGAGCCAAAGCTGTTGAGCTCAACTCTGGTGAACAGGAAGCACCCAAACGCTTTAAGTGTGACTCCACTCGGCTCTGGCCAGTGGTGGCCACAAGGGGTGCTATGGAGAGGACGTGCAGGGCTCACCCAATGGAGACCCTTTCAACTCAGCTCACCACTCTCTTTGCTTCTTTTCTCCCTCTTTTCCCTTGCTTTGCTCATAATTCAGGACATGGGAGACCCAGTGGGTATCCCCTCAACCTCCAGAGCCACTGAGGCTGCTGTCAACAAGCCCAAACCTCAAAGGCAGAGGAAGGAGGGTCTAGCTGAGAAAGACAAAAGACGACTATGTACCTGAATACATCTGTCCACCATGCTTTGAGTCAACCCTTCTGATTTCTTTTTTGCTTTGCTTATTCTGAGAGACAAAAGGAGAAAATGTTTATTTTTTTCAACACAGAAGTCCATGGCATCCTGTAGAAGTAAGAACAGATTTGCCTTCCCTGTTGCTTTATAGGACTGAGGCCTGGGGAGGAAGGTTATGTTAGCCTCGGGCAGGTGATGTAACCTTTCTGAGTCTATTTTCACATCTGCAAAAAGCAGAAGCATAATACCTTATTTAGGGAGTGGTAGGGATTAAAAAAAAAAAAAGCCTATACAGCTGGGTGTGCTGGCACATGCCTGTAATCCCAGCACTTGGAAGGCTGAGGCAAGAGGATCCCCACAAGCTTGAGGTCAGCCTGGGCTACATAGTGAGTTCAAAACCAGCCTGAACTACACGGCGAGGCCCTGTCTGAAAAAAACAAAAAACTAAAAACCAAAACAACAGCCTATATAAAAAAACAAGCACAGTGGCAGGGAGACTGTCTACTCTAGTAGTTCCATACCCTGGGCTTAACAGGTAAAGTGCATATGGACTCCTAGGTCCTCACTGAGAGTTCCCCCAAAACAGCCTGCCATCCACTCCAAGGTTAATGGGTTAGGTAGGAGAAAGAGACACCAAGGCTCACAGGTTAGTTTTAAAGGGATACAAAAAAATGACCACAGACAGTTACATCCCCTTCTTTAAAAGCCTGAATACTCACTTCTGGCTGGGGGTCTTGGCAAAGAAAGACAAGGTCTCCATGTTATGGAGAGGGAACAACATTACTGAATCTCTGAATTTTGATCCCCAATTGACTGGTCCCCTATCTTGTATAAGATATCTAGTAATGCTGGACATGGTGGTGCACACCTATAATCCCAGCACTCTGGAGGCTGAGGCAGGAGAATCACTATGAGAGAGTTCGAGGCCAGCCTGGGCTACATAGAGAGCTCAAGAGCAGCCTGCACTACAAAGGCAAACCCCACCTCAAAAAAAAAAGCTATCTAGTATTTTTCAGATAAGCACACAGAGTTATCTAAGTTAAGCAGTTTATCCAAGTTTCTAAGCAAAGAGGTCAAGACTAACTGAGGTCTCTCAATTGTCCAATGCTCTTATAGCACACAAATATATCTCCTAACCAGCCTTGTAGTGACAGCAGCATTCCTATCTCCCCATCTCCCTCAGGGCAACACACACTCTTCTCTTGTAGATAAGAATGTCTGAATTACTAAGAAAAACAATGTGTTTACATGAAAACATGGCAGTGAGAACAAAAGACTAGGCATGAAATTCAACAAGAAGCTGGTGAATAACCAAAGTAAGGAAGATTTCTCCAAAACACCTGTGTAGCAGACTGGAAAGACAGGAGCAGGCACTTGCTTTAAACTCTAGTTAAACATACAGCAAAAATTAATCTGTAAGATTGAGTATATAGAAACAGGAGGCCAAATAAATGTCACAACCTCGTTTTGGGCACATTTCATGAAAACCCCATTCCAGGCCCACATGTCCAGCACTGTGGGCTGAGTGGCTGTTTCAGGGAGCAAAGCTGTCTTCCTATAGTGCCTCCTGCATTCACACTCCGAGAGACACCACAGGAGCGTCATACAAATGACACCTTGTTCACATTCATCCTAAGGAATAAAACTTTTTAAAATTGCTGGCCCCAGTAAAAGTAGACAAAGAGTATATTTACAAAGTCTCCCAAGTATCTTCTACCCACAAGACAGATACTAATTACACAGAGAAAAACAGTAATTTCACAGTGGAGAACCTGGCAGCAGCTCTCTTAGCCATGTGGTCAAAGTTACCATCATGCTCAGGAGCAGGTATCCCGATGAGAGGCACCCAGCAGCACACTGCCTAGTTCTAGCCAAAAAGGCTTGTCTTGGATGTAATCAGAATAAGTGTCACAAACTTAAAATGAAGGACAGCCTACAAAGCACTGGCCAGTAGTCTTCAAAATGTCAAAGTCATGAAAGTCAAAGCCAGACTGTGGGACTGTATCAGGTTAAAGGAGACTATGGAGATGAGCTAAGGAGGCACAATGTGTGATCCTGGGTTGGAGCAGGGTCAGAAAAAGGACAGTAGGGAGACAATGACTGAAATCCAAGTCTGTAGATAAGATGATGCTGTCACAGCAGTGTTAATCTCCTGTTCTGGGAATTGTACTTCAGTTATATGAGATGTCAACACTTAAGAAATCTAGATGAAGGGTACCTAATTTTATTTTTTATAAATCTGAAATTAATTAAATTTTAAAAAAATTTTAATGCCCACTCTTAACTGCACCAGATGGTATAGTTACACTGCCCCTCTTGGCGCTCTTCTAACACTGCTGCCCTATGCTGCTCCAGGGACTGCCCACCTGAGGTTATCGTCAGCTCCCCCAACCACCACCAAGCTGTTCTCGGCGCGAAGCTTTTCCCGGAAGTCCTCCATGGCTTCAGGATGACACTGCAGGGAGTTCTGACCAATGACAAAGAGGACTGGAGTCTTCATGTCCAAGAGGGGATCATCTACATCCTGAGACAGGGGCAGGTTTTAGGTTCAGCCAGCTCACCCTCACAGACTGCAGACCCCAGCCAGGGCATTGTCCCCCCACTCCCACTGCCCCAGCACAGCACTCAGCTTCACCTCACTCTTACCCCTCGAGGGCCGTCCACTGTAAGGAGAGGAAACCCAAGGCAGACGATAGCTGTGACATACTCCATCACCGACACCTGTGAATAATGGCACCTCAGCCTGCCTGGAATCCAGATATGGTTCAGATCCGCCAGCCAGTCCCACCTTCTCTGCCCCTGTCCTGAACCCAGGGGAGTTAGCCATGGAGGCAGCAGGAAGATCACGGAACACAAGATGACCTATCCCATAAGTGGTCACTACTCAGCCTTTCAGCTGGGGGTGCTGAAAGGACTGCTGCAGATGCTGAAACACAGGATGGAAGGTTTAATACTTCACCCCATGGACCCCTAGACTAGAGTGGTCTTGCTCTGTCTCTCTCAATACTAAGATAAATCAAGAGAACACATACAGTGCTGAGCTGGAGATGCAGCTCAGTGGTACACAGACCCTTGGTTCAATCCCAGTGCCACAGAAAACAAAAAAGAAAACATAAATGTTGCCATTCTCCTTTAAGTGCAGAAAATCTCCCTCTGCTGGGCTTTGGGATAGCTCCTAGACATCTCAGATGTCTCAGAACAGTTGGTGATGGAGTTCTGCTGTCCCTGGGCATGTATAGGGAGTTACAGATTTATTTTTTTTTGTTGGGGATTGAGACAGGGTCTCACTATGTAGTTGAGACTGACCTGGAACTCACTATGTAGCCCATGCTGGTCTCAAACTCACAGCAATCCTCCTGCCTCAGCCTCCCAAGTGCTGGGACTACCCAAGTGGTGTGTGCTACCACAACCAGCTCACCATTTTAGATACCATATCTGGTAGAAGAACTGGGCTCTGGACATGTCAAAGATACTTTGACTAGCAGATATAAGGTAAGATATAATAGAGAACAAGTCCACTCTTATAAAGGGACCAAACATGAACACAACATCAAATTTCAGAGCTATTAATTTGGGCCTGCTGGAATTATTAATAAGGCAGAGAATAGTGGTACTGATGTATGCAGACATATATAAATGGAACAATATGGCATTTCAAACATTCTTCAAAATAACCTGTAAAACTGGGAGCATGCCTTTAATCTCAGCACTTGGGAGGCTGACACAAGAAAGTCAAGAGTTCAAGGCCTGGGCCGGGGATTTAGTTCAGTAGTGCCACCACCTGCCTCACAAGCACAAGGTCTTGAGTTCAATCCCTGGTACCAAAAAAAAAAAAAAAAAAAAAAGAGAGTTCAAGGCCAGGCCAGCCTAGACTATATAGTGACAGCCTGTCTCAGAAAAGAACAGAACAGAACCTAGGGGAGAAAGAAACTGAGCAGGGGTAAGACAAAACAAGCCTGGCTGCGAGCTGATCACTGTGACAGCTAAGTGAGAGAGAGGCTCAAGAGTTTACTTCCCTGCTTTTGTTTCTGCTTATAATTTTCTATAATGATTTTTACAAACTAAAGCTTTTAATATTATGATACACAATGTATAGACTATTGTTATTCTTATTTTGTTATGAAATTTTTTTTTTCAAAAATAAAAAACTAAAGCTTATCCTGCACAGCTCAAATTACAACAGTAAAGGGCTCCCTGGCAGCGATCGGCAGCAATGGTAGCATTACATCCTAAGACAATTTCCAATTCTGCAGTACCCTCCAAATAAGAAGGAAATTACTTACATGACAGGCCACTAAAGCTCCTGTGTTCCAGCCAATCAAGATAACAGGTTTGTGTGGAAAGTGACTGTGAATCTTTTGGGAAAAAGAAAGAACACAGTTAAGACAGGAGGCCCCAGACGGGGACAGACAAGGCCCAGAATACCAGGCACAGCCTGGGGTTCTAACCAGGGTGTCCTCACCTCTAGCACTTTGCTCCTCACTGTCCCAATCATGTGCTCCAGACACTGCAGAACGCCCACCCCACTGCCACTGTTCAGCAGATGGGTGGCCACAGGGATGACCTACAGGAAAGAAGGGCACCCAGCCAGTAGTGGTGAGCCTCGAATCTTCAGTTCTGCCTGACCTACCCAGCTCTGCAACCCTGGATAAGCACCATTCAGATGCAAATAAAAAGGGTGAGGGGTTTGCTCCACACCTGAGTTCACCTATCTGACTCTTCCCGGGTTCCAGAGTTTCCTGGAGGCCTACACATACCTTGCCTAAGCAGGAGAGCTGAGACTGCCAGAAGCGGTGGCGGCGTGAGGTGGGGAACACGGAGCTGGAGGGACCGGAGGAGGCGATGAGAATCAGAGGGGAGCCTGGGAGTTTGCTCTGAGGAGAGAGAATACCACCTAAGAGCCATTGAGGGGGAAGTGCCCAGCACCCCATCAATGCTCCTCTGCTATGAAGCTATGTGAAGCTCTATAAACAACAAATTATTAAGCCGAGTGTGGTGGTGCATGCCTGTAATCCCAGCACTCGGGAGGCTGAGGCAGGAGGATTGCTGTGAGATCAAGACCAGCCTGGGCTACATAGTGAGTTCCAGGTCATTCTCAACTACATAGTGAGACCCTGTCTCAAAAAAAAAAAAATTTTGCCAGGCACGGCAGCACTTGCCTGAAATCCCAGCTACTTGGGAGACTGGGCAACCTAGGCAACTTAGCAAGACCCTGTCTCAAAAAAAATTTTTTAAAGTATGGGGTATGGGACTATAGCTCAGTGCTCCCTGGGTTCAATCTGCAGTATCATTAAACAAAAACAAAAACAAACAAGCAAACAAGAACAACTTATTAGTGAAAAGAGCTATGTAAGCCATTTATCATCCTCTCACTGGGGTTCCAAACTTTAGTGTAACCATCTCATGTGTCACCGTTAAGCCCAAGCCATCCAACTTACTGGTTTGTTATGAGAAAGGACACCCACAGCAGGATCCCACGGCCTCTTCAGGAGGAGAGACAAGGCCTCCACACCTGCAGCCCCAGTCTTTGTGTTGGACGACACAAGCATCCGGTCAATCAAGGTTGGGATCTAGAGGGGAGGAGGAGATAGATGCTTCCGGCCCATGCACCAGTAGTCAGCAGGAGAACAGGCTCTGCCGAGGCCTCCCACAGCCTCCCAGGGAGCAGAGGTGGAATCTGGTGACAGGTGGCAAGGACATAAGCTTGTTCCCTCCCCTATCCAAACAATTCCACTTTCAAGAAACTTCTCTAAGAAAATATATCAGAAATACATGCACAAAGGTGAGGAAAGTTATGCACAAATTCACTGGCAGCAATAATAAAGAACTAGAAACAATATGAATGTATATGTAAGGGAGAAGTAAATTATCTATCTTTTTGGATATCTTCAAACATTTATAAGAATTTTCATAACATATAGAAATAATTTTAACCAGGTGTGATGGCGCATGCTTGTAATCCTAGCACTCAGGAGGCTGAGGAAGGAGGATCACCACGAGTTCAAGGCCACCCTTGGCTACATAGAAAAATTCAAGGCCAGCCTGGACTACATAGTGAGACCCTGTTTCAAAAAAACAGTAACAAGAAAAGAAATGTTTGCTGAATAAATGTTAAAATAGAACAGAAAAACCATCTGCACTCAAAAATAGGGCTGGAAGACAATATGCTAAAATGTTTATATAATGATCTCTATGGAATTAAGGGTGACATTTTCTTCTATAGATTTCTCATACATCAGTTGATTTTATAAATTTTAAAAAAACTGCACTGTCTTCTGGAATACAGCCTTCAAGCTGTGGCATGTTCATGTACCTGTTGTATCCAAAAAATATACACCACTGTACTGTGAATATTGTGATTTATACTATATCCTGTTTTTTTACCATCCCTCAAAACGTGAACTCACAGATATATAAATGCAGATTTCAGGTATGCTGATGCTTACACTACAAAGAAGTACTTCTGTGAATTCTATACTACCCACAAAAGGCCAAGGGAAAGAAAAGGTAAAACTTCAAAGATAGCAGCAGGTAAATTGTTCCTAATTTAAAAAGACTAGGGGCTGGAGGTGTAGTTCAGTGACAGAGTGCTTGCCTAGCTTGCCTAGCATGCCCAAGGCACTCAGTTCAACCTGGCTCAACTCCTAGCACCACAAAGGTGGAGGGGGGCTAAAAAAAAAAGTTCCGTATGAGAAATTAAGGAATGAATGTCAATGCAACAGCTCCTGTCACAAGGCACCAGAAGAACTGCATCTACAAGGAGTGAAGAAGACAAACACACAAGTTAACACTGGAGAAACAGAAGCCCCCCACTGCTGATGAACCACCCAATGGAGAAGGGGAGTTTACCAGGCAATTCTCATCTGAAGACAAAGCACTTGAAAGCCTCTTTAGAACGGGCAGGATGCCAATAGCAGATGAGAGAGACAGGCAAGAGATGACAGTGTCTGAGGCTTATTCCAGACACAGTCAGACTGAAGTTGAAGATGTGAACAAGGAAGCAGGAGGCAAAACTGATAACAAAGGCTACAGCCAAACTGCAAACAAATCTCTACTCCAACCTGGCCGTTCTCTGTAACTCCCTAATTGTGAGTTCTTTAACACTTTTAAGGCAGTGAAACTGCACAGAATTATTGGCTTAAAAACCTTTAACTGGCAGTTGAGTATATATATGAAACCAAAGAGCCTTGAAACTCACTGTCAATATAGATTAATCAATAACTGACTTTTCCTCTTGGTGCTTGGTGCTGGCCTTTCCAGTGCTATATTCACTTTCAACACACAATTCAGAGCTGGATATGTGTGGTCTCTACTCTATTTATAATGAAGCTCATAGTGAAAGCAGCTAGGCCAATGGCATGATCACATCTAGCTGCATCTAACATCCAGTAGGTACTTTAAAAGCAAAATAGGGGCCAGGGATGCAGCTCAGTGGTGCCACACCTGACTGGCAAGTGCAAAGTCTTGTGTTCAATCCCCAGTACTGAAAGAAAAAAGAAAGTGTGCTGGGTGTGGTGGTACACACGCTAGTAATCCCAGCACTTGGGAGGCCGAGGCAGGAAGGCTGCCATAGATTCGAGGCTACACAGTAAGTTCTGGGCCAGTCTGAATTACAAAGTGAGACCTTCACACACACACAAAATGCAAAATAATCCCACAATCATTCATACCCTTTGTGAAAAACCAAAACATCTGTGACTCTAAACAGTTGCAGTGTCAGAGTAATGATATGGAAAGCATAGCCCAGAGTGGACAGCACCCTGGTCTGAGACCAGGCGAAGGCGCCCAGTGGAACACACTCCGTTCCAGCTGGCCTGTACTGTGCTCCAGTAGCAAGGCCACGCAGCCCCCACTGTGCACACCTGGAGGTCACCAAAGATGCTACCTCATTTACAGGAGACATGCCCAGCCATAATTTATATGATAAAGCAGTGAAGATTGTCTTTACAAACAAGGCGAATCATATCGAAATCCTGCTGGCCATAGCAAGCAAGGCAGAGCCACCTAAGAGTTGGGTACACCAGTTAGTCCCTAGAACAAGTGCACCAAGGCTGTGCCATTAGTGCAGGGACAGTGATACAGAGAACAGATGTACAGATGCTCCAAACACTCACAGGCCACCATTCTCTGCCACGAGCTCTCCCTGTCCCCACACTGCCTTGCCTATGCCCAAGCCTGCCACCACTCATCCCAGGCTGGGGTACTTGATGTGGGAAACCCTGGGGTTCTCATCTGTCTTGGTCTCCACTGGAAAATGAGCTTCAGCAGAGCAGGAACAGTTATTTTATTCACCCCTGGGTCTGAGGTATTGTTAGCACAAAATAAATATTAGCCGAATGAAAAATGTAAGGTCAAACTCCCTATCACATTAATGTATCTAGTCCAAAGTTCTATTTCAGCACTAAAAGGGACTTCTTTAGCTTTCTAGCAAACACATCATCCTGCAACTTAAAAACAGGTTAAGAAATAGAGCCTGAAAGTTTTGGAGATACGGCTGGAGGGAGGCTTATAGCAGTCAGATGGGCCAGTGGCCTGCAACAAAAAGAAAAACTGGACAGTGAGAGGACAGACACACTGGGGGTTAGCATTTTCCTGGCAGGCCTTGGGTTTAATCCCTAGTATTACAAAAGAAAAGTTAAAAAAAAGTCAGGAATTGAATTACTTCAGGTTGCCTGAGGCGTTTTTTTGTATTGGAACAAAACACATCCACATTTCATGAAGCTATGAGGATACTACTTAATCCCTAAGTTACTACAGGCTTATTCTACGTGACATTTTGTGCCAAGCACTCTACTTTGATTCACCCTCTCCATCCTCCTAGGGATCGTACACAGGTATTCTGAGACGCCACTTAGGAGATGAGGAAATCCAGCCACTCTTCTGAGTGTACACCATGGGTCAGCAGCAGAGCCTGCTCTCCACTACACTGAGGACAGCCCAACGTGGTCAGTGACTGCACAAAAGCTGGCATCTCCAAGAAAACTACTTCAACCCTGTGCAGTGCTGTCTCAGTCAGCAAGCAGGGGCATGTCATAACACATCTGTAGTAAGTACTGCCATCCAAACACTGCTACCTAAGGCTCCACACACAGCAGCTTCTGGCTCTATAGTCACCTGGCCCTCCAAGTGGCACTCTGTTCTGTTGAACCTTTCATCTCCTCCATGATGTTTCAAGTTCACAAAGACCTAAACCACGAGCCACAAGGCTGCAGAGGGTAAGTGTGTACGCTGCGGCTGACAGGGCCGCAGACACTGATGCCAAACACAAACACAAAATCCTGTTTCCTATTTTCAGTGGCAAACCTGTTAACTTCGGGTCTGCCCTCCCAGCTGACCAGGTAATGACCTTACCCAAACCCACAGGAGAGGCTGGCTGCCCGCCGCCAAGCACAGCCTTACCTTCCCTTTCAGCGTCTGCAGAGCATCCAGATAGGCAGCCAGCATGGGCAGACTCAGGGTCTCCACGAGGGTGGTGTGCAGCCACTGGGTCAGCTTGGTGTCCCAGCTCACACTTGCCAGCGCCTGCCGCACCCTCCTTGCACACTTGTCCACGGCAACACGGCGCAGCACTGGCTCATTACAAGCCTGAAAGGAGCAAAGGGAAGGAAGAAAAAAGTTCCCCGTGGGGGGCATAAATCAGTCAGCCGCTGAGGCTGGATGAGGAAGAGCCCATGCGGGCAGATTCTAGTGTCTTACCCCTTCATTGGCCAAGCGGGCAAGCCGGTCAGACTGCAGGGCTTTGAGGATCTTGTTGAATAGCTTGTTCTGGGCCATTGTCCAGCCAGTCCTATAATGGAAACTCTGAGGAATTAAGGTCAAACCCTGGGGATGTGCCCCATGTAGGTACACCATACAAAGAAGACTCTGCCATGTTTTCTATTTCCATTACGAAAGAGTATAACTAAGACCACTAAGCTCAAATGTGAGACCTAGATTCTGGTCCCAATCGTGCCAATGAATCAGTGAGGCCTAAGTTTGTGTTAAACACATACTACAAGTCAAGACCTGTTGTGAATGAACTCGTTTAGTGCTAGCAGGGCTATTTATGTAGCAGCTAAAATAATCATATTAGTAAATGTAGCAACCACACAGACATATTTGAATTTCCTAAGATTTTATTTCATATAAAGGGGCCCAGAATCGCAAGCATTTTAATAGACTAAAACCTCAGACTAAGGTAAGTAGTCTAGAGAAGATTCAAGACAAAAATATAGTAGAAATACAACCAGTGAAGTAGCTATTCTCCTGAGCCCCGCTATTCTACCCCCCACTAATCTCTTTCCCTTTTCCAAAATTTTCTAATATTGTTTCTCTGTCACAGTTGGCAAATTTCTGTGTTCCATGTCAGCTAACATTTTATTATCCTAGCATACGACACCAACATACACATCTACCTTGTTTACTGACAGCTTTGTGTCCTTCACCTACTCAGCTTTAAACCGCAATTAGAGTTCTAAACTGTCCTCACCCAGGTCATCGCAGCCAGGAACAGCATAGGTCTCATTAACTTTTCCCTTTCCCCATTCCCAGCCTTCTTCATAACTCTAATACTCTAAATTGGATATAATCTTCCTGAAGATACAAAGGCAACAGAAAACACTCAAATTAATACAGGTTTACCAACTCTTCTTGCCATTAAAAGACAAAATAACTGTGATTAGATTATTTTAAAAAATACAAATGGGTGCTACCTCAAATGAGATAAATCAAGGTAGAAGTTCATGTCCGTAAGGATAAGCAGGGCTGAGACAACCTCCAGTCAACTGGAAAAAGAAAATCTGGCTCCCTACACATCACTCTTTACACTAAAATAAATTTCAGATGGAATAAATACTAAAACAAACAAACAAAAGCTACCAAAGTTGTAGGAAAAAACAGTGCTATCACTCTACCCACCTACCTATGTACTTATCTATCTTAGAATAGGCTGTTCTAAGGGTGATCCCAGACTTAGAGGACATAAAAGAACAGATAATTTAACTACATAAACCTTTCAAACCTCTGTCAAAAGAACATATCATAAACAAAGTTGAAACATAGTGGGAAAATAACTGCATGGCGTTAAAACAGAAAGATGCTCAGGAGGCTTCGGATTTAGCTCAATGGCACCATGCCTGCCTGGCAAGTGCAAGGCCCTGAGTCCAATCCCCAGTACCAAAACCAAACAAAAACAAAAAGATGCTCTAGAAAACTAATAAAAGAGATAAAACGTTCAAAGGACAAAGAACACAAAAAGGCAGGTCATAGGAAAGTATAGTGAACCTAACTTCAAAATTAATGCAAATTAAAATAAACACTACTTTCATGTATCAGGTAAAAATTCAGTTTAACAGTACTGTGTTTAGAAGGTATAAGTTAACAGAGCCTTTGATATTCTGTTGATGGATATAAAAATTAGACCTTTGGAATGTCAACTGAGAAAATCAGTGGGAAATCAACCAAGGCTTTGGTCAGCTACCGCACCTGCTGTTCAGCCCTCCTCTAGGCCGTGATGGGCTGTGTGGACCCCTCTCTCAGTCCACATCATCCATGCCTGTCCCTCGCTCACTCGGCTCCCATCACTCGGCAACCCACTCCCAAGCACATCAGCCAGGGTCCTGCAGACTGGGCCCTTCACATGCATTCCCCAGCCGAAAGCACAGCTCCCTCCCTCCTCTATCCCACCTTCCCTTGCAACACCCCACTCTCACCCTCTGCTCTATCATCATCCATTCCTTTAGTTTGTTTCCCTCTGCTAGAACATAAAGGCCATGATGCTGGGACTCTCATTTTAAGTGCTACTTCTCCAGCACATAAAGCAGAGCCTGGCACAGTGGCAAGTTAAACATCTGCTAAATAATAAATGATGAATTGTGCGCACACTGCATTCTAGGCTCTGTAAACAGCTGGGTCCAGACTCAATCTTTCACATTCCAAACCCTACTAAGCAAATGGGTACTGAGCAGCAGAGAGGAACACAGAAACATGGCTGTTTTCCTGTGGTACCATGGACTGAATTCAGGGCTTTGCACATTTTAGGCAAGTGCTTTATTGCTGGTAATGATGCATCTCTGCCTTTTTTATTTTTCACACAGAGTTCTTGGTAAGCTGCCCAAGCTGGCCTTTACCTTGTGATCTTCCTGCCTCAGCTTCTCAAGTATCTGGGATTATGGGTGTGCACTACAAGTATGATTTATGCTTGGTGGTCACCATATCAAGGTGGTCAAATTTCAGGAAAGTTGCTTGCAAAGATATCCTTAAGTCAGTTTCTCATAATTTATAACAGACTACATCCTTCCCTCACAGCCCACCCCATAATACACCTATTTCTACAGGCCACGGCCATAGGAGCAGGATCACAGCCCAGTGAGCACACAGATGTGCAAAGTATCCTCTTTACTTCATTCTGCGTAACTACCTGTGTCCCTGGAGTGAGCAGATTTCCACTAGAAAAAAAAATACATTAAAAGTTCAAGTCCTTTTCTTTCTGTACAATCAAATTCCCACTCCCAACTCTCTACTTTTCCAACTTACCATAGAACCCATGCCAAGGATTTAGCTCAGTGGTGCTGCCACCTGTCTCACAAATGCACG
>NW_022900921.1:41451524-41462954 GCF_012274545.1 Fukomys damarensis
AAAAAAAAAAAAAAAAAAAAAAAAAAAAAAAAGAGCTACTTTTAGAACCCTACCCAGGAGCCAAGACTCTCCCCGGCTCTGAAGCAAGGGGCTGGCTATACAAGGAATATCCTTGGTTACAAACCGGACATGGACTAGATAACCCCTAAATTCCTTTAAAATCCAGGTTAGCTATGATCACTGATACAACTGCAGCTGAAATCCACCATTAGAAAGACTAGTGGCTGGGTGTGGTAGTGAACGCCTGTAATCCCAGCACTTTGGTGGCTGAGGCAGGAGGAATGCCATGAGTTCAAAGCCAGCCTGGGCTACATAGTGAGTATAAGGCCAGCCTGAATTACATAGCAAGACCCTGTCTCAATAAACAAAAAAAAGAAAGCCTGGTGGTTCTTCACAAGTACTTTCTATTTATCATAAAAGCTTTCCTTGTTTTAGCTAAATCTTTTCTTAATCTCCAAAGCTGCTCATACTTCCCTTCCTATCCCATTTTTTGGCAGTACTGGGATTGAACCCAGAGCCTTTCAACCCAGTCCTTTTTAAATTTCTTGTTTTGAGATGGGGTCTCACTAAGTTGAAAAGTTGAACAGCTGGCCTTGAACTTGCAATCCTCTTGAGTCAGCCTCCCAGGGTGCTGGGTCTACCATCAAGCACCACTACACTCGGCTAAAGCTGCTCTTTTGCAATCTTGTTGAGAGTGCTACAAGCAGTCTTAAGTATTTAGGGCTTGTCCTTTCTCTTCTTTTTCCCTACTTCTTCTGGCTTAATTCTTGTTACTTCACCAGATTACAGTCTATTTTGCTCTGGTTTGTAGTCAGAGATCCTGGACTTGGCAGATGGGAAGTGAAAGCTTCACCCTGCACTGGAAATCAGGACTGCTGAGACCTAGAGGGCTTGCTGAGACCAGCAGCTCTGGCCCACTGCTTTGTAATATCCTCTTCCACCCACCCTGCAGCACACAGCACACTCACAAGAACAGCATCTCTTCTGCATGGTGCTTCTCAGGGGACATGAGGATTGGGTGGAGGTGGGAAGAGACAGATGATGTGCACAGCATGAAGAAGCTCTCAGGACAGCAGTGGGTCTCTCTCCACATTAATACTTCTTTGTTTTTAATGGCTGCTTAGGTTCTGCTCCATTTTGGGATATTTAGATTATGTTTTATTTACTGCTATTTATTTTGTTTGCTCTTTTTGTGAGCATGTTGCGCAGGTTGGTCTTAGACGACTGGGGTCAAATAGCTGGGACTACAGGAACATGCTAACATGTCCAATTTTACTGCTATTAATTTATTTCTTCTATCAGCTGTAGTGACTACCCCTTTCTCCACCCTCACACCCCTACACCTTTATATGCTCAGGCATATTCTACCTCTGTAGAATAAATTTCATGAAATGGAAACAAAAGAGCAAAAGCTATCTGTGTTTCAATTTCTAAATTTCAACTTCTGTGAAAATGGTGTTAAGGAATGTGTGGTACCATGAAAGTGGAATTGTACTGCAGCCTTACTCCAGTAATAATGCTTGTTTATAACCAACCAGGTTAAGCAATGAATACAATTTCCTATGGTAAACAATCTCTGGAATTTTCTCAAAGCCTATTAATATTACAGATCTTAGCTCTAAGAACAGAGAATGAGGCATAATTGATTTATAAAGGACCAACAGCATTTCCAAAATTATCTTGGTCTTTATTATATAATGGGATATTTTCCCTATTTGTTTTTCTTATTCTGTACTTATTCTGAAACCCAAAATGATGACAGCAAGAAAAATGATGTGATAAAGGGAGAAGGGTTAGAAAGCTATTTAAAAATCACCACCATACACCAACAACAGCCGAAATTAAATTTAAAACCATAATGTTTAGAGTCCAAAGTCCCAGAAAAAGTTCTTAGGATGTTGCTGGATATATAACAAAGTGATCCCAAGAATTGAAACATGTTCTCTATACTTTGTCAGCTTCGTGGGAGGCTGGAAAATTAGGTGGGCAGAAAAAAAATGATCTAACCCAAGATTAAGATAAAGAGCATGCAAAAGTTATAATTAGGGAAAAATTTAAAAACAGGAGACAAAATTTTAAATGCAAGTCTCAACAGTCAACGAGCTGCTGGGAACTGTGGTGAGTCAACTCCCCCCACCCCATCTGCTCAATTTTCATGTGTGCAAAAATGCCTTTTCTTCATTTCTGAGATGAGATCAGATAATCTTTTGTTTTTCAACTCTGACCGAACCTGAATGATATGCTGACCTCTGACTCATCCTGTTCAAAGCAGCCAAAAAAGCACACTGTTCCTAGAAAAATCTGGTTATCAGTATTTTCCTGATACTGTTTCAGAGCAGAGTACTTCAACATTAAAATGTCTAAAAGACTTTTTTTTCTAACTGAAAGCCCAATAGGAAGAAACAAAGAACATCAGAGAAATTCAATAGATTGTCAAAATACTAAGAAAGGAGGAAAAAATAAAGGGGCCAGAAGGGGAGAGAAAATAACTCCAAAGATTTTGAGCACAGAATTATAAATACCCAACCTAAGATTTCTACACAGATACCCATAATATTGAGATGTATAATCAGAGAAAGTTCAGAAAAGGAGAATGGGTTTTTCTTGGCTGGAATTCAGAAGTTCTGATTACTAAGATATGACAGCTTGCTTTCCAACACTAGATTCTTTCACTGAAATGCTGGAAATGCTTCAAAATTCATGTGAGCAAATGCTGAGAGGTATCATGTATAAGGAGTATTTTGATGGGCATCTTTCACTGTGCATTTAATGAAATCTGCCATTGGACAAATAACTGTAGAAAAAGAAGGGGGAAAAAAGCGGGCTCAGCATCTTAGGACCACATCACAATGGCAGCAAATGGGAATCATTTTCAAAGGTCCTCCAAGTCACAGACTGGCACACAGACACAAGTATATGACCCAGACCCACTCAGCTAGAACAATTTTCTTTTTTGAGACGGGAGTCTTGCTATGTTGCCCAGGCTGTTCTCAAACTCCTAGGCTCCAGAAATCCTCCCATCACAACACACCCAACAACTAGAACCAAAGGCATGTGCCACTATACCCAACTCCAGTCTGCTAGCTTCTGTAAGAGGCCAGAAAGGAAGTACATTAGGGCTTGTGGGCCACGGAGTCTCTGCTAAACTACCTAACTCTGTGGTTGTAGTGCAAAAGAAGCCAAGGACAGTACCTAAGAAGTAGGCAGGGCTGTATTCTAATAAATTTTATTTATCGACTCTGAAGTTTTAATTTGTCTGGGGATAGTGGCCTATGCTTGTAATTCCAGCACTCAGGTGGCTGAGGCAGGAGGACTTGGAATTCCGGTCAGCCTACGCTATATAAAGAGACCCTGTGTCTCAAAATAAATCAAGCAGAGAAAGATTTAAACCATTTCACAAAACTGGAGCCATTACAAGAGAAAGTCAGAGTCAGAATGGGGGAATGTGCCTGTCATTCTCTACATAGTACACACAATTACCTGAAGACAGTTTCCACAAAAAATTCAAGAGGGTGAAAGAGCCCGTACAAAGAAATTAAGTTTCTGACTGCATAGATTAAAAAAACCAAAAAAACCAAAAAATGCAATCACTACACTCTGGGAACAAAAATCTAGAGTTCCAGAGCCAGGGATTTAGCTCAGTGGTACCACTGCCTGCCTTCCAAGCACAAGGACCAGAGTTTGATGCCCGGTATCCAATTAAATAATAAAAAAAAAAAATCTAGAGTTCCAGTACACTATCCTATAGTCCTTGGAGTTCTCAATGTGGGAAACTGTAATTTTACATGACTTTATACAGGAAGAAAGGAAGCAGCAATTTCACAATCAAGTCAAGGCAGAAAACAGCAACCAGATGATTATAATCAGAAAGGAGGGAACTGCACATTCCACAGGCCACAGATTCAGGGACAGGGTCATAAAATGCTGACCTCGGAGGCTGCAGCTAATAGGATCACTAAGTAATGAAACCAGACATGTGCAAAAGTGAGCTGCCTGAGGAGACGGTTTCTCAACCTGCTGCTACTGAGAGATGGGCACCTCCAAAAGCTCATTAGACATTAAAAACAATCATCTGAGATAACAGACTGCTGCAGAATAACTGAATCCTAGCAACCTGTGGCAGCACCCAAACAGAAGGACAGAGGTCGCGCAGACTGAAACTAAGACCCTTTCCGCGTTTCCCTGCTCTCCAGCCTCTTCTGGAGTAGAATAGTCTCCCACCTCTACTGGGAACAGACAAGCCTGGACAGGTTTCCATGCTATATCGTGGTCTGCAGCTGGGTTTCTCCTTGGGAATTAAGAAAGTGCTGTTCCTATGTATTAGCTCTCTTGTGACTTAGGACCTCTAAGTATAGCAATGGGTAAACTGATAAAAAATGTGCTGTAGTTTTTCTCCCACCCACTTGGTAACTGCAACAGGACAAGGCAGTGGGCAACACCACAGTGGGATGCATAACCACTGAAGTGCTTTTGTTCAACCACCACTCAAAGTGGCCTTCCTCACCATCCCTGTCTTCACAGCAGAGGGCACAGCACTCAGAACTCTAGGGCCTGGGGTCAGACTGCTCAGTTTGAATAAATCCCTCCTCTATGGCCTCCTAGGGAAGGTTTCTTTGGCTCCTAGACTTATTTCTTCAGCTTGTAAAGCAGAGATGGAAGAGGGCTACATCTCTAAGAATCACTGAAGGATTAGACAAAGGAATGCATATGAAGCAGTAGACTCGACACCTGGCCCCCAAGAAACAAAAAGCTCCTTCTTGTTACTGCCACTGTTGTATTCTATATTATTACTGACTATAACAATGGGAAACCCTTTTGCTAAACTGGCCAAATGGCAACATTCTAGAAGCTGACCTCTACTCACAGCCACTTCCTCCTCCTCCAAGGCTTTGAAGAGCACTTTCTCTTCTTAGGGCACTACGCTAATTCCAATTGAAGGCCCCAACCAACTGCACAAGCTCTTCAACCAAGGTGCGATTGCTCTTCCTTCCTCAACTGTGCTTCTGTCCACACAAGCACATTGGCTTGTTCTTATCCCAACTTCCAAGCGGCCTCACAAGCCATGTGCACTGCCTTGAAATTCCCTACCCCCTCTTGCTATCTCTCTCTCTTTCTGGTTTTGAGACAGGGTCTTACTATGTAGTTCAGACTGGCCTTCAACTCACTATGTAGCCTAGGCTGACATTGGAATTTACAGTAATCCAGCCTCAGCCTCCCAAATGCTGGGATTACAGGTGTGCACCACCATGTCTGGCTCTCCATTATTGTAAAGAGTTCTCCAACAGTATGGTAAGTTTGCCACCTACTACTAGTTCCTGATGTAAGGGGTAACATTACCTTAAACAGCACATGCAAGTTGGAAAAATGCAAATTAAAACCCACAATGAGATGCTACTTTATACCAATCCAATGGTGATGACGATAATAACAATAAGACAAGTGTTGGCAAGGATATAGGAAAATTATAATTCTCATATACCACTAGTAGGAATGTTTCATGGTGCGGCCACTTTGAAAGCAGTCTGGTAGTTCCTCAAAAGTTAAACAGAGAGCCAGATATGGTGGCCTATGCTTGTAATGCACTAGCTAGAGAGGATGAGGCAGGAGCATTGCCAGGGGTTCAAGGCCAGCCTGAATTACAGAATGAGACCCTGTCATAAAAATAAATAAATAAACAAACAAATAAATAAATAAATTAGTTAAATTAATTAAACCACATGATCCAGCAATTCCACTCCTAGGACCATGCCCAAGAAAACTGAAAACACAGATTCACACATAAAACTTCTATATGAGGGGCTGGCAATGTAGTTCAGGGATAGAATGCTTGCCTAAGCATGCTCAAAGTGCCCTGCGTTCAATCGCTAGCACCACAAAAAACAAAACAAAGAACCCAACTTGTAAACAAATGCTCCTAGTAGCGTTATTCACAACAGCTGAATTGGAAACAACCTAAATGCCACCAATAATCAGTGGACAAAGAAAATATGGGATATCTACAAAATGAAATACCATCCGACAATAAAAAGGAATGAAGGGGGTCAAGGATGTAGCTCAGAGATGCAGTACCTGCATGGCAAACACAAGGCCGAGTTTGATTCCCAGTACCAAAAAAAGGGGATAAAATAATGGAAATGTTACAGCACCCACAAACCTCAAAAACATACTGCTATGTAACAGAAATCATACACAAGGGCCACACTGCACGATTCTATACAGTATGTCCAAAACAGGCAAATCTGAGGAGGTAGAAAGCAGACTGGTGGTTCCCTGAGACTGGAGGGTTAGGAGGGAATGAGGGTGGCTGCTAATGGGCAGAGAGTTTCTCTGTGGGGTGATGAAATGTTCATCAAATTGGTTATGGGGATGGGTGTACAACTGAGTATATACCAAAAGTACAAGCTATACTTGCCAAAGAAGTAGTCACATGGTCTGCAACTGCTTTCACCAGGGTGTTATGTAGTAAGACCAACCAATGTTCGCTAAATGAACACAGAATATGAGAGAGAGAGAGACAGAGAGAGAGAGAGAGAGAGAGAGAGAGAGAGAAAAGGAGCGCTGGGTCCCTTGGGAGTAGGAGGCATGGGAACAAAGCTAGCCAGCAATCTTATGAAAATCAGTTAAAGGTACCCTCAAAACAAAACACTGCAAATCTATTTGTTAAAGCCAGACAAGTATCTGTTAGCTTTTCATGTGACTCCAAGACATTTTGATTTTTTTAGTCATAAGCCATAAAAATGCAGTCTCTTACAGATGCACATTCAATGTTTTCTGTAGTCTGGGCAGTCCTTATATTGTATCATAAGCTACAGTGCTAATCATAACTATCGAACTGAAGTTATTTATTTATTCCACAAACTTTCTTTTTTTAAAAAAGACATGAGGCCTCCACATTGCCCAGACTGGCCTTGAACTACTGGGCTCAAGCAGTCCTCCTGTTACCTCTTTCCCAAGTGGGTGGGACTGTAGGCACCCACCGCCACACCTGGTTTCCTCATTTCTTTTACGCCCAGTGTGGTATGTCCTAGTGTTGGTGCCGAGATGGCTGACACACCAGGCCCATTCTCAAGGAGCCCACAGCAGAGTGAGCTGAGAGGACACTCCAACTTATATGGCTACCAGTGAAATAAACTGATAAATGTGCTCCAATGAAGATGATAACACAAGGTAATTAAGAGTGATGACTATCATTCCTACAGTGACCTGTACTTCTATGGTGTGGCCTACCTGTTGACATGCTCTTCCCAGTCCTCTGGTGGGGGTGGGGCATCCGCATCAGTTCTGGCAAAGATGACATGCCGTTCACACTCGTTCATCACACTGCGTGCCTTCTGATTGTCATAGAGTGGCACAGGAGTTGATGTGACGGTCTCCACGTCTATTGGGACATCTGATTCACTGGAAAAAACAGGTAAGGAAGGCCATACACACATCACTCATAACAGGTGTTTAATGATCACCTGGCTGCCAAAAAAATGCCTCTTTTTACAGTCAGCTTTAAATAACACAGAAGCACATTGCATCCACAAGAAAATTTTAGTCCTGAGTAATTTTTCTTGCCTCTGTCTAGACCTCTACCTTCTCGGTGACATGTGGTAAAAGAACACAAAGACATTTTAAAATGAGTCTATATAAAAAACTATACACATCTACTTAAAACAAAAAAAGCACATAATTGATTGCTAAAACACACTGTCCACATATAGAAGTTAAATGCCATATGTGACATAAATATGAGTAAAATCCAACAGAACTTAAGATTCAGTTCCTCAATTATACTAGCCACACTTCAAGTGCTCAACAGACATATACAGCCCTGGGCTACCAGACTGGATGTCATAGGATTAGAATACTTCTATTATTGCAGAGGATTCTGCTGGACAGTACTGGTCTAGTTTTAGATTATTCATATAAACTTTCCCTTTCAAAAGAAGTCAAATGATAGTTAATGCTATGCTTGTAAAAGCCTGTGACTGCCTGAGACATGCCACCAAGAATGTAAACACCTGAGATATTTAACTCACTTTGTACGGAGCCTAAAACAAAAACAAACACAAGTGGGTTTCTAAAGGATCTTTCACATTTTAAAATGATATTAGTGAAATCTAGAGCCTAAGAGTTCTTCCTCCATGTCATGGTACAGTATATCGAACCAAGCTGGCTGCCAAGTACGATGCCAAACAAATTGGCCTACTGGCCATTTACTAAACATCATGTTCATCTGTTGCTGCTGTTGTTTTCTTGAGACAGGGTCTGGCCTTGAACTCAAAGCGATCTCCTGCCTCAGCCTTCCAAGTGCTGGGATTACAGGAAGTGCCACCACTACTGGAATATCATGTTAATTTTTTACATCGATAATCTTATTACATCCATTCTCAATGACTGGAAGAATTACATCATTACGAAGTAAAGTGAAATAAATGTGCAGCTAGATTTGGTGGTGGTTAACAAGCTGATTATCTTCTGATTCAAACACTGGGCTAGCACTTGGACTCAAACAGCTATAATACTAGTCTTGGTTTCACCAACACAAACTATCCTCCCCAGTCTTTCCCAACTCATGGTTCCACCCAGCTGCTCAAGCCAAAACTACAAGAGTCATCCTAATTTTACCTTTCCTTTAACTCTGGCCCATCCTCCTGGCTCCTCACAGCAGGTCCTGTTGGCTGGACCTACAAAACAGTTCGAGGCCCTTTTCTCTGTGCTATTCCCTCCCCTATCCAGGCCACCATGATTTCTGGATCATCACAGGCTACTGCAATAGCCTAAATGGCTTTCTAAATTCCACTCCTGTACTGTAGCCTGTTTTATAAAATAAAAAGTGAACTTTTTGAATATATAAATTGGATCTCAACCTTAAAATCCTTCAATGATGCCTAGCCACTCTTGGAATCAAATTCCTAGGAGAGGTAGCCTTGATAAATTTCTCCCTTCCTTCCACCCATAACCCTAATTGCCCCCACAGTCTAGCTACAGTGCCAAAAGAGGTCCTCTGATATGTCAAATTCCCTGCTCGGGGCCTATATATGAAGACAAGGCTTATGTAAGAAAATAATTTTCTAAGCATCAAAACAACCAACTAAAAGAACCTCAATTTAAGGAAACATTAGGAGATATGGACACAGGTGCTTCAACGTGAGCAAGAATCTTCACATAGCAGAGAGGAAAAGAGTTCATATTCTATTTAAAGGGGTTTTTAGTTATACCTTGGGCTGAAGGAATCAAGAAGATTCTAGATTATTCCCTAAAGTCACAGATCCTGTGCCTTATACAAGCAATAAAGCCAGCAAAATACCATCATTGAGAAATGAAATATCAACTACTATTCTACATGTGTTTAAAACATATCATGGTTCCTCTAACTCACTAAAACTCAATAGGGGGATTTGAAGCAAAATACAAATTAAACTATCCCCAACAAATCTAAAACCTGTACTTGAGGAAAGATAAAACATTAGGTCAGATTAACAGCAAACAAACAAACATACAAAAAACCTCTTCACCCACAGTTTATAATTTGGGGGGGGGCGGGGATCGAGCTCGGGTCCTTGCACTTGCAAGGCAGATGGCAGAACCTGGCCCTCCCACAGCTTATAATTAAGGGCATGATTTTAGCTAGGTGTGGTGTTAGATGCCTGTGATCTGAGCACTTGGGAGGTTGAGGCAAGAGAATCATGAATTTGAGACCAGCTTAGACTATAGAGGGAGTCCTTGCCTCAAAAAACAAACGACATGGTTTGATTACCAGAATTATCACTTCTTGGCCTTTTGGCTGAGATGAAGCGTGATTATCAGAATAGAACACAGCAACAAATTCTGAAATACAAGAAATTAGGATTCCTTGAAAGCCAAAAGAATTGCTAGGCAGGTATAACTGTAGGGCAAGTATAACTGTATCACATTATCAGGTAGTAAATTTATGAAACTTCCTTTCTCTATAATGCAGGTCTGCAGAAAATATAATTAGACCTAGGAAAGGTTCAGACAAACCCTTGTCTTGGGTATTTCCTCCTAGCCTTTGCGTCTGAAGCCAAGAAAAGCAAAAATGCACTTTAAAAAAGGGCTCTGGGTGCCACTGTCACACAAAGCAGAACATTACATTGAAGTGTCAAAGAGTCTAATTCTGTGCAATGGTCCTTTAAAATCAACTTTTTAGTCTTTCTCTTCATAAATTTAATCCTCTTCAATATCCTGTTACCTAAGTGGAAGAGTTTGTCTGCTTTCCTTTGTGCATCTTGCTTCTCTAACTGTTGTTAGATGTCCCATGGGCAGATGTCCACACTCAGGCTGATATTCTTATGTTGCTTCACAGAGATTACTGAATTAAACAGCCAAGCTCCCTGACCAATGTCCCATGAAAGCCTTCCCCAATCCCATCATCTCATCACCACCCACGTGGGTGGTGGTCACCTTATGAAAGAAGCCCAAACTCACATGGTATTCTCCTGCTGCCGCCGGGGAGTAACAAAGAGCATGCGGGTGGGGCGGGCGCTACTGGCATCTGGGTGAGCACTCCATGGCTTGGCATAGCTATGATCCAGAAAAACCAGGTCCAGCTCCCGTTCATGCACTGACAGCTGGAAGAGCAGGGAGGTGCCCATGCGCCGAGCTGAAGTCTGGAAGTCCCTTTCCCCACCCCGGTGGGCCATGTCAGTGGAGGGGTGGCAGGTCAGAGTATTAGGATCTGCATGCTAATCACCTGCGTTGAAAAGTTTAAATCAATTCAAATATTCTCAATTTCCCCCAACCTGGATTAAAAATGCTGACTTTGGTGACCTAGTATCATTCATACTGAGGATCTATAGCATACAGCAAACCTCTGCACAGGCAGAGAGAGCTCTTGAGATACACCACCACCTCACGGGCAATGATGCTTATAGTTAGTTCCTTTTCATCTCTAAAAAATGTGCTAACTGGAGAGCTAAAGGACTCCACGGTTGGCAAAGATCTCACCTGGAGAGACACCAAATCTGAGAGCCAGTACCATTACCTACAGGGTTGGGGTGATTTTGAGCAAACAATAGGAATCACAAATATAAATCCTTCAAGCACTCAGCATCTCGTTTCCATTGTCTAAAGAGAATGTGAACAGAGTGGGGCCCGTCCGTGGCACCCCCATAAGACCAGGGCAACGCGGGCTGCAGGAAGCTAATCATACCAAAGACCCCCCCCCCCGTCTTCTCTGGAATTAGAGTCCACAGAAGTTTTTCAACTACTTCACGACACTCTGAAGTTTTGAAAATATAAAAACTTCCCCTATAAGGCCTGTGCCAGGATGACACCCCAGGAAGTCCCTTCTCCCTCACCCTGGGTGGAGACTCCGAAAACCGCCGGGCACTCCAGGCACCCCGCGGGTTTCTGCCTAGAACCTCCGGACGGCCCCCACTGGAGGCAGGGCTAGGATCCCATTTCCCCGCCCCGGGGCCTGGA
>NW_022900921.1:41463250-41463763 GCF_012274545.1 Fukomys damarensis
CACGCGTGCGCGCCACCGCCTCCCGGGCACCGAGGAAAACGCGGAAACGGATTTATGCTTAGGAAGGGAGCGGTGAGCCGTAAAGTCCGGAAAGGATTTAACTGCGGCGACCTGATCTGCTAGAGAGGAGCCAAGGATGCTCGCGTCTCCGACGCAGAAATATCCAGCCCCTGTATTTTCAGCAGAGAAAGGGAGAACCGAGGACGAGGATGGCTCTCACAGCACCCGTCCCACCCCAAATGGTCCTTTGTGATCCCCGCCCCCACAACTATTTAAGAATTTCATTTTGGGCCAGGAATTTAACTCAGTGGTGCCGCCGCCTGCCTCGCAAGCTGAAGGATCCAAGTTCGATTCCCGGTATCAAAACAGATAAATTTAAAAAGAGAATTTCATCTTGCCGGGCTTGGTGACACACGCCTGTAATCCCAGCCTTTGAGGCTGAGGCTGGAGGATTGCCTCTTATTTGAGCCTGAGCTGTGAGCCTGTAGCCTGGGCTACATAGTGAGTTCAAAG
>NW_022900921.1:41463794-41467422 GCF_012274545.1 Fukomys damarensis
AAAAAAAAAAAAGAAAAAGAAAAAGAAAAAGAAAGAAAGAAAGAAAAGAAATTACAATAAATAAATTCCCTCTTGAGTGGTGAGGCAGCACATGCCCATGATTACAGCAACTAGGAAAGCTGAGGCAGTAGGATAGCAAGTTTGAGGTCAACCCAAGCAACTTTGCAAGACCCTGTCTCAAAATTTTAAAAAGTTTTTGGGCCGGGGATTTAGCTCAGCGGTTCAGTGGCCTGCCTTGCAAGCACAAGGACCCAAGTTCAATCCCCGGTACCAAAAAAAAAAAAAAAAAAAAATTAAAGTTTTTAAAAATGTTCAATAGACATTGGGAAATGTGAATAAAATATTCAAATGAGAAGAGGAAAGTGGAGAGAAAGGTCAAGAAAAAAGAAATCAAAGGAAAAAATAGAAACAAAGCTTTTGTATATAAGAGAAAGAGGAATGGGGAAAAAAAGAAGCAAGACATATCATGCATTGGTACAAATTCCCTATGATGAATGCCATATATATATATATATAATATATATATATATATATTATATATATATATGATGCACCAATAAATGTTTTACTAAAAGAAAAATCAAAACAAAACTGGGTGAGCACTGGGTGAGCAGGGTGTGGTGGCACACACCTGTAATCCCAGCATTTGGGAAGCTGAGGCAGGAGGATTAAAAAAAAAAAAAAAAAAACACACAAAAAACTGGGTGTAGTGGTGCATACCTATAATCTCAGCACTTGAGAGAATCACTGTGAGTTTGAAGCCAGGCTGGGCTACATAGTGAGTCCAAAGTCAGCCTGAACTACACAGTGAGACCCTGTCTCAAAAAAAAAAAAAAATGTGTAGCCAGGCATGGTGGCACATACCTGTAATCCCACCACTTGGGAGGCTGAGGCAGGAGGATCCAAGCAAGTTCAAGGCCAGCCTGGGCTACATAGTGAGACCTTGTCTCAAAAAAAAACCCAAAAAAAAACCAAACTTTTTTTTTTAAAGGTTGAGGATGTAGCTTAGTAGTAGAACGTTTGTCTAGCACGCTGGATGCCCTGGGTTCATTTCCCCAACCCTGAAAAAATTACTCTCAACATTAGAAACAACCACAATAGAAATTTGAAAATGAGGGCCGCAGACTTAGCTTAGTGGTTCTGCCTCCTGCCTTGCAAGCACAAGGACCCAAGTACAATCCCTGGCACCAAAAAAGAAATTTGAAAATGAAAAACAAAAAGTTGCTCTGAGCCCAAACCACCCTAAAAAATAAAGTCTATTAAACCAGACATTGTGGCTTACACCTGTCATCCCAACACTCGGGGAGGCTGAAGCAAGAGGACTGCACGTTCTAGCTCAGCCTGGAAAATTTAGGAACTTAGCAACACTCTATCTCAAAATAAAACCTAAAGTCTATTAAAAATGAATACTTAGGGTCTGGGTATACAGCTACAGTGGTAGCGTGCTTGGGGAGACCCTGGGTCTCATCACTAAAATAAATAAATAAATATTTTTGTTATGGAGCGCTTTGCTGAGTGTGGATCAGACCTGGCCATGTCTTCTCCACCCTGTCTGTCTTCCTGGGAGACCTATTGCTTCCACTTGGCCTTCATTCCCTCACTCATTCATTCACAAGCTTTCTTGAACTCCTGCTAGTGCTAAGGACTACAGTAGATGCTGCGGATACAGTACTGACACACATTCCTCTTTAAAAGCACATAACAATTGCTTAACTTATAATGGTGATACTAAGGTTTAGCACTGAGAGAATGCCAAACAAGTTCTAAACACATAAATCACATCATTCAATCTCCTCAGCAGCTTTACATACTACATTCTATAATAATCACACTCAGAGAGGTAAAGTATTTTTCCTACAGACATGCAGCCAGTAAGCAGCAAAGGCAGAACTGGAACACATGCTGCTGAATGAAAAGGGACAACACTGGCAAGAAAGACAGGCCCCACAGCCTACGGGGCTCTCTGTGTGCCCCATTAAGGACTTTTGGTACTAACCACAAACAACTCTGTGTTGCTAACACTCCTAAGTGTTTGTATGAAGATAAACGGTCCTCAACGGCAGGCGTGTTCACTTCTTCGTATCCTCCAGAGAAAATAGCAAGGAGAGCAGGGGACACGGATAATGGCTCATGTGTCGACTGATCAGTGAAGTTTAATCGCTTCACTGACTGACAGCAGCCATGAGACATGAGACAATAGAACTAGAAATCTGGTTCAAGGTGAAAAGTAAATATTTTCCATTTTACACCTGCTAGAAGAGCCAAAAAAGCAACAGTGATGCAACAGCAGAAAAACAAGTGCTAAAAAGTGTTAGCAGATATACAGATAAATGAAATTCCTTTGAAAAAAATAGCCTGGCAAGTTACTCAGAAAGTTAAACTTGGAGTTAGTATTATGATAATAGCATTATTCATTATATCCAAGTATGGAACCTACATAAAACTAATGAGTGGATAAACAAAATGTAGTTGTGTTAGTCACTTTACTGTGACTGAGACATGATACAAGACATCTACGATTTAAAGGAGAAAAGGTTTAATTTGGCTCATGGTTTTGGAGATTCAGTCCATGGGCAGCAGGCTCCAAAGCAGAAACCTCATGTCAGAGCATAGATGTTTAGTTCATGGTAGCTGGGAAGTAGAACAGAAGAAGAATGGGTGAAGGACCGTGTACAGTACCACCCAGACACACTAATCAGTGCACTTTACCAATCTGCGAGGTGTTTCATAATCCAGTGAAGCTAACCAATCAGAATTAATGGTCACAGCCGTGTGTTCATACAATGGATTTCTTCAGCCACAGAAAGGAAGGAGGTACTGATATGTGCCGCAACATGCATGAGCTTTGAAAACATTATGCCAAGTCTGATATGAACTTTGCCCAGGATTTCCTTTGTAATAGTCCATACTTTTTCTTATTGAACTATAAGAGCTTGTCCTATAAAAGCAAATAGCAGCTGGGTGTGGTGGCTCATGCCTGTAATCCCAGCCCTCAGGAGGCTGAGGCAGGAAGATCGCTATGAGTTTGAGACCAGCCTGGGCCACATAGTGAGTTCCAGGTCAGTCTCAACTACATAGTGAGACCCTGTCTCAAAAAAAAAGCAAATAGCCTTTTGGATATTAAATATCTTGAAAATGTTTTTCTACTTTGATATTTGTTTTTTAACTTTAAATTTCATTTTCTAGCTGGGTGTGGTGGTGCATGCCTGTAATCCCAGCACTCTGAGAGGCTGAGGCAGGAGGATTGCTGTGAGTTTGAGACCAACCTGGGCAACATAGTGAGTTCCAGTTCAGTCTCAACTACATAGTGAGACTCTGTCTCAAAAACCCCAAAATAAATAAAGTTTATTTTCTACACAAGAATATTAAATTTTAGCCAGTCAAATAGATCAGATTTTTCCTCTCTGGGGTCTTTTGTGCTATGCTTAGTTTGGAAAATCATTAGCCAGCTGGGTGTGGCAGCATAGGCCTGTAATCCCAGAACTCTGGGAGGCTGAAGCAAAAGAATCACAAATTGAAACCCAGCCTGGGAAATTTAGCACTCTAGTAAGACTCTGTCTCAAATTAAAAAAGGGCTGAATGCCACCTGCCTCACAAGCACAAGGACCCAAGTTTGATCCCCAGTCCA
>NW_022900921.1:41467537-41477830 GCF_012274545.1 Fukomys damarensis
CCAAACAAAAAAAAAAAAAAAAAAAAAAAATGCTGGGATGAAGTTCAAGGCAAAGGTCCTAAATTCAATCCCTAGTACCAAAAAAAAGGAAGGAAGGAAGGGAAAAAAAACAGTCATTACATTGTATATAGGGTTCAAGAAGTACTATCAAGAAGTACTTTTTATCTTTAAATCTGCTGTCTAGAAATCAATGTTAGCACTGTGATCTCACATTCAGCTTTTAATCTTTGAATGGCATGCATCTTTTATAATGCACAGGAAACTTACTGCTGATTGGTTTGTCAATACACACTTCAAAAATGTTAACTTTCACCCTATGCACTGGAGAAGGTGTAATTTATACAATGTTTAGTGCTGAAGCAGAAAGGCTTTTATCACCTGTCGACAGCAGAAACAAATGACCTAGCTGCATCCTTATGGGCAGAGGCAGGCCTTGAGAGCAACAGACAGTCAAAGGAAAATAATGAGCTTATTGATATTCTTTAACCTTTACAAACCCAGCCAGCATAAGAGTTCATTAATCAAAGCACTGATTTTCTTATCTGGGTGTAGTGGTGCAGGCCTCTAATCCTAGCACTTGGCAGGCTGAGGCAGGTTGAACTCCATTAATTTGAAGCCAGCCTGGTCTACATAGTGAGTTCAAGGCCAGCCTAGACTATGTAGCAAGTCTGTCTCAAAAAAAAAAAAAAGGCTTACTTTGACTTTCTTTTGTTAAATAAGGACTCATATCTAAATGTAGGTGTACTTTTTATTTTTTTTTGTAGATGTACTTTAGAAAAAAAGGAACCTAAATATTTTGCTTCCTCACTAGGAAGGACTTCCCCTGAGACCTCATTGAAATAGACTTTGATTTCCCTGTACCCTTTCTCCCATGGCCTTACTTCTTTTATTTCATCATCTAAATTGTGTGACTTTGGCAATGATTCACTCCAGACAACTTGCCTGTATAAAGAAAAAAAAAATCATTGTTATGCCTGGTTTTGAAATCAGAAGCACAGCAAGAGTGGGAAAAAGAGAAGAGAAAGGAAACAGCAAATCAACCTATCGCTGGGCATCTATCTATCACCCCACACCACTGGATATGTGCAGCCTGTTGTGATCCCTTCTGTCCTTCCTGAGATTGGGCTCCAGAACTGAGAACCGCCCCTCTGTGACATCCCCGCTGTTGCTAGGCCCCATTACCACTACCACTGGGAGAAGTTTTGGACCAGAGAGTTCCAAGAAGAAGCTGTAGCGCTACGGAGGGAAGGAGGGGAGAACAGGGGCCGCCATGCTGCGGCTGGTTGTGGAATCAGCCAGGATCAAGCCGCCCCTGAGCCCCCTGCCCAGACCCTGCCTGACTGTCTACTTCAGAGGTGAGAGCCAGGCTCTGAGGGGGACAGAGACCCTGGGACAATGTGCTTTCAAAGAAGAACTAGGGTTACTGGTGTCCTGCTGTGTGAAAGACACTTTGACACAGTGACAAAGTACACACTGGCCCGCTCTCGCACAACCTGTGCTCTAAGGGCTGGGCCAAGGTTCAGTGGGAGGACCCTTACCTAGCATTGTGAGGCCCTGAGTTTGATTCCCAGCACCACCAAAATAATGTATCATTTTTATGGCTATGATTTCTTTTCTTCCCATTTGTTTTTTTAGGAAATGGTTGTGGGAAAAGAAGAGGGTAACACTTGCTAACCTTCGTCCATGAACTAGGGCTGTGCCATAAACAGGTTTAAAGAAAGAAAGGTTCTGCTGGGTGTGGTGGCACATGCCTGTAATGAAGCTCTTGGGAGGCTGAGACAAGAAGATCACTGTGAATTTGAGGTCATTTTGAGCTACATAGTGAGTTCAAAGCCAGCCTGAATTACATAGTGAGATCTTGTCTCAGAGAGAGAAAGAAAGGCGACAAGGAAGAAAGACAGCAGAAAGGACCCTGCAGAAAGGATTGACACGAGGATTTAAAAAGATAACAAGTGGGACATGGTGGCTTAGGCCTACAATTCCAGCACCATGGGAGGCTGAGGCAAGAGGATCACAAATTTAAGCCCAGCCTAGGCAATTTAGCAACTTAGTGAGACCCTGTCTCAAAATAAAAAATAAAAGAGGACTGAGAATGTAGCTTAGCTCTGTCCTGAGTTTAATCCCTAATATGACCAAAACCAAAACCAAAACACACAAACATCCCTCAAAATAAATAGCCCTCAAAACAATAGCTACTACTGCAGGGTGTGGTGGCACACGCCTGTAATCCCAGCACTTGGGAGGCTGAGGCAGGAGGATTGCTGTGAGTTCGAGACTAGTGTGGGCTACATAGTGAGCTCCAGGTCAGTTTCAACCACATAGTGAGACCCTGTCTCAAAAAACCAAAAAAAAAAAAGCTACTACTAATTACTTCTCAATAATATTAATTACTTTGAACAAGCTTTTTTTTTTTTTTTTTTGAGGCAGGATCTTGCTATGTAGTTCAGGCTGTTCCTGAGCTCCTCACTATGTAGCCCCTCCTGGCTTTAAACTCTTGAACTGCCTCTGCCTCCAGAGTAATGGGATCACAAGCGTGCATCATTGTGCCTGGCTTTGAATGAGCTTTAAATTTGGCAAAGCCTTTGCGTTAATATAATGGTGTTTGCTCCTCATGGTAATTCCACAAAGTAAGTGAGGCAATTTATTGCTTTAAATAAAGGAAAAGAAATCCAAGAAGGCTGAGGAGGAGCAGGGGTGAAGGATTTATGGGAGATTAAATATATTTAGATGTCAAAGAGCTGGGAGCCAAAAAAGAAGAGATGAAAGAAAAACCACACTGAAAATCTATTGGGTGAGAGCATGAGAGGCGGATCCAGGCAGTTGAGGGATTCCAGAAACAGTAGGGTGTGAAAAAACCAGGTCCAAAAGAAAAGAGGCAGCCTCCACACCCATGCCTCTGCATTGTGAATACAACCAAGCACAAAAGTGTTTTGGGGAAGTTGTGTCTGTACTGAACAGGTAAAAGCTTTTTCTTGTTATTATGCCCTAAGCAGTACAGTATAGTAACTGCTTCCATAGCATGTGTACTGTGTGAGATCTTGTAAGTCAGCTAGGATGATTTACAGTTATATGGAGGGATGTGTGTAGGTTTGAATGATATGCAAAAGAGATGCAAATGATACGCAGACACCACACCAATTTATACCAGTGACTTGAGCAGGCACAGATCTTGGTATCTAGTGGAGAGGGGGGCCCTGAAATCCATCCCCTAAGGAGACAAAGAGATGACTCCTCTACAAGAGAATGAAATTCCTTTCATTTTTTTCCTGGTCCGTAAAACTATGACAATGCCCAGAGAGGTAACATTTAGGACTCGGCTCACTGGGTAACATCCACCTGTGTCCCCAGTCTGCAGGTTTATATAGGTTGCTGTGGGAGCTCAGCATGTATCTGCCCTAATGGACTAATTTTAGGATTGGCCAGGCAAGAGACTTGCAGCTCCTCACCCTGGTCCAAGCCATCCTCACCTCTGCATCATGAGTATCACCTTTCTTTCTCCTCCTAGAAATATCTCTCACAAAAATGCCTAAATGCCAGATGTGGTAGTACACACCTGTAATCCCAGCACTTGGGAGGCTGAGACAGGAGGATGGCTGTGAGTTCAAGGTCAGCCTGTACTACAAAGCAAGACCCTGTCTTTAAAAACAAAAAATTATTTTGTAGGATAACAGCCTGTCTTCTGTTAAACATATTTCTGAAGGAGAGGGATTTTAGTTGGTAGAGAGTTTGGCATCTAGCATTGGATGTCTCAGGGGCATGGTAGGGTTTGGCCTAGTTTTAAATAGGCCTTAAATTTTAAGCACTTAACAATGAAAGTTTTTCTCTTCCTCACGCCCAGTCCTGTGGGTAGTGCTGATCAGGGAGATCTCCTGCATGGCTTCTCTAAACAGCGGTTTGGGGACCAGCTGCTATCCCTTGTGGCTGTACAGTCACCCCACTGTCACTGGGTCACTAGGTGCCTGTGGAGACGAGGGAAGGGGAATAGATAGCTGAGTGGAGATTGTAGGCTCAAGGCCTGGCAGCACGAAGGGTTATTCCTATGCCCCAGTGGCGAGAAGAAGTCATATGGCCCCACCTGCTGCAAGATGCTGGGAAGAAAATGA
The DNA here is from genome assembly GCF_012274545.1 of Fukomys damarensis. Taxonomy (NCBI): domain Eukaryota; kingdom Metazoa; phylum Chordata; class Mammalia; order Rodentia; family Bathyergidae; genus Fukomys; species Fukomys damarensis. The sequence goes on from NW_022900921.1 coordinate 41,471,641, forward strand.
AACGGACACATTACATGATCCAGCCCATAAGGTGATGAAAAATGAGAAAATGTACGGTTCTCAAAGAAACAGTCAATGCCGCATCCCACCTGCCGAAGGAGACATGAAGATTTCTTACAGGTCTTACCTCTCTTGACCCCCACTCAAGTCCAGATACTGAAACACCCTTGGTGTCTTTGCAGATATCAAGAAGAGAACTCGTGTAGTGGAAGGGAACGACCCTACGTGGAATGAGGTAGACACACCAGGGCAGGCCCTGAAGAGGAAACAACAACCTCGACAGTCAGGGGGAAGCTGGGCATGGTGGCATATACCTATATTCCCAGTACCTGTAGAAAGGGCTGGGGATGTATCTCAGTGCGAAGACTCTGTGCTCAATCCCCAGCCCCAAAACTAAACCAAACCAAACAACAACAAAATACAAACCGATAAGGGACGGGAGGGTTCAGCAGGGAACCCCAAAGCTCTGCTAGAGGCTGAGGCATCTTGGTCTGGGAGCAGCCTCTGATCTGATAAGGCCACAAAACCCACATCTGCCCACAGCCATTCTTAGTTCTTCTTCCCCACCGGTGGGGATGGACCATGGTGTGGCCCATGAACTAACCCAACCGGAAGCCTGGAGCAGAGACAAACCGTGTGTGCAACTCTCTTCCATCCCCATCTGCCTCGACCCCTGATCCCTTAGCTCCTAGTGTCCCAGTGCAGTTCCAGCTCCTGAGACCCTGGTGGGAAGCTCCACGTATCAGGCCAGGTAGCAAATGCCACCTTCTTAGGAAATGAGATAAGAGGGAAGCTCCTGAGTTTTAGAGAAATCAGCACTGGCCCGTTCCCCATTTCCCTCATTTCCTGGAGGGCTGAGGAAAAGCTAACTTCTCCATACCTTCAACAGACCCTCATCTGGCACCTGTGGAGCCGCCCCCTGGAAAATGACTCCTTCCTGCAAGTCATCCTTCGGGACATGGGCTCAAAAAAGAAAGACAGGTGAGGTTGAGATAGTGAAGAGCCTAACTCCCCCTGACCAAAGAAGCAGCAGTCATATATCTCTTGTCTCTAACCTGTGTTCATGCTGATGCAGGAACCAGAGCCCACGCCAGCCACTAAAGGAAAAAAGAGGATAGGGCAGGTACTGGAAGGGTCGTAAGGATGGAAAAGCAAATCAGCTAGGAACTTGAGCCATAGTTCTGTTCTGAAGCCACAATCCCAAATCTCTGTTTCTCTCTACTGAACCCTGCTGCCCATCATATCCCATTCTAGGGCCCAAATGAGACTGAGCTTCCATGGAAAGTGAAGATGTAGCACACCAGGGTAAAGTTTCCAGGAGAGAGAATCTGATTGGACTAGCTTTGGTCAGGTGTCCACCCTTGCTCCAACCAGCCATTACGTTTTTTTGGCATCCCTAGCCCTGCACCCTCTGGTGGATTTGCCACCTCAGGGTTCTTCAGCCTCTGGGTGAAAACCATCTCTAGCTAAAGCAATGCTTGGGACAGAGATGGACACCCTTTCCCTGGGCTTGCATCTCACACTTGCTCCTTGCTTCCCCAGGTTCATTGGCCTGGCCACAGTCCTGCTCAAGCCATTGGTGAAAAAGCCCAGGGAGGTCCTTTTTGTGAAGGACCTGATTCTGCTCAACCATTCCATGATGCCCACAGACGTGAGTCAGGCTCTGAAGGGCAGCTGGAGGAACTCGAGTGGCTGGTGTAGATGAGCTTCTCTAGCTTCCTGTCCTGGGTCCCCATCCCCTGACTCTCCCCTTCCTCAACCCCCTCATCTCCCACCCCCTCCCCACTCATCTACTGATAAGGGGGTCTGGGGATTTAGCTCAGTGGTTCTGCGGCCTGCTTTGCAAGCACAAGGCTCCAAGTTTTATCCCTGGTACCCCCCCACCAAAAATCATCTACTGATAAGGGTAACTGACCTTCCGTGGGTGCCCACCACTGTGCTAAGCACAGGGACACAAATGTGAGTTTTGGCAGAGACTCAACAGCAGGTGTGGGAGTGGGAAAGTAGGGGACACAAGAAGGCTTTCTCTGGTTGGTCCTAAGTTGGTAGTGGGACCAAAAATTAGGGCAGCTGTTAGCTTGTTAATTAATCATGAAGCCCTGGCCATTGGGGTCCAGTTGGTACTGTTTGGCTTCCTGGATTGTTACAAGACAGCAGTCTGACTTCCTACAAGTCTTCTTGGACTGGTTACTATAGTTAAAGGACTGGGCTCCTAGCTTGTGGCTGCATGTTGTGGTCAGAGCTCTGTCTCTGTCTGTGGCCCAGAATCTGTCCATCTGCCTATCCAGTGGCTCAAAAGGGCAGGTGTTTTCCCAATGGGCAGGAGAGGGAAGTGAACCTAGGCAGGGTATCAAGGTCATGGAGAAGGGGCAGGTCCGAGGAGGGTGAAGAGGAAAAGAACAGAGCTGAGGCTGGGTGACTCTCCAGGGACTGAGAGGAAGGACCTGTGGTCTCTGCAGCTGAGCGCACCCATTCTGGGCTGGTTCCACATCACCTCTCCCTCTCCTAGTCACCCTCTTGCATCTTCTGCCATCACCACCACTGCCCAGCTCCTCTGTTGTCCAGATCTTCTCCCTGTAATCCACTGCTCTGTCCTCACCAGTTCATGGGCCTGTGGTGTGACCCTGTCACATGCCAGCATCAGTGTCCCCAGGAGGACTGGCCACCAAGCTAGCCAGCCTGGGGTGGGAGTGGGTGCTGTGACTTAGCCAGCGTCTGGCTTACAACTCCCCGGCCTTTGCTTGGCAGTGCACTGTCAGCCTCCAGGTGGCCCATGTGATCCACCGGGACACTGAGAAGGAAGGTACGTCCTTCCCTGTCTTATGCCCTGCCCTTCTGCAAGCAGAACTGGACAGGCTTTTGGGACCTTTGAGACCCAGCCCTTGAGGTCTTTGGGAAGACAGGAGCCTAGGGCCCTCATGTGTCAAGAGTCAGGTCCAGGGTGGTCACAAGGGTGATGGAGCCCTGGGAGCATCCTGGGAGGACATGTACCCCATCAGGAACTACTGGCTGCGGCTTTAGTCAGGAGCTGGTCCCTGGGGACAGAGGGTGAAATGGGCAAATCCTCCAAGCCTGCTAAGCTCCAGCCTCTGAGCCCAGCCTATGTCTCCCCAGGCAGTGGAGATCCTCTGGGCATGACCACCAGGGAGGCGGCCCGGGGGAAGCTCATGGTTCCCGGCTCTGCAGGGATGCACAGGGCTCTGTCCTCCAAGCCTCAGCACTTTCAGGTGAGGACCGTCCAGGCTGAGAGTCCACATGGCCCACCTGACACCCCTGCTATGCTCCCAGGCTGTTTCCTCACCCACATAAGGTCCCAACTCCAGACCCAGCCTCGAGTCTTTCGGTCTTTATCCAAGTTCCCAGTTCCTCCCGGGCCATTCTGAGTAGTTTCTGCTGTGATTGAAGCTGGAGATAGCTCTAGTGAGGATAAACAGGGGCTGCAGTGGCTCAGCAGGCCTTGGTCGGTGCTAGGCAGGCAGAGCAGAAGGCACAGACCTGCCTGTCCCAAGCCCTCAGATTGTTGGCAGAATGACGTGAGGTACCTACAAAGCGATTCACTGTGCAGAAAAGCAGAGGAGTGAGGACGGACTGCAGGTAGCCCGTGCCTCACCTGCTTCCTTCTGATCCCAGCCTGGGATCCCACGTCACTGCTGTGCTCCATTTGCTTGTCTGTTCCTCCTTTCCATCCCTCTATGGTTGCCCACACCTCTGCATTGCCATTCCCTGCCCCAAGCCACTGCTGCCACTTCTAGACCACTCCTCCAGATGGCCTTGCCCCATCCCAAGCTCACAGCAACTCTCTCCTGTCCCTTCTTTGGTCATAGTAACCTCTCAAAGATGTCTGCTTGCCCTGTCATGCACTTGCTTAAAAAGGCCGTGTTCTGGGTCAGACCTTGCTCTTTATGCCAGCTGCCCTGGTCCTCAGAACCCACGCCCACATCTCTGGGGAGCCAGATCCCAGCGTTGGGTCCCCATATCCTCCCTCTGTAGGTTCGGGTGAAGGTGTTTGAAGCACGACAACTCATGGGCAACAACATCCTTCCAGTGGTGAAGGTGACCATCGCAGGCCAGCAGTACCACACTCGGATCAAGATGGGAAACAACCCTTTCTTCAATGAGGTGGGCTGAGTGGGGCCACTGGGCAGACGTGCCAGCCAGCAGCCGGGCAGCCCTGGGCAGTGGTGCACTTGTTTCCTGATGAGGGTGTGTGCAAGTGCTTATCCTGCCAGCATTAACTGAGCACCTACCTAGGGCCTAGCACTGTGCTTGGCACTGGGGTACATTAGGGGTTGATCTGGAGCCCTGCCTTGAGGAGCTGGGGTTGGGTGGGGGCACAGCATGTGCACCCCCCAAGCACAGCAGGTCCAGCCACCCACATCAGATCACGGCTGGAGCCCCGGACTGTGGTGTCCAGGTGTGGTGTCATTTGCTACTGTGTGAATCCTTGTTCAGGTGACTGAAATAGAAGAAGAGCACTGTGGGATGTGGGAGAAGTAAGTCAGTAATGAGCTGGGGCTTAGAGAGTGAGAACTCAGAAAACCTCCACTCCAGAAAGATGGCCAGGGTGGAGAAAGATGAGTCAGCAAAAGGGAACCGTGTTTTCAAAAGCCAATAGCAAAGGCTGGGGATGTAGCTCAGTGGCACCACACCTACCTGGCAAGCACAGGGTCTTCGATCCCTGGCACAAAAAACAGCAAAGAGAGCCAGAAGCAGGCAGCTCAATGCAGAACTGGAGATACAGGTGTGAGCCTACAGTACAGGCTGGGGTCTCATCATAGACAGTACTCAGAGCCATGGAGGAAAGTGACAGGAGAAGGGGTTCTGGATGCTTCAGGAGAGGGGTGGGCTGGACTGGGGGCAGTGCAAGAGGAGACAGAGGCTTGAGTCACCCATCCTGGGGCTGCCTGTCACCTGGAAGCCCACCAGGAGCTCAGGAGCCCTCTGCTTCCAGAGGAGGGCGGAGAGTGGTCAGTGAGAAGTCATCGAAATGGGCAAAGTCAGGGAAGAAGCGCATTACTCTGAGGCTTCAGGCTCAGTGTTGGAGGAAATACAGCCCACCAGCCCCAGGTCTCTCTGCTGCAGATCTTCTTCCAGAATTTCTATGAGGTTCCTGCAAAGTTCTTTGAGGAGATCGTCTTAGTCCAGGTGAGGACCAAACCGGTCCCCAACAAAACGGGTCCATTTCCTTGTCTCGTCTCAATCCTGGCAAACCCTTCAGCCCAGCCCCTGCCCTGGGAGCCAGCGTTCCTTGACAGATAGCATCTCCACCACCTTCTTCACCCACTTCTAGTCCAGATTCCTCATTCATTCATTCATTCAATAAATTTATGGATCACCAGCTGGCAGGCCCTGAGCTAGGCAGGTTTCTCTTCTCCCCAAAGACACTCATGTCCCTGAAGACTACATGGTTACCAAGTGCCCAATGAGGACAGGAGGCTTCTCCCCTCGAAGTGTTTAAATGTTCTTAGGAGGGAGACAGAGAGGAAACAGCCAATGAGTAATACGCAAAGTTATTGAGCCACATAGCTTTGTCTGGGGTGAGTAATAAGACTCTCCGATAAATTTCCTCATCATTGGAATAGAACTGAAAACCTGAACCTCTCAGGGAGGTTCGGGGAGAGATAAGTGAGGAAAACTATGTGCAAGCGATGGCCATTAGAAAGCAGTTAAATTCTGGAGGACACTGGATATGCCCCTACTATTGCTTCCATGGGAGATGGGGACATCAGGCTTGTAAATAATTAAAATCTTCCCAGAAACTCCCTTGCAGGTGCTGAACTCCTCTGTTATGAGATCCAAAGCAGAGATTGGGAGATTCCAGGTGAGTCCTGTACATAAAACAGGAGGCTTTGTAAAAATGGTGGCAGAGACAGTTGTAGAGTCTAGGGGATTTTCACAAAGAGATCCAGATTTGCATCTGCCTACTAACTCAAACAAGTTATTCCTACTAACTGATGCAGACGAGCCTCTACTTCCTCATCTGTAAAATGGGACTAATATACCCAACCTACAATGTCACCCTGAAGATTAAATTTAGGGAAGTACTGGGCACCATGTTGAATTACCCAAACCCATGAGCTGTGGACAAAGTTCACATCTCTGCCTAATGGAACCAGAGGTCCCAAAAAGGTCAAGCTAAGTTGGAGAAGCTGAGAGAGAGAGAGAGAGAGAGAGAGAGAGAGAGAGAGAG
>NW_022900921.1:41478508-41541806 GCF_012274545.1 Fukomys damarensis
GGAGAGAGAGAGAGAGAGAGAGAGAGAGAGAGAGAGAGAGAGAGAATAGAGAGAGAGGGAGGTGGGGGGAGAGATGCTGCTGATATGAGCACAAAGTGAACAGATTTGAGAAACAGGCTGGGAGATGAGGGATTTCACATAGTCATGAAGGCCTAACTCAACACTCCTCAAAGCCAGGAAGAGCGGGAAAAGGTAGGTTGCTATATTAAAGACTGGATGGCCTATTGCATTTGAATCTTAGATCAGCAGGTTGCAGCCCTACCACTCTGAGGGCTCCTGATTGACTCTGTTAAATAAGAAACAGATCCCACTTAGATATGTCAGAGGATAAAATTACAACAATTTGATTTAAATATTTTGATTAGCTTTGAGATTCTAGAATGAGGCAACACGTCATGCCCTGAAATAGAACAAGTGATTCTATGGGCTGAGCAGAAGAAGTTGGTTTTGCCAGGCCTGGTGGCACACACTTGTAACCCCAGCAACTCTAGATGCTGAGGCAGGAGGATCTTGAGTTCGAGGCCAGCCTGGGCAACTTAGCAAGATCCAACCCCCTCCCAAACAAAACCGAAAGAGCTGAGTTTTATGCACAAAGGAGCATAAACAAAGAACAAAATGAAGATTGGTCATTCTATGGTTTCTTTTTGAGATGTGGACAGGGAGACAGAACAACAAGAAAATAACTGAGTGGTTAATGTCAGGTTATTTTAAGTTCCTTTAAAAAATTTTTTTTATTTAAAAAATTCTATATTTGTGAGTACGTGTTTGTAGTACCTAATGATTCCATTCACCATGGGGAGTTGGTACATGGACATAACACTGCTCGATTCTTTTTTCATCCCCTTCCCCTCTTCTTCCTCTCTCACCTTCTCTCTCCTTCCATCTCTTGGTCTGTTTTCCATTTGCAAAAGACCTATCTCCCCATTTCATTTTGCTTGTCTTTCATTGTGCTCTTTAACGTATTTACACTTTGGGTTTCTTTACTATGTGTATTTAGCTTGTGTATCTCATTTATCTCACTTAACTTTATGGTCTAAGGATGTAAAAATATAAAGATGAAAGCAGATGGACTTCACGGTCCTGCCCCCTGGCCTGTTTGAAATGTGGCTGTGTCCCCTCAGCCTCCTGACGTCTTGGAAGGTTAGGCAATGATTTAGTTTCTGCTCGGCAGTGTGAGTGACCCCAGAGACAGGGAAGAGTCAAGGCTGTGCTGGCTGGTGTGATGCATGTTGGGTTCCACGTCCTTCCAGCGTGGGTGCCGTAACTGTTAGACTGCGGGCCTTCTCTCAAAGTCATATCCTCCCCTGGCCAGTAGGGGACAATGGACCTCCCCTTTGAGTTGTTTAAGGCCAAGACTGCTCAAACACCAGCAGTGAGTACTCATGCCAGTTAATCTGAATTATCAACTGACTGGATTAAGAGGCTCCTGGAGAGGCTGTTAGGAGGTGGGACCCAGCTGGAGGAAGCGGGTCATGGGGGCTTGACCTTGCGGACTACATCCGTCCCTGGATCCTTCTTCTTAGGTCCTTTCCCTGCTCTTTTCTTTCTGGCTGCCATGAGTTGAGGCTGCCATGATGTTCCTGCCTTGGAGCCAGCTGGCCACGGACTGAACTCTCTGAAACTGGGAGCCAAAATAAACCTTTCTTCCTTTTAAGTTGAAGGGTCAGGTATTTTGCCCCAGTGACCAAAAGCTGATCAATACAGTGCTCTCACCTACTTAGCTCGTATACAAATCTCAGGGGCAGGCTTAGTAATCAGCTTTTGTCACTATGCCAAATAGGTGATAATCTTATAAGCGAGGAGGTTTATTTTGGCTCATAGTTCTAAAAGTTTCAGGTCATGATCATTGGCCTGGTTACTTTGTTTTTTTTAAAATTTTTATATTTATGAATACATGTTTGCAGTACATAACAATTAGTGGGGAGTTGGGTACCTGTACATAACACATTTTAATTCTTTTTTCATCCCCTTCCCTTTCCTTCCCCCTTTCCTCCATCTCTTGGTCTCTTTCCCATTTGCAAAAGATCTATCTCCCTGCTTCCTATCATCTGTCTTTTATTTCGCTCTTCATAATTTAGGTTTCTCATGGAAAAGAAACCAAGCAATATTTAAGCTTATGTATCTGATTTCTTTCACTTAACATTATGCTGGTCTCAAGATGCATCCATTTTCCTACAAATGACTCAAGTGTATCCTCCTTTACAGCAAAGTAGTTCTCTCTTGTATGTAAATGCCATGCTTTCTCTATCCATCCATCTGTCTCTGGTCATGTAGGCTGCTTCCAAGATTTAGCTATTATGAATTGTGCCACTTGGGTAAGAATGGGTCACTGTAATATGATGTCTTTAACTCTTTCAGGAAGATATCTAGAAGGGGAATAGCTGGGTCCAATGGAATTTCTAGCTTTAGTTCTTTGAGGAATCTTTATACTGATCTTAGTAGTCGTTGTACATTCTCACCAACACTGTAGAAGGGGTCCTTTCTCCCCACAGCCCCACCAGCATCGTTAGTATTATTTGATGATGGTCACTCTTTCTGGGGTAAGATGGAATCTCAGCGCTGTTTTGATTAGCATTTCTCTGGTTAGCCTGGTTACTTTGGTCCTGCGGTGTCACATCATAGTAGGGACATGTATCAGGGCAAAGCTACTCACTTCATGACCAGGTAGCAAAGGGGAGAGAGGGGAAGAATAGGGCCTGAGATCCCCATGGGGAGCACAGCACTCAGTGACCTTAAACCACCCCCTGAGTCCCCTCCTCCCCACAGCACTATGGGCCCAAGCTTCCCACAGGGGCCTGAGATCCAGGTACAGCAGGGCTCTGATGTTCATCCACCCTTGTCTTTGCAGACAGACATAGGATTTGTCTACCACTCTCCAGGTAGGTAATGGTGGCTGTAAATATGTCTGTCTCAAGAAAAGTCAGACCAGGGTCAGAACAACTCAGGATCTCCCGCAAATGGGGGAGAGTACTGTGGGGTATGAGTTATTTTCTGTACTGATCATATTTTCCTGTACTCTATGGTTTTGGTTTTTGGTTTTTTTAGCACCGGAGATTGAACTCGGGCCCTTGCACTTGCAAGGCAGGCAGCAGAACCACTGAGCCAAATCCCCAGTCACCCTATCATATTTTTATCTCACTTTATAATAATAGCATCTTTCTCTAAAAGTTCAAGGCATCCCTTTGGGTTGACCTTTTATTGCAACCCTGGGTTGGATTTCTAATTTTTGAACCCAGAATTGGGAGAATGAAGTTGTTCTTAACATCTTTAATTGGTAGCTAATAATGGCACATTTATGGGGTATAGAGTGACAGTTCAATATATGTATACAATGTGAAGATCAGAGCAAGCTAGTTGGTTTTGCCATCACCTCAAATATTTGTCATTTCTTTGCATTAGGAGTATTCAAAAGCCCCTCCACTAGCTATTTTGAAATAGACAGTTAATGATCATCAACCATAGGAGCCTGAGGCAGGAAGATTGAAAGATTCAATCCTGTCTGGGATATTTAGTGAGACTTTGTCTCCAAATAAAAATAAATAAATAAACAAATCAAGGGCTAGGGAATGTAGCTCAGTGCTAGAGGACCTCAGGGTTCAATCCCCGGTACCAGGGTGGGGAAGGGAAGGAAGTATAATTGGGTTACAGTGCAATAGAACATGGGAGGTTTGGTTCCTTTCCCTCCTCTCAGCTGTACCCGACCCACTACCCATCCTCTCAGCTGGTTCCCAGGGTGGCCAGAGGGGCTCTCTTTCCCAGAGGTGACACTTGGTGGCTTTGTGAGTGCACAATCATTGCCTACTTGGAGAAGTGACCCTTGTTTCCCTGTGGCACTGAGGGGAACCGGGACACAGAAGATGTGTCCCTCCCTGTCTGCCCTGGAAACAGAAACACAGTGGCTTAGCGGGGAGAGTGGCAGAGGCCTGGGTCTGGTCTCCCACAGTACTCTGCTTCTCCAGGCCACACCCTCCTGAGGAAATGGCTGGGCCTCTGCCAGCCAAATGAACCTGGCAGTGGGGTGAGAGGCTACCTGAAGGTCACCATCTGTGCCCTTGGTGTGGGAGACCAGGCCCTGGTGAGGCTTCCCCTTAAGCCCCATGACATTTCTAACCTGGCTGGCTGCTTCCTGGGACACCCCTGGACCCTCAACGTGGCCATTCACCTGCAAATCCTTCCTTTTGTCCACTATGCCGCAACAGGGCTGTCCCACTCTGCCCAAACCAATTGGGAGGTTGGGGACACAGAGTGGGTGGCCTTGGCTGTGACAGCCCCATGACTCCGAGCCTACCCAGTTCTCTGGTCTCTCCAGGTGGATCAAAAGCTGCCCTACAGGGCTGGCACAGACATCGAGGTCTTCAAGTCCACGGCTGTCCCGATGACCATGGCTTACCTGAAGCTCTTCATCTTCTGTGCAGAGGACCTGCCCCTCAGTTAGAGTCAGGGAGCAGGGTGGGGGCACCCCAGATCCTCACAGGGCTCTCTCACTCTCCCTCCTTCTGACACTGACCTAAAATTTGGGCCAGGGAACAGATGATATTGAAACTCCACCAAGAATTATGCAGGCCCTGTGCCCCCCGCTTTCAGTGGGTGCCTTTGATGCCATTGTGTGGACCCGAGGTTCCCATGATCATCTGTGGCCTCATCCTGGGCCATTTCAAGGGTGACACATAGAAGGGCACAGCGGTAGCAATGACACCTCTGCCCAGGGGACCCACACTGTGTCTTGGGGGAGGGTTTGAAGCTTGTGTCACCTTGAATTTCCTCCTTAAAAAGTGATGCTGCGGGCTGGGGATTTAGCTCAGTGGCACGGCACCTTCCTCGCAAATACAAGGTCCTGAGTTCGATCCCCGGTATTGGGAAAAAAAAAAGTGATGCTGCTTTCTCAGAAGTCCCTGCATTTCTCTTCACAGGGAGAAACCAGCCAGTGAGTCCAGTGTTGGAGGTGGAACTCATTGGGGAAAAGGTATGTGGTGAAAGGGTCGGACCCAGACAACACAGCCCCTAGGGGCAGTGTGAAGGAAGTGCATGCTGCCGGGAAGGACCCCAAAGTCATGTCCCAGCTCAGCTGCCCAGGGGAAAGGCGACTTCTGAGCCTGGAGCTCTGTGGAGAGGTCAGGTCACATATTCCCAATTCTTAGCACCTGACAGGGAGAAGGGGCCCACCTGGACCCAAACATCCAGCTGCATGGGGGAGTAATGGGTGAATAAAACAGCATGCCAACAAAAGAACAACACTGAAGCCCAGGCTGGTGATCCCAGAGTAATCCCAGCACTCTGGAAGGCTGAGGCAGGAGGGTCACTGCCTTTGCAGTGAGTTCGAGGCCAGCCTGGGCAAATTGACAAGACCTTGTCTCAGAATGAAAAATAGCAAGGCATGGTGACATACACCTGTTAAACCAGCACTTAGGAGGCTGAGGCAAGAGGATCTCCATGAATTCAAGGCCAGCCTGGCTACACAGTGAGTTCAAGGCCAGCTTGAACTATATAGGGAGACCGTGTCTCAAAAAAAATCAAAATATAAAATAAAATAATAAAGGGCTGGGATGTAGCTCAGAGTGAAGGCCCTAGCTCAATCCCCATTACTGTAAACAAAACAAAAAACCCAAAACATACAAAACAAAAATATCGAAACCATCATCATCCCCTCTGGCCTCAGTTTCCCCATCTAGAAAATAAAAATTCCTAGCAAGAAAACTGCTGACATTCCATAAATTTCTATAAATACAGAGTAGCATTTTCCAGGGTGTGCTGGTGAATGTTATGTACAATAAAGGGTCTGGTGTTCAAATCTGGAGAACAGCTTTATGTCAGATTCACAAATCATCATTTCTGTTCTGCCTGGGGAAGGGATATTAATGTCCACCCTTCCAAAGGAGAAGTACCAAGAATCCATGGACATACTTATTATTATTATTGTTGTTTTTGTTTTGAGACAATCTCGCTATGTGCTCAGGGTGACCTTGAACTAGCAGGGATCCTCTGCCTCTGCCTCCTAAGTGCTGGGATGACAGGAGTGCACCACCACACCCAGCTGGATCAGTCTATTAAAAATAAAATCAATCTATGGTTCTCAAATGGGAGTGCCACTGCCATCAGATGCTATTTTGGTCATTCTGCTGCTGGGATCTCAAAATTTACCTAACAAAATCTGTGCACACTCATAAATAATAAATAATAATAAAATCAGCAGTCCTATCTGCATCCACTTGAAAGTGAAAGGGCTGGTGGTGGAGTGCAGTAGTGGGGAGCTTGCCCAGTAGGTGTAAAGCCCTGGTTCCCTCCCCAGCTCCACACAAAAGAAGCTGGAGTTGGGCTGGGGATGTAGCTCAGTGGTGCTGTGCCTGCTGCGCAAAAGCAAGGTCCTGAATTCAATTTCCGGTACTGAGAAAAAAAAAGTTGGAACTGATGAGAAGTTGCCCAAGCACAACTTTAGGCCTGGGATTGCCCTGTCGTCTGAGTGGTCTACCCTCGGCCGGATGGGACAGGGCTGGCAGGCAGGGCTGAAGTGCTGCAGGGGACACTGACCCGGCTTTGGGGTGTTCTCAGCTTAGGACAAACGTGCAACCCCAAACCGACAACCCAATATGGAACCAGATCCTGACCTTCCAGATCCAGGTATGGCTTCCCGTGCTGCCTGCTGATGGTCCAGTGTCTGAGGTGGGACGGGAGGTGGGTCCGGATGGCTGTGCCTGTGGGGAGTCTAAAGAGGCCATGGAACTTCCAGAGAACTGTACTCTATCCAGTATCAAGCAGTGAGTGGGCCACAGGCCTAGACTTTCCAGAGAATTTAAACGTGCTTGTTCACTCACATTAAGAGAGAAAACAAGTCACTTTCAAGACTTGTTCAAAGCTGAACTTGGTGGTACACACCTGGAATCCTAGCCCAGCACTTTGGGAGGCTGAGGCAGGAGAAGCACATGTTCAAGACCAGCCTGGGCAATTTAGTGAGTTAGTGAGACCTTGTCTCAAAATAAAAAAAGGGCTGGGGATGTAGCTCAGTGTGAAAGCCCTGGATTCAATCCCCAGTACTGCAAAAAAATTTTTTTTTCTTATTTTAAATTTCTCATCTTGTGGGCAGTGTGCCCTGGAGACAACCAGATGCCACGTGGATGCTGTAAAGACACTTAGGGCATGGTCACTGCCAGGGCTATATGTGGCACAATGCTGTTTGCTCCTCTGCTGACTCTCCAAATTTGAGCTCCCAACAGCAGAATGACCAAAATAACATCTGATGGCAGCAGCACTCCCATTTGAAAACCATAGATTGATTTTATTTTTAATAGACTGATTCAGCTAGGCGTGGTGATGCACGCCTGTCATCCCAGCACTTAGGAGGCTGAGGCAGAGGATCCCTGCTAGTTCAAGGTCACGCTGCTCCAAGCTGCTCTTCCCTGGGGTTCCCTACCTGGCAGCCACAGGGGTGACTGTTGTCTTGAAGCCTTAATGACCCAGTGACTCCATGCCAGGCTTCCAGCTACATGAGGTTAAATCACTTTGAGAGACAGCTAAAGCTCTATCAAGGGCAAATGCACAGAACTCTGGGGAACAGCAGCCAAACTCCCCAGGGTGTTCAGCTTTCTTTACCTCACAGTGTATGATATGAATCCCACTCCCTCCTCTGCACTCCCTTCTGCTGCTTCTAGACGTTTTGCTAGTCAGCCCACTGGCAAGGCATCATTTGGAACCATTCCTCAAACGCCTCACCTCCTTGGATGATGTGCTAGACACTCACCCTGCCCTGTGCTGGTGATTGACCCCAGAGCCTTAGCACTGCATGGCATTCCTGCCCTCCCTCCTTGAGACAGGGTTTCACGAAGTCACTAAATTTCAGTCTGGGCTCAAACTTGCAGTCCTCCTGCCACAGCCTTGTAGAATGCTAGGTTTAAAGGCCCGGGCCACTACATACCTATCTTGATTTTATAGGCTGTTAAAGTAGGAAAGGATCTTAGAGGCAGCCCAATCCCTCCATCACCTTTGCTGGGCTCCCTGCCACCTTTTCCTGGCTTTGACAAAGACTGGTGGCCCAGGCCCTCAGATGCCACGTGGATGCCTTAGTGACATCTCCAAATACCTCTGGACCTCGCTCTCCCCTCAGCATACAGTCCCCAGAGCTGAGGTCATTTGGGTGCGGGCCTGTGCCAGTGGCCCATCCAAGGCCCCAGAGCAGGAGGGCACAGCATGCTGGAGTCAAGGCAAGGAGCTGGGGAAGGTTAGGAGACTGAACAGGTGGAGAAAAAGGCAGCTCTGTCATGAGTTTGAAATTGGAGGACCTGTTACTCCACAAGACCCAGATGTCACGTGGTGCCCATCTTTCCCCTGAGCCTGGGCTGTGGCCTCCCGCTTCCCAACGCCTCTTTCTTTGCCCAGCTGCCAGGGCTGGCAGAGGCAATTGAGGAGGGTGGGGACCTGGGAGGTTCCAGCCACCCCAGCTCCAGGAACTCGGGGTCCTACTCAGACCTCAACCCCAGCACCTCTTCTGGGCCCTCACCTGTGCATTAACATCCAAGGGAACAACACAGCAGGGACTCAGAAGCTGGAGCTCAAATCTTGATTCCAGTATTTACTGTGTGACCTTGAGCTGGTCTCTGGGCCTCACCCCATTTGCACAGAGGGACCCATCGTAGCCCTCACTAGATTAGGGGTGGCTGGTAAGATCTCTGAGGCACCTGCCCCTGAATGCAGTGTGAGAATTTTAGGAACTCAACCTCATGCCTCAGTTTCCCCAAATGAGAACGAGCACCTGGTCAGTGGGGGAGTCTGGGCTCAGACTCAGTTGCTGTATGGGCTGGGGGACAGTTGAAACCCTGCCACAGTTGAAGCTATTACTTACTGTTTGCTGTTTAGAAGGCTGACAGCCTGTGCCATCAGGATTTGATGAGTGTGTTTAGGACTGCGGAGGACTGGATCCATCCACAGGCAGGGCGGGCCGAGGTCTCTCAGGTCCTGCTGCTTTAACAGCAAGTACATAATGGCTGAGGATGTGGCCCAGCAGTAGAGCCTGGCAGGCCTGAGGGGCTGAGTCCATAGCCCATGTCGAAGTAAGACCAAATACAGGAGCAAGAATACACAATGATAAATGGACACAGTCCCAGGCCTTGCAAGGCTCTCTAAAGCCAAAGCCTCATGGGAAACCCAGCTCACCTGTGATTAATGATAGCTGAGCACTGAGTGACCCAGGACCCCTCCATCGCTCTTAACATCTCTGAGAGAAGCCAGGTGTGAGGGTGCCTGACTGTAACCCCAGCACTCTGGGAAGCTGAGGCAGGAGGATTGCATGTCAATCTTTGGGACTTACAGAGACCCTGTCTCCAAATTAAAAGAGGGCTAGGCCTGTAGCTCAGCACAAAGGCCCTTGGTTCAATCCCCAGCGCTGGAAAATGAGGGGGCCTCCCCTCCCTGCATGCTCACAGTTCTTCCCGCCCCCGCAGCTGCCCTGCCTCTCCAGCTACATAAAGTTCCGAGCCCTGGACTGGTGAGCCATGGGACGAGACCCAGAGTGGTGCAGAGGGGTGGATGCCAGGGCCACGGGCTCAGCCTGCCATGCTCTCTCCACAGCTCCAGGAGTGACTGCCAGGCCGAGATCGGCACAGCCAGCCTGTCACTAGGCCACATCTCGTCCTCTGGGGCTGAGATTGGAGGCAAGAGCGGTCCGCCCTCCCCACCTTGTCCTGCCCTGGCCCACCCTCCTCTCAAGCTCTGCTCTCCTTGCAGGCCTCTACTCGGGCTTCCTGCCCTGCTTTGGCCCCAGCTTCCTGCCCCTCCACGGGGGTCCCAAGGCCCGACTCAGGATCCAGGAACAAGGCACTGTAAGCTTTACCACCACTGGCCAGTAGAGCACCAGGGCCTAGGAGCTTCCCGGGGAGCTCTGTACTGGCTTCTGCCCTCCGGAGCCAGAGCTGGAGGCGGGTATATCTAGGGCACAAGTAGGGGCAGGGAAGGAACAGAGCAAGGGCCATGGAGCCCTGTGGTAAGAGTTCTGCAGGAGGAAAAGACACAGTCCAGGTAAACATGGAAAGCATGAGGTTATTCAAAACAGACGAGGAGAGCCTGGTGTGGTGGCACAACACCTGGTGAGGTAATCCCAGCACTCAGGAGGAGGCTGAGGCAGAAAAATCTCTGAGTTCAAATCCAGCCTGTCTCAAAAAACCAAAACCAATAAACAAAAAAACAGGTGATAAATGCCAGAAACACAACCTGAGTTGGGAAAGGAAAAGGAAAGGAGTCTGGGAAGGACTATGAGTGAGAAAGGCCTGTAGGAGGCTCTTTCCCTCACTCCCTCTCTCCTCTTCCACCCTTAATGCCTTCCCTCCTTTCCTTTCTCTCCTCCTTTCCTTGGTCTAAATCCAGAGCCTCCCTACTAAACTACATCTCCAGCCCTTTTTCAAATTTTTTAAATTTTGAAACAAGTTCTTGCTAAGTCGCAAAATTGCGGAGGCTGGCTTTGAACTTGTGATCCTCCTGTTTCAGCCTCCTGTTGTACTGGAATTACATGCATGTTGCCATGCCCTGGTTTAGGGAAGCATTCTGGTTGGTCTCCTTAGGTCATGTGTGCTTTCCTTGGACCAATCTCTGTCACCAAGGAGGTGGGGCATGCCCTGATTGGCCAGGCTGGGAGCACATGCTGTGATTATCACAGTGCCTGCTGACGGCTGAGCATTTGCTTGCAATCTCTCGAACTGGCCAGCAGTTGGAAGGCATGACAGGAGTGCTGGATGCTAAAGGGCAGAGGAGAGGTTGGGCCCAGAGATTTCCTGGTATGGCAGTGACTGGGGATCTGGAGCCCTCCCACCTCCCCGGCCTCCTCTTTGCCGTGTGGGTTTCTGGGAAGAATCATCCGCTCTCTTCCCTTTTCTCTCCAGTGTTCTCTCTGTTGCTCCCAGGGTGTTCCTGATGCAGTTAGGGATGGTTTGTCTTATCAAGGCCGAGTCCTCCTGGAGTTAGTCACCCAAATCAAGTCCCACCAACACACTATGATAAGGGATCTCTCCCAGGAAGTGGCCAGGATTGAGGTAAGCCTGGGAAAGAGGTAACCACCACCCCTTCTTGGCCCCACACGAATAGACTGGAGTGGAGCAGGTTGGGGCTACCTGGTCAAGGGAAATGGGGATGCAGTCTTCATGGAGGAGAGCTGGAGGAAGGAGACAGATCCTAGAGACACCGTAGAAACAGAACAGTCGGAGCCACTGACCAACAGGAAGTAGGAAGTGAGGCAGACTCCCCAAGCTCACATCCCTTGCTGCCTCTGAGGATGAGGTGGCTAGGGATGACCGACACCAAGCTGGGCCTCCTGGAGGAGGAGCAGGTGCAGGGGTGATGATGGAACCCATCATGGTGTGTGCTCGTGAGACTTCCTCAGAGCCTAGGCTGGGAAGCTGCTAAGCATGGGGTCATCAATGTGCCAGGGAAGGTGGGGCGGAAGGAGGAGGAGCTGAGCCTCACAGAACACTGTTGTCTAAGAGGCGTGCAGAGGAGTCTGCAGAGCAGAGGGAGAAGAGCAGTGGTCAGTAATCTCGAACCCTAAAAGGCAGAAGGGGCTTTCGAGAGAATAGAGCATCTCCTCTTCACCTCTCTACCTCGATACAGCAGTGTCCATCCCTTGGCTTAGGTCCTGTGCTGGGGGTTGGGGGCCTGTTGTTCTAGAAACACCAGAACTGCCAAAAGTATGGGCTGTGTGTCATCTTCCTCTCCTGTACCATGATGCCCAACTTTAAAGACCTGATCCAGTTTGAGGTCAGCATCGGCCACTATGGAAACAAGATGGACCTGAATTACAAGCCTCTGGTGTCCACCACGCAGTACAGCCCGGTGATATACGATGGTGATCGTCAAATTCAAGTCCTTCTTCCTATGACTTTCCACATCATTACCTCCCTGACCCCATTTCTCCGGTTCCCCTGAACCTCCCATCCAGCCATTCAGTTACCGTCCACCCTCCCTTCATCCATCTACCCACTTACATAGCATTCCACTCAGCCTTAGCTGGCAGCCATCCACCATCTCACACACCCAGCCAACCACCTATCCCCCCACTCATACAATGGAGATTTGTTGGGCATCTATATCGGGCACTGTAGAGTAAGTAGCAGAGTCCCAGGGCCAGCAGCATCACCTGCAAGCTTGTTAAAAATGCAGATTCTTGCTGGGAGTGGTGGCGCACACCTGCAATCCCAGCACTCGGGAGGCTGAGGGAGGAGAATCGCTGTGAGTTCCAGACCAGTCTGGGCTACATAGTGAGTTCCAGGTCAGTCTCACTACATAGTGAGACCCTGTCTCAAAAAAAAAAAAAATAAAATTAAAAAAATAAATAAATAAATAAATAAATAAAAAAGAAATGCAGATTCTTGCTGTGTGTGACAGCACACAGCTATATTCCCAGTTATGCAGGAGGCTGAGGAAGGAGGATTGCAAATTTGAAGAAAGCCTGGACAATTTAGTGAGACACTGTCTCAATAAAATTTCTTTTTAAAAAAGACCAGAATTGTAGCTCAGTGGTAGAGCACTTGCCTGACATGCATGAGGCCCTGGGTTCAATCTCTAGCACCACAAAAAGTAGCTGGGCATGGTAGAACATACCTGTTATTCCAGACGGAAGGCTGAGGCAGGAGGGTCACCGTGAGTTTGAGGCCAGCCTAGGCTACATAGTTAGTTCAAGGCCAGCCTGAATTACACAGTGAGACCCAGTCTCAAAATTAAAAAAAAAAGAGAAAAGAAACGCAGACTCGACCCCACACCACACCTATAGATTCAGACAACCTGGAGATAGAGCCTCAGTATTTTAACAAAACCGTGATTTGGGTGAATGCTAAAGTTTGAGAACCGCTGCCACAGAGTAATGCTGTCCCGCTTTTGTCTTTGTCAGCATCGCCCGTCACCCACTGAGAGCCTTTCTGTGACCCCACTTCTCGCCTACTACTTAAAAGCTTTGTTGAGGCATAATTCACACGCCACACCATTTCCGCATTTGAGGCATATGAGCCTGTGGATTTTAGCATATTCACAGCACCGAGTGACCCTCACCACAATCATCTTTAGAGTAGGCCCATTACTGCTCGCTCCCCACTTCTCCCCCACCTCCAAACACTACTCTACTTTCTGTCGCTAGTCTGTGCATTTCATGTTTACGGGGTCATACAATTTGTGGTCCTTTGTGCCTGTTTTCTTTCATTTCACTCAGGGTTCTTTTTTATATTATGATATATGCACACAAAAGTATATAAATATATTTACAGTTTTTAAAAGAATGGGTTCCCATGAACTCACCAACTAGCTCAGAAAATAGAAAATTGTCAGTGTCTCACAAGGTCCCTGTTTGGCCTTCTCAGATCCATTTGCCCAAAATAACCATGGTCTTGTCCCTTGTGTATGTCATCCTTTGCTTTTTTTTTGTTTGTTTTTGTTTTGGTACTGGGGATCGAACTCGGAACCTACCACTTGCTAGGCAGGCGGTGGAACCACTGAGCCAAACCCCCGGCCCTCTGTTGCTTTATTTTTAATCTTTACCCCCAAGGTATGGAACTTTAAGTGAGATACTGTTCTTTTTTTATATAAGTGGACTCTTAATTATGTTCATCTGCAAACTTACATCTGTTGCTCAACATTACATTTTTATATGGGTTTGTTTTCACTTGTGTATATATTCTGCCATATGATTATACCACAAATTATGTGGTATATGTAGACACTGAGGTTGTATCTCTTCTTGCTAGTATAATAATTTTGTTATAAACAGTCTTGTACATGTCTCCTGGTCATAAGTGCAAGGCTTTCTCTAAATTATATACCTGGGAGTGGAAGAGAGTCTCAAGACAATGGCGATTATTCCAAATTACACTCTCATCAGAATGGTATGAGAATTCCTGCGATGCTGCTCTCTCACCAGGACTTGTTGCCCAGCCTTTTAATTTTCACCAATCTAGTGAATGTGAGGTAGTATCTCAGTGGGCCTTAATTTGCTTTTGCCTGATGGGAGCTGAGCCTCTTCTCATATGGATGCAGGCATTTGTTTATCTGAAAAAAAAAAAACAAAAACAAAAAACCTATCTCTTTTATCCTTTATTCCATTTGGCTGTATTTTTCTTACTGATTTGTACATTAAATCTCTTGCCAGATCTGTATACTCATGAACTCACCACCCCATGTAAAATATAGAGAATTGGACATTCTTGTACATTTCTTTGGTGAAGGGACTGTTCACTGGGTTTGCCTTTTTATTCTAAACTGCAGGCATCCTTTTATATTTTGGATATAGGTCCTTTGCTAATTATTTTCCAGTGTATGACTTGGTTTTTCAGTTTCTAAATAGTGTCTTTTGAAGATTACAGATTTCTAATTTTGGTAAAGTTCAATTTGTTGATTTTTTTTCGTTTATGACTAATATGTGGTCCAAGAAATAATTGCATTAGATCATGACCTAAGATCATTGAGTTATTGTCCTGTGTTTATTCTAAAAGCTTTACAATTTTAGCCTCTTTGTTTAGGTTTATATCTAATTTGACTTTTTTTTTTTTGGTATTGGGGCTTGAACTCTGGTCCTTGCGCTTGCAAGGCAGGTGGCGGCACCACTGAGCTAAATCTCCAGCCCTTGACTTATTTTTTTTATATATGGTATGAAGGAGGGGTTGAGGTTCTTTTTTCTACATACATATCCGGTTCAGCATTATTTGATAAAGAACACTGTTCATTCCCACATTGAATTAGTTTGACACCATTGTTGAAAATCACTTAACCGGGCCAGGGATTTAGCTCAGTGATGCCGCTGCCTACCTCGCAAGCGCAAGGTTAAGCTCAATTCCTGGTACCACCACCCCCAATTTTCTTTTTCAGGTAAGTTCCCACTGAGTGGTCTAGGCTGGTCTCTGGTCTGTGCACCTCCTCCCTCAGCCTCCCAGGTAGCTGGCTGACAGGCATGTACCATCATGCCCAACCCTCTACAGATTTTGTTTAGGATTTTTGCATTTATGTTGATGAGAAAAATCTTTTTTTATTCAGTAAATAATTCACTTACCTGTATAATTTACATACCATAAAATGTACATACCCTAGAGCCAGGCATAGTGGCACACACCTGTAATCCCAGTACTCGGGAGGCTGAGGCAGGAAGATTGCTGTGAGTTCGAGACCAGCCTGGGCTACTAGTGAGTTCCAGATCAGTCTCGACTACATAGTGAGACCCTGTCTCAAAAAACAAACAAAAACACACACAAAAAAAGTACATACCCTAAAAATTTTAAATTTATGTGGCCTAAAATTCACTTGTTTTAGCTTGGTATAATGACCCATGCCTGTAACCCCTGTAATGTAGGAGATGGGGACAGAATTGCAAGTTCAAGCCCAGCCTGGAAAATTTAGTGACTTACTAAGACCCTGTCTCAAAATTAGAAAGGGCATGCAATGTGCCTTAGTGTGAAGATTCAATCCCCAGTACTTGCTCCCCCGCCCCAGATGTTCCTTTCCTGTGAGATTTGGGCAATCTCCACCACGCCCAGTTTTAGAATATTTCATTGTCCCAGGAGATCCCTCAGGGCTGTTTGTAATGCCTCCCCAGGCCCACACAACTCCTAATCTATGACGCTGTGTGTTTACTTTTCTGGGTGTTTCATATACATGAAATTATGCAGTATATAGTCTTTGCATTGGTTTCTTAGACTTGGCATAATATTTTTGAGGTTTATTTGTGGTGTAGCAGGCAGCAGTACTTCAGACCGGGGACAAAGCTCAGAGGCAGAGCTCTTTACCTAGCAAGCCCAGGGCCCTGAGTTCGGTCCCGAGCTCTGCAAAACAAGAAAGAAGAAATGTGTACTGTCATATTGACATAGCAATCTCCAGGGCATGGACATCATTTCTACTTCTTGGGTATTAGGAAAAACTGCAGCTATGAACTTTCAGGTACCAGTCTTTGTGTGGACATATGCTTTTGTTTATCTTGAGTAAATATGTAGATGTGGAATGGTTTTGCAAGAAACTGCTAGACTTTTCAAAAATGGTTGCACTTTTCTGTATTTCCCCAGCAGTATAAGACGATTTCAGTTTCTTATACCCACATCAGTGTTTATCACCTGTCTTTTCTACTCATTATTATAGTGGACATGTACTGATAGCTCACTGTAGTTTCAATTTCTATTTCCTAATAGCCAGCGATACTGGGCATCTTTTCACATGCTTAACCATCTGTCTTCTATGATGATGGGTCTCTTCAAATCTATTGTCCATTTTTTAATTGGTTTGTTTATCTTACTGAGTTGTAAGTGTTGATTATATAGTCTGGATACAGGTCTTTCATCAGATATATGATTTTCTAATACCCTGTGGCTTGTCTTTGTTTTCTTAATGGTGCTTTTTGTTTTTTTGTTTGTGAGACAAGATCTCTCTTTGTAGCCCAGGCTGGCCTTGAACTTCTGGTGATCCTCTGGCCTCCTGAGTGGTAGGATTACAAGTATGTGCCACCATGTCTGATCTTACTCGTGTCCTTTGAAGTACACATACTGTATTTTAAATTTGAATCAAATCCAATTTTTTCTTTTATGGTGTCATATCTAAGAACTCTTTGCCTAACCCAAGGTCATGAAAATTTTTCTTTTTCTTTTTTCTTTTTTTTTTTGGTATTGGGATTCAAACTCAGGACCGTGTGCTTGCAAGGCAGGCAGCAGAACTGCTGAGCTAAATCCCTAGCTCTATTTTTTCTTATAAAAGTTTTATAGATTTAATTGTTACAGTTAGTCTATGATTCACTTTGAATTAATTTGGTTTTTGTTTTTGTTTTGTTTTGTTTTGTTTTTTTGAGACAGGTCTTGCTACGTAGTTGAGACTGACCTGGAACTCAACTACATAGCCCAGGCTGGTCTCAAACTCACAGTGATCCTCCTGCCTCAGCCTCCCGAGTGCTGGGATTACAGGTGTGCACGACCATGCCCAGCATTTTGAATTAATTTGTATGTGGCTCTCTGATTGTTCAGGCACCATTTATTTAAAAAAAAACAAACAGAACAACAACAAACTACCTGTTTCCTCTATTTCCCCGTGCAAGTTGACTTTAATTATATATTAAAATGCATATTCTGCTCTGTTGTCTGGTTTTCTACTTTGGAGGCTCCATTTATGGGTTTAATGCTTCTCCTGGGATTCCCTCTATGTCTGGCATTTTTTCCCTGATCCTGTTTGGACTCTTCTGGCTTTCTTTGAGTGACTTTTCTTCTTCCTGTCCTCTGCGCACCATCTGCAAGGGCTGATCCTTGGGTTCTTCATTTCCTCTGCGCCACTGCTTTTGTTTTTCCTCCCTGGCTGGTGGGCACTGGGCTCTTATTTCTGCCTGTCCCTCAGGGGCGCTTTCGCTGGCCCTGTCTGCAACCCTTGCTCCCTGTGCTCGGCTGTGCTTCCTGCTGTCACTCTGTCACCACCATCCTCTTTGGGGCCTCCGTGGCCTGGCAGCCCGCAGGCCTCCTGCAGCCGCTGGGGTTGCTTTTGGCAGCCCGGATGTGTATCCTGAGTCTGGACACAACATCATCTCCATCTGCTGGAAACGGACTTCTTTTCCTTCTCGGTGTTGCTTTTGAAAGTGATCCAAGGGGAGAAGAGGAAAACTGCATCTCACAGCCCAAGCTCTTGCTGAGAACTGCAGTCATGGTCTCCACTTATTTATTCTCCTGACAATTCACCGAGTACCAGAGTTCAGACATAGTGCCTTCTGACAATTCTAGGCAGTTCTGATTTTTCACTTTGCTTCTCCTTTTCTCTTATGTCCTACATCTACAGCCCCTTTCTAATTTTGTGACAGCTAAGTCACTAAGTTGCTCAGGCTGGGCTTGAACTTGCAATCCTCTTGTCTCAACCTCCCACAGTGCACCACCACGCCCAGCAGTCCTTCATATTTTAAAATCTCTCCCCCACCTTGCTCATCTTGTGGTCTCTCAGCCATAATCTGAGTATTCCCCGATCTGATCTAAAATGGCCCTTCCCCATTTGGCTCCCCCAGCATGTGATAGACTATATGTACTGAATGTCTGTTTTGCCTTTACTTTTTTTTTTTTTTTAACTTTCACATAAACATTTAATTCAAGGACAACACATCTGTGGAAAAGTACCCAAGCACATCCAGCATGGTGTGTAATTATCCAAAGCAAACCCACCCCTTCAGACCCTGAAGGACCGGGGGCCCTGTGCTCTGCCCTCACCTCATCCAGGGCGACTGCTCTCCTTGCTTCCCTCTTGTCATTGCTGTTCAGTCTCATATGAAGGAAACCAAGTAGTATGGATCCTTTGGCACCTGGCCTCACTAGCAAAAGGTTCACAGAGCTATTCGGCATCAGGCAGAGCTACTGCTCATGCGCATTGCTATGTAGCACTGTGTCCTGAGAATGTGGAGAGGCCCTCCCTACACCCCATTCCACAAGTGCAGCTGACCTGAGGCCAACACTACTCAAAAGCAATTGCATCAGAGCCAGATGTGGCAGTGCGCTGTAATTCCAGTACTCTGGGCTGAGGCAGGAGGATCATGTTTGAGGCCAGCCTAAGCGACATAGCGACTTAGTAACTGTCAAACACAAAAAATGGGCTGGGGACATTGCTCCATGCAAAAGCCTTGGTTTCAGTCCCCACCGGTTGCATTTGTATTGAACATGTACAGGCTTTCCCATGTCATTATTTCTTGAGCAATACAGATAACAGCTATTCACACAGCATTTGCATTGTCTTGGGTATTATAAGTCATCTGGGAATGGTTTAAAGTATACAGGAAGACATATATAGGTTATTTGCAAATGCTATGACATTTTCTATAAGGGTCTTGAGCATCCATAGACTTTGATTTTTGAGGTTTTGTTTTGTTTTGTTTGGTTGGTTGGTTCCAGGGATCGAACTCGGGTCCTTGCATTTGCAAGACAGGCGGTGGAACCACTGAGCTAAATCCCCAGCCACCATGGACCTTGGTGTTGGAAAGGGGTCCTGGAACCAACTTCCTGGGGAAAAAGAGGCCAGGTGTACGCCACAGTTTATCTTTCCTAGGCTGTTCCCACATTGGCTGTTCTGGTCAGTGCTGGGCAGCACATTTGGTGTCTCTTGAGGCTGTACTGGCCTTCCTCTCGTGTGGATGCCCAGGGGTGGGCTTGCTGGACAAGGCAGGGAGAATGTGTTTGGCCTGTAAATTGCTCTTTATTTCAGAATTTCTTGGGAATTCTTTGAGGTCTGGTTGAAGTTTCATTCTCCAACCAGGGGCCACTTTAAACTTCCTCCGTGACAGCCTTCAGCCTCCACAGGTAGCCTGGCTCAGAACGCCACACTGAGCTGGGGAATCATTTCTCCCGGTCCACTCAGCACCATCAGAGCCCCTTCTGTGGGAAGGGAAATATCCCCTGCTCCTTCCTGCCCCAAGGGTCTGGGTTCTGGAGAACAGCATGGCACAGGAGAATTGCACAGTACCACAGACTAGCTGGTTAAAGTAAAAGAAATGTGCTCTGTCACAGGCCTGCAGGAGACATGTTGAAGTCAGGGATCAGTGTTGACTCCTGCTGAGGGCAGAGAATCAGTTTTGGGTTTTTTTTGTTTTTGTTTTTGTTTTTTGGTACCGGGGATCAAAATCAGGACCTTGTGCTTGTGAGGCAGGCGGCAGAACCACTGAGCTAAATCCCTGGCCCTTGTTTTTGCTTTTGTTTTTGTTTTGAGACAGGTTCTCAATATGTAGCCCAGGCTGGCCTCAAACTCTTGGCAATCCTCCTGCCTCAGCCTCCTAAATACTAGGATTTTTGTGCCTCTCTCCCAGCTTCAGTTTCCCAGTAATCCTCAGTGCTCCTTATCTGGGAGACTCATCATTCCATTCTCCCTCTACCTTCGTGTGGTTCTGTTTTTCTCTGGGTCTCTGGCTGTCATCTTTCAGAGCCTTTCTATTTATTTATGTGTGAGTGTGCATGCACACACACAATTCTGAACTATATACTTGGCCCTCTTTTAAAAATTCTTATTTTTTTTCTCATTGAGTTTTTTGGTACATTTTAGGTATACAGTACAGTTACATTCATCATTGGGATCTTGTACCTTTACATGATAAGTCTTGGTTCTCATTTTGTCCCCTTATCCCTGCCCTCCCTTCACCCTCTCCACCCTTCCCTATTTACAAATACTTTATTTCCATTTTTTCATTTTCTCATAATTTTTTCTTTACCCTTGTTTCCTTTCCCCTACTCTTCCCACTTCCCCTACACCTTTAGCCCTTTTCTTCCTATTTCACATTGTCAATTATATCATTAGGCTCTCATGTATTTTTCTATTTCTTATTTTGAGACAGAGTCTTGCTAAGTTGGTAAATTGTTAAACCAGGATGGACTGAGACCCTCCTGCCTCAGTCTCCCAGAGTGCTGTGATTATGACCATCATGCACCACCACACCTGGCTTCAAACCACCATTTTTATTATACTTGCTCCCCACCCAGTCCTCTGTTTAGGCAGATCCTCTGGAGGTCCTTCCTGGTGTGAAAGTGGGCCCCTACTTTAGTGTCTCCCTGTTATGACCTCCGGGCCACTGCTAGCCTGGGTTCTTCCTCTTGGAGGCCAGGGACTTTGATTACAGAGAGCTGGGCTGGTCAGAGTACACAGGCCACACCTCAGCCAACTCCTGGAAGGGGTCCTGTTGGTGTCAGCAGGTCACACCCTTTAGGAATGAAGTAGCCCCTTCAAGGGGATGCAGCCACGTGTGATTGTGCATGCCTGTAACCCCAACGGTCTGGGAGGCTGAGACAGGAGGATCACGTTTGACCCCAGTCTGGGCAACTTAGCAAGACCCTGTCTCAAAAGAAAAATTAAAAAGGGGTGGAGGTGCGGCTCAGTGTGAAGACCGCTGAGGTCCCTCCGACACCCCCCTCCCCACCCTGTATCTTGTGTCTCAGGGAACATTTACCACTACATCCCCTGGTACAACACCAAGCCAGTAGTGGCTGTGACATCCAGCTGGGAGGACGTGAGCTTCCGTATGCACTGCCTCAACCTGCTCCACTTCGCCAGGGACCGCCTGGTAAGTGCTAAGTGCCAAGTATGCATCTCAGTCCACGAGCCCACGGCACAGCACCTGTGCCTCACAAGGTGCTGCGGCAGTGCTGGGCACTGATGTGCAGAGATGGCTGAGCAAAGCGCTTCCCTGCCTGTCGGGGAAGTCAGGTCCGCCCAGCTACGATTCCTCGGCACTGCTTCCCAGGCCTACCCATTCCGAGTGCCCCTTGCTGCCCATTTCTTCTGCCAAGTAGCAGGAAGTGGAGGTCTAGGAGCCTGGCTAGGGCATGTGACAGCCTTAGACTGACAGTACCAATACCCAGCAAGGTCCTGGGCCCTGGCTGAGACCACCCCAGCCCTGCCTTGTGGCAGACAACCTCCGCATTGAGCAGTGCTCTCCTTTCTCTCCTGCCGGCAGAAAGCCAACTTGGACACCCTGAAGTCCATGCGGAACCCCGAGGACTCTACCCTGCTCCCCCAGTGGGAGAAGCTGCGGCGGGAGCTGATAGAGGACTGCAGGTAGCTATCACGGTGGGGCTGGGCCCAGGCCCTGTGAGCCCTGGCCGCCTCGACTGCTCTCCAGCTGGAGCCCCACCCTACCATCCAGGCTCCCACAAACATGGCCTGGCAGCCTGCCCGGCATGGTCTCTGCCCCAGTGATGCCTCGTGCTCTTTCCAAACCTGCACCTCCTGCACCCCAGCCCCACAACGTCTGTCTTCACAGCTCTCCCGGCTGCTCCTGCACCAAACGTGCCCCCTTGGGGCACTGTCTGTCCCGGAGGCCACCAGAAAGCCTTTCAGCCCCTACCCCGGGTTGGGTGGCTCGTCTCAGCCAACATCCTCCCCACAGCTGGTCCTTGGTGCAGCCAGACACCTGGCAGGCTGAGCTCCCAGGTCAGGCCAGCTGTGCCCCAGGCAGCGCCTCAGGGCTCAAAGGGTACCATGGCTGTGACAGGACCAGAGACAGAGACATGGGAAGTAGGACAGAGCCTGCCCCCTGCCATTCTGTCCCATCCACAGGCGCCCTCTGCCCTGCATGGCAGATCAGCCCAAAGCCACCCACCTGGACAGGAAGAGGTGGCAGCTCCGCAGCCTCCTCCTGCAGGATCTAGCACAGAAGGCCAAGGAAGCCAAGCCCAAGAACATGGTGGCCACAGTGGAGGGCTGGCTGCATTGCCTCAACAGTGTGCTCCCTGAGGTAGACACTGGCTCAGGGTGAAGTGGGGCTGGGAGCTGCCTTGCAGGTCCTGAGATCCCTGCATCCCCAGCCCCAGATGAGCCTCCCTGATGTGATGATCTGGCTGATGGCCAAAGAGCAGCGTGTGGCCTTCGCCCAGGTACCTGCCCACACCATCCTCTTCTCCCCAGCCGGGCCCCTGCACTCTGGCAGGTTCTGTGGGAAGATCCAGACCCTTCTGCTGCAGGTGAGGACCAGGGGGTCCCTGAGGTCCCAGGGCAGCCCCAGGGAGCTTTCCCCAAGGGTACATCAGCTTCCTATGTTCCTGGTCTTTGTTCCCAGAGAAAAGCAAAGGCCTGTGCCTGTCAGCTATGGGCTGGGGCCACATTCAAAATGGTCCCAAACCTACCTTCTCCATTACCCTCATGGCTACCACCACTTGGTCTTGTCCCTTGACATCTCCCTGCTGGACCATAATTGGGCAATCTCCAAAATATTTAATGTCATAAAGTCTGCCTACTGGAGAAGGTACTATCTCCCTCTCAATGGCCCTTGGGCTTCCCTGGCCCCGAATGTGCTGCCCCTGACCCTTTCCACTACCTTGCTCAGCCTCTCACTCTTGCATATGAGATTCTTCCCTATCCTGCAAGAACCACTGAGACCGAATCTGCTCTGCTGCTCGTGGGCTCAAGTGACTGGCACAACTCCTGACCATGTCCAGGCCCCAGTCTGCTCTATAGAATAGAATTGGTGATACCATGGCCACCTCACAGTGGGGTGTTGAGAGACCAGGCAGCTAGCACACATAGTGAGTGCACAGTAGACAGTACCATTGCCCTGCACTCAGTAGGCAAGTGCTCTAACACTAGTCCTCTGAGCCACTCCCAGCCCAGTGGTCATGCCTTTGCTTCAGAAGCACCCAGTTCAGTGTGAGCAGGGCTCAGGCAGAAGGGGCAGGTGTGACCCATTCCCACACCTGCGATCCTGTGCTGGGAGCCCAGTGTGCTGTGGGATTGACCTGCCTCTGACTCAGTACCCAGAAGGTGAAGGACAGCAGGACGTGCTCCCCGCCCACCTCCGGGTCTGCATGTGGTTTGGCAACATCAAAGACAGCAAGGACCTGAAGCTGCTCCGCCAGGGTGACATGGTGGTGTACGCAGAGACGGTGAGCTGTGGTATGGAGGCCAGGACCAGCAAGGGACACTGACTTTACAGGGAGGAGCTGCTAGGTATTATTGATGACCCAGAGAATTAAGGGGAGGCTGTGGCCTAGGGACTGGCTCTGATGGCAGAGGGGAAGTGAAGTTAGAGTGTCGGGCCTTTTAACTCACCAAATTAAAACATTACCTGGTTTTACAATTTGTATGTGGATAAACATATACTACAGCTGGCTGTTTAATCAACTGCAGGTGGGAAATCAAGTCAGCTCTGTGATGGCTGCATCTGTACTGAACATGAGCAGGCTTTTTTCTTGTCATAATTCCTTGAGCAATGTATGTAGTATTTGGTAAGATAAGGCACACCGGGAGGATTTGAAATAAACCCAAGACTCAGGTTGTATGCAAATACTAAGCCTTTTAAGGACAGAAGGGACCATAGCATTTGTGGGTTTGGTATTCAAGGAGGTCCTGAAACCTCTTCCCCACGACACCGAGGGATGACCATGTGACTGACCAGCATTGTATAAGGCTGGTCCTACAAGTCCCATTAAAGGTGCCAGCTCTAACATGAGGGTCCACCCCATTCTGCTAGCTAAGCATCCTGGGGCAGGGTTGAGCACTGAGCCTCAGTCTACTCACCTGCACGGTGGGGTGTAGGGAGCTCAGATTGAGGCCCAACACCCCCAGCAGGTACTGACAGGGTTTCCCCTCCTCCAGTATGAGAACCAGGCCAAGTTCAAAGACCAGTGGGGACAGCAGGGGCTCTATCACTGCCCCAACTTCTCAGATGTTATGGGGCACAAGGCCCTCCCCAAGTCAAAGTTCAAGGCACCCTCTGGGTGGCACTGGCAAGACAGCTGGAGAGTGGAGCCCCAGAGGAGGTAAGGCCAGGGCTGCAGGCGCCAAGCCCTCAAGCCCTTAGGTGCACCCCATTGAGACGAAGTATCACCTCAGAGGGCCAGTCAGCGACAGCCTGGAGGTGGGTCCATAGCCACTGAGCCAGGTCCCTGGGTCTGGACACACAAGACATGGCCCTGCCCACCAGCCCTGAGGTGGGGAGGCCATGAAGGGAAGCTCGAAGCCAGCAGAGGGGGACCCAAGGGATCTGCAGGATCTTCCTGTCCCCAGACTCCTGTTGGACATAGACATCAACAAGAGCCAGGTGCTGGAGGAGGTGTATGAGAACCAGGAACGCAACATCACAGGCTCCTGGGTGCCCTCAGCCGTCCCAAACACAGATATGGTGAGCAGGGCTGAAGCCCCCTCTGGAGAGGGGGACAGGCAAGGTTATCAGGCTGGGAGAGTCCCAGAGGAAAGAGCTAGGGGCCCCCTCACTACAGGACCCTGGCTGAGCTTATCAGCTTCAGGCACTTTCCCCCTACACTGGTGAGGGACGCTGGACCCCAAGATGGTAGGCAGAGATGCTGCACTTAAGATATCAGAAATGAAGGAGGGAGATAGCTGTCTCTGTCTAGGCATTTTTTGGAGACACTGCTTCCCCTGCAGGAAGATAGGACCAGTGGGCCCAGCACCAGGCACTAGAATGCAGGGATGGGTGCTGTCCTCCGCTGCCTTTCAAGCACTGGAAGTGGAACACTACTGAGACCAAGGGACAGGACTCTGCATTTTATGTCATTTCATTCCTTGCAATAGCCCCAAGTAGCTGCTGGCCACTGGACTCGGCCAGGACAGTACAGATCTGAGGCATGGCAGCTCCCTCTTTTAACACAGAGGGAGCGGGTATCAGCCTAGAAAGCCTGGTCACAACAGGGTAACAGCACTGTTTGGTGCAGTGGGTGGGAGGCCACAGTACAGGAGGGTCCCAGACAGGTGTCTGTGGGGGGCAAGCTCCTCTCTCTCCTCCTCGGCCCCATGTCCCCGCAGAATGGACAACCCTCAGAGGCCCGGGACACTGTGAGGTGTCCCCAGGGCTGGCACTTTAAGAAGAACTGGGCTGTGGAGCTCAACCATGCAGTGGACAGTGAAGGTCAGTGCTGTGATCAGGGTCCCGTGGAGCACGGGAGGGCCTGGGACACCAAATCATGCAAGTCATGGGGTTGCTCTAACCAGGTCAGAGTACCTGGTTCCTCCAGCAGCCTTGAACAGCCAAGCTCTCAGGCATGTTTGTCGATTTGGGTCTTGCTGTGCAGTTTATATTGGCCTTGAATTTACTATGTAGTCCAGGCTGGCCTTGAACTCATGACGATCCTCCTGCCTCGGTCTCCTTGATGGGATTATAGGGATATGCCACATGCCCAGTGCTCTCTGGTGGGGTGAGCCTGGATTCCTGGGGTCCCTGGCCTCTAGGGTTCAGGGTCTCCACCTATTCCCTTGATTTGGGCCCCAGCTAGAGTGGAAACAGTGCATGATCTCGGTGCCTCATGGCCCAGATTGTGGCTTAAACAGTACCTGTGAAGCTCAATCTACCCGAAGTGGTTCCAGGCAGGATCAACAAGTCGGAGATCTCCAGCCTGGGCTCTAAACAGGCTCCCAGCAGTGCGGCCGTGTGCCAGTCCTTTCCTTGTTCCTAACACAGGCCCTGGGTATCCAGGTGACAGTGTGACCACACCTTCCTGGGTGGAAGGGAAGGAAGGCACTGCCTGGCTAGAGGCAGGCCCATCTCAGGCCAGTCCAATCCCCCGCCTCCAGGCACCTAAGGACCTACAGGCCCTGGTGTTGCCCTCAGGCTGGGAGTACGGTGTGGGGATCCTGCCTTCGGGGCTGCCCCGAGTATGGACCTCGGTGGAGAAGAACTACCACTCAAGGCGCAGGCGCCGCTGGGTGCGCATGCGCTTCCGGAACCAAGGGAAGCTGGACAGCGAGGAGCGGACCATGTCCTTCCTGCAGATGGTGAGGGCCTCCCTCCGCAGGGCCTGGCCAGGATCACAGGCATGGCCACCCACGGGTGGTGGCGAGAGCTCAACCGGCTTTCTTCCGCAGCAGGGCCTGGCCAGTGAGGGAGAGGAGGGCTGGGAGTATGGCAGATTCGGCTCCAAGTTTCACCTGGACCAACAGCCCCAGAGCCGCTTCCGCCGCCGCTGTTGGCATCGCAGGCTGGCTCCCAACAAGAACACGGGCGTGGCGCCCATATTCCTCCTCGAGGGCTCCTTGGTAAAGCTCCAGGGGTTGAGTGGAGCCTGCTTGCAACCCCGCCTCCTGCAGGAGCAGGGTCGACCCCAGTGGGCCACCGACTCCTGGGGGAGGGGAGAACAGGGCAGGTGGCACCCAAAGGGCAGGAGCATGGCAGAGGGAGACCCAGGAAGCACCCTAGGGCTTCAGAGGAGGCTGTCCTGGGCACAGGCCACAGATCTGAAACAAAACCTTAAGAAGGAAGAGAACAGGGACTGGTCTCGGGCTCTGTTCGGGGACATCTGGAAGCCTGCCCAGGAAGACCCGCGGCTCCCCAGCATGCCCTTCATCTACTGCACCCTCAACAGTGAGTGCTGGGCTGGGTGCATGGAGCAGCCCTGAGGGCAGGATCCCGGGGACAGCCTGCAGGGACATGGGGCAGGTGACAGACACAGCTCCTCTTCCACCTAGAGCCCCACTACTACCAGCTCTTCTGCTACATCTACCAGGCCCGGAATCTGATGTCCAACCAGGTCCTGGCATTCCAGGGTAGGAACGTCCCTTGTCATTCAGCCCTTGTCCTCCAGTCCCAACACAGCTACCCAGAAGCATAATAAATATTGAAAGGAAGTGGGTGACAGACCTACAGACCCCTCTCCCAAACAGCTCCCGGCCTCAGTTGGGAGAAAAGACCTCAAAACAAAAACTGTAAGCCAGGGGTTGTTTTTCTTTTTTTAATGACAGGGTCCTGCTATGTAGTTCAGACTGGCCTTGAACTTGGGGCCATACTCGTGTCATCCTCTTGAGTGCTGCAATCACAGGCATGCAGGAATCACACCTGGCAGGGGTGTTTCGTGACCTCCATATTGTGGAATTAGAATAGGGATCAGAGGGGCTTCACCCTGTGGTGACCACATTGCTGAACCTTGAGGAGGAAGTGCGTATGCCTGGGAGAGGACTGATGAGACAGGAAGAGCCAGGGCATCATGCCTGGGAGACAGGTGTCACTTGTGGTTGAACAGAGAGGGACAGAGAGGAACCTTGTGAGAAGGAACCAGTGCAGGACTCAGGAGCTGGGAGCACTGTTCATAGGAGCCAGGGCAGTGGCAGAGCCCCAAGGATGGCTGCTGGGCACTGTATCCTTTGGGCATCACAGCCCACCTTGCAGAGCCTTCGCTGCAGGGGGCCTGGAGCACAAGGCCCCTGGCCTCCAGGCGGACGCCCAGCCATCCAGCTGTCACTCAGGCATTCTCGCCCTGCAGAGCCCTTCGTGCGCGCAGTCTTTCTCAACTACAGCCAGTGCACCCAGCGCCTGCCCAACTCTATGTCACCCACATGGGCACAGACACTCATCTTCCAGCACCTCCTGCTGCACGAGAGCCCGCAGGATACCCGGGAGAGCCCCCCGCTTGTGGTGCTGGAGCTGTGGCAGTGCGATGCCCTGGTACAGTGGGCTGAACTGGGCCAGGGGACACAGGGGTTTGTAGTCTAGAGGAAGGCGTCTTGGGGAGCGTCCCCTTGAGTCCAGGTGTGCAGAGCTATACTATGCAAACATCAGTCTCACCCATCCCAGAGCTGGACCCCTGTGGCCTTAATGCTGCATTTTGTGACTCTCTCCTCCCTTCCAGGGAAAGGAGAGCTTGTGGGGACGAAGCATGTGGCCTCCGGTGGTGTGGCTGGATCCTCAGGATTGGATGCTGCCACCCCTAAAGTGGCACCCACTTGTGAAAGAGCTAGGAGAGGAAGAGGGTGAGATCTTGGCATCCTGTGAGCTGATCCTGGAGACAGAGGTATGGGAGCCACAGGTGTCCATAGCCAGTGGGCCCACCCCTACCCCACATCCCACAAAAGGCCTGGGGCTCCTCAGCTGAGCCCTTGAAAGAGCTGCTTGGTTTAGGGGTGGGGCTCAGGACTGGCCCATGGTGCCTCAGGCATCCTGCACCCCTTTTGTACTTCAGAAGCTGAGAGAGAAGCACCTTCCCCTCTTAAGTGTTCCCTGGAAAGATGGGGTCTACACACTGCCCAAGAGCATCCAGCCGGTGTTGAGGAAGACAGCCATTGAGGTGGGGACAGAGGGGTTGTGAGGGATCACCCAGACAGCCTGGAATCCCCGACTGTCCATTTAAAGCTTGTATCCTGAGAAGACACTTTGGGGGATGGAGAGAGGCAGGAAAATGGAGAGCAGAGGCTCTGATACAGCATCATAAATCAGTTTCCTGCAAGACTCTGTGGCGGGTAGCAGACAAGGGGCTGTAACACTCATGGTCACACGTGGCCTCGTGCTACCCCTGCACAACAGAGATACTTTTTACAGAAAGAAATGGAGCTGCACATGGTGGCTCACACCTGTAATCCCAGCCCTCAGGAGGCTGAGGTAGGAAGATCGCCGTGAATTCAAGGCCAGCCTTGGCTACATGGCAAGATCCTGTTTCACACACACAAAAGGAGGCTTTGAAACAACATATTCCGTGCATGGTGACCAGGGACTAAGTGACAGAGCCACAGTTTAGACCCAGCTCTGCCTGACACCAAATGCCAGGATGTGGCTTTGAGAGAGCATGGAGGTCCCCACACTGGAATCTGTACACTCTGCCACAAATTTACTAATTAGCAAAGGATGACAGGAGGCCTCTTCAAGTTTAGGCAATCCAGATGGTCCCGCACTAGGCTAAGGTGGCCCTCAGGAAGAGGGCATGGGCATTGCCTGAGGTTCCCAGTGTCAGCTGAGACACCACAGGGTGCGGGG
The DNA here is from genome assembly GCF_012274545.1 of Fukomys damarensis. Taxonomy (NCBI): domain Eukaryota; kingdom Metazoa; phylum Chordata; class Mammalia; order Rodentia; family Bathyergidae; genus Fukomys; species Fukomys damarensis. The sequence continues at coordinate 41,507,631 of NW_022900921.1, forward strand.
CCCCTATTGACCATGGGGTTCTCTGGGACATAAGGAAGTAATGAGCTAGGTGGCATGGAGACCCCTGAGAAATCAGAGTAACCCCTGCTTCTGTGGGTATGTCCTAGAGGAAGCCACCTTAGGAATTCATGGGTGACACCTAAGGAGAACAGTGGCAGATGCAGTGGCCTGCAGGCCTCCTCACAGGGCGGGAGCTTGGTGTCCAGGCCTCGAGGATAGGTGCGTCCCTCACAGGACAGGGAGACCCAGGTGCCTTCACACTGACTTCTCCACACAGCCAAGTGCCTCGCCCTGCAGGCTCCCCAAGGCACCTCATTCCCGGGAAGCCTTACCTCCTGCCCAGGACCCTCTCCAAAGCATTACCTGCCCTCCCTCCTCCATCCTGGCAGATCTTGGCCTGGGGCCTCCGCAACATGAAGCAAGCACGTCACCCCCAGTTGCTGGTGGAGTTCGGGGGTGAGACCCTGAGAACAGAGCCCATTGAGGAATTCCCCACCAACCCCAACTTCCCCAAGTCTGCGCTGCTGCTCATGGTGGTAAGAGGCCCAGGGTGGGGCTGCAGTGCGTCCTCTCCAGCGACCCTCACACCCGCTCTCCCTGGTGGCAGTTCATGCCCAAGGAGGAGGCCTACGCGGAGCCCCTGGTGCTGAAGGTGCTGGACAACCAGGACTTCGGGCAGCAGACTGTGGTGGGCCAAGCCAGTGTCGACTTCCTGCAGCCCTACTTCTGTGACCCTTGGGCACGGGACTACCTGCCCCCACAGCTCCCAAGTATGGCACTGTCCACTTGCCCACCTATACCCCCATGGGTATGGGGAAGGGCCCTGGTACCCGATGGGGTGGGCACCTCGTCTTGGCCTGTCCCCTCCTGAGGCTCACAGCTGTGTCTCTCCACACAGCTCTGTCTATGAAGAAGCACCAGAAGGTGACAAGCGCCCCACTGTTTATGGGAACAGCTCCGTCCTAGGGGAGGAGCATTGGATGAGTCGTCCTGGCCAGTGTGCCCAGTGTGACCTCAGCCCAGCCTACATGTAACAATCACCAAGGGCTTTTAACTTCCGAGACCAGGCCCTGAGGAACCACCCCAGAGCAGCTGCAGGGAGGCCCCAGAAGCAGAATTTTGTTCTCATACACACACACATCACACCCTGGCCTGGTGATTCCAGGTTTCAGGGGAAATGGCCCTGGATGGGGACCCCTCTCCCAAGACATCAGAGCCTATGTGCCAGCCCTGGGCTGCTGGCCTCACCTTGCCTGTCCTCCATCTTCCAGGTCCTAGGATTCCTCTATGAAAATTTCTGGTTCAAGTCCAGCAGAGCTGAGGTGAAGTAGGCCCAGCCCTGGGAATAGGACCCTGTGAGTCCCAGGAGGTGGGGATCCCCCTGCCTGAGTGCCAGCTCACCCTCTTCCTGCCAGGATGAGTATGAGCATGAAGTGGACTGGTGGAGCAAGCTGTTCTGGGCCACAGGAGATGACAAGTCCTTGCAGGACAAGTACCAAGACTACCATACTCTAAAGGTCAGGAGGGGGATGGGGATTTAGCTCAGTGGTTCCACTAACTGCCTCACAGTGCAAAGTCCTGAGTTCGATTCCTGGTAACAACAAAAAGGTACTGGCACATAAAGGTCAGAAGGGGCCAGAGTGGCATGAAACCTCCCTCAGAAATGGCCGAAGTCCCAGCCCTGGTTCCTCTGGGAGCCACCAAGGAACATTTCTGCTATCCCCAGAGACAGACAGACTCCTCTACTAGATGCCTTGAAGCCCTGGGAGCCATGGTCCCTCAGTCTCCTGATGCCAGTTTGGTCCCCTCCACCCTGCAGGTGTACGACTGTGAGCTGGAGGCAGTACCAGCCTTCCAGGGCCTGCAGGACTTCTGCCAGACCTTCAAGCTCTACCAAGAGCAGCCCAAGATGGACAGCCCTGTGGTAGGGGAGTTCAAGGTGTGTATGCATCCCCCAAGTGACCGACAACCCCTAAACACTGTGCTCCCTGCTATAGAACTCTGCTATCCTGCTGTTCCATCCCCATGGCCTTCTGTCCCTGCCACCCTCAACCTGACCCTCTCTGCTGGTCCTGGGCTGGGAACCCTCTTTAGGGGTTACAGAGCTGGACCTCAATACCCTCCTGTCCCAGGGTCTCTTCCGCATCTACCCCTTTCCTGAGAATCCAGAAGCCCCCAAGCCTCCACGCCAGTTCTTGGCTTGGCCAGAGAGAGAGGACTTTCCCCAGCTGTGCTTGGTGCGGGTATACGTGGTGCGAGCCATCAACCTGCAGCCCCAGGACTACAACGGCCTGGTAAAGGGCAGCCTGGCCCAGCACAGGCCTTACCCCTGCCCATTCCCTTTCTAGAGCCCCTCAGGATGCTGAGCCCACACTGTCAATGCCCCAGGCTCCAGGCTGGGGGCTCACTGCTGCTGTAGTCCCACTGGCCCTGACCAAGCTGGACTGAGCCCCTCACTTCCTTTCTGTCCCCTAGTGTGACCCTTATGTGATCCTGAAGCTGGGGTCCTTGAAGCTTGGCAACAGAGACATGTACAAGCCCAACACTGTGGATCCCATCTTTGGCACGTGAGTTGCCCCCTTCCCTCCCATTGCCCCACTCCATGCCACACTGAGAGGTGGCTCCAGCAGTCTCATATTCCCTCCCCACCCTCTAGTTTCTTCCGAGCAGCCATCTCATGCTCCTGGTGCTCACCAGGGAAGACAAACGGCTGGGTGGTCCAGCTCTCCCCTCAACTCTGCCTTGGGAGGAAGTGCAGGCCATACGGCCCAGGGCACATTAAGTCAATGCTGGCTGCCAATGGGGTGGGGGACAGGCTCTGCTGCACTCCACTCTCCAGATCCACCATGCAGGAACAGTGAAAAGGGGCCCTTGGGTTGAGATGCTGGCCCGTCACCACCTCTGGCCTCTAGGATGTTCGAGCTCACCTGCACCATCCCCCTGGAGAAAGACCTGAAGATCCAGCTATATGACTTTGACCTGTTTTTATCTGATGATGAGATTGGAACTACCGTCATTGACCTTGAGAACCGACTGCTGTCTGGCTTTGGAGCTTGTTGTGGGCTCCCCAAGTCCTACTGCCAGTGAGGGGCCTGTTGGGGGCTGGGCGGGGGTCGGGGTGACAGTGCACCCACACCTCCCCTGGGAGGAGCTAGGAACCAGGACTGGACCTGCCTGATCACTGCTTATTCTCCAGGCCTCACACCTCCTGTTCCTCTCCTGTGCTCAGGTCAGGGCCCTTTAGGTGGCGGGATCAGATGCCCCCAAGCTACCTCCTGGAGCGCTATGCCAAGCGGAAAGGGTTGCCTCCTCCAGTGTTTGACCCCGAGGGAGACTCTGTTTTTTACAGAGGGAAAAAATATAAGCTGCAAAGCTTTGGTGAGCTCAGCATATGACCTAAAAGCACACAGATCTCTGAGGGAAGAGCTGCAGACTGGGGAGAGGGGAGGACAGCTGACCCCTGAGCCAGAGGCTAGCCCACCCTGTGCCGCACTTCACAGCCAGGATGGGCTAGGAAGAGAGCCTAGCAGGGCTGAAGGCCTTGTGGTCCCCTCCTTCCAATCCAGAGTCCAAAGCCCCGACTGTGCCAGGTCTGGGCCCCAAGAAGGAACGTCTGGCACTGTACATACTACATACCCAGGGGCTGGTGCCCGAACATGTGGAGACACGCACGCTGTACAGTGACAGCCAGCCAGGCATCGACCAGGTAGAAGACCGGTGGGGCTGCCCACTTCCTGTGGGACAAGCATGTTTCACAAATGTCCATAAGAAGGTCCAGTGATGTCACTTAGAATAGAGGACATCAGGGCTGGGAAAGGTCACCTGCATCTGCTAGGGAAAGTGCTAAGGATCCCGGACAGCCAATGCCTCTGGGAGAGGCGGCACCTTAGGTCACAGTGCAGATGTGACAGCCCTGCTTTCAGGCTGACAATTGTAGGCTGCTTTCTCCATGGCAAGGAGCCCCAAACACAGAGATGAGATCCTCAAGGGCATCCTTGTTACGCTCCTCCCTCTAGCCACAAGGCTCTCCTCAGTCTCCACAGGACTCTAGCTGAGGTACATTCCGGAGAAAAGTCCTTTTCTTAGTATTGTTAAAATAATCCCTCTCCTTATACCTGTCTTCTCAAGTGGGTCATTAGAGGAAAACTGGGGTTGGTGCTTGGAAAGACAGAGTATACTCGTTTCCCAAACTTGGCATTGCTGTCCTTTGACCTTTTTCTCTCCCATCTTCCTTCTTGGACCTCTGTACTTGGTGACTGGCTCCATATTCCGAGGCTGTGCTCAAGTAACATTAAAGTGAGCTCACTGAGCAGCCAGTCCTCTTACAATGCTTAATAAATGAAAGCCCAGACACCTTCTGGAACTCCCACTCCTGTCCAAGGCCCCTAGCTGGGTGCTTTTCACCCTCCAGACCCATCACAAGTAAAATGGCACCATACTTGGGGTGTGGACCCTCACATCTACTCACCACCCCAAAATGAAGAGACAGCATTCCACTCCTCCTCAGGTGGGCATACAGCCCTGGAACACAGCCTCAGCACCAGGGAAAGCCTTCAGGCTGTCCTGCTGCAACTGCTAACCCATCTGGCCCTAGGGAAAGCTGCAAATGTGGGTGGACATCTTCCCCCAGAAGCTGGGGCCACCCGGTCCCCCTGTCAAAATCAGCACCAGAAAACCTAAGAGGTGAGTAGCACCCACTTCCCCATCACCACATTTTAGCCAAGCCCCAAATGTCCTAAGAGGCTGAGTGGCAGGAATCTTCTGAATCTTCCTCTGAAGGGGAGAGGAACCCCAAATTTGGCCAGGCCCTGGAGGACAGCCTCCAGGCCTTGCCCCCTCACCAAGGCTGTGGGGCACAGCTCCTCAGCAGAGCCTTAGAGCACAGTGGCTGCAGGTATGAGCTGCGCTGCGTTGTCTGGAAAACTGCGCAGGTGGACCTGGTAGATGAGGCACTCAGCAGGGAGAAGATGAGCGACATCTACATCAAAGGGTGAGGAGAGCCCTGTACATGAGGGGACAGTGCTCCACTGCCACCATGCCTAGTGGGAATGCGGAACAGATTTGTAAGCACTGGTGAAAGGACTCTGGTCTGGCCCTAGGTGGTTGTTTGGGCTAGAGAAAGACATGCAGAAGACAGACATCCACTACCACTCCCTTAGCGGGGAGGCTACCTTCAACTGGCGGTTCATCTTCACCATGGACTACCTGGCAGCAGAGCACATGTGCATCGAGAGCCAGAAGGTGCCAGGGAAGGGGGTGCAGCCTCAGGGTTCCCCCCTACCCTCCAGTGACACGCACATAGTGACAGACCTAGCGACTGTCCACAGGCAAAGGCCTTCTCCTTGGTAGTCAGTCCCTCACTGCTGGGGAGTAGGCTATGCAGCTATCCGGGGGCTGTCTCCCTTGTGGGCTGGAAAGTGTCCTCCGCCCTCCAGGATTATATATGGAGCCTGGACCCTACATCCACCAAGTTCCCAGCTCGGCTCATCATCCAAATTTGGGACAACGACATCTTCTCCAGCGATGACTTCCTGGGTGAGGCCGGCTCAGGGTGGTGACCCAGGCTGAGGGATGCCCCTTGCTGATGGTGCTTCGCTTCTCTGGACCAGGGGTCCTAGAGCTGGACCTGTCAGATATGCCCAGCCCAGCCCGGCACGCCAAGCAGTGCTCCCTCCGGATGCTGGATGCCGAACCCAAGTGGCCCTACTTCCTCCCACACAAGCGCTTCTCCCTCTTTAAGAAGAAAACTGTAACCGGCTGGTGGCCCTGCCAGGTCCAGGATGGTGACAAATGGCGCTTATCGGTAAGAGCTGGGGAAGGTGTCTCTTAAGACTGCTGTGCCATGTGACCTGGCTCTAGCAGCCTTTTGAGCACCTTAGCTGTACCTTTTCCTCCCTGGACACTGGGTGGTATCCCCAACTACCTCTCCCTGTGACTTTGGTCCCTGCCTGTGTGTCCCTAGGGCAAGGTGAAAATGACACTGGAAGTCCTGTCTGAGAAGGAAGCCCTAGCCAGGCCAGCAGGGCAAGGCCAGTCGGAGCCCAACCAGTACCCCATGCTGCACCCTCCCCTGTAAGGCCTGCAGGGCTGAGCTTCCCAGTGTTCCCTCCTCTGTCTGTGGGGTACAGGGGGCAATCACTTCCTTTCATGCAGTTCAGTTACAATCTGCAGAGAACAGGTTGGGGGGTGGGGTGCCCCAAAGGTAAAGCTCTCTGCTCTGGATCCCATGACCTGAAGGTCTGCCCTCTCTTTCTCTGGCATCTTTCCCTGGTACGGACAGACGCGTAGGCAGCTCATTCATGTGGCTGCGGTCTCCTGTTCGACACCTGTGCCTTGGTCTCTGCCGGCGTTACCGCTGCAAAATCCTGAGCTTCTCAGTCTTGCTGGTCATAGGATTTATGCTGTTCAAATTTATCTACTCAGCTCCGGTGAGGGGCCACCTCAGGGAGAGGGACAAGGCATGGGCTGCTCATGGGACAGCTAAGGGCACCTTTCAGTTGCTGGCTCAGCCTGATTCTGCCTTTGCTTTTCTCCAGAACTACTTGGCCATGAGCTGGATCCACCCCACACTCCGCGTGCAGCCTCCCATTAAAATATACAACCTCATCAATTCGGCCACTGCCAGCAGTGCCAGCCCTGCCCCCCTCGCCACCCAGGCACCAAGCCTAGAGCCTGTAACAGACCACCAGCTGCAGCTCCTCCAGGTGCCTAAGCAGCACCTGGGTGACATTTTCCCAGAACTTCTGGCTCCCCAGGACTGATCTGCGAGTGTCTGCCTGTCTCCTCTCCTGCCCGCTGTCAGTTGTCCCCTGGGCTTCCTGTAGTTCCGATTCTGTCTTAAAGAACATACAGGGGTGAGGTGTATTATTCCTATTGTGTCTAAGACAAGCAGAGCTGAAATTTCCCACTGAAATAAACACATTTTATAGCACAGCCACCTTGTCATTTACTTAAGAGGCTGAAGATGGCATGAAAGGATTCACAGGGCCAGGGAACAATGTCGCCTGAATGTGCCCCTGCAAGGTTTCTTCCATGCAAACAGGCTCCTGGTATTAGAGGAAACGGAGGGACAGTGACTGTGAGAAGCGGCTCTCAGGGGACCAAACCTTGGACCAGGCATGGCTGTCACCCAGCACTCAGGTCACAGATCCAGATCCATCTCAGGCCTACTCGCCATGGGAAGCATTTGTTTCTAGAACAAAAAGAGCCAGGGCAGGATATAAAATGCTAGGGTGGGTGGTTTTCTTGGGCCATTCATTTTTTTCTAAGGATAGCAGCTTGGTCCCTATGCTGGGTGGAGACTCCATTTCCCAATTCCCTAATCTCTTTAAAGGCCTTCCAGGTTCTTTGAGCTGGAACTACAGAGGCTGTAGAGTTTGGTCTCTGTTCCCTCCCACCACACGCAGTCTCTCCACCTTACAAGCCCTCCTAGCCCTCCCTTCACAGCCCCTTTCTCCCGCTTGCACACAAAGAACAAAACCCGGTTTGAGATTTGCCCTCCAGTTCTCCCAGCTGCACTGCTGTTGTGGAAGGTGCCGGGAGAATTCCTGCCACCTCTGCCCACCTTTGTGCCACACACAGTCCTGCTCCAGGCAAGGCAGAAGGCCCCTGATGGCAGCGGAGCCCTTCTGTGCTGAGCCCAGGGCCTTCCCCTGCAGAAGACAGAGGAAAAGCAATGGGTCTGAGGTTCGAGAAAAAGGCCTGGACACCTGCTAACCCAGCCCAAAAGGAAGGACAGAGTCAGAAGCTTAGGACTGGTTCCCTCAGCCACTTTAGAATTTCCCTTAGGTTATAGAGGCCTGATCCTGACCCAAACCACCTCAGTCACAGGGAAGACAGGCGAGCAGCATATGATTCTTGTCAGATAATGCAGTGGAGAAAGGGTCAACATGTAAGGCCATCACACAGGTTCATGATCACAAGCTCTTCCAGGCACAGAGGAGGCTGTTTGCTCCTAGGCTTACCAAATAAGAACAGCAATTATTTCTTCTCCATTAAGAAAAAGAAGATAGATTTCCTGTTGCGGGGGTACCCAAGGCTAGATAGTAAGAAGAAAGCTTCCTTACACTTCCAATATTCAAAGCAGATTTCCCAAAATCATGATCAACAAGAACATGCAGATAAGCAGACTCCAGTGGGTCCAGAGGCACATGATAAAGTCCATTTTCTGTGGCAAACCTACACCAGCTCAGCTTCACAATCTTCTCTCAACCTGCAGCTGACTGCCAGCCAAACGTAGCACAGAGGGTCCTGGACATTCCAACATACCCACGGCCCCTAAAGAGGACAGAGCTGCAGAAAGCCCCAGGCCACCAGGGAGGGTCCGTGAAACCTCAGTCTGCTCTGCAGCCCCATAGAGGCGCCCAGCTCAGGTTGCACATAGCGAGGATGAGTAGAGGGAGGAAAGGATGCAGGAAAGAAGTTTCCACCCAGATTTCCATGGGGATCTCCTCAATGGGCAGAAGGTTGGGCAAAGAGCAAAAACTATTAAGTGAACATCCTGAAAGTGAGAGCAGCTTCCTGCTCTGTGTGGATTAAGAATGTAGCTGTCCAAGCCTCCCTGGTCTGGGCAGGCACTGGGGCATCACAGTGCACATGTTCTCTCCACACCTCTTCACTCCCAGCAGAAGGACTCCAGGGAAAGGCACGTTGCAGCAGCTTCATGGGCCAGAGCAGGATGTCCCTGTGGATGACTGTGGGAAGGCAGTGTCTTCACACAAAGCTGGAGTGACAGAACACAGCCCCCACCCAGGCTGGCTGAGGCCAGGGTCCGCTTCTCTACACCTTGGAGGTGAATGATACAGGTGGTGGCAGCAGTGGGCGCTCAGTAGAAACGCTTTCGGCTCTGTTCCTGCCATTTGTTGTAGAGTATGATACCAATGACAATGGCAAACACAGAAAATACCAGGGAGAAGAAGACGATGAGGAAGAGAGCCAGGCCACTCAGGGGCTGCAGCGGGGCTGTCACTAGCAAGCAAGAGAGAATCAAGTCAGAGACAGAGCCCACCTACTGGGAAGAATCAACCAGACTGTTCAGCCCCCCACTTCTGGAGTGGTGACTTCCAATCCCTGACGGCTCAATTTAAACATGAAGCATTCACTGTTGCTGATCTGTAGAAGGGGAAAAATGCAAAGGCAGGTGCACACATCCCACCTTCTTCAGAGGACACCTGCCTTCCACACTGTGCCTGCAAGTTACCCTAACTTCAGTGGCACTGCCACTTCCTCCCCAGCCCTCCCAGGATCCCCACACTCACTCTCCGGCAGCTTCATGTTGTCTACTGAGGGCATGAACACATCCCGATGCAGCTTCTCCTCCTCCGGGGTCCTCTCCACCGTCAGCTCAAACAACTTCAGGGAAATGACATCGTGATTGTCTGGAGAGAGGGAGGAGGATTACTCTAGCTGCCTTGGTTCAAACCTCTGATCCTTGAAAGATAACTGCAACCTCTCCACTCTGTCATTTCAAAATAAGTACGGTGGGGTGGGGAGAATGGGGAACAAAGCATATTCTATATTTTCTGTATACTAGTATAGTTTAAAAATGTAGAGAATTAAATCCCATATCACACATAATGCCTCCTAGCACAAGGGGATGCCTGGTGACACTGCAGCTTCCCTCACTGAAGATCTCACACAAAAGGGCTCAGGACACCTGTTTACTGGGTCACAGGGCATGGCAGGTGTAGCTATTGGCACAGAAGATAATGCATTGATTTCTGTGTGGCTCTTTGGAATTGTGACCCTGAACCTCCCTAACAGTTAACAGAACATATCAAGGAAATAGAGATTGGATTCCTCTCTTCTAAAAATATTGTTATAAATGCTGGGCGTGGTGATCCACACCTGTAATCCCAGCACTTCAGAGGCAGAAGGAGTATCACCAAGAGTTTACGAGTTTGGGGCTAGCCTAGGCTACCTAGTGAGTTCAGGGCCAGCTTGAATATAAAGCCACACACACAACCACCACAAAAAAACTGTTATAAATACATGGATTTATACTCTTAAATGAAATGAACAGGATACACACGTGTAAATACAAACTACTTTCTCTGGTGTGGAAAAAAAATGTAAATAAGGTTCCAATTGTATAATTGATAATGTGAAATAGGAAGAAAAGGTCTAAAGGAGTAGGGAAGTGGGAAGGGTAGAGAAAAGGAAAGAAGCAAAAAAAATATGAAAAAAAGAAAAATGGAAACAAAGTCTTTGTAAATAGGGAAGGGAGGGCAGGGGAATGGGGAAAGAGAACCAAGATATATCATGTAAAAGGTACAAGATTCCAATGATGAATGTAACTGTACTGTATATCTAAAATGTACCAATAAACTTAATGAAAAATAAATAAATAAATGGATTTAAATATATTTCCTACACTTCAAAGTACTGACACTTCACTGATGTTCAAGCTGACCGATCTCTGTCAGTGGGAGCCCATTCAGGGTGGCTCCTGAGTCTTTTTACATGAGCCTAGGAGTTTTTGATCTCACTCCTGCTTTCCTGGGTAAGTCCTGGCTTGGACATTTTCCTGCCTGAGACCTGGCACAAGCCGTTTCTTGATGAAGTTTTATTTCTTTTAGTGGGGACTGGTACTGTGAGACCACAAATGTTTGTGCTGGGGAGCTCATGGCCGGAGGGCTGTTACTGCCTGGGACCTGGATTTCTGGTCATTTCTGTCATTAGGATGCTATCCACAGTTGTACACTGCTAGGATCTTGAGTAGATCCCAGACAGTAAACTCTGCATTCATCTTCAATTGGAAAAATATTTTAGTTTATTTAAGCCATGAGACAAGATAAAAGCTTGGGACAAGCTGAGAACAGTGGTGCACGCCTGCAATTCCAGCATGATGGGAGGCTGAGACAGGAGGATCATTAAGTCTGAGTCCTGCCTAGGCAATTCAGTGACTTAGTGAGAGCCTGCCTCAAAATAAAAAATTTAAAAAGGGCTAGGGATGTAGCTCCGTGTGAAGGCCCTGGGTTCAGTCCCCAGTACTGGAAAAATTAAGTTTTGTTTCAAAAGTAAGTTTTATCCATAATAAATTATGTTAATCAGAAGTACCCTTGCCTATTTCTTAACTATTCCCAACAGACATTTTGACTGGGGCTAAAGCCACGGCAGAGAGCACACAAAGAATAGCTATGAATCAGGCAGGAGAAGGAGAGATACCAGAGGCAACAGAAAGTGGAAAAAGCAGGCATTACTGACGTGACATAGTGAAGGGAGTCAAGTGTGAGAACAGTTGCTTAAATGGGCAGAGGAGGGGACAGAAGGCAAAACCAAGGAGAGAGTACTGTATGCAGCAAAGCAGCAGAAGCAACTCTGAGAACAGTGTAGATGGCAAGGCCCGAGAAGGAGGTGGATGGCTGGGAAAGAGAAGCCTCTATACACTGTGTGCCCACAAGTCTAAGCAGGAGGAGGACCTGGGGTCAGTCAGGGGATGGCTGAGTCAGGTGCAGTCCTGCAATAGCAGGGGCACTGGGCACATTAGCAGGTGGAGGGAGAGGAGCTAGATAGCAGAGGGGCAGCAGGGACAGGCTGGACATGCTGGCTGGACAGTGCGGTGAGTGTCGCTTAGCGACAACACCTACCGCCTCCAGGACACAACTGCAGGAAAACCCTGGGCCTCCTGGGCCACTTCTCCCCACAGCTCTGCCCATCTGCCTCTCCTGCAGGGGCCTGACCAGGGCAACTGAGAAGAGGGGAGCAGATGAGGAATGTGCAGGGCTGTACCTGAGAGATCACCCGTGATGGAGGAGGTACCAAAGTAGTACCCTCGGGGCAGCCAGACACCAGGCACCTCCAGGCAGTCTCTCCACTCGTGCTTGCCATCAATGTCTATCATGATCTAGGACAGGAGGAAGAGCCAAGTAGGGCAGGCATGGGAGCAGGAGGGAGACAGCCCAGCGCTCCTGGTCCCAGTGGGGCTCACCGTCAGATGCCTCTTGACATAGCGGATCACGAGGAAGGTGTCGTAATGGAGGTTGCGGACGATGGCTGTGCAGCCCCCCAGCTCCGTGGGTCGCCCATCCCGCTCATGGTCATAGCTGAGGGAACCGTTGTTCACCATGACAGAGATGTAGGGGAACACCCGCTAGGAGGCAGGGGAAAAGCATTCAGTGAGGAAGAGCATGCCACACACCTGAAAGCAGCGACAGGGCTCTGGGGGTCACAAGCTGAGCTCGCACAGTGTCCCAAACAGCCACTGTGCTTACTCGCAACCCTGAACATCCACATCCCAATGGTCACTCAGGAAGTCAGGCCCAGGAGGTCCCGCAGCTCCACACTTGCCTGAGTGACCCTTGCTCCTAACCTGGGCCTGGAGATCCCCTCATGACCCTGGAGTTTGCCTCAGCTACTTCCTGAGAGCCCATCTAGCAGGTCTACTCTGCCCAATACCAGGAGTCCTTTTATGGCTATAAACCTACATCCTAACTACTTCTTGGAGAAACAAATCATTTTTCTGGGTTCTTCCCATCTCCACTTTAGCACCACCCCTTCCCCACATAAGGCCGTTCTGCACATAGCAAACATTGTGAAATACCTGCCCGGGCAGGGCAATCTTGCTACTGAGGGTAGTGCCTTTCAATTTGGAGATCCTACCAGCAGGATTATGGTGCTGAGTGGATTAGGCCTCAGAAGGCCCTGCCAACAAGGGTGTGGAAGTTGTCTCCAGACTCTGCTCATGGTGCAGCAACCTTGTAGCCCACTTCAGCCTCACCCACACAAACTTCCTCTAACAACTACTAATACAGGGTCAGATTCTGCCCCTCAGGAGGAAACGCAAAGTCTCCCACAACCCACTCAATTTCCCACCTACTTCAGAGGCCTTCTTCTTGCAGCAGAGGGACAAACTTTTCCTAGACCTGATGAACCAACCGTCCAGGGCAGGCCTGGTGCCAGGCAACACAGAGGAGCATGGAATGTGGTGGGTTCGTGAGGCATGCACCTCCTAGGTGAGCTCCCCACTGTCCCACACTCAACATGCAGGTGGAAATGCAGTCAAGACCAGAGCCTGGACCTCCTGCGACAATAGCCAAAGGGACTCTAAGCAGCAACAGATGTTGGGTGACATGTAGGAATAGGGGTGGCCAGGGTGGGTCAAGAACTGAGTACCTGGACTCCTGGAGAATATCGCCTCTTCTGGGCCTGAGAGGGTCCAGCAGGTTAGTAGAAAAACAAAGGAGGGCACAGAAGACAGGAGACCAAATCAGAAAGAAACAGCTGTGAAGAGCTAAGACCCAAGCTTCAACGGAGGAACAAACCAACCTAGATCCCCAGACAGAATCAGAGCATCCACAAATGCCATTCAACATGTTCTCATTCCCCTCAAAATTATATGCAAAACCAGTGCTTGTACATCTTTTTGAGAAGGTCTGTATCAGCAGATTCTCAAAGTTCCCCTAGGAAGACCTCTCTGGCCCTGAGGGTCTTAAACCTTTGAAAAGCTTTACAAAAGAATCCCACTGGCCAGACAGGCCCCACATATATTCCTGGGAGTCAGACAGGCAGCCCAAGTTTGTACCCAGATTGCCATTCTCTGTAGCCAGAGGGAGACAAGGCAAACAAGGCTTCTAACTTGGAGATACCTCTTATTCCCTAGGGTATCAGGATATAGCTCTTACCCAGAAAACAAAAATCCCACTGTTTAAGGGACCATTAAATTAACTCTAATCCAAAGGGCTCATTTGCCCTCTAATTGAGCCTTATGGACACATATTCACAAGAAACTGCCGGCATCCTGACTCTAACATGTGGGCACAGGGAAGCTCCGTGGGAACACAGCAGCACAAAGGATCTGGAAGACTACAGAAATCCCCTCAGTTCTGAGCTCCCAGAACCAAGGAAAATGACATAAGCCTAGCCCAGCCTCAGTCTGGGGAAGAGCAGGCAGTGTGCAGCCTGGAACATTCCCTGTTGATACTTTCGTAGCAGGCCAGGCCTGGCTCCTGTTGCTAGGGCCAGGGGCAGACAGACAAGAGAGACAGATAGAGATCTCCTCTCTTGGAAGTGACACATAGTGAGCAGGTAAACAAAATCATTTCAGACAGTGATGGCACCACGAGGAATGAAATACAGGCAATGTGACAGACTGATGAGGGAAGTCCGCCCCTGAGGAGGCCACACTGGAGCTGAAACTCCAGATCTGCGCAGGGGGCTGAGGATGTGGCTCAGTGGTAGAGAGCACTGGCATGAACCAAGCCCTGGGTTCAGTCCCCAGCACCACACAAACAAAACAACCACAAAAGACAGAATGGAGAAAAGTGCTTATCACAGAACTTGGCAACAGAAAGTGATGACTAAATGTTACTTTAAAAAAAAAAAGTGAGCGTAAAGAACACAAGGCTGGCACATTCAAGGACTCAAAGAGGACAGGTATCGAAGCCCAGCTAGTGAGGCAGAGGCTGGGTGGGGCAAAGCAGGAGGAAAGGGCCCTCGGGACACAGTAAAGGGCTAGGAAGGCCCAGAGCAGCGTCCCGTCCCTGTCCTGCACCACTGGCAGAGTATACACAGGATAAGGAAGGCAGAAGTTAGTCAGTCAGCAGATAGTTCTGTTGCCACTACATGACCTTCCACACTATCATTTGGATACAAGGATAGTGAACCTTTTAGAGATTTCAATGATAACAAACAGCTGGCTATGGCATTTGTATCATGGGTTCACCACCACTGGAAGGGAACTGTTTCCATTTTTCACTTTTCTCATATTCCTTTCCCTTTTTCCCTTTCCCTTTCCCTTACCCCTCCCACTTCTCCTTCCCTTTTGGACCTCTTCTCTCTATTTCACATTATCTTATACATTTTGATCCTTATTTACATTTTCAGTTTCTCATACCAGAGTAACTATTCGGTATTTACACATGTGTGTCCTATTTATTTCACTTAGAGTATGGCCTCAATGTGCATCCATTTCTCAATGCTCCAGAAAGAATGGTTGCTAACAAGAAATCAACAATAGGGCTAGGGATTTAGCTCAGAGGTTCTGCTGCCTGCTTTGCAAGCACAAGGTCATGAATTTGATCCCCAGTACCAAAAACAAAGTTCAAAAATAAATAAATAAATAAATCAACCAATAACAGGCAGGCATGGTGCCACCGAGTTAAGTCCCTAGCCCATCAACCAATAACAAATGCTGGCAGGGTTGTGGGGAAAAAGGAAACCTTCTCCAGTTGGTGGGAGTGTAGACTGGTATAACCACTGTAGAAATCAGTATGGAGATACCTCAAAACACTAGGATTTGAGGTCCCATTTAACCCAGCTATTCCCAGATTTGGGTATCTTCCCAAAAGAATTAAAAGAATCATACCACGGCAATCTATGCACACCCATGTTTACAGCAGCACAGTTTGTAATAGGTAAAACTTGGAAACAGCCCAACTGCCCATCAACTGGAGACGAGATAAAGAAGTGGTTATAAAATGGCGTACTACTCAGCCATAAAGAATGAGAAATTAAGGAATTGTGAATATATCATCAAGCAGTTTGGAGAAATCTCTTAGGCTGAGAGAAAGCTTGTAATTTATGTGAACAACTAAAGGAGGGACCAAAAAAACAAAGAAAAATTAAAAATGCCCTAGAGGGTCCCAGTGACCCCAAGATTTGCTTCATTTACCATCTCCCATCCTCATCAGAAGTTGAAGCTAGCCCAGGGTGGTGGCGCACACTTGTACCTCAAGCACTTGGGAGGCTAAGGCAGCAGGATTACTGCAAGTTCAAGGCGCTACATGGTAAGACTCTGTCTTAAAAAATAAAAAAGTTGAGGCTGCAACTTCAGAGTGCCTGAGCCAGCCCAGCAATCCTTAGGCTAAGGGTGTCTCCCTCTTGCCAAGACTGGCGTGGCACCTGATTATGCAGGGACAGCCAGGAACAAAAGGGCCCCAGAAGCACACAGGACAGCTTCCGTCTACACACAGTGAGTGCCCTGGGCAGACTGTAGAACAGGGTGCAGGAGGATGTTGTTTTTGTTTTTTGTTTCTTTGAGATAGGGTCTCACACTATGTAGTTGACACACTTTTGCTTTTTTTTTTTTTTTTTTTTTTTTTTTTTTTTGGTACCGGGGATTGAACTCAGGTCCTTGTGCTTGCGAGGCAGGTGCTGGAACCACTGAGCTAAATTCCCAGCCCCAACTCACTATGTAATTGAGATTGACCTGGAACTCACTATGTAGTCCAGGCTGGGCTCGAACTCACAGTGCCTCAGCCTTGAGAGTGCTGGGATTACAGGCGTGTGCCACCACACCCGGTGGGAGGATGTATTTTTAAAAAGCAACACAAAAGCTTGTGATGTGCACCCACAGGTAAGAAACCCTGCTGGACAAGAGCCCTGCAGCTCCATGGCTGTGATTTGTCTGCCTCAGCAGCTCAGGACTTGGCCTTCAACTTTTAACTGCTAGCTTATTTTCTATTCTGAGGCAGGGGTTCTTGAAGTGTTGCTTGGATAGCCACTAATTTCAGTGCAGCAGCAGGTATTTTTCCCCTGGAAAGCAGCCTACAGCTGGCACCAAAGGTTGAAGAATCTCATTCATTCAGGCAAGGTGGTAGTTCCATTCCTAACTCAAGAATCACAGGAAATGAGGAATTCCCACCTACTGTCCAAATAATTACTGTTTGTTGGCTACAGAATTATTTTTTTCGTACTATGAGGCCACTTAACTTTTTTTTTTCCAAGATCTTCTACAGCTGGGAGCATGATGGTGCACATCTGTGATCCCAGCACTCTAGGAAAACCCTGACTTTACCCTCCCTGATTACTAGTGGAACACTTGCTGCCACTGCCAGAGAGACCTGTTGCTTTTCAGAATTTCATGCCTGTGAGCTGATGGTCCTTGGATACTTTCCTCTAGCCCTTTCCAAGGGAATGCAGTGGAGACAGGTTAACTGAGCAGTACTCTCCTGTTCAGAGTGGATAACAAGATCAGCAAGATCCCCACATTACAGGGCAGCATGAGAGGCCCGTTCCATAGGCCCCAAACTACCGCTGACCTGTACTGGTGACCCTGTCCCCAGGTCTCACACAAAGCTCCTCAACTGGAGGACATGGAAAAGAAGCAATCCCAGGCCCACTGTCTACCCAAAAGACCTTTATATATTTCATACCATGGAATGACTTAAATCTTACGTAGTTGTGACCCCATTAGAAAAATCCCAAATCTAACAATTTGAGGGCTTCAATAGAGTACTCCCTCCAAGGGCCGGGGATTTAGCTCAGTGGTGCTGTCGCCCGCCTTGCAAGCACAAGGTCCTGAGTTTAATCCTTGGTACCAAAAAAAAAAAAAAAAAAAAGAGTACTCCAAAATCAGGAAATTTTTATTTGAGGTTCATACACTTATGTCCACAACCCCCCTTCAGATCACTACAGACACCAAATCTCAGAGTGCAGCCCAAATTTACTGATGCCCATCATTTCAACAGTATGTAGATACTGTCTGTGAATGAGAAGAGCTATCAATTCTATAGAACAGAAGATCTTGCCTATAGTTCTACTTTGGGGAGTCCAAACTTCCTAAAATTATATTAAACTCCTCTGTGTATGTGCCTCTTTCTATGGGGCTAACACTTTTCTCAGATGCTCAAAAGGGTCAAAATCCTAAATAAGGTAAAGACTAATCCAAAGCGACCCACCTTCCTTAGCCCTGGTTCTTGCCTTCTCCTTCCTTTTTCCCTTCCTCAGACTGGAAACACCATCCTCTCCCTGCCTTCCCATAATACCAGGAGAAAGCCATTCCACTTCCACATTTTCCTTGCAGCCAGCTGTCTACAGAGAGCCCAGCCTCAGGGCCAAGCCATCTAGTCAGCCTCCCTATCTGTGCTCCACAGGCCAGGCCCAAGTCTCCCTTAGAAAATGATGCCTACCTAGGCCTGAGAAAAAAACCCAACTCACACCCAAGCCAGGTGGTAACAAGAGAACTTAAAAAGGTAAAGTACTGAGTTCCTTAATAATGCAGAGAATCGCTCTGCCAACAGAAAAAAGACCAAGGGGAGGGATCAGTGTCTTCATCAAGATAAAAGCTTGATGCACAGTGTTTTGACTCTTTATTTTTTGGCAGTGTGGGGGATTGAGCTCGGGGCTTGGATGTACTAAGCATTCCCTCTACCACTTTGTTACATCCTCAGCCTGTAATGGGTTTTTTAACTGGATGGCACAGTAATGTTCATTTTCTTCTAGTTCAAAGGAGAAAAAATAATCAGTACATCAAAAAATATGTATGGGGAGTGCCTCAAACAAGCCTTGATCCAGAAAGACCAGAGAGCTGTTCACCCCAGACTGCAGCCAATGCTTCTGCCCAAGTCTCCCAGAGAACTCAAGCAGAGCCTGCCAAGGCTATGCTGGGCGCTCTCATCTCAGGAAGTCCCTCACCATCAGGATCTGATTGCAACTATGGGAGACGTTCCCATGCCAAGACTGCCACAGAGCTCCGTGCAGCTCTCACCAACATCTGGCTTCTCCTGAGAAACTGATACGCATCGCTGATGAATTCAGTGTCAAGAAAAGATGATCAGGCCACGTTTTAGCCAACATTTGAAAAATAACAGCAATACTGAGAAATAATTCATACACTACACAGTTCACCTCAAGTATGTAATTCAAAGACTTTGGTATATGCAATTTAAGATTATGATTACATTTCTGCACTCTCAAAAGTGGTGCCCACTATGAGCCACTCTCCCCACCTGTACCCCACAGTGCCCTAGACAATCTCTAATCTGCCCCTCTCTACAGATCTGCCTTCATGGACATCTCATATGCACTACTATATGGATATATCTATCATACTTTGTCTATCCATATATTAGTTTATGGACATTTGAGGTGTATCTATTTTTTAGCTGTTATGAATAATGCTGCTATGAACACTCTTTGTTTTTGTTTTGTTTTTTGGTTTTTTGAGACAGAGTTTTACTATGTAGTTGAGACTGACCTGGAACTCGCTATGTAGCCCAGGCTGGTCTCAAACTCATAGTGATCCTCCTGCCTCAGCCTCCCAAGTGCTCGAATTACAGGTGTAAGCCACCACACCCGGCTGCTATGAACATTCTTACAAAAGCTCTTACAGCCAAGCATGGTAGTGCATACCTATAATCCAGCACTCTGGGAGACTGAGACAGGAAGATTTCAAGTTTGAGCCCAACTCAAAACTTAGTGAGACCCTCTTTCTTTCTTGGTGGGTCACATAAAATATTTTTAACCATTTGAAGAAATACTTGTTCTCCAAAGCACCTGTGTACTGTTTTAATTTCCACCCACCATGTAAGAGAGCATCACGTCATCCCACATGCATGTCCGCACTTCTGTCACCAACATGGTGGGTGTGAAGTAGCACCTCATTAGGATCTTCATTTGCTTTTCCCTATGGCAAATAACATTGAATATTGTTTCATGTGTTTATTGGTCACCTGTCTATCTTCTTTGAAGAAGTATCTATTCAGTATCTTTGCCTACTTTTTATTAGGTTCTCTTTTTAAATACTGAGTTGTGATCTTTTTTGTTAGTTTTGTATGTGTGTATATGTGTGTGTGCGTGTGTGTGTGTGTGTGTGTTTTATTTGTTTGTTTGGTACCAGGGATCGAACTTGGCACCGTGTGCTTGCAAGGCAGGCGGCAGAACCACTGAGCTAAATCCCCGGCCCCTTTTGTTGTTTGGTTTTGGGTTTTTTTGTTTGTTTTTTTTTTGGCTTTTGAGATAGGGTCTCACTATGTAGTTGAGACTGACCTGGAACTCACTACGTAGCCCAGGTTGATCTCGAACTCACAGCGATCCTCCTGCCTCAGCCTCCCGAGGGCTGGGATTACAGGCGTGCGCCATCACGCCTGGCCTGGTTTAGTTTTTTTTGAGAGTTTCAGTATACAGCCAAGGCCAGCCTTAAACTCACAACCCTACTGACTCATCTTCCAAGTCGCTGGGATAACACGTAGGCACCACTGTACCCTGCTCTAATAGGAATTCCTCAGATTCTTTAGGACTGCTTATAACCTGTCACTTGTAAAATAGTTTTCCTTCTTCTTCTCCCATCAAGATCTTTTATTTTCATGTCTAAATGCTTTAGCTAGAGCCTCCAGTACAGTGCTGAACGTAAGTGGCAAGAGTGGATATCTTTGCCTCATTCCTGATTTCATGAGGAAAGGAGTCTTTCACTATTACACAAAGTGAGAGACAAGTTTTTACTGCTACCTCAAGGAACTGGATGAACTGTTCCTCATGCTTTCTCTGCCTCCTTGCCAGGCATATCCCCCTGCCACAAACCACAGTCATCTGTCAGTTTTCAAAAGGCTCAGGGACTGTACTTTGCTTAGGTGCTTCAGAAAATAAAGTAAAATACTAAGACTGATGTCTCTGGAGTCAGGTCTGCTTGTTGTGTGATGGTAAAAAGTTCTATTACCTTCCTACATGTAACATGCAAGCTAAGTGGTGGAACAGTTTGTTTCCGGGAGACAGAGAGCCAGTCCCCCGTCAAGTTAAAACTCCTGTCAAGCCCTGAAGCCTACACATTTTTTTAGGTGCATTTCTAGCTACCGCTGGCTCCTTGGTAACTACAAACCTAGTCAAGATGCTCCCCCCAAGGTCCTCAGTGCACATGCCCCTTAGAATCATGCCCAGACCCTCAGCAAGACATGACCCTCCAGAACCTTGCCCACACTGTGCACAATAAGTGTGAGTCACATGCAGACTACTGGTGCTGGGTCACACCTAACTGCAAACCATCCAAGCAAATACCACTCAGCCCCAAGGCTGGCCAACAGGACAAGAGCTGTGCTCAAGAATGCTGCACCAACAGTGGCCCCGGCACCGTGCACACAAAAGACTTCTGAGCCTGCTTTTCTCCCTAGCCTCACCCCTATCCTGTGCGCCTTTATTTCCTCACACATGGTCCCTCTCACCTGAGCACCTTAATATACACTGTTCACTGTGTAGAATACTGGATCCCTCTACTGGAGACCTCAGCATGAATGTCACTTTCCAGAGGACCGTTTCCATAACCACTCCTGCCACCGACACTGCCGCCCACTGATGTCAGAAGCTCCTGCTATGTCCCCTCTCCACAATGCCCCAGAGTTCCCCCATCCCTCATCTCCACGGCATTAGGACAGCAGGGCTTACTTTGGTTTCATTCAGCAGTAGTAATTCCTAGGGCCTAACATCTACGAAGTGTTCAGATGTGTGTGCAGCATAAGGAACCCCAGAAGGAACAGGGAGGAGCCGCTCTCACTGAATTACAACAAAAAGTTACTCTAATCAGGTTTCACTTTCCACCTCTTCTCATGTGAACACGTGAGAAATGTTAACTGCTGAGTTGGAGTGCTACAGATACAATGCTCATTCTATAGGTTTTTAATTCTTCATAATAAACCTTAGGGAAAAAAATAAAGTGAACTCTGCCTTCATTCCTAGTCCTGCCTGCCCTGTTAAATATTACTCAGCTACAGGTCTCTCAGTGACAACTTGTCATAATAATTCTTCCACCATCTGATGGCAGTACCATATGACAGAATACAGCCTACCGCCAGTATAAGAAAACAGCAAAGAATCCTTCGGGTCAGCTCATAAAATGCAAGGTCTGCTGATGGCCAGGTGCTGGGTTCCAACAAAATGCTGGGATTACTCAGCATCCTTTTACTGGGAGCCCTTCCTACAGGCAAAGAGAAGTGCTCATGGTGGAGAAGAGGAAGAAGAAAAAGATGCTGGAAAGGGTGAGCAAGCTGCAGAAGAAAGCAGAGCCGTGATAAAGTCAAAGCAGGGAGCTGAGTTACACCAATCCAGCTTGCTCTGGTGCTGGTCTAGCAGCCAATCACTAACTGGCCACGTGTGCTCATTTTCCACTCAGTAACGGAACATGAGAGAGAGCGAACATTGCAGACACAAGAAAAAGTGCCCGTTCATGACAGCTATTCTGAGGGCTGTGCAATCATAAACAGTTCTAGAAAAATGACTGACAAGGACATTAAGTTTTTGAAGTTCAGTGGATGAAGACCCCTCACTACCTGTCCCCTCTTTCCCCTCCTGCACATCACTCCTGAAGGAAAGAACTGTGATGTCAGGGCAGCTGACCTAAGGCTCTGACACTTGCCATTACCTCTTGCTGCTTCTCCTCATTGGGGTAGGTGTCTACAAATACTCCCAGCCCCACAAATTTGTCCATGTTTCCAAACACAGGCCCTAGAGAGAGAGAACAGATGATGAACAATGAAATAAAGCAAAGAGTTGATAAAAGAATATTATCTCCCTATGATGAAGGAAAGGAGAAATTCAAATGACTCCTGGGCTTCTCTTAAGATGAGAACACACATGTAAAAGCACCTGGCAAAGTTCAGGGCCTGGTCAACACCTGGAGTTGTTTGCTGTTGAAGGCAGGGAAAGAGAGAAGGCCACTGCGATCCTGGTTAGCACTATGGCAGCTTCCTGATCCTAATGGGTTGCTAAGGAGCCCCTACAGAATTGTGCTTCACAAACACTTGGTGCAGATCATGCCCCCAAGAGAGAAATGAACTCCCAAGTTCTACTTCTTGTTGCAAAAGATAGCAAGTCAAATCAGGTTGAGCCTGACATCTACCTGGAGCAAGGCTCCCACACAGCAAGGGAAAATACAAAATTCTTCTCTCACTCAAAGTGCTGAGCCTGCTCACTGGATATGTCCAGAAGAAACCAGCTCACCAACCAGCAGTGTTTGGGAGAGCCAGGGCTTCACCCAGCCAATGGGCCAAGTTTCACAGGGAAACTCGGGAGAAACTAATGAGCAAGAAATCACCCCATGTAAGTCACGCTCAGCTGGACTCAGATCCCACACTAGAGACTAGACAAGCCGTGTTCATCGACAGACATCAAGGGAGAGGGAAAACCTTCTCCATAAGAAGGCACAGGAGAAAGTAGGCCTACCATTCCCACATACAAGCAGTCCAGGGTCCCCAATACCTGGCTGCATCCGATCCTTTGTGTACCAGATTGCAAGGCCATCCCCATGCAGGTTCTTCTTGCCCTGGCCGTGGATCCTGAAGTGCACTTGCAACTCCCAGTCTCTCAGGAAACACGGCTGCAGTGAAACAGACACTGGGATCAATGAGGAGCAGGAAATCAAACCCCTCAAGCCCTCAGTGGCATCCTACAGACTGGGGAAAACATAAATGCAGGCTGTAAGTCTGAGGCTTAAAACCAAAACCTAAGATTCGTGAAGTGTTTGGTCATAATATTAAACAGATTGAGCCATTTGACCATTTAAGATATTTACTATGAAAAGTGAATAAAAAGCCCAGTTATTTTCATCATCTTCCAGCAAAAACACACTCCAGAAACAGCACTCCACAAATGGAAAAGGAAGGAGAGACTACCATGACCCTACTGTCTTCCAGAAAAGAATCTGTCTCCTCAGTATACATGGTTGAATTAAACTTTATTTGCAACTTAAGATCACTGCTCTGACAAAAAAGACCCTAAAAAGCTAGGATTTAAAGAAAGGTCAAGGCCTTATTCTTATAAAAGAGTAAGAAAAGCTAAGCCATTATGCCAAAGTTTCCAGGTATCAATTGCAGATGCTAGAAACAACTCTAATTAGCTGGACTTGGCCCTCTACCAAGGTGAGGCACTAGCCTGAATTCTCATAAGAGGTCCCCCAAACCCTTAATACCATGACCAGGAAGCACAGAAGGGCCAGAAGTGAATGCCACACTAGCAGGAACAGCTTCTGCTGAGAAAACATTAGGAGGTGGTACTAATCAGACTTCTATTTTGGTTTTTTTGTTTTTGTTTTTAAACTGTGGCTGGGTATGTAGCTCAGTGGCACCGCACCCGCCTGGCAAGTGCAAGGTCCTGGGTTCAATCCCTGGTATGGGGGGAGGGGTGCCTATCACATTTTTTTGAACTGTGTATCAAGACCCTGTAAAAACAGAGAAGGAGGCAGGTGGCTAAGTGCTCTGAATAATTTAATGGTTTTAAGGAAATTTAGGGAAGTTCCTGGTTAAAGGCCATTGTGAAGAAAGAAGGTAAGAGGCAGAGAGACCAGCTGGGGTTAGCCAAAGACTCTACAAACAGATTGTTATGGCTCTTTGGGAATATACTGCTTGATCATTTTTGCTTTTCATTTCGAATTTCTGGGATATTTTCCAAAAGCATTAGGAGTACAAAGTCAAAATGATAGAGTTGGCTCCTTCTGCTTTCAGCAAGGAACTTAGAAATCACCAACAGCTTAGCCTACTCTGAGCCCAGTCCCTGTTTTGTCACTCTGAGGCCCTATCTCCCTGCTGTTTCATTTGGATTTCACAAGGTGAAGTTCAGCAGCAGAAAGCTGCTTCACAGCCAGTAGGTAGCTATGAAGCCACTGGGAAGGCAGAGCCAGATAAGGTCACACTGAGCCAAGGGGCATTCTGTCTCAGGCAGCACAACACTCTGTGGTTTTCCTCAGGGCTGTGACTAATAGTGGTTCTGACACTTTGTTGCACTGAATCTCCATAGGGAGCTTTAAATCCCAATGGCCAAGCGCACCCTCTTCCAATTACATCAGAAGCTCTGGGGTGGGACCCAGGTGCCAATGCCAACAGCAGCCAAATTTAAGAACTACTGTCCAAACACATCCTACACAAATAACTCAAAAACAGCTCCACAGCTCTTTCTAATGGCGAGGAAACAGAGAACACAGGTATCAGAGAATCTGAAAAAGGGCAAGAGAACTAGACTCTAGGCTAGAATTTGCTGCTTAGAGACAGCTACTAAGACAGCAGCAAAGTCTTAAGCCTTGGACATAATCATTTAATTCCCCACAAGAGTCTTGCTGTCAATGACAATGAAACTTGTAGCAGGTAAAACAACAACACAAATTTCCCTAAAATTTTAACTTTCCAAAATCTTTTCATGTCTATTGTATTTTATTCTCCCAACTTTGGTGAGCAAGTAGAACAGGTCTTACGAAGTTCAGGTGAAAATTGGAAAAAGGGAAAATGCAAGGGTAGATAACCTGCTCAGGGCCTGTGGTGGTTCAGTGACAGAGCTGGATTTCGAAGTCATGCCTTTCAACTGCCTTTTACATCTGCTGCTGTGCTCTGCACTGTCCAAAACTGATCTCGGCACTAAAATCTGGAGAGCTCATAGAGAAACTTCTCGCTCTTCCACTCTCTGAGAATTCTCTGCTTCAGAAAATGAACAGGGAAAAGAAAGAGCTCTCTTTTCTGAGGTTCACTCATCTACAACTAATGAGAACCATGTAAAAGATTATTTTTTCTTTACTTATGGGAACCAGAGAGAAAGTATCAAATGATTATAAATGATGCCAAAATGATGCCCAAAAGTAACATGGTTGTAAAAGATTTAGAAAGAGCCCTGGTAACTAAAAAGAAAGCATCATCTTATACTTGTACAAAATCACAGTGCAGCCAGCCATACCAGGACTACCGCATTTACTTCTTATCTCAAGGAGGACAATGTAGCTAAAAAAGTCCAGAGAAGGATAAATAAAATAACCAATAGCTCAGTGATTTTTCACATGAAAATATATATATATATTTTTTTGAGATGGGGGTTCACATATAGTTCAGGCTACAGTGATCCTCTTTTCTCAGCCTCCCAAGGGTGGCTACAACTATGGGTGTGCACCACTACACCCAGTCAAAAACAAAACTTTTAATTTGATTCTTCAAACTGAACAAGAGAAGACTATTAGGATGACGTTTGGGATGAATTTATCTTTCTTGATTTTTTTTTTTTTTTACTTTATTAATTTTTGACACAAGGTCTATATTGCACAAGCTGGCCTCAAACTCCTAGACTTAAACAATCCTCCTGCCTCAGTCTTGCAAGAAGCTGGGACTACAAGAGTGTTCCATCTTGCAGACTCTAGTCTTCTTCTTTCTTTCTTTCTTTTCGTATTTTTTAGTGTCCCACTTTATAAAGCAAAATAAACAAAATTCTATTAAACTCCAGTAAGTAGTGCTATTGGGTCAATCTGGAATTAAACATATTTCTGAAAACAGATTCAAAATGAATTGTTTGCTATAATTAGGGAAAGGTATCTGATTTCTGTTAGAAAGGTTACCATAATTTCTAAAATAAAGATCCCTGGTATCTACAAAAAAATCGACTACTAAAAATAGACAATAAAAGTAAGTCAATATGCCACTGCTGAACTTTTTAGGACAATCTGGAGCTGTCAGGAGGGGAAAAAGTCCTTCTTACCACCCGGTTCCACAAGGCACCCTGTTTACTCTGCATATCTGGAGTAAGGCGGATATACTGGGTCATCACCATGGCATTGCCCATCAGATTCCACAGTGAGGAACTGCCTGTGCCCACACCTATGGGGAGGAAGTGGATCAGTTCATATTTTTCAACTCATTCAAAGACCTACCACAGATCCTCCAAGAGTTACAGCCATTATCTTTTTTTTTTTCCCCCTTTCATGTCACTCAATACAATCTCCCACCTTCTGTCACACATTTTTTAAAAGAATTTTTTCAAAGAAGTCTCATAATGTTGCCCAGCCTGGCCTCAAACTCCTCAGCTCAGGTGTTTCTCCAGCCCCAGCCTCTCAGGTAGTTCAGACTACAATCACATGCCTGTACTCGGCTACACATAAATCTTTTCATTTTGCTTATTTGAGACAGGGTCTTGCTATGTAATCCAGGCTATCCTTGAACTTGTGACAATCCTCCTGCCTCAGCCTCCACAATGCTTGGAGTACAGGAATGTGCCATCACACAACACATAAATCTTAAATCCTTACCATCTTTACAGCTTCCTTTCTCAAAGCCCTTCTCAGATGAAGAACTCAAAGTACATCAGAGCTATCACTTCATGCATGCCACAGAAACAATAGCTCAGATCTATTCCCATTTTATATGAGTGAACTTTAGTACTATGAAAGAAAAAAAAATCCCTTGGTTATAGCAAAAGAGCTTGGCCCATGGGCCTGAGTTTAATTCTTTAATTAATCTTTTAAGTATGAGTTACATCTCCGTCCCCAGACTATAAACTCCTAGAGAGTGAAAACTTAGTTTCTGTAGGACCTGCAGTATGACCAGCACATGGGAGGCAATGTAGGTGCTGGGTGAATAAGTGAGACTTTAGCAATGGTAATGCATGTATACTCTTTTTGTTTCCTGTTACCATATCCACACCTCAGTAGGGAAAAGGACTTGTGTTAAGCCATCTCACTGATGCTCCCCTTTTGTAGTTAACTGCACCCATTTTCTGGTTGATAAGCTATGCATATTAGAGTCCTACAACTGCTAGACACAGCAAAATTAACCAACCTTTTTCATCATTAAGGACCCTTGTCAAGAAAGAGTATTCTAACAAGCAACAGGAGTTTATCTTCCTTCTCAGTCTGGCCAAGTTCTACCCCAGTCCTTCCTCCAGTTTTATTTCTGGCACACTCAAAGGTCCATCGCGATTCTAGCTCAGGGGTGGTGGCTTCGAGTCACTCCTCACTGTTCCCACTCCTTCCCACACTGCTCCCGCCCACCACCAGCTTCCTCGGTCGTTCCAACTGCTGGTGGCATTGGAGCGCCCAGCCTCGACCTACTGGAAACTTCCAGGACTCGAGAACGGGAGGGAGCGGACCCCAGACCTTCGGACCTGGGGCGCTCAAACGTGGGTTCCTACCCAACCCCGGCTGTTTCCTCTGGGCCGAGAAGCCCCGGGCGGTCGCCACCTCCACCAAGGGGCACAGGTCGCAGAGCCCCCCTCCCCGTAAGATCACCTCGCCCTGGGCGCCTCACCCTGATAGGGCTTCGACAGCGAGTGCTCCCGTTTCAAGTACTCGAACGCCTGACCCGCCCCGACTTGCAGTGGCCCCAGCCCAGACCCCAACAAAAGAAGAAAAAGCAACATCCTGGACCCATGCCTAGCCGACAAACGCCGCCGCCAGTATTGCCACCAGCCAGAGGAAAACAGAGTCAGCGCCATCTTTCCTACCGCGTCCCTTTACCAGAAGCCCGCCCCCTCGCCCAACCTATTGGCCCTTAGCACTATTTTCTCCGTGTCCCATTGGCTCTTGTTCTGTCCCCGCCCGCACAGGTGAGTATAGCATCGATTGGCTGTCTTGCATATCAGTTGCCTTGCCAACCCAGGAAAGGGGCATGGCCGAATGTCCGGACTCCTTTATCTGCATTTGTCCTGCGCTTTGCTAGGCCTGCTGGGTTAGTAGTGATTTCTGTTTTGTTTCTGCCTTCTGTAGTAAATTTAAAGAGATAAAACCTTTCTTGGCGGGCGATCCCGAGCAAAAGTTCTATGGTCTGTGCCATAGACTGTACGGAATTTATCAGTAAGAGGATATAGAACTGAACGGAGAAATAGACAAATCCACAATTAAAGTAGCTTGAAAATAATCAAATTTATGAAAGACTTGAGCTTCACTATTAACCAACTTGACCTGATGACATTTATAGAAACTTCACCCAACAACAGTGGAAGACGTTCTTTTCAAGCACAAATAAAATGTATGCCCAGAAATTTGAGGCCATAAAACAAACCACAAATGTGAAAGAATTGAAAGTACACAAATAATTCAATATTAACTAGATCACTTCCTTCCCGTTCCTCCTTTCCTATTTCTCCCAAGCCACCACAACTTGTGCATCCAGATTGGTCTGATCCACTGTTCTCACAAGGTCACTGATGTGGTCTAAGCCATTAACCATGGTGCTTGTCAGGGTTAAATAAGGTAACAATTGGTAAAGCCTTAGATGAGACCCTGGTATGTGGTAAACACATTCCATCCTCATCATTGTCATTAACAGGGCCTTTGACAGCCCTCATCTTCAAGGAGGAGACTGAAGTCCCTCAACTTGACACACAAACCTCTCTGCCATCTGGCCCTGCCCATGGCTCCCTTCCTCCACCCTCAATTTCCAACTTCCAGACTGGCTTCCTCAATTCTTCTTTCCAGCAGCCCATTTCCTCCTGGAGGTTTTCCTCGACATTCTCAGGCTGCTCAGCTCTGCATGTGCTCCATGCACATCTCTTACGTAGCACTCATCAGATCTCTGCCTTTGGCTTCTGAATAGATTTCACCAAAGTCAACCCTGTTGGTCTGGGAGTGTAGCTCCATGACAAAGTGCTTTCCTACCATTCACAGGTCCTGGGTTCAGTCCCCAGTACAACGCCCCCGACACACCAGTTCTTTGTTTCCTGAGCATAAATATATTTAATATGAGTGTGTTTGTTTTGTAAGGGATCAACTTTTTAAAGCTATCAAATCCATTAATACTTTATACAGTCCACATAAAGCAGATGCATGGTGATAGGACATAAGGAATTAGAGTAAATCTATTCATGCATGAATACTCTGGTTTTAAAGCCATTTGTGGCCCTGAATTATCATAGGATAAAAGTCAAGTGAATATTCAAGGCCCTTCATAACTGACTCAAATCAGGCTGTTCACATATGTGTATCACTGGAACTGTGTAGCTCAATTAACAGATTATGCATTTGTCTCCCCATGGAGGCTGGGAGTTCCTAGACCATTGGAAGCAGGTCTTACTCACTTCCTATACCAGACCCAACCCCTAACCCATCACTAGTATATAGTAGGGTTCTAAGTGTTTCAAAGAATTATTTCTACTGTATTTATCAGTTGATGGATTTTTTTATTGTAATAAAAAATTTACCACTGTAACCTTTCTTTTTTTTTCCTTGCTGAAGATCAAAGGTAGGGCTCCATGCACACTAGACAAGTGCTGTACCATTGAGCTATATCCCAGCCCCCCTTTTCCTCTTCTTTGGGGTACGGAGAATGGAATACAGGGGTGACCTACAACTGAGTTACATTCCAGGCCCTTTTAATTTTAATTAATTAACAAATTTAATTTATTTATATTAATTAAATATTACTTGCATCAATTTATTTATATATTAATTAAATTTATTTATATTAATTAATATTTTAAGACTCACTGAGTCACCCAGGATAACCTTGAATTTATAATCCTGCTGACTCAGCCTCCAGAGTAGTTGGGATTACAAGGGTATGCCCACACCTGCTCCCAGCCCTCATTTTAAGTACACTATATGCTCAAAGGAGGCCTAAGTTTATCACATCGTTGTATGACTTGTCCATTGCATTTCTGATGGGCTATTATCAGCAGATCTCTTGCTGTAAAATTCTTCATGATGAAGAAAAGTTGGATAAAGGAGAAGAGTAGAAAAGGTGAACACCCCAGATGATTTTGTTCTGACTGTTGCAATAGGAAGAAGACTCATTAATGAGGAGCATTTCAAAGAAAAGGAACAGAGCTGGGGTTTGAGAGAGGCAAGTAAACAAGAGAGTTATGATGAGAAAGAACTGGGAAGAGCATCTCACTTCAATAGCTGAGCAAGAACAGAAGTGGGACTTGTCCTGGAATATGCTAGAGAGGGGCAGTTCTTCAAGATCAGCTACTTCTCAGTCTACAAGGGGCACAAAAGAATGGTGGGGTTTCTACTGTAGCTGCTTTCCAGAAGAGCCAGATTCAGGTAAGTTCAGCACTGACCAGGGGCTGAAGGAAAGAGAAAAAGGAGTCAAACACCCTCCGATACACTGCTCACACATAGCCATTTTGTTGCTGCTGTTTTTGTTTTTATTTTTTGTTTTTTGAGACAGAGTCTTGCTATGTAGTTCAGGCTGGCCTTGAACTCGCAATGTAGTTGAGGCTGGCCTCAAACTTGGAGCAATCCACCTGCCTCATCCTGCCAAGTAGCCAGGATAACAAGCTCGAACCACCATCCCCAGTCCCAGGCATTTTCTGAAAGCTGGGTCAGACCTTAATCTACTACTTTTCAGCTGCCTAATATTCAGCTATTTCTCCATGCAGTCATAGCGCATGATCCAGGACACACAGCTCCAGGGCAAGGGGCACTCAAATACATCACCAGTCGTGCATCTGGGTGATTCTTGCATCTGCCAACTTCAGAACCAAGCAGGTGTGCTCAGGGGCCTGATGCCCTTCACCCTGCAGTTCCATCCTTTCTCTCCTGCCATCCTTCATTTCTAAGCTTTGCCATTCCCTTTACATCCACTACCAGCCCAACTCCAGGAGCCAAAGTAGGACCTCCTCAAAACAGGTATGATCATCCCTCCCTCCTCAGGGGCCCCAAGGGGTCTGGGGGTCAGCTGTCTTCAGCTTTCTGGTCACAGCTGACTGGGTCCCAGCCCTCTGTCCCTCCAACACAGAGAACAGCTCTGATGCTACCTAGATGGCTATTTCTTGATGCTGGCCTCCATGTGTCCACATTGAATATCCTTGTGCACCTCTGAAATACAGATGCCTGGGCCCCACTCCCATGACCATGGGTCTGGGGTTGGATCCAGGATTTGGACTTGAGAATTTCCTCTCAGAAGAACTGGACTACAACCTATCCACACCAAGTGTCTCCTCCCAACCCCATGATGACACAGGCTCTGTAGTGAGAATACCAGTACTCACTTCATAGACTATGAACACATTCCAGATGGAGGATGATGCCTAAATTTAGCTGTGAGATTTAGAGATAAGATTTGGAAATTTGGTTTAAAATATGCTAGGGGGAAGTTGCATGGGTATGTGTTGGGGGAAGGTAGAACAAAGTGGGTTTTTTTTTGTTGTTTTTTTTAAATTTCCAAATCAGTAGGCTGTGGACAACTGTTGGAGCTGGGTTAGTAATACAACAGGAACCATCTTCTAGTTTCACATATGAGGTCTGCCTTAGTAAAGAGCTTTTTAAAACTTCCCCTGGAGATGAGATGATTAGAAAATGTGCTGCATGTGCATGTGTGGTATTTTCTAAATTTCCTAGAGGGAATGAAAGCTATAATTAACTATAATCTGATGAAGTTAATCGTGACCCATCAATAAAATGTCATAATTAGAGAGAAAGAAAAAGTTGTCAAGAGATGGCATATATAAGACTTGTGTCAGTTCTGTCCAGAGAAAGTATTTCCAAGTATCCTGTGTTGGGTCTCCTTACAACTTTATTCAAATCGTCTGTTATTCCAGTATATTCATATGGACATCTAACATTGTAGCCCTCTTAGAAGTTTAATTTCTTAGTATAAATTAAGAAATTTGGGGCTGGAAATTTAGCACAGTGGTGCTGCGCCTGCCTCACAAGTGCAAGGTCCTGCGTTACATACGCAGTACTGTGAGGGAGGGAGGAGATTTGGCCAGGATGGTGGCACATGCCTCTAATCCCAGCAGCGGAGAGGCTGAAGCAAGATGATCATGAGTTTGAAGCCAGCCTGGGATATATAGTGACACCCTGTCTCAATGAAAAGGAAGAAAGAAATTAGTATTTGGGTTGTCAGTTAATTACATGTCAGCTGAATCGGAATGACTTGTTCTCCCCAATCTGTTTATCTATTGGTGGACTGACAGATAAAGATCAGTATTCGGAGGACCAGGTCTCAGAACTATGGTGACTCTCAGGGTCTGCTCCAGGGGCCTGCTTGCTGCAGGGTGAGGGGATGTGATTCACCAAGCATTCCAGAGTGGGACTGGGAGAGGGAGGAGAAGCCTGGCACATTCAGTTGGAATGAGAACCAGCTCTACTCTATGACTGTTTCCAGAATGCCAGGGTCATGTCCCATGGTGAGAAAGGAGGAACTATCGATGGAGAAGGTAGAGTGGAAGCTATTACTGAAACAATAAAAGGCAAGAAAACAAATGATTTGAAAAGCAAGGAAGTAGAGCTCCCACTAGCCAGGAGGGGGTTCTGAGTAGAATGCCCACAAGGGCTGTCTAGGGGTTTTTAGGGGGATTAGAAGGGAGCTTGCACAGTGTGTAAGCAATAGAATCTCCACCTTATAGAGAGCTATATACTTCTTAGGGTCTAATCTGTGCAGTGCCCATGCAGGGCTTGTGCACCTTTGAGCTGATAGCCCTACTGATTGTGCTCTGGGGAGGACCCAGACAGCCGAAGGACACCTAAGTAGATGTTCTTGTAAGGTCCCTGGAGGGTCGTGACTCAGCAGACTCCATCTTGGACTTCTTGATCCATTTGGTGGACACCATCCTCACTGCCTAATAGAACCTTAGCTGGCATCTCACTAGTTCCCGTTACACTCCCCCCTCTGAAGAAGCAACCCTAACTACCTAGGGAAAAGGGACAATGACCACTCCAGCTGCTTTGAGCCATGCAGGGTGGTGGAAAGGGGCTGGCAGTCAGGAGCATCCTGCAGAGGGCTGTCTAATGGCCCCAGAGAGACGTCAGTGGGATCTCCATGGTGGGTTCCATCGGCATCACCGCTTGAAGTTTCAGAGCCTCTAGTGAGAGAAAAAGTGAGCAGGAGCTCCAGTAAACAAGGCTCAAAAAATGCAGAGGAGTAGCAAACACTGGTATGAAGAGTCCTTTAAGGGTCCAGGCCACCCTCATCAGGATTTAGGTGGAGAGCTGTTGAGCCTAAACTAGGTGAGAGGCTGTTTTAGAAAGGGTCCCAGATTAGAGCTGAATCTAGAAATTGGGAAGATGGGTTGGTTAAAGACCAACCCAGGACGTCAGGGAGGTACTGATAACAATATATTTTTTCCTCTAAGAGAAAGGCAGAATATGATAGAAGAGCCTTCTGCAGAGAAAATAGAAGTCAGTTCCTGTGAGGGAGATAGATGGTGGTGTTCTCATCTGATAGCAGGCAAACTTCAATCTGTGTCAGGAGGGGAGATGCTGGGGTCTCAGGGTGCCATGGGCCTATGGAGAAAGGTCTGGTTCTAGAAAACCAGTCATCTATTCCCAGAGGGGGATCTTTAATGGTGTGATTGTGGGGAGCTTGGTGTATTATTTCAGTAATGAGAGAGAAAAGAGAAAGCCTGGCAACAGGGTGATATCCTGGCTCATTGAATACAAGGCCTGGACACTGGGGGAGATACCCCAACATGTGGTTACTGGTGTCACTCAGTTCTGCCATGGATCCTGTCTCTGTTCCTAAATAGTTACGGTGTTTATTTTCCCGTCAAAAGGAGAGGTGAGAGAAATTGAGGTATTCATAGTACCTGTCACTCTGTTCTCTTTTATGTT
This sequence comes from Fukomys damarensis, assembly GCF_012274545.1. Taxonomy (NCBI): domain Eukaryota; kingdom Metazoa; phylum Chordata; class Mammalia; order Rodentia; family Bathyergidae; genus Fukomys; species Fukomys damarensis. The sequence continues at coordinate 41,541,571 of NW_022900921.1, forward strand.
TCCAGTGTGATCCCCTATCTTTTTGTCATAGCCCCATACAGATTGGAAGGAGACCTTACAGAGCGGGAGTCTAAGGAATCCCAGTACGGGTCCTGGGCCATTCAGGTTAGAGAAGCAATAAGAGGTTTAATTAAGAAGTAGAGCTGGGGGCTAGGGATTTGGCTCAGTGGTTCTGCCGCCTGCTTTGCAAGTGCAAGGGCCCAGAGTTTGAGCCCCAGCACCAAAAAAAAAAAAAA
>NW_022900921.1:41543206-41560736 GCF_012274545.1 Fukomys damarensis
AAAAAAAAAAAAAAAAAAGAAGAAGAAGAAGAAGAAGTAGAGTTGTAATCTGTCCTGCAGGCTGGTAGTTCTGTCCTGAAAGAGTATTTTTCTAGTTGGAGAACTGAGGGTTAACTTTCTGTCTCCCAGAAGTTAGAAGGGCCAGGCGAGGGTACAAAAGAAGGTCACTTTGTAGGGTCTGGGCATCAAAGAAGTCCCAGTTTTTTGTTTTTCTTTTTGTTTGTTTATTTTTGGTACCAGGGATCAAACTCAAGACCTTGCGCTTTCGAGGTAGGCAATGGAACCACTGGGCTAAATCCCCGGCTCAAGTCCTAGTTTTTGAGGATGTATACTAAAAGGGTAAATGACAGCTGAGACTCAGCTTCTCTCTCTCTCTCTCTCTCTCTCTCTCTCTCTCCTTCTCTCAACTCAAAGGGAGAGAAGGTGTCCGTTGGCACTGCCTGTGAGGACCTAGTTATTAGTGACCACAAAAGGGCGAGGCTACTGGATTAATCACCCTGACCAGCATGCCCCTCACCCTCTCTTGTGTCCCTGAAGCCCTTTGGCTATAATCAGAAGGTGGACTTCCTTTACACAAAAGAAATCAAAATACCTCTATAAATTAAAGTGAAGATCAATTGTTTGACCCTCTAGTATGTACCAAAGGCCAAGCAAGGCTAAAGTGGGGTAGGGTCCCAACATCCATGAAGCCAGGCAAAGTAGTGTAAGTATTTTTAAAGGCCATATTTACCATTAAACCCAAACTTAAAGCAGACAACTCAAGCAGACCTAAGGGGGCATCTATCTATCAGGCTGTCACCAGCATGTGCCTTTTATATCATCTCCACCTAAGATGGAGAATCTGACTCAGCTGGGGGGACCCTCACCCTTGAACCCCAGAACAGGAGACAATAAAGAAGGCCTATTGCTCATTCAAGAAATGCAAATTAATACAACACTGAGATTTCATCTCACTCCAGAAAGAATGACCATCATGAAATCAACCAGTAGCCCAGGAATTTAGCTCATTGGTTCCAGCACCATTGTAAGTGCAAGGGCTCAAGTTTGATCCCTGGAACCAAAAAGAAAGAAAGAAAGAAATCAACCAGTAATAAATGCTGGCATTGCTGTGGGGAAAAGGGACCCTTTCCATTGTTGGTGGGAGTGTAAACTGGTACAACCACTATGGAAATCAGTATGAAGAGTCCTCAGAAAATTAAAACTGGAGGTTTCATTTGACCCAGGAATATACCTTCTAGGCATCTTCTCAAAAGAGTTGAAAGCATCATACTATATATGCACTCCCATATTTATAGCAGCATAATTTATAATAGCTAAATCTTGGAAATGGCCCATATGTCCATCACCAGATGAAGGGACAAAACATATGATATTTATCTACCATGGAGCATACTCTGCCATAAGGAAGGATAAATTTGAGTCATTTGTAGGTAAATGGATGCACGATGAGACCATAATTTTAAGTGAAATAAATAAGACACACAAGTTTAAGTATTGCATTGTTTCCCTTGTGTGAGAACCCCTAAGGGTATCTACCCTGGAGGATAGATATTGGGAAGTAGGAAGAATGGGGAAGGGAACAAGGAAGGAGGAAAGGAAAGGAAAGGAATTAAAAAACAAAGAACAGAAGGGGGAAAATAGAAATGAAGTTTCTGTAAATGGGGAAGGGGAAAGGGTTGAAGGGAGAGGAAGGGAATGGGAAAAATTAAAATATATTATGTACAGGTACAAATTCCCCGTGATGAATGCAAACACTGTGTATGGCAAATATGTACTGATAACAAAATTTTTTTCAAAAGGACCGCTGCTGACAGACTAGAGAGGGGAGCTGGGACCCAGGGAGGAGGGACTGATGATTTGATAGTGCCATAGCTCTGTAGCCACCTAGAGCAACAATGAGGGTTAGAAGGAACAACTGCCCAGGACAAGCAAAACAACAGAGGAAAAGCTTAACACCAAACATACATATTTCTATTCATAAACTTCATACTCAATGAACCTTTCTCAATATACCTGGACATCCTATTTTTACCCACTATCTTTCTTTTTTATATCTTGGTGGAGTAGAACTTTATCATATATAATACTCTCAGATCAAAAACTATATCTTCATAGATATAACTTTTCATATTTCCTTCTCTGTCTTATGTATTGGTTTCTTTCTGTAACAAGCCTAGTAGCCATTTGGATTTTAAAATGCCCCTAGTACACTTTTTTCCCTTTGGTCCAGGGGAGTTTATAGATGTTTACATTTTAGTTAGGGCTGGCTGACCAACAAGCCTCCATGCGGCCTTGAGTAGCACCTTTATCTCAGCCCAAGCAGAAAGCAGCAGAAGAGCAAATACACCCTGTAATTGCAGTTTAAGAACTATCCCAATATATAGGAAAGGTTGTAAGCATCCCAACTAAAAGACGTCAACTCAACTTGGACTCCAAAAGTAAATTTATCAATCAGCTAAGATTTACTCCAGTGGGATTTTGTTAACTCCACAAAGGTTGCCAGGAAGTCTCGTTCCCTCCCCTGCTGACCCCAGAAAGCAGTTAATGCCACCTTTGTTACCCATAAAGGCCTAGTGCAAGCTGTGCACCATTTAAGAGCCGTTTTTCACATCAGCCTCTGTCTAAAAGCATGTTTGTCCAACATGTAGGAGGGTAGGAGAGCAACTTAGCAGGTGGGAGTCGTGGAAAGAGTTTGCCAGATAGGAAAAATGTGACTCGAGGAAGACAAAGAATTACAGGCAAGAACTCCAGAACTCAGAGCACCTAGTGCAAAACATTTATAGTACAGAAAAGGGATATGTGGGAAGACATTTTATCCTTTTGTAGCACAAGCATAAAACACCTAGTAGATACAGAGTTGTCTTGAGCCCAGTGGAGTCTACAGCATTATAATATTCTGTCCCATGACCAAGTTATCCTTTCATAAGAGCGTTTGAAATGCAGATGCCCTAATAGCCTTTAACTACCTGATAAGTACCCTCAAGAGTGCAGTCAAATGGTTGAGACAAGAAGACACAAGGGTCTTTCTTACCTCCTGGCTGGACTCACCAAGAAAGGTGGTTCTAGGGCTGGGAATTTAGTTTAGTGGTTTCGCTGACTGCTTCGCAAGTGCAAGGTTCTGAGTTCAATTCCCGATACCAAAAGGAAAGAAAAGAAAAGAAAAGGGATCCTGATAGAGAAAGGAGATTTGTTCCCTTGAACGCCTGTGGTGACTTGAAGGAGCAAGGTGTCCATGGACCCCGGGCTGTGGAGAGTCAAGAGCACTAAGGGCAGAGCTAACTCCCTCACCAGTGGAAGGAGCTGACTGGAAAGGAAATGGAGGCAAGACTGGGCTGGCTTTCGCTCCACTTGTGTGTGGGGCGGGATCAGCTTAACCCACATCTCAGAGAGCAGAGACTTCAAGACAGGCTGATTACTTTTAATTGGTCCACAGGGTCCCAATATTGTTTTAAGCAGAAAGCTGCAAAGTGAAAGCAGAGAGTATAAAAAAGCATGCCTTACCTCCTCCTGGGATCCTGGACAGGCCCGCGTATAAATTAATGGAACAATGGGGTCTGTCTTACAGTGATGAAAAATGGAACCATGGACAGAGAAGGGGGGCTATTTAAAAGCTATCAAGTCAAGGAACAAGAGCTCCCGCTAGCCAGGAAGGTGCCCTGTCTCAGGGTTTTTAAGGTGTTTAGAAGGGAGCTCAGGCAGTGTTCAAGCAATAGAATCTCCTCCCTGTAGAACACTACATATTTTTCAAGACCCATTCTATGCAGTATCATCCATACAGGACCTGTGCACCCTTGAGCCAATTCCTGGCCTGATCCTGCTCTGGGGAGGTCCCAGACAGCCGCAGGAGACCTAGCAGATGTTCTTGTAAGGTCCCCGGAGGGGTGTGACTCAGCAGACTCTCTTCCCAAATCCATTTTGGGTCCTAAGTCTCACTAACTCCTGTTATATGACCATGGGGGCACATTTTGTAATCTGAGTTTCAAATTCTCTGTCTGCAAAATGGGTGATTAAACCTATCATGCTGGATGGCTGGAGGCACAAAGTGGAAGATGGTATGCAAAGTCAAAAGCTAATGGAACTCTAATGAGTTTTGCAAATGCACGCATCACTGTTTATAAAGCTTTGTCACAGCTTTTCTTTTCATGTTTGGAAAGGTGTTCTGGAAGAGTGACTTTGGTCCTTTAAAAGAAAACAACAGCCGGGGATTTAGCTCAGTGGTTCTGCCGCCTGCCTCACAAGCACAAGGACCCCAGTTTGATCCCCGGTACCAAAAAAAACCCCAAAAACAAAAAAAAACAAAAACAACATATGTGGGCCCAGGATTTAGCTCAATGGTACTGTACCTGGCTCACAAATGCAAGGTCCTGAGTTCTATCCCTGGTACTAGGGGAAAAAAAAAGAAAAAAGGAAAGAAAGGGAAAATATATATGGCCAAAGTAGGTTTATGGTGTGTGTTTTTGGGGGGTGTTGGTTGTTTTGGGACAGGATATCACTCTTTAGTTCAGGCTGGCCTTAAACTCACTATGTAGTCCATGCTACCCTCAAACTCATGGTGATCCTTCTGCCTCAGCTTCCTGAGTGCTGGAATTACAGGTGCGTGCTACCTTGCCTGGCTAGAAGTACATTTACAAATTAAAAAATCACTGGCTGGTTTGAGGATATTGCTCAAAGATCTGGATAGATACGTAGAAATGCCAAAGCTATGCCTCTCCAGATCAAACAGCTAAGGAAAGATGTCAGTGGGTCTCAAACAGGACCCAGAGAGCAGGGGAGTCATGAGTACAGCTAAGCCCAGGGAGCACACGGTCGACAGAGTGGGCAAATACATTCTTAACTGTGCCTGGCACAAAGCACCTGCCTGGAGAGTTGTAGGCTCTTCAAGATAAGCGGAAGCCACATGTTTGAGTGAAATCCACCTGGGACTTGTGAAGTTAACCTGGCTCAGAGTCTAGAGCCAGCCTGATGATCGCCATTTCCAGAAGATGTCTGTGGGTTATTGGCTTGAGGCAGAAGCGAGGAAGTCAAGGTTAGACCAAAAATGGATGGATTAAAAATTGAATACTTCAGGGATTTAGCTCAGTGGTGCCACCACCTGCCTCGCAAGCGCAAGGTCCCAAGTTTGATTCCCAATGTCAAAAAACAACAAAAAAAACCTAGTAGCTGGGGATTTAGCTCAGTGGTTCTGCTGCCTGACTTGCAAACACAAGGACCTGATTTTGATCCCCGGTACCAAAACCAAAACCAAAAGCCAAAATGAATACTTAAAAAAATTAATGGTTATCAGAAAAATAAAATAAAATAAAAACTGAAGACAAATGTGAAGGAGTACAATGCAAAACATGTTGTAGAGTCAGGCATTGTGGCACACGTGTAATTCCAGCACTCAGGAGGCTGAAGCAAGAGGACTGCCATGAATTCAAAGTCAGCCTAAAGTGCACGATGAGACCTGTCTCAAAAAAACAAAAGAACAATAACAAACAAAAACATGGTTGTGTTTCTTTAAATCACACTCAAACAACTAGACACACATGACATGACTGGTAGTTGTGGTTATGGTTGTTGGTTTTTGTGCTCGGAATGGAAGCCAGGGCCTCGTGCATGTTAAACACCACTACTGCCTCTGAGTGCTCCCAGCCTGTGGCTGTTATTTTTTATTTGTTTGCAGTACTGGGGATTGAACCTAGGGCCTTTGTGCTGAGCTGCATATATCCTCAGCCCATTTTTATTTTTTATTTTTTGGGAGATAGGATCTCTGTTTTGGGGGTTTTATTTGTTTTTTTGTTTGTTTGAGACAGGGTCTCACTATGTAGTTCAGGCAAGTCTTGAACTCACTATGTAGCTCAGGCTGCCCTCAAACTCACAGGGATCCTCTTGCCTCAGCCTTCCAAATGCTGGGAATATAGGTATGCACCACCACACCTGGCTCCAGGATAAAATCTCTCTAAATTGCTAAATTGCCCAGGCTAGGCTCAAACTTGTGATCTTCCTGACTCAGCCTCCTAGAGTGCTGAGATTATGGCTTTGTGCCAACAGATACGGCCTTGTGATTGTTTTTTAAATAAAGATTTCTATCTTTTGTAGTGGAGATTCTTTTGGCTCCAACATTTCTCAATGAAAATGACAAGTTGGAAAGTGATGGAAATAGATGACTTTGAGCTTAATATTTGGTTCTGTTGTCCTTGCCTACTGCATATCTTCAGCAAGTTATTTAACTTGTTTGGAGCCCAGTTTTTTTAATCGGCAAAATGGGAATAAAGCTAATACCTACATCATAGAATCTGGTACATCAATCAGTGGGAGCTATTTTTTATTAACTGTTATTGGTCTCTTTGTTACTGGGTAACTTTAGACATGATTGACCAGTCAGAAGTATTCTCAGTCCTTCTTGCCTTGAGCAAAAAATTGGACGAGACAATCTAAAAATGGTACCAAAAGTTTATTTCAAAGGTGAGGGGTGAATAGGTATGGGAGGAACTAGCTCTGCAGAGCAAACTTGGGCCGGAAAAGAGAAAAAGAAGATAAAAGCAAAAATAAAAGTACACCTTATGTCAGGGAAACACAGCATGGCGGGAAGTCACAATAGCAGGCTCCCTGCGGTCTCTATTATGCCATCCACATTTCGTAGGAATCCGTGAGCAGTTCCACATTCAGGGTCCTGGGAATTATTTGGCACTGTCCTGGGGTCTTGTAATTAACAGGTCCCACTCATTTCCCCAGCCAGCTATGCCCCACCACCTCCTATATCATCTTCACATGTAGACTACAATGGTAACTTCTTGCTGGCCCCCCATTCACCTAAGAGCCTGCCACAATTCACCTTCCATGGTTTGTTTCCATCATATCAATGCTCCCCTAAGAACCTTCAGTCCCTCCTGGGTTGAGGACCAAATTTCTGTTTGTAGGTCAAAGGTCAGCTATTACTCTAGAAGAAATGGAGAGCCCCTGGAAGATTTTGATGGAAGAGTTGTGAAATCTAACTTAAGTTTTTAAAGGCTCTCTCTGTCTGCTGGGGCCTGGGTGGTGGCAGCAGAAGTAGAGGGAGCTAGCTGGGTGTTATTTAAGGCATTTGTTTTTGTATGGCACTGGGGATGGAATCAAGGCTTGGCACATGCTAGACAGCAGCACTCCCAGCCCAACCTTGCTGGATATTAGAAGTGCGGTGGGCTTTTTGTATCCACAGGTTCCACATCTGTGGACACAAAACCCAACTGCACAGTGGAAATTGTGTGTGCATGCATGGGGAGAGGGTACTGAGGATTGAGTCCAAGGACACTGTACCACTGGGCTACATACCCAGTCCTTTATATTTATTGTTACTATTTTGGGGTACAGGGGATTGAACCCAGAGCCTTCATGCTGAACCACATTCTCAGTCTTTTTTTTTTTTTTTTTTTTTTTTTTTTTGGTTTTTTTTTTTTTTTTTTTTTTTTTTTTTTTCTGAGGCAGGGCCTCCCTTTGTAGTTCAGGCTGGCCCTGAACTCACTATGTAGCCTAGGCTGGCCTCGGACTTATGGCAGTCCTCCTGCCTTAGCCCCCGAGTGCTGGGATTACAGGCATGTACACCATGCCTGGCTCTTAAATTTCTTATTTTGAGACAGGACCTCCCTAAATCAGTAAGTTTCCCAGGCTGGACTTGAACTTGCAGTCCTCCTGCGCCAGCCTCCCAGAGTGTTGAGATTACAGGCACACACCTTGCCCCTGAATTTGAACTTGTGGCCATCTTCCTGCTTCAGCCTCTCACACAGCTGGGATTACAGAAGGAACCACCATGACTGGCTCAAAAATAACTAAAAATTGTGTCCCCGTTGAAAATATCCAGTCTTTTATCTTGTCACTATTCCCTAAGCAATGAAGTATAATTACATAGGATTGACACAGCATTAGATATAATAAGTAATGTAGGTAGGACTTGAAGTATACAGGATGGGAGTTGGGCATGTAATTCAGTGGTAGAGCACTTGCCTAGCACGTATGAAGCCCTGAGTCCTATTCCTAGCACTGAAAAACAGAAAGTAAGAAAGCAAAAAAAGCAAGAAAGAAGAAAACAGTGTATGGGTTATATAGGAGAATGTGCATGGGTTATATGCCAACACTAACCTTTTTTCAGTCTATGTTTATGGCATATCATGAATATGTTCACCGTGAGGACTTTGTACATATATATGTCACATCTTATCTCTTTTTACATCTCTTTCCTCTCCCTTCTCCTCCCTCCACCTCTTAGTCCCTTTCCTATTTTCCAAAGATTTGTATAAGAGACCCAAACTCCCAAGAATTTTGGCATCTGGGTGGTCCTGGATCCAGCCTCCCAAAGATACAAGGTATGACTGTGCTTTCTGTATACAGCCAGCAGCGTCTGCTGAGCAGATTGGCAGAGGTCCAACAGCAAGAGGGGGAGAGATGACCCCAAGAGCTTGGCCACAGCCACTGGAAAAGTAAAGCTACCATATACTGACACAAAGGAAACTGTGGGAAATACATGTTTTGGAGTACATGCGTGCACAGTACTAGGGATTGAATCCAGGGCCATCACAATGACCTACATCCCCAGGCTCTTTTAAAAACTTTTTTTTAATTTTTGAGACAAAGTTTCGCTAAGTTACTAAATTCCCCTGGCTGGCCTCAAACTTGCAATACTCCTACCTCAGCCTGCCAGAGTTCTGGGATTACAGGTAGGTGCTACATTGCCTGGTTTCAGAGAGAAGCTGCTGGGGGTCAGAGTGAGGGAAAATTTTTTCATCAGTCAGGGTTTGGGAAAGAGTGAGTCCCCTCAGCTGTGGTAGCTGGCCTTCAAGTGACTCCCAGGACCTCTGCCCCTGACACTCAACCCATAAGCTCTTCCATGCAGGATTTCAGGTTTGCTCCATGTAGCTAACAGAGCAGGAAAGAAATTGTGTTATGTCACTTCAGAAGCTAGGTCACAAAAAGCACGTGGCTTTCACCCTGTTTTTTTCTCTTTTAGGTCATTTATTCCTGGGAAAGCCAGCCCCGCACACCAGGCTTCATGGTGAAAAGCTTGGGTCTCCCCCCAGTGACCATGCACGTGAGTTGGAAACAGATCTTTCAGCCCCAGTCAAGCATCAAATGCCTACAGCCCCAGCCGACTGTCACCCGTTAGACCCAGAGCCAGAGCCACCCACTGAAGTGCCTCCGAGGCCTTTACCCTGACCCACTGAATCCATGGCAAATAGATGTTTGAGCCATTCTGTCTCTAGGGAATTTGTTACGCAGCAATAGACAACTCATGGGCCTCTCAAAGTCAAGTGAAGAGGGCGAGGCAGGAAACTCTGGGGACTTCTGCAGAAAGAGTCTGGAACTCCATGCCACTGTCATGCTCTTCTGCCCCCATGACTCCTAGAGAAGAGAAAGGGGAAATGGAGGGACCTGGAGGTTGGCAGCAGAGTAGCCTACACTGCAGCCAGTGGGTGGATTCATCTATGAAGGGTTTCTGCAGGCAAAGGGTGACTCAACAGCAATAAGCTGCAGCAGGGAAGCCTGATGGTGAGCTGAGCTTCTATCACTGCAGAAACCAGAGTCGGGGCTGGACACTTGGGACAACTTGCCTCACTGATATGCCTGAGGTGATCGTTGCCATACCTGGACTGTCACTGGACTGTGGGTGTGGAAGCCATTGACATAGTCAACATTCTACCCCCACCAGTCCTTATGGGTTCCTTCTAGGGAATCTAATAGTATGACCAGGGCCATGCAGGTGAGCAGCATGCTTCAAATTGTGGACCAGCCAAGAAATTGATTTGGTTTTGCTGGATGTGATGTCACACACCTGTAATCCCAACACTTGGGAGGCTGAAGCAGAGGATCTCCACGAGTTTGAGTTGTCTACTCTGAGTTTGAGGACTGTCTGACATACACAGTGAATTCAGGGCCATCCTGGAATATATAGCGAGTCCTTGTTCCATAAAATAAAGAACTGGGTGTGGTGGTACACACTCATCATCCCAGCACTTGGGAGGCTGAGGCAAGAGGATTGCTGCAAGTTCAAGCCCATCCTGGGCTACTTAGTGAGTTCAAGACCAGCCTGAAGTACACAGTATTCTTTGTCTCAAAAAACAAATGGGTCAGGGATTTAGCTCAGTGGCGCCTCCACCTACCTTGAAAGCACAAGGTCCTAAGTTTGATTCCCAGTACAAAAAAACAACAACACCAACAACAAACAAAAACAAATAATAAATAAATTTGGTCAGGTCCAGACCAGCTTATTTTTGTTTCTTTTAAGAAACAGAATTAAAACAAACAAACAAAAAGAAACAAAATAAGACTTGGGCCAGGGATTTAGCTCAGTGGTACCATGCTTGCAAGGTCCTGAGTTTGATCCCCAATATAGAAAGAAAAAGAAAGGGAAAAAAACCCCACAAAAAACAGAATAAGACAGAAATAATCCCAGAGGATATATATAGCCACAGGAAACTGAGTTGTAATTTTAAATCTACAGCCACTGGCTAAGTGCTTCCTTCTCTCTTCCAACCCCTGACTCTCAGTGGCATTATTCTAACCCACTGCAAGGGAAGCCTATTCACTCTCCAAATGTATGCAGCACTGTGAGCACTCCAGACACACAAATGGTGACTGTGACACAGTTTTGCCTTTGAGGGATCTCAATCCAGTGAAAATGGCCTCTAACCCAGAGTAAACACGATAAGGAAGACAGCAGGTGGTGCAAAAAACTTAGCAAAAAAGTAGGCACTGGAATGGGGAAACTTGTATTTTCTATTTTACATACTCTGTGCTAGGTGAATTTGTTTCAAAGAATATATATGATATTTGCAATTTTATTTATTTTTTATTATTTTGTTTGGGTAATGGGGATTGAATTCAAGGCCTTCACACTGAGCTATATCCCTGGCCCTTTTTAAAATTTTGAGACAGGGTCTTGCTAAATTGCCCAAGCTGGGATTCAGACTTTCGAACTTCCTGCCTCAACCTACCAAAATGCTGCAATTACAGACATGCACCAGCATGCCTGGGTAAGTTTTGCAATTTAATTTAATTTATTTATTCATTTAGAGACAGGGTCTCTCTATGTAGTTTAGGCTGGCCTTGAACTCACTATGTAACCCAGGCCAGCCTCAAAGTCACGGCGATCCTACTGTCTCAGCTTTTTGAGTGCTGGGCTTACAGGCGTGCACTACCACACCTGGGTAAATTTTGAAATTTTAGAAGCTTGGCAAAAATATAACAATGCATGAAAAAATTAATGAATAAAATGTAACATGAAAATATTGACGGGAAAAGGAAAAGAAACTAATATTTTGGACTAGCGAACCCAGCCATTGGCTTAGTTGGTCCTTTCCACACAGCCAGTGGGTTCTTTCAATCTCCATCTTAAAACCAAGCCCCTAGTGAATGAGGCACTTTGCCCAGCTTCACCCATTAACAAGGTGTAGAGCCCTTGGCTGATCAGCAAAGGCCTTTTTCCATTGTCCACTTGTAACTGTGAAAGGCTGAGTTCCATTGCTTGTCTGGTGAAACCAGTAACTCAAGAGACAGAGTGACAGGAGAAGAAAGAGCAGTAGCAGCAAGCCGGCAAGTTTGAAGAGGGCAGACTCTCATCCAAATCCCATCCTGCTTACATGGGCATCTGTGGAATCTAATTGTAGCCATAGCCAAGTGGGCACCAGAATGTCATCAATGCTTGCAGTCATCAAACATGTTGACATGGCTTTTATTTCCCCGGGGCTGGGGATGGAACCCAGAGCTTCACCTGTACTAGCCGAGCTCTACCTCTGAGCTGCATCCCAGCCCTCTTGACATATAGTCTTGATGTGGTCCCAGGTGACAAAGCTCTCTAGATATCCTGGGTTCCTGCAAACCCACTGAAAGATGACTGAGTGGGAAGTCGTAGACTGCTGGTATTTTTTCCCCTTATTCTTCTTTTCAGGCCAGGGTGACATCACAGTATTGGTTAACTGTTCAGGAAATAAGGTTTAGGGGTGTGAGGGAAACTAGGAACAGTGGGAACAGACCTGCTGGTGAGAGTAGTGTGTGGACCCATGTACTGGCTTCAGACTCAGACCTGTCAGACGCTAGCCACAAGCATTCCTTCTTAAGCTTCTGTAAATACTCTGCTATCTTGCTCTTCCTTGGCTTTCTTTAGAGTAATCTCTTAAAATAAAAAAGGATTTAGTCCTGTGAATGCAGCTCAGCCCTGAGCTTGATCTCTGAACCACACACACACACACACACACACACACACACACACACATATAGAATGGGAGAAAATATATGTAAATCGTAAATCTTATTAGGGACTCTGTTCCAGAATATATAAAAAACTATTGGCTGGAGGTGTCGCCTGGTGATAGAGCATGTGTTTAACATGCCTGAAGCCTGGATTCAAAGCCTAGCAGAACAAAAAATAATGGGGAGGGGGGTTCCTTGTTTTCCAGGATAGAAGGAAATCTTGCTTCAGGAACCACTCTTGGGGACAGCAGCGCTTCAGTGTGCAGTGTGCAGGGGGCTGGGGGAGCATAAAGAAGAGCAGGATGAGCTGGGTACGGTGGCATACACATATATGAAGACTGTCTCAGAAAAAAACAAAACAAAACAAAACAAAAAACAACAACAACATAGCAGGGGGCCTGGGATTTAGCTCAGTGGTTGTGCTACCTGCCTCACAAGCCCAAGGTCCTGAGTTCAGCAGGATAAGATCTAGAGTCTTCTCAGCCCCCCAGATGTGTGTGGCTTGGGGCTCCTCAAGAGACTCTGGTATATGCAGGGGCTTCCCTGGCAAGGCAGGTCTTTCTTTGACAGGTCCTGGTGTCCAGATGCTGAATGAGAGGCTTGCCCAGCCTTTTCAGCCTGAGCCCCTACATGCTGTGGAAACCTCTCCCCATTCTCCTCTGCCTGGCTCCATCCACCCCATCCTCCTTTCTTCCCTTCCCAGGAGGCCCAAGATTATGGATGTATCTTGCTTAGAACTTCCCTGCTGGCCTCTTTTCCCCACATCTTCCTCACCGAGAAGAGTGAAGAAGAACAGAAAGCTGTGGCCACTGCTGATGTAGAGACACCTTGGAGCTAATAAGTCTGGGTGTCTGCCCTGAAATCCTGGCCAACTCATTTCCACCATTGTCATGGCAACAGAGCTCTTGTTTATTGAGCTCTTGCTAGGGCCCAAGCACCTGCCAATGACACTCAGGAAAGTTCTAGAGTCCTGGGTCCCAAAAGTTGGGCCCTGACCTCCATGGTGAAGGACACTTTGTCCTGGACTGGGGGACCCCTGAAGCCTCCCTACCCAGTTAACAGCAACTCTCCCTCACTGAGGAGGCCCGGGCATTGGACTTCCTACCATGGGCACACCCTCTCATTGATCTGGCCCTGCTGACAGTGATGTTTTCAACTCCTCTTCTGGCTCAAGTGCCTCAGGCAGAAACTGTGACACCCTTCTGTCCCTGCTTGCTGGGTTGACCTGAGCTGTGTTCTGGGCCAAGGCAATGCCCTTGGTCATCCCGTGAGGGACACCATCTCCACCCTTCTGAGAAAGTCTGATGGCATGCGTGCCTCCTGCAAGGTCTGTGGGGACTGAACAGGCCCAGGCATGGAGTGACGACAGACTGCTTCATGCACTGGGGAGGTGGCCCAGTACCCCCAACCAGCTCCCTGCCCAGGGCCCTGGCATACCACAAAAGATTTCCAAAGTGGGGATAGGGAAGCCTTGGGCTTTGGCTTGTTTGCTCACAACGTCCCCATCCTGGGGACTCAGAGAAGAGCCCGGCATGCAAGGATTCAGAATACTGTTCTTCATTCAGTCTTCAGCATTAGCCCAATGCCAGGTCCAACCAAAGGGGACAATAAACCCTTAAGACCGCTTCCCTGCTCAGAACCAGGCTGTCACAGGACTGACACCAGCAAAGAGCTGTTGGCTCATGGATCCAATGAGTGCACGGAGCACTTTGCCATGCTCAGGTTTCAGAAAGACCTTCCCTAGACACCTCACCTGCAAGGCGACCCAGCTCAAGTGAGTAGGAAACTGTTTCTGCCCTGCGGCAGAGAAATAGGCCTGACCATGCTTTCCTCTGTGCCCACCTCCTGTTTGTTTTCTGCCCCCTCACTGCCTCTTCCTAGAACCACAATGCATCCAGATTCCCCAATTTCTCATGTTATTAGGCCCTTTCTCCATGTGGTGCCCACAACCTTGTGGGAGAGGGATTCAGCATGCAGGATGTGGAAGTTTGGATCCTCTAACATCTGTACAAGCCCACAGCAACAGTGAATGAACCTCAAGTCCAGCCTGGGCTTCATTTGCCTCCTCTGGCACCTTTTGCTTTACAATGTATTTATTTATTTTTATTTTTATTATTATTTTTCTTTTTCTTTTTTGGTTTTTTGAGATGGGTCTCACTATGTAGTTAAGACTGACCTAGAACTCACTAAGTAGCCCAGGCTGGTCTCGAACTCACAGCAATCCTCCTGCCTCAGCCTCCCAAGTACTAGGATTACAGGTGTGTGCCACCACACCTAGCTAAAATGTATTTACTTTTTACAGAGCAAGTAAGTCCATCACTTCTCAGCTTTTTGGCTAAGATCAAGTGGAGAGCAAGTAAGGCTGGTCTCCTCACCTACGTCACAGGCCCTGGGAGGGTGAGAAGGAATTCATTTCTTTGCTTTCTTGAGTCTGCTCCTGTTCTCCCTGTCTTGATGTAAACACAATCATGGATGGATCCTGTCAATGGGAGTAATTTTTGGGGTTTTTTGTTAGTAGAATTTCACCATTGCTTCTACACCTCCTACCTCTTATTAGCTACCACTTGTAAGCCAAGCAGCTCAAAAAACTTATTTTACCTTCCTTTTATTGGGCTTTTGTCATTAAGCTCAGTGTGTACCTACAGAGCCGAGTGAAGACAGCTTGACAAAGGCAAAATAAAAATAGCCAATTGGTCGATAGTAGAATTGGAAAATTTCTAAGGACAGAAGGGAGGGACTGAAGCTAAGGCCAGCTGATAAGAGGGCTGGGACTGCTCTTTGGCAGTGCTGGTGGCTCTTTCTGACTGGAGGAAATCAGAGAGGACCGTGGGTCAAAGATTCTATTTTTGTCCTGTCTTAGCTAGTACTTATCCTGAAGCTCCTGTTTTTTGTTGTTTCGTTTGTCTTTGAGACATGGTCTCCATGAGTACTTCAGGCTGGCCTTGAATTCACTATGCAGCTCAGGCTGGACTCGGACACACAGCAATCCTCCTGCCTCAGCCTCCTGAGTGCTGGGATTACTGGCACGTGTCATCATGCCTGGCCTAAATCTACTGTGTTTTACAACCTGGCCACAGCAGGGCTTGATGGCGCATGCCCGTAGTCTCAACGCTGGGGAGACTGAGGCAGGAGGATCATCACAAGTTCAAGGCTGGCTTGGTCTACATAGTGTGTTCAAGGCAGCCTGAGCTACACAAACCCTGTCTCAAAAAGCAAACAAAAAGTCGGGGGAGAACTGGGTAGCTGGACACTCTGACTATGAGTAAGGCTCCTATTTGCAAAGAGCTTCTTAGGCCTGCCATTTGCTAAACCCTAGACCCCTGCAGATAGTTTACTTACATCAGGGGTCTGTGGCCCTGCCTCCTTTCTCCACAACACTGTGTGACTGATTGTGCCTCTCTGACTAGGCTTTTTGTGACTGGTATTGATTGTTGCTTTTATTGGCAAAGAGCACACCACAATAAAAACACAAGTGTTGGTGCAGGGAGAGAATAGGGTGCTTTGTGTGCGTGTCCAGGGCTGGGAAAAGACTTGTTCAGGGGCCCGGTGGTCAGCTTGCCCGAGCCTTTGAGGCAGGGTTCCCCAGAAAGCAGTCATTTCAGGGCTGGGCCATCAGCCACACCCCTGCTCATTCCACATGCAACTGCTTCATCTGTCCAGTCATCACAATTTGGGGTTAGGAGTTTGGTTCCAGAACAGCAAGCAGCAGCAGCAGCCCCAGCAATTACGCTTACTACACAGCCCAAGAATATTCCCAGAGTTGTCCCATCATATTCAATATCTAGGCTAACGCTTTTAGCTATATTATCAAGCTGACTGCCATTTACAGATTTTTTTTTTTAAATGGGGCTAGAGATTGCAACGTACAAGATGAGGATTTATGCTTGGGTTCAATTTCTGCATCTGTACAATTGGAAATAATACATACCACTTTCTATCTAGGCTAACGCTTTTAGCTATATTATCAAGCTGACTGCCATTTACAGATTTTTTTTTTTAATGGGGCTAGAGATTGCAACGTACAAGATGAGGATTTATGCTTGCGTTCAATTTCTGCATCTGTACAATTGGAAATAATACATACCACTTTGGGTTGCTGATAGGATTAAATAAATATTACATATGTGTTTACTTGTTTATTGCCTATTTTCTGCTCTAGACTATAAACTCCAGCAGGCAAAGGCTTTGGCTTGTTCACTGCTCTCTCATCAGAGCCTGAAACCACTGCTGGGTACATAGCAGGTGTTCAATAAATTCTTGTGCCTAAACTGGTTTGGGGGCACACATCTGTAGCCCTGTAATCCCAGCTGCTTGGGAGGGTGAGGCAGGATTGCAAGTTTGAGGCCAGCCTGGGCAATTTAGAGATAATATCCCCCCCAAAAAAGGTACCCTTGCATCCGTTTTCCTACACGACTCATATCTTTCTTCTGTATGGCACCGTAGTACTCCATTGTGTATGTATATGGGCTTGACACCATAATGTTAAGTAAAATAAATCAGACACATAAGCTTAAATATCACATGGTATAAACAGAAGAGTATAAACAAAGCATAAACAAAGAGCAAAATAAAAGATAATAGGAAGTAGGGAATAGATCTTTTGCAAGTGGGAAGAGGATCAAGAGATGGAGGGAGGAGAAAGGAAGGGGATTTGAAAAAGAACAAAGATGTGTTATGTACGTGTACCAACTCCCCATGAGGAATCTAATCATTATGTACTGCAAACATGTACCAACGACAATAAAATTTTTAAAAGTAAAGAACGGTCCCTGGCCTCAAACTCCAGTAACCCAAAAAGCGAAATGAAACACTGGTGCCCACAGGGAAAGAACAGGAGATAAACCTAGGGCAGAGCCTGTCTCGTCTATACTCTTAGACTGCCAGATCTGCCTTACACCCCAGGCAGCCCCTAGCCAATAGGAGCTTCGAGCAAGGGCTGGAGGTGGGGGTCAATTTCTGGCTGGCGACAAGGTCAGCAAAATCCCCGGAGCTTCAATGCCAAGCCTAAGCCCTCAGGTTCCCTTTTTCTAAATCAGGAAATGATTTTTCTCGTTCGAGCTCAGCTGCAGAGACCTGGGGACGACCAGGAAGCAGTCCAGCGAGCACGGGAAGGCAAGGAGCCAGAAGACTGGGCAAAGGCGCGCCGGTTGCAGCAATGACAGGCGAGGATCCAAGAGGAACGCAAAAGTAGGCGGAGGGCTGGATTCACTCCACACGCACACCCACCCACCCGCGGCTCCCGCACTGTTCCACCTTAAGCGCCCAGATCTCCTTAAGGGCAGGCGCCTGAACCTCGCGCCTGGGGCGGGGCCTAGCATGCAAATGAGGG
>NW_022900921.1:41560935-41579141 GCF_012274545.1 Fukomys damarensis
GCCTCCTCCTGGCGGCACTGGTGCTCCTGTGGGCGCGGGGGGCCCAGGGCCAGGGCAGCCCCCAGCGGGGCGCGATCCTGGGCATGAGGCTGGCGAGCTGCAACAAGTCGTGTGGGATGAACCCGGATGGCATCATCTTCGTGTCTGAGGGCAGCACAGTGAACCTGAGACTGTATGGCCAGAGCCTGGGCGACATCTCCAGCAACCTGATCTCCTTCACCGAGGTGGACGACACCGAGACCTCCCATAACTCCACCACCTGTCCAGAGCTCACCAAGGACCTGGTCGTTCAGCAGCTGGTCAATGTGAGTCGCGGGAACACGTCTGGGATGCTCGTGGTGCTCACCAAGTTCCTGCGGAGGAGCGAAAACATGAAGCTGTATGCATTGTGCACCCGGGCGCGGACTGATGGGCCCTGGGTCAGGTGGACCGACAAGGACTCGCTGCTGGTCATGATGGAGGAGCAGGGGAGGATCCTGCCCCTCTGGCTGCACATCCTTCTGGTCTTGGTGCTGCTGGTGTTTTCAGGCATATTCTCCGGCCTCAACCTGGGTCTCATGGCCCTGGACCCCATGGAGCTGCGCATCGTGCAGAACTGTGGCACTGAGAAAGAGAGAAAGTATGCCCGCAAGATTGAGCCCATCAGGCGGAAGGGCAACTACCTACTCTGCTCACTGCTGCTGGGGAACGTGCTGGTCAACACCTCCCTCACCATCCTCCTGGACAACCTCATCGGGTCTGGCCTCATGGCGGTGGCCTCTTCCACCATTGGCATTGTCATTTTTGGGGAGATCTTACCTCAGGCGCTGTGCTCCCGACACGGGCTGGCTGTGGGTGCCAACACCATTGTCCTCACCAAATTCTTCATGCTGCTCACTTTCCCCCTCAGTTTCCCCATTAGCGTGCTCCTGGATTTTGTCCTGGGTCAGGAGATCCGCACTGTTTACAATCGGGAAAAGCTGATGGAGATGTTGAAGGTGACAGAGCCCTATAATGACCTGGTGAAAGAGGAGCTGAATATGATCCAGGGGGCCCTGGAACTAAGGACCAAAACGGTGGAGGATATCATGACCCAGCTTCACGACTGCTTCATGATCCGCAATGATGCCATCCTGGACTTTAACACCATGTCGGAGATCATGGAGAGTGGCTACACACGCATTCCTGTGTTCGAAGGTGAGCGATCCAACATTGTGGATATTCTGTACGTCAAGGACTTGGCCTTCGTGGACCCTGATGACTGCACCCCCCTCAAGACCATCACCCGATTCTACAACCACCCAGTGCACTTTGTCTTCCACGATACCAAGCTGGACGCCATGCTGGAAGAGTTCAAGAAGGGTAAGGGATGTGTTGCTTGCGATTTACATGTCTGTGTGGTGCCTGTCATTCTCCTGTGTGTTTTGTGTCTGCAGATTTTAGCGTTTGTGTTGTGCTGACCCTTTGCCCATCACTTCCTTCACCTCTGAGGTGAATGGTACTAGGCACAGTTTCTAAGTGTTTGCTGACTGCAAGGTACTGTGCTTTGTGCTCTGGGTGAATCAAAGTGGGAAAAGACACACTTGCCCATTTGCCGGGACAGAGCAAGATCTCAGGGAGCAGGACAGAGCAAGGCCAGTGCCCAAAAAGAGGCCATCTCCAGATGGAGAGGCAGGATAGCCTGGGAAGGGGCTGGGCAGTGGTGGAAACTTTCACTGGGAGGGGGCATTGAAGATGGAGTGGTTTGGCATTCAAAGCAGAAGGAACCCACAGACAACTTGAGTGGAGAGAAGCCACAGATGTGCTTGTGGGACAGATGATGTAGCTGGCATGTTGGCCCCGCTGACCAGTGGTTTGTTGGGGAGAGGCTAGAGTGTCTGGGCTGTGGGTGGACAGTAAGTTTATTCCAGCTTTAGAACCCTGAAAGGTTTTCGAGTTGGGGAGTGATGTCACAGGAGTGCTGAGCCTACAGAAGCAAAACGGGGAGGTCTCCTCTGCCTCCGGCTCTGAACAATGCCAAATAATGCATTCCGCTATTCAGCAGAAGCAAGCAGATTAAGTTCGGTTATTGTTCTGTCTTTCCCAGGCGCCAGACATAAGCTTGCTCCTGTGGTCTGCGGGAGCTGTGCTGGCCTCACGCCACCTTGTGCTCTCTTCTCACGTGTGTTCTTGGCCAGTTCTCAGGTGCTTAGAGGTGCTTGGAGGGTTTGCTCCATCTGCAGCCTCAAAGCTGCAGCATGCACCCTTCCCTTCCTTCAATCCAAACTTTCCTCCCACCTCTGCCACCCAGAAGCCCTGCCTGCAGTAAACAAGCCAATTATGGAGGAAAAGCCTCCTGGGCTGCAGGAGATGAGGAGGCAGACTGGGCTCTCACTAGAAAGAAAGAGGGAGGTGGGGTGGTCCTAGCTTCTTCAGCTCAGTCCTGATCTTCCCATAGAAAAGCTGCTGAGGGTGAGGCTCAGGCAGAAGCCACTTTCTTTCCTTCTTTTTTGGGGGGTGGTGTGTGTGTGTGTGTGTGTGTGTGTGCGCGTGCGTGCGTGTGTGTGTGTGTGTGTGTGTGTGTGTGTGTGTGTGGTGATATTGGGGATTGAAACCAGGGCGTTCACATTGAGCTACATCCCCAGACCTTTTTAATTTTTTATTTTGAGACAGAGTCTCTCTAAGTCAGTAAGTTGCCCAGGCTGGACTCAAACTTGTGGTCTTCCTGCCTCAGCCTCCCAGAGTACTAGGATACAGGTGTGCACCATCACCATCACACTTCTGAACTGTAGTGTAGAGCAGGCTCAGGATCCTTTCTGGACCAGAGTGAAGGACAGTCTTGGAGTGGGTTAGGGAGGGTTGGAGTTAGTTTGGGGTTGAGGGTTTGAGGGTAAGGAGTTGGTTTGGCCAGGTTTGGTCTGAATAGATGCTGAGGTCCAGATCAGGGCAATATACCCTTCCTTGATAAGTTTGCCAGTTTGGATCTCAGCACCAGAGCTGGGGGTGATCCAAGGACTGTAAGCCCAAATAGGAGACAGCCAGGTTAAGGCCTTGCTGCAGAAACTGGTGGGACATGCCTGGGAGTACGCCTGGAAGACCTTGGGGTTGCGGACTGAGGGACTCAGTCCTCCTTGGGCATAGCTAGGGTGAAGGACCAGTGAGGAGTATGCCCACCTCACCCTCAGACCAGGACTCTGGACTCTTCTGCCTACTGGGGAACCTGCTGAGGACTCCCAGGGCAGCTTCCTCCTTCCTCCTTCCTCCTTGCTTCCACTTCTGTGGTCTTGGGGACTATCTTGGGTGTCAAACCCACCAGCCCAGAGGGATCCAGATCCACCCAGTGTGGACTGGCCTCACCCAGCATGGCTGAGATCATCTGGGGCTCAGCAGGGCCCAGGACTCATCTGGTGAAGAAGCACCTTTTTGTTGTGCTGGGAGAACAGCTCTCATTGCTTAGGCCAGAGCTCTGCAGATCCCAGTTCTCACCTCACCTTGGAGTGCAGGGATGCTCATGGGCTGAGCTGAGCCCTGCAGGATTGCCAGCAGTCCTGGGAAGAGCAGGCATGGTCAGCCTCAGGCCCTCCTTCCCTGCTTCCCAGAGTTATAAATTGCCACACCAGGTTCCTTCCAGAGTGTCCTTTCTGGGTCTTTGTACCTGGCATCTTCTTTCTATTCTGACACTACCCAGGTTGAGGCAAGCATGTTGGATACATCTGCAACTTACAAGATTTCTTTTACAAATTTTGTTGTTGCTGTTGTTTTGAGTCAGTGTCTTGCTCTGTAGTTCAGACTGGCCTTGGACTCATTATGTAGCCCAGGCTGGCCTTGAACTTATTATGTAGCCCAGGCTGGCCTTGAACTTTCAGTAATTTTCTTGCCTCAGCCTCTTGATTTAACAAGTTTAATGTTTGGAAGGCTTCCTTTTTTGTTAAGAAAAAACAATTGAGCCATGGATTTAGCTCAGTGGTGCCGCCACCTGTCTCACAAGCACAAGGTCCCAAGTTCGATCCCTGGTACCAAAAAAAAAAGAAAAGAAAAAAGAAAGAAAAACAATTGAACAAGGTCAGTATGGCCAGTGTGGTCAGCAGCAAGCACCAAAATTAGAGCTGCGGTGACTGATGGTTCTCTCTAGAACTCCCCACTTCCAGGTTGGCTAAGGGCGCTGAGCCCTTCTGCCAGGCTGCAGTTCTCTTTTCGGGTCCTTTTATCCTCCTTCCCCAGCCAGTATGATGAGCTCCTGAGGGTGGGAGCCCGGACTCAATGCCTGGCTGAGATGGGTCTTCCAGAAATGTTTATTGAAAAGGTGAATGAACCAGGGGGTGAATTCGTGACTATCTGGCAAGCCCAGAAGCCACCCTCTTCCTTGAACACACCAGGACATGCCCACCCATGGGCCCCAGCTGTTCTCTGCCCCAGAAGTCAGGGTACTCACCCTTTCCCCTTAATACTGGCTTCAGTATCACCTCAGTGGGGCCTTCCTGTCACTCTGTTTAAAATTGCAACTCCCAGCCAGGTCTGGTGGCGCAGGCCTGTAATCCCAGCAGTCTGGGAGGCAGAGGCAGGAGGATGGAAAGTTCAAGCCCAGCCTGAGCAATTTAGCAACATGGTGAGACCCTGTCTCAAAACAAAGAATAAAAAGGGTTGGGAATGTAGGTCAATGTGAAAGCCCTGGGTTAAATCCTCAGTACCACTAAAAAAGACAAAAAGGAAAAAAAGTAACAAAATAAAACCCCCCCCAGCCTCCATTCCTCTTGATTGTCCCATCTTCCCAGCCCCATGCTCATTTCTTAGTAGCATCTATCCGTAGGGTTGCTGATTGGCCATGTTGCTGTCTCCTCCCATCAAGAGGAGCTCAGGATGTCTCTGTGGCCCCTGATCTGCCTGTGGCACATAGTGCCAGTAAAACATCACTTTCAGCCGGGGAGCTGGAGTGACTGTGTCCTAAGGAGCCGCTGAGGAATAAAGAGATGATGTTGCTGTTATTGGGAGCCATGCACATTCAGGATGTGATCAGGATCCAGGGTGCCCTGCTTGGGTCCCTTTCCCCATGCCTCAGTTTCCCTGCGGTATGTGTCTGTGGCATCCCTCACTAAGGGGTGAGCTTTCCCCAGAACAAGGCAGGAGCCAAGGCCCCAGCTGCGGCTGCCTGCTGACTCCATGCATGCATGAGCCTCAGGCGCTGAGTGAGCTTCATGCCACTCATGGGAGGATGCCACGCCTGGTGCCCCCAGCCACATGGGGAGGTGCCAGCTTAGGAGGCCACTGAAGCTCCTGTCTGAACCTTGCCCTTCTGCCAAGGCCGTGCTGGGACTGTTTGCACGTGGTTTTGGGGTGTAGGCTATCCCACAGCTCGTGTCTGGAACAAGCATGCCCTGCTTTCTCAGAGGCCCGGTTCTCATTTGCCTCTGCTCCTGATGCCTTTGCAGACCCTGGAGCGAGGTCACAGTGAGCTTGCCCTGGACACTGTGCTTCTAGAGGTTGAGGCCCAGGCCTTGCATGGAACCCACTGTCCAACTTCCTGCCCCTCCTGAGCACTCAGCTCCTCTCCAACCAGTTTATCTTTCCCCATCCACCTCATAGCTGTCTACACTGCTTTGTGGAGCTCCATGGACACCCCACCCAACCAGAACGGGGTTTAAATTCCACCCAGCTTGATCACTGACCTAGGAGGTGACCTTGGCTGTTACTGCTCTTCTCAGCAAGCCTGTGGGATGTCATTTGGAGGGGTCAGAAGGCCAGAAATATTTTTATTAAAAACACCTCCCAGTCGGGTGTGGTGGTGCATGCCTGTAATCCCAGTACTCTAGGAGGCTGAGGCAGGAGGATCGCTGTGAGTTTGAGACCAGCCTGGGCTACATAATGATTTCCAGATGAGTCTTAACTACGAAGTAAGACCCTGTCTCAAAATAAAAAAAAAAAAGAGTTAATAAATAAATAAAATAAAGTTCAAGCCCAGCCTGGGCAGTTTAGCCACCAAGACCCTATTCAAAATTTAAAAAGTAATAATTATTTTAAAAAGGGGTTGGATATGTAGCTCAGTGCTAAGTCCTGGGTTCAACCCCCACTATCAAAAACAAAATAAAACAGCAAGCCGGGCATGGTGGCACATGCCTGTAATCCCAGCACTCAGGACGCTGAGGCAGGAGGGAGGCTGAGGCAGGAGGATCACTGAGTTCCAGACCAGGGCTACATAGTGAGTTCCAGGTCAGTCTCAGCTACATAGTGAGACCCTGTCTCAAAAACAACAACAAATACATAAAGCAAAACAGAAAAGCCTCTCTTAAGCCAGGCATGGTGGCACACATCTAACATCTATAAATCCTAGGACATGGACATGAGGCAGGAAGATTTCAAATTCAATCCCAGCCTGGTAGTTTAGCTGCTTATCGAGACCCTGCCTCAGAAAACAAACAGAAAACCCTCCCGCATTTCCATCTGCGCCAAGTCAGATTTTCCCACCTGCTCTATAAAGCCGAGGAAAATACACTGTGTGACTTTCGCATTCGTTTCTGGTTCCTGTCACCTCACACATCCCCGGTAGCTTGTGCTCCCACCCACCTGTCTTCTTCCTTGTTCCTCTGTTCAACACATGACTCCGCTTATGACAGCCTGTGTGTCAGACACTGCTGTCTGTTAGGAACAAAACGGTCCCATTCACAGGCTCACAGCCTCCCAAGCAACCAAGTCTGGGCCATGCAGGGGGCACAGACTGGATACAGTTGTCAAGGCAGGATAAGGTATAGAAGTCAGGGCCAGAAAGTGGCTTTTTGTTTTTTGGTACTAGGGATTGAACTCAGGACTTTGCGCTTGCAAGACAGGTGTGGCGCCACTGTACTAAATCCCCGGCCCAGAAAGTGGTTTTGAACACCACAGCTTTCTGGTCTGGGAATTTGGGTCCATGCTGTCATTGCCCCGCTTTGGGGAGAGGGGCAGTTTGGTTAGGGTGGAGGTCATAAGAACAGCATTACTTGCTTAGGGTCCTCTGGATGCCAGCACTTCTTACCCTTGAACCTGCCATTGGGCACATTCCACTAAAGGACACTGTTGAGCCCAGTGGGTCCGGGCTGTGGCCCGAGAACCTCTGTTTCTGATGGTTCCTGGCGGTGCTGCCTGTCCTGGACCACAGGAGCATGCAGACACAGACACCAGTATGGGTGAGAGAGGGAGGCCAGGACTGGGCTGAGAGCAAGGAGGGCCAGGGATGGGCTGAGGGTGCTGGTGCAGAAAAGCCTGCCAAGCACATCCTTGGGACAGTGAAGCCCGGGACAGCAAGGCGGCTGAAAGGTGTCCAGAAGCCACCCAAGACAGGTGTTTTTGAGAGTGACAGTGGCTGCCCACTGCTGGATGGCACTGGGCAGGGCAGAGGTCCCAGCAGGGCAGCTGGGGCGAGGGTAGGACCCTAGAGTGGGCCCATGTGTCCCTTGCTGGCACCACGCTGCATTCAGGTTGGTGCCCATTGAGGAACCAGGCTGCAGAGCAGTCTTACAGATCTCCTGGTGACAGACACGTCCCGCGACTGGGAGATGCCACCCTTCCTCTCCACCCTCTGGAAAGATACTTGGCACCCTGGGCTCCACTTTCCCAAAGCTGTGGCTTTTTAATTAGGGCAGCAGCTTCCATTTTCCCAACACCTCAGGTCAGGATGGGGCACGCTGGACAAAAGTGTCACCTGGAAAACTGGGGAGAGCTCAGGACCCCCAAAACCCCAACGATGTCCTACTGAATCTGTGGATAGTGGGAGGAGACCTTGAAAGGAAGCTTGTCTTGTCCCTAAAGTCCCAGGAGACATTGCAGTGAGGGGACATTTCAGCTGGGCATCAAGGGGGTCTAGATGTGGCCTGATCCACCTGCTGTTTTTGGACCAGAGCTGTCAGATAGGAAATGAGCACATTGATCCTTTGTACCAACTTTGGATAAAAGTGCCTCGGCCTATTGGGACTGCTTCTCAACCCTTTCTGGAGGGGTTTTTTGTGGCTGGCTTTTGTTGTTTTTATTTTGTTTTGTTTTGTTTGAGACAGGGTCTTGCTACATAGCCCAGGCCATCTTTGAACTCCCAGCAGTCCTCCTGCCTCAGCCTCCTGAGTGCTGGGATTACAGGCTGCACCACCACACTTGGCTTTCCAGAGGGGCCTGAGATACGATTACCTTCTCTCTGTCCGTCTTCCCCTCCCTGGTGCTATCATACAGATGAGCCTGGCATAGCGAATGCCTACTGTCTTCGGGCAGCAGGTAGCCCCCTGTGCCTGAGCTTGTTCCTGCCAGTGTCCAGGTCCTGTGGGCCAAGCTGGTGAACATGCTCATCACTCACACTCACTGGGTGCTGGTGTCCAGAAACTATGGGGAGAGTGCCCAGGAGGAAGGATGGGACCAGCTCTCTGCCACTATCCCAGTGCTTGAGCCTTGAGGCAGAACTTGCCCAGGATGTGAGGGTGGTAAGGTTTCCCCCAGTACCCACCTGGCCCTGGGTGAAGAGCGTGGTGGCAGCCACCCTTCATCCACACCTCCTATGCACTGACCCCTGCATCTCCTGTAGGGCACCATGGCCCTCGGGTGCTGCCCTGTGGAACAGGCCTGTCACATGTGTCCTCACACCTGGCCATGCCAGGCCAGCCTGGGTGGCGGGGTTTGAGGCAGACTGAAGGCCTCTGGCTCATTCCATGGCCTGTTACTTGACCCGGGCTTCTTACTTCAATTCCTGCTTTTCTTACTAGGTGATGTTTTCTTGTATTAGTCTTTTATTATTTTCTTCTTAGGCACAAAATAGAGGCAGCTCATTCCCAGAACTTTAGAAAGCATATACAAATCTAAACAAAACCAAGCCACAAACCTGTGACCAAGAAAGATAATAGTGATACTTTTTGCAGGAATTCACTTTCATTGTTTTGGTTTTACAAATCCTGCCACAAATAGCAGGATCAAAATCATCTTTTCCAGCCACGCTCTCTCCCTGGAGCCACCCTGGGGCCTGTCACAGTGGAGTCATTGTCTTGGGACAGTGCTGTAGCCTGTTCCCCAGACAGTTGAGATGGTTTTGCAGATCGCTGTCCTGATAAGCAGCAGCACCCTTTGCCATCCCTGGCACCTTTGGGAGCCACCTCTTCATTCATGCCATGCAGCTGAGCCCCAAGGCCAGGTATGCAGGGCCAGCCTGTTGCAACGGGGTTAAGCCTGGTGGTACCAGTGAGTCCCCAGAGGTTACCGTGCTGCAGGGCTGATTTCCTGTGACCTGGGCAAGGCTCTTGAAAGACTGGTTCCCCGGGCTCTTGGAATGCCTGGGCTCCAGCCAGCAGGCTGCCCGGAGCCTCCTCAGAAGGAGCAGCCCTTCCACCAGCCCCTGCCGGGTTCCTGAAGTCCATGGGCCACACCCATGGTTCACTCCCCTTGCAGCAGTGGGTAGGTACGGGTGTGGGTATGGATGCTGCACAGGAGGCTCACTGACACCCACGCACCCCACTCCCAGCTCCCCATATGCACAGATGGACCCTTGTGCTCACACTCCATGCCCCTCCCCACACGCACAGTCAGGGCCTCTCCCACACACTCACCCCTCCAGCATGCAGGTTCACACATGCACTGCACACACATGTGCTGCAGCCTGATGCCCTTCTTTGAGCTTCAGTCTGTCCCTCATCAAGCCTTCCTAAGAATTAGAAGTCATATTGATTGATTCATTAATTGATTTTTTTTTTTTTGAGGCAGGGTCTCATTGTATAGCTCAGGCTGGTCTTGAACTCACAGTGATCATCCTGCCTCAGCCTCCAGAGGACTGGGATTACAGGAATAAGGCACCATGCCCAGCTCGTTGATTTTTTTGAGACAGGTTCTCCACATGTAGTTCATGGTGGCCAACTCACTGTGTAGCTCAGGCTGGCTTCAAACTCATGATCCTCCTGCTACAGCCTTAAGAGTGGTGGGGTTACAGGTGTACACCACCACACCTGGCATGACTCAGTTTAAAAAACAAGTCAATGGTGGCGGGGGTTTAGGTCAGTGGCAAGGTCCTGAGTTCGATCCCCAGTAACAAACAAAACAAAACAAAAAAAACAAGCCAATGCTTGTGCAGCGGAACGTTTAAATTAGTCACTGAATCTTGGCCTCAAAAATATTTCTCCTCTGTGGCTGGTGACTCACCCCTCCACTTGGTGACAGTGCCCACTCTGAGTGCTGTGGGAGGGCTGAAAAAAGTCAGGCATGCAGGGCATTTAGCTGTGTCCTGAAACGCGGTCACACAGTAGATACTAGCTGCTGTAACAGTTGCCATTGTTATTGTCCACAAGGTGCTCCAGTTGGCACGGACTCCAACTCATGGCACTCAGTTCTCTGGTGGCTGCAGTGGCAGGCAGCCCTTCTGTCCTGCTGTGTGAGGTTAGAGATAGCGGACAGTTGAGCCCCCTGCAGAGTGACTGCTAAATCACATCCTATCTTATCTGGAGCCTGGTGCTCATTTGTAAGGCTAACAAACCACAGCTTGTGGAAACGAGGGAAGAGAAACTCTCATGTAATCATTTTCTCCTGTAGATGGGAAACCATTGCCAGCATGGTCCTGTGCTGACCATAGGAGCAGAGTGTCAGGCAGGTTGCTGAGGACACGGGGCTGGGACAGAGCGGCCCCAGCACCAGCACCCATTACTTGGGGACTCGGGGTTGATTTGTTTGTTCCAGTGTTCACCAGCCCTGGCTCCTTCCTGAGGATCTCAGCAGAGGGGAAGGAAGAGAGAGAGGAGGATACCAGGGGTGACCCCTGTGGAGTCCCCAGAAAAGCCCCAGCCCCAGAACAAAAATGCTTTCTTTTTCTGCTCCTGTCTGGCGGTGAATCCTGTTGGGACTGTGCCCCACGTTCCATACACAGTGTCCTGTGGAAGGACACTTTCGTCCCTTTGTGACACACCTGCTCACGTATGTTGTCCACTTCCTAAGGACCACCTGCCTTCTCCTTAATGCTGTCTAAGAATTCTTCAAACACCTAGTGTGAACTCATTATCAGACAGAAGTATTGTGGACCTATTCTATTCTGGATTTCTTCTTCTATCTCCTTTTTTTTTTGGAATTGGACATTTAAATAGCTTTAGTTTTTAAATTTACTTTGTGTGTGTGTGTGTGTGTGTGTGTGTGTGTGTGTGTGTGTGTGTAACGGAGTCTTGCTCTGTAGTTCAGGCTGTCCCTGAACTCACAGCGATCCTCCTGCCTCAGCCTCCCAAGTGCTGGGTATCTTTCTTATTTAGAAGTGTAATCCTTTACGAATTTATCTTTTTTAAGAATGTGAGTTAGAGGTTAAGTTTCTCTTTAAAAAAATGTGGGTCACTATGTTCCTTATTCCACCCTGCAGTGTTCTTCCTTTCTTACTTTTAACTGTCCCACATGCTCTGTAAAGCACATTTTTTTCCTACCTTTAATAAATATAAAGCCTCTCTTAAAAAAAAAAAATGCAGCTCTGCAACAAGCAGGTTCCACTTCCTGAAGAGACCTTTTTCTCACTGAATGTGGTGAGTGCCTACACCTGTCCCCAGATTTTGTTCTATGGGTCTTTTGATTTTTCCCTACTAAAAGACCATGTTGATATAATCACAGCTTTAAAATAAGTTGATATCTGTTAATATTAAGTAAGCCTTTTGTTCTGGCTTAAGACTGCCTTGGTTTTTCTTAGCTTTTTACCTGGGAATTTTATGGAATTGTACTTGAAAACTTGATTTTTTTTTTTTTCATTTGTTTTGGTTTTTGGTTTTTGGTTTTTTTGAGATAGGGTCTTGCTGTGTACTTCAGGCTGGGCTTGAACTCATAATGTAGCCCAGGCTGGCCTCGAACTTGCAGCAATCCTCCTGCCTCAGCCTCCTGGGACTACAGGCATGCACCACTATGCCCAGCTTGGCTTAGTTTTTTTTTGTGGGGGAGCTGATGGAATCAGAGCTTTGGGCAGGCCAGTCAAGTGCTATGCTGCTGAGCCTCGTGCCCAGCCCCGGGACTTGCTTTATAATAATGTATCTTCCAAGCTACAAGCATGTTACCTCTTCAGTGGTTCATATCTTCATTACTTCTTTCAATAATATTTTAGAGTTTTCTGTGGAGAAGTTGAATACATTTTTTATACTTATTCCTAGGTATTTAGTGATTTTATATATTCTTTTCAAACTTTTCAAATTAATCAGTTTATTAATTTATTCATTTGGTACTGGGGTTTGAATCCAGGGCCTTTACACTGAGGTATATCCTGGGTTCTTTTTATTATATGTTTGTTTTGGTTTTTTGAGACAGGGATTTGCTGCATAGTCTAAGCTGGCCTTGAACTCACTATGTAGTCCAGGTTGGCCTTGGATTTGTGAAATCCTCCTGTCTCAGTCTCCTGAGTGGTATGATTACAGGCACCTGGCACCTCTCCCAGCTTTTATTTTACTTTTAAAATTTGAGACAGAATCTCACTAAGTTGTCTGGGCTAGGATTGAACTTTTGATCCTCCTGCTCACCTTCCCAGGGTGTACTACCACACCTGGTTTGATAATTTGATTTGACTCATTATATGATACTGGGGATTGAACCCAGGGCCTCATGCATGTTAGACAAGCACTATACTGAGCTTTACCCCTCAATGTATTTTATTTTGAGACAGAGTCTCACTGAGTTGCTCAGGATGACCTCCAACTTGCAATCTACCTGCCTCAGCCTCCCTAGTAGCTAGGATTTCATGTGCACCACTGCACAGTTTATTTGCTGATTTTATTCATTTATTCTTTTTGATTTTTTGAAACAAGGTCTCACTGTGTAGTTCAGACTGGCCTAGAATTCACTATGGAGCATAGGCTGGCCTTGAATTCTCAGTGATCCTCCTGCCTCAGCCTCCGAGTGCTAGCATTACAGCTTTGTGCCACCAAGCCTGGCCTCTTTGTTAATTTCAAATGAATCTTTAAATTTCATGGAAAATTTTAAATTTTCTGTGGAGCTAGACATGGTGGCCCATGCCTGTAATCCCAGCATTTGACACTCAAGAGGTTAAGGCAGGACAATTTGAGAGTTCAAGGCCAGCCTGAACTATACAGTGAGATCTTGTCTTAAAAATCAACAAGCAAACAAACAACAACAAAAACTTGATTTCCCAAATGTCTGCTCTGCCCAGTGCCATTTCCACCCAGCGAGTTGTGCTTGGGTGAATTCACTTGTAGCAGAAACTTCGGGCTTCAGGGCTTTGTCTTCCACAGCACTTGGCATGTGGACCACAGCAGGGTTCCCTTCACCTGTGCACTTCTGAGCAGTCAGAGAGAAACTTGGGGGCCCACTCAGGTTTTCTTTGAGGTGCTGGGGCTCAAACCAGGCCTCATGCCTAGTAGGAAGGGGCTGACCCCTGGGATACACTGCCAGCCCTAGCAATTCACAGAATTTAGGCACATGCTACACTATGATTAGGGTTTTATTTTGCCAATACACACAGGACGGGCCCTGGAGGGTCCTAGAGGCCTTCTGGTTCCCATTGTGGGCCACCTCTCCCTCCGGGGACGAGTTCTTAACCAAGCTTCATGGTGAGTGGGTCGCTGTCTGAGAGATGAACCCTACCCTCAGCCCCTCCTGTCCTGTGGTCATAAGTGTCCAGTCTTCCTGGTCACCGGCCCTGGTCCTGAAACCACATAGGAGCCTGCTGGGCCACCTCAGGAACATAACAAAGCACTCTGTTCCCCAGGACACTCCAGGGTTTTGAATTCTGTGCCAGGAGCCAGGGTCAAAGCACACCTGGGTGTGGTGGCTCACACCTATGATCCCAGTGCTTGGGAGGCTGAGGCAGGAGCATCACGATAAGTTCAAGGTCAACCTGAACTACAAAGTGAGACCCTGTCTCAAAAAAACCAACCAAACAAACAAAACCAGATATGTTCTTCATTATACCATACAGCATAAAAAAGTAAAACTAATTTTGTGTATTAGCCTATTTTAGATAAACATAATGGTAACATTCATCATAGGGAATTTGTACCTGTACATTATATGTCTTGTTTCTTCTTTTTTTTCTATTCCCCTCCCCTCCCTTTGACTCTTCTTCCCCTCTTGGTGTAAATTCTAATTATTCTTACTTTATATTATTTTGGATTTTCTGCATATATGATTCTGTTGCCTATGAATGATGGCATTTTTATTTACTCTCTGATAAAACTTTTACTTTTTTTACTTGGTGACACTGGGAATTGAAACCAGGAGCTCTGCACTGAGCTACATTCTCAGCTCCCCTGCCACATTTTTAAAAAATATATCTTGAGACAGAGTCTTGCTATGTAGTTCAGTCTGCCCTTGAATTCACTGTGTAGCCCAGGCTGGCCTTGAACTCACTGTGATCCTCCTGCCTCAGCCTCCTGACAGTTGGGATTACAGGTATGTGCCACTATGCCTGGCCCTTTTTAATTGTTTTGAGACAGGGTCTAACTAACTCCTTAAGTTGCCTAGGCTGGGTTTGAACTTGAAATCCTCCTGCTTCAGCCTCCTGGAGTACTGGGATTACAAGTGTGTGCCACCACACCTGGTTTAAACCTTCTACATATTCTGTTTTGTTCTTACCTTCTTTTTCTACATGGGGACAGCTAGAATCATGTTGAACTGTGGTCATGGGCATCCCTGGCCTGAGGGAAGGCTTTCAAAACCTATCCTGAAGGGTGAAGCTGTAGCGCAGTGGTAGAGGGTTTGCCTCTCGTGCTGGTGGGCCTGGGTTTGATCCCAATCACAGAAATAAAAATAAAACAAAAAGAAGCTGGACATTGTGGTGTATGCCTATGATCCTGGCACTCTGGGAGGCTGAGGATTGAGAATTGCAAATCTGAGCCCAGCCTGAGCAATTTAGTGACTTATTTAGCAAGAACCTGTCTCCAAAAATAAAAAGGCCGAGATTGAGGCTCAGTGCAGAGGTGCAGGGTTCAATCCCCAGTAGAGAGAAGCAAGCCAGCCAGCCTGATGAGTACATATGATTCTACTTAGTTTTTGTTTGTTTGTAGATTCCCTTTATCAGTCAAAGAAATACCTCTGTCCCTAATTTTCTAAGGGTTTTTTTTGTGTGGTTTTTTTTTTTTTTTTTTTTTTTTTTTTGGAGACAGGGTCTTACTTTGTAGTTCTGGCTGGACTTGAACTATGTAGCCCATGTTGACCTCAAACTCACTGTGATTCTCCTTCCCTGGCCTCCCAAGTGTTGGGATTACAGGCATGCACCACTATGCCCGGCTGTTGCTGAGTTTTCATAATGAATATATGTTGAATTTTACCAATTTTTTTCTTTTTGGTATTGCTGAAATGATGAAATAATTCATCTCCTTTATTAGGAAATATACTTATTTTATTTGTTGCATAACTGGAGTAAACCTTACTTGTGATTTATTATCCTTTTAACACATCACTGTATT
Organism: Fukomys damarensis; assembly: GCF_012274545.1. Classification (NCBI taxonomy): domain Eukaryota; kingdom Metazoa; phylum Chordata; class Mammalia; order Rodentia; family Bathyergidae; genus Fukomys; species Fukomys damarensis. The sequence goes on from NW_022900921.1 coordinate 41,576,256, forward strand.
TAATTAGCTAATATCTTTATTAAGAATTTCAGCACCTATATTAATGAGAGAGATTATCTATAATTGTTTTCCGGCTATTATGTCATCAGTTTTTTAATCGCAGGAAGAATAATTGTATAATAATTAAGTCTTTTCATTCCTGTATTTAATATCCCAGTTTAGTTGAGCAAGTTTAAACACATCAAATAATACTCTGTCCTCTTTTCCCCTCCCAGTCCCTCTGTCTAACAGCCATACAACCCTCTACCATCTTCTCCACTGCCACCATAGCTTTTCCTCTTTCATAGATTTTAAGATCAAGATCTAGTGTGCTTTTTTTTCTTTTTTCTTTTTTGGTACTGGGGATTGAACTTGGGTCCTTGCGCTTGCAAGGCTAGTATGATTTTAATTGTGTGTAAACATCTGCAAGTGGAATGTCATTACTAGGATCTAACCAAGGGAAGAAAAATGCCAGTTTTCGTTTAATTTATCTGTGTCTGGTATAGATTGAGGAGGAGTGGGTTAGTTAAGTTGGGTGTGGTGGCAAATACCTGTAACACCAGCGCTCAGAAGGCTGAAGCAGGAGGGTCCCAGTGAATTCGAGGCCAGCCTGGGATACCAAGTAAGAGCCTGTCTCAAAAAAGAAGTATTAGGTTAGTTCAGCAGAAAGCTACTTCCAGGCCCCACGTAGTTGGGTTCCCACAAAGTCCTGAGCAGAATTTCCTGTGAAGTTTTCATGACTGATGTGGCACCTGTGCCTCATTGATGGTGGTCCAGCGTGTGCATTGGTTTGCCCATGGGTTATTAGCTGGTGGCACAGAGAGGTCCAAAGAGCAGGCACCCATTCTAGGAGAGGAGGCTCGGGCTCAGGATGGAAAGGGAGAAGAAGGTTGCTGGCCTTGGCCAGTGTCAGAGGAGGCTGGTGGCACTGACACTCCCAGGCTGCTCCTTGGGCCCCCTGGCCACCCCTTCTCCCTTCCTGTAGAGGAAGCCTGTGCCAGACTCTGGGTCGTGGCCAGGTCCGCCTGCGGCAGGGTGCGCCCCTCACACTTCCACTTCATTTCCCTCTGCGTGGCACACGCTTCAGTGCTGTCCTTATCGTCTCTCGCCTGTGCCTCTTGATCCCTGATTCATGCTAAGTACTGCTGTTGTCTTCCACTGGTGTCCTCCAGGGTATATTAGGTCTCAACCGATTCAGTAGGTAATTTCAGAAACTGTTTGTTTGTTTGCTTGCTTGAGACAAGGTCTCCATATGCAGTTCAGGCTGACCTTGAGCTTACTGTGTAGCTGGGCTACAGTCCTCCTGCCTCAGCCTCCCTAGTACTGAGATTATGACCATGCACTGTCACGCCTACCCAGAAGCTTCTAAAAGAATCTTTCCTTTGATCCCTGTCTCAGTGACAGGAAGATATAGTCAAACTCGAATACATGAAGATTTCCATGGGCAGAAAGAGGGAGGGCACAGGTTAAGAGCTGATGGCGCCTGAGATTGTTCATGTGGTACATAATGAAATAGGAGGTTGCTCCATTTTTTAAAGTGCTTTTAGGCTAGGGATGGAGCTCAAGGTGGAATGCTTTCCCAACGTTCCTGAGGCCCAGGGTTCAATCTCCAGTGCTGCAAAAGAAAAAGAACCAAAAACAAAACTTTTATAGCTGGGTGGTGCACACCTGTAATCCCAGCACTCAGCAGGCTGAGGCAGAAAGGAGCGACATGAGTTTGAGGCCAGCCCAGGCTACAGAGTGGGTTTAAGTCTAGCCTGGAATATATAGCAAGATCCTGTCTCAGAAAACGTAAAGACAGACATACAAAAATCCAAAAAACTTTTTAATGTCCTGGAAAAATACAAAGAATGTGAAATATTTAAGAAACAGGACTGTCTAGGTGATGATCTAATCCATGGTAGGAATATGACACAATTTTACATGTGCATTTTTACTTTAAGACTCCAAAAGTCCTCAGAGTTAATAGTGGTTATCTTTTGTAAGGCAGGGTTATATATATATGGCAAATATCCATACTGTTATTATAAGGTGTCATCAGTTTTTCTTAATGGCAGAAAAAATAATTGTCAGCCCCCCTTTTTTTATTTTTTTTCTTTCCCCCCCCACTTCTTTTTGTTGTGAGGGGTTGAACCCAGGTCTCTCCTGTTCCAAACTTGTGCCCTACAACTGAGCTATACTCACAGTGGGGCAGGATTACAAATGATCTTCATTTCCTTCCTTCTACTTTTATTGCCAGTGTTGAAAAAAAGTCATATAAAAACTAGTAACATGTAAAAATAAAATTAAAAGGAAACTGGGGAGATTAGTGTGCTGGGGAGTTGACCTTAAAGAAATCTGTATATTTTTTAAAAGCCATGGTTATATTGTTCTGCTTTTCTGAAAAGTGTTCTTTTGGGATGCACATTAAAATATTAAATATTTGCAGGTATCATTCACAGTTATGTTGTCAGATAAAATCTGAGCTTTGCTTCAAAATGAGCCTGTGGAGTGAGTGGAGTGAAGAGCAAAATAGATTGGCAGGAGGTGTGGATTACTAACCTAAGGCGACAAGGGTGTAATTACCTGATCCCTCTGCCTTCACACAGGCTTGGTGTTTCCCATGCTAAGAGGAGTAAAGAAGCTCACTGAGCCTTCAGAGGAGAGCTGTTCCCCCCATCTTGGGAAGGACCGGCCTCAGTGTCCCCGTAATCCTTTCGTCAACTTCTCAGAGCCTGGGGTGTCAGGGTAGCAGGATCCTGTTGGGGGAAGAAGTCTCAGCTCCATGCCCCTCATGTGAGGTTGGCTGTGGTTCTCTGTTAGGGCTGCAGGGCATTCTCCTGGGGACACCTCGCCTGCATAGACTGGTTGCCTGGGAGAGGCGGACCATGATGGGGCCATGGATGAGGACAAAGACTGTGGGAGGGG
>NW_022900921.1:41579225-41589336 GCF_012274545.1 Fukomys damarensis
CTCAGCCTCCCCAGTAGCTGGAACCTACATGGTTATTCAAAAGGAAGTTCTCAGATGGGGAGGGGAGGAGGGGGTAAAGGGAGGGCAGAGGTAAGGGGAAAAAAATGAGAATCAAAACTTGTCGTGTAGAGGTACAAGATCCCAACAATGAATGTAACTGTACTGTATCCCTAAAATGTACCAATAAACTCAATTAAAGCTGAAAAAAAAAAGGAAGTTCTCCAAACTTTTAGTCCTCCACCCTATTAGAAAAAAAATTATTTGTTTGCACCCCTATTCATTCAGATATTCTGTGCATGTGCTCCTTTACTGCTATACATTATGAAACAATTTTTTCAAAGAAGATCAAATGGCCATATTTAAATTTCTTGCTAATAATTACTACTTCCTACTATTAGAAAGTCTGTATTCTCTTGAGACACAAAACAGTGTACACTACCAGTGGAATTTGTCACAAATATCTGTGGCTCTAAGCCTGTTTCAGACAGTTTTCTTAATGATTTTTAATTATTCTGGCAGCCACTGACAGCCCGGCCTAGCTGGTGGCTATGTCTCCGTCAGTGGCCGGCAGAGGCTGGCCTTCCTTGCCCTGGCAGCAGGTGTGCAGGTCCCTTTTCTGTGTCCCTTTCTGTCGGGCCACATCTGTTCAGCTTCAAGTGTAGAGCAGGCCCTGTGTGTGCCTTGCAGTGTGCCAGGGCATGGATGGGTGGGGTGACCCTTCCCTTGGGGACTGGTGGGGACATGTGGTGTGGCTGTCACACTGTGTACGTCAGGAGACTTCTCTGTGATTCAAGAAGTAGGCACCCTGAGCATGGGCCGAGCTCCCCTTCAGGGACAGCTGTGCCAGCACCAGTGGGGCTATGGTCCTTGCCGTGTTGGCTGTGTCTTGCTCTGTCCCTGAGTCCTCCCTGTGTGGCCATGCAGGTCTCCGGGAGGCTTTTGCCCTCTGTATTCTTGGTAAGTGGACATAGTGGCCACATCACCATTTCTGTCACCTTTGTGGCTGCCTCCTCTCGTTTCCTCTCTTTTTTTGGGGGGGGCTTTATTCTATTGTTTTTTCCCTTTGTCATTTCTTTCCACTTATTTATTTATTTAGATCTTTGAGATGGGTCTCACTCTGTAGCCCAGGCTGGCCTTGAACTCTCAGTGATCCTCCTGCCTCTGCCTCCCAAGTGCTGGGATTATTGGCATTCACCACCACGCCCAGCTCCTCTTTTCTTACCTTTTAAATACATGCCCCTTCTGGGCGTGGCAGCACACGCCTGTAATCCCAGCACTCCGGAGGCTGAGGCAGGAGGATTGCTGTGTGTTCAAAACCAGCCCGGGCTACATAGTGAGTTCCGTCCAGGTCAATCTCAACTACATAGTGAGACCCTGTCTCACTGTCTCAAAAAACCAAAAATAAATAAATACATACATGCCCCCGCTATGCTATGGTATTTTCATGGGTGGTATCTATCAAATCACTATGCATTGAGTCCCCAATGTATACTTAGCCTCATTTGGGACACTGAGTAACAAATCAGAAACTGCCAAGCCTCACTTCTAGTGAGTGTGCAAGCCCAGCTGCTACCAGGAAGGAATTGGAGGTTTCTGTCACATTTGCCATCCCAGGGACCTTCAGCCCAACAACCCCACCTTTGTAAGTGTTACCATAATCTCAGGCATCAGGCCATTCATGAACATATGGGCTTTTCTTGCTCTATTGTCTGCAGGGACAGAAGGATTGCCTGTGGCCCGTGTGTGCATATGCAAAGGGAAGGGGCCTGACCACCCCAGCCTGTGTCACTGGGGACACCCCAGGGCCAAGCAGGTGGTGTAACAAGGGGCAGGAAGGTGCATGTTGTAAAAGTAAAAAATTAAGTTATACATATATTTTTGTTGACACAAGGTCTCACTATGTTGTCTGGCTGCTCTCAAACTTCTGGCCTCAAGTTATCTTCCTGCTTCAGCCTTACAAATAGCTGAAACTACAGATATGTGCTGCTGTGCCTAGCCAAAAATAATATACTTATGCTAGAAATGTTTAGGAAAGAAGAAATAAAGATTTAACATGGAAGTCATCCATAACAGCCAGGCACAGCGGTGCGTGAAATCCCATTTCTCAGGAAAGGCTAAGGCAGGGAGATTGCCTCAAGTTCAAGGCCAGCCTGGACTACATATTGAGACCTTGCTTGAAAAATAAAAAAAAGGGGGGGGCCGGGATTTATTTAGCTCAGTGGTGCTGCCACCTGCTTCACAAGCAGAAGGTCTCAAGTTCAATCCCTGGTACAAAAAAAAAAAAAAGAAGAAGAAAGAAAAGAAAGTCACCCTTATTATATCGCACCAAAATGTTAATGTTTTGGTCTTTCCCTCCAGGAAGTAATAAAACATCTTGCTTTCCACCTTGCCCATTAAAAGTAGCATTCTTAGCATTTCTGATTATAAAAGTATATAACACTGGGTGTGGCGGTGCATGCCTGTAATCTTAGCACTGGGAAGGCTGAGGTAGGAGGGTCATCAAAAGTTCAAGGCCAGCTGGAATTGAGCTCAGTGGTTCCAGTGCCTACTTTGCAAGGGCAGGGACCCGAGTTCTATCCCTGGTACCAAAAACAAAAAACAAAAGTTCAAGGCCAGCCTGAGCTACACAGCAAGACCCTGTCACAAAATTTAAAAAATTTTTTAAATAGATAAAAGTAAAAAATGGCCAGCCTGAGCTACACAGTGAGACCCTGTCTCAAAAATTTTAAAATTTTTAAATAAAGTTAAAAAATAAAAAATAGTATGTTGAGTATAAAATGCATTCAACACAAGTGAAAAAGGAAAACAATTTAAAAATCAGTGCAAAACTGAGAATTAAAAATAGGGCTGGGGATTTAGCTCAGTGGTTCTGCTGCCTGCCTTGTAAGAGCAAGGACCCAAGTTCCATTCCAGATACAAAAAAAAAAAAAATAAAAAAAAAAAAAAAAAAAAAAAAAAAAAAAAAAAAAAAAATCAGTGCAAAACTAAGAAAAAGGAAAACAGTGATTGTGCTTTCCATACTGTTTTGCAACTTTTTTCTTTACACACACACTGTGAATCACTGCCCCTTTCCATGAGTTTAGGTCTGAGTCAGACTCTTTAGTGGCTGCAGTTCTGCCTCATAAACATCTCCATCCGACCCTTCTGGGCACAGCCCTCTGGCCTCCCTTAGTCCTAAGGTTACCGCCCATGAGCAGAGGGAGTGGCAGAGCTCCGGGTCTTGCATATTGCACGTTGCACATTTTCATGCACTGCTGATTTTAAAAGTTCGAGTGGCTCATGGTGGTGCTGGTTCTTCTGCTAACAAGGGCTGCCAAGCTGGTAAATCTTAGCTAATGTGATCAGTGGAGAAGTTCCTTCCCAGTATTGCAAAAAAGGGGGGAGGGAGTGGTGACAATTAATTTACAAAATTTGTATTTCCGTGGTTTTAATTTGTATATATTTGTGTTTATAATGAAGCTGATGGTTTTTCTAATCAGTTTATGAACATTTATATAAAATAGTATACTGGGCCAAGCATGGTGGTGCACTACAATCCCAGCTACTGTAGAGGCTGATCCAGGATTGCAAGTTCCAGGTCAGCCAAGGGCAATTTAACAAGACTATGTCTCAAATTTAAAAAAAAAAATTTTTTTTTTGAGATAGTGTTTCACTGTGTAGTGCTAGGTGGCCTTGAACTCACTATGTAGTCCAGGCTTGCCTTGAATTCGCCTTGATCCTCCTGCCCCAGCCTGTGAGTGCTGGGATTACCGGTGTGTACCACCATGCCCAACAATAAAAATTTTTAAAAAGGGCTGGGATGTAGCTCAGTGGAAGAGCTCTTGCCTCATGTGCACAAGGCCCTGGGTTCCATCCCAATCTCTAGCAAGGAAAAAAAAGGCCTTGTTTTTTGTTTTTGGTTTTTTTTTTTAAGACCAGGTCTTGCTGTGTAGTTCAGGCTGGCCTTGAACTCTTGGTGATCTTCCTGCTTCAGCACTCCTGAGTGCTGGGATTATAGGAATGCACCACCATGCCTCACTCACAATAGTCTTATATATTACGTTATGTAAAATTAAGGGAACTAGATATGGTGCTGTGTACCTGTAATCTCAACCACTTGGGAGAAGCAGGGCCTTCAGTAGCTCATTTGGTAGAGCAAAGGGCTGTAGTGGACAGACTTTGGCTGAGCCAGGAAAATCCCTTGAGCCCAGGGTTTCAAGGCCAATCTGAGCAACATAGTGAGACCCCACATCAAAAATACATAATAAAAGCCGGGCATGCACACCTGTAATCCCAGCACTCTCAGGAGACTGAGGCAGGAGAGGCAGGAGGATCGCTGTGAGTTCACCTGGGCAACATAGTGAGACCCTGTCTCAAAAAAACAAAAACAAAAAGAAAACAAACATAATAAGGCCACTGCAAGTTTAAGGCCAGTCTGGGCTATATAATGAGTTCAAGACCAGGCTGAACTACATGGTGAGACCTTGTCTCAAAAAACCAAAGCAGTAAAGACAAAAATATAATGAAACAAGGGGCTGGGAATTTAGCTCAGTGGTTCCACTGCCTGCCTTGCAAGTGCAAAGTCCTGAGTTCGACCCCTGGTATAAAAAAAAAAAAAAAAAGAAGCAAGATAAAACCAAGGAGCCCCTCCATATTCCAACTTCAGTCTTGACCTGGGCTGCAGGTGCAGTGTCCTGTGTTCCTGGGTGGCTATGACCTGGGAGCTGTGGCTCTTGGAGGGATGGGAGAACTAGCAGTCTGGTAAGAGATGACCCCTGCAAGACCCCTAGCCCTGCATGGGAGCCCTGTGCTTGCTGTGCCCCTCGGGCCAGGAGTCACAAGGTCCAGACCCAGCAGTCTGGGCCTTCTGTCCTCTGCCTTCTCAGACAGCCTTATCTTTGCTTTCTTTTCTTTTTCTTCTTTTTTCTTTCTTCTTTTTTGAGATAGGGTCTCACTATGTAGCCCAGACTAGCCTTGAACTCAATGTGTAGCCCAGGCTGACCTCAAACTCGCAGTGATCTTCCTGCCTCAGACTCCTGAGTGCTGGGATGCCAGGCGAGTGCAGCCACACCCAGCTCTGCCTTGCTTTCTTGCAGCCTCGGAATCCCTGAGTGACCTGGGCCCAACGTCGTGGGTACCTCCTGCCTGCTGGATACCTAGCCCTGGGCACCTGGCTCTCGCCCAGCCTGGCAGCAGAGCATGCTGACAGCTGCCTCTCTGGGAGGAGGGAGCGTGTGGATGAGCCCTGCGCAGGATCTTTGTGGCTGGCCAGGAGACCAGGGCCTGTGCGTCTGGTCGCTGCCACTCCTGGCTGAGCTAGCACTATTAATAGCCTTCATATCCTGCCCTCCTGAGCCGAGGAGGAGACACAAGGGGTTCAGGGACTACGGAGCGCCCTACTAGCCTAGGTGCGGCTCCCCAGGGCTAGGCACCAGAGCTGTCTCGGGAGTGCAGTCTCTCCTGGGATCCTGGCCGCAGCATAGTGCGTGGCCCTGGGGCCCAGTGGACTTTGACACCCAGCACTCAGAGAGTGTTTCCTTATAGTCCTGGCTGTAAAGAAATTACAAGCAGGAAGAAGCTGGGCACTTGGCCCAAGTAAGCACCATGTAGGCTGGGCCTGGGCTCTCTGGGCCCTGAGATCTCTTTGCTGTATCTGTCAAGGGCTTGGAGACCTGGGCACTGGTTATCTGGCGCTGGTACTCAGAGTTGGGCTGGGGCAGTGAGTCCTTGCGGGCACCCAGGGCAGCAGCAGAGCCCAGGGCAGGAGCTGCAGGGTTACTGGGTGGGGTACTCTGTGCCCTCCGTGCCCCCTGATTGGTCACCTGTCCCAGGTGGGGTGGAGTCCCCTGATGAAAGGAGACACTCCCCCAGATCAGCCAAGTGTGGTGAGGGTACCAAATACCACCCCCAGTGGAAGACAGTGGGCAGCGGGGTTCCAGGTTCCCCTCCTGGGGTCCCCTTCACCAATTTCCCAGTTAGAACAGCACTTGATTTTAAGCTCAGGACCCTGGGATGTTTAAAAAAGTAATTTCAATGTATATGTTTCTGTGGTTCTAAACTTAATGCAATTGACAATGGAAATGTGGAATTTCTAAATAGAAAAACATAAAAAAGAAAACAAATTCTATCCTCAGACCTTCACATGTGTTATACCATAGGAAATTGCTGGCTTTGGTAAGAAATAATTGAATATCAGCAACTTCATATGGCTCAAACAAATATTAATATTTGCTATATTTTCTCAGTTGGTTTCTGTGAATAAGGTCTACTTTGGAAAATGTGGAACCAGGCATGGTGGGTGGTGCATACCTCTTATCCCAGTACTCTGGGAGGCTGAGGCAGGAGGATTATAAAATTCAAGCCTAACTTGGGCAATTTAGTGACTTAATGAGACCCTTTCTCAAAATAAAAAAGTTAAAAAGGACTGATGATGCAGCTCAGTGCAAAAGCCCTGGGTTCAATCCGCAGTACTGAAAAGGAAGGAAAGAATGAAGGAAGGAAGTTTTTTCAGCTGTAGGTATATTTACTTCAATTTTCATGCTTCATTTCTCACCCCCACTACCCTAAAAATCCAGTTATCCAGTTGAATGGACAATAAAATAGCTACTTAAAATAAAACTTTAAGCTGGGTGTGGTGGCTCACACCTGTAATCCCAGCACTCGGGAGGCTGAGGCTGGAGGATCGCTGTGAATTCGAGACCATCCTGGGCTACGTAGTGAGTATCAGGTCAATCTCAACTGCATAGTGAGACCCTGTCTCAAAAAGACAAATAAATAAATAAATAAATATAAAATTTTAAGTTGAGATTGGAGTTCATATGACAGTTGTAGCCTGGTAGGGTGGCACACACCCATAATCCCAGTACTCTGGGAGTCTTGAGTCAGGAGATGGTGAATTTGAGCCCATCCTAGACAGTGACTTAGTGAGACCTTTTTTCAAAATAATTTTTTAAAAAATAGGCTGGGGTTGTAGCTTAGTGTGAAGACCCTGGGTTCAGTCCCCAGTCCTGAAGAAGAAAATCACAAAGTCAAGTCCTGTGTCAACCTACTTATTTCATTATTGACGTGTGCGTGTGCGCATGCGAGTGTGTGTGTGTGTGTGTGTTGCTAGGTATCTAACCCAGGGCCTTACTCATGCATGCTAGGCAAGTTCCCTATCACTGAGCTGCATCCCCACCTTTGACCTATTTAAGTGATAGATCAGTAGAAGTAACTTGTGAATTTTCCCAGGGGAGAGAGGTGCTGGTTAGTGGTCATCCAAGACCCTCTGCACTGGAGGTGCAAGGGAGAGGAAGGTTCTACCCTCTGTGCAGCAAACCAAAGAGAGGCAAGCAGTCCAGGAGCCCACGGCTGGCCCAACAGAGGGTGACCAACTGGCCCCTGAGGCAGGACCTTTGTGGGGCCCCACTGGCCAGCCACCAGCAGCACCAGCATCGGAAGCTCTTAGCGCATGCCAGAGGGAAGATGTGCAGTGCTGCACACCGGCTCTGGTCACATAGGTGGTTGTCACTAGAGGGCGCCCGTGTGCAGTGGTGAAGCCCACAACCAGGCTGAGGTGGGAAGCGCAGAGGGTCTTTGCTGTTATAGAGACTACTGCCAGTTTCCCTCTGTCTCTTAGTTTTTTCTCATTTTTCCAGTGCTGAGACAGAACCCTGGGTGTCCCAAATGCTAACGAATGCTCTGTTACTGAGCCATAACCAGCCCTTCAGTTTGGGGTTTTTTTTTTAAATACTGCTTCATTATTCAGAGAATGTTAGCTTCTGTAATCAAACCCATAGAGCTGAGACTATATTACTGAATACAGTGTGTTACCACTGTACGAGTGGAACCAAATGAAGTTTAATGTTTCTGTACAGTGCCAGCTCAACACGGTAAACTAAGATACTTTCTCCAAAGTTGACTGCATACCTAAAGTTTCCTGTATACACACACACAAACATACATGGTAGCAGTGTGTTATGCATTACTAGTAGCAACAGTTTTTTCAAGCTTTTCAGTCATCTGAACAAAATAGTAAATACATCCACATATTCCATTGTTTTAAAAAAGTTGAGCATGGTGGTGGACTCTTGTAATCTCAGCACTAGGGAGGCTGAGTCAGGAGGATAACCAAGAGTTTGAGGCCATCCTAGTCTACATAATGAATTCAAGGCCAGCCTAAACTACATAGTGAGACTCTGTGTCTAGAAAGAAATTTATTTATTTGCTTTAAAAAAGAAAAAAACCCTAGAAATCAGCAAAGTTATCAAGATATGGTAGCATGTGCCTGTCACCCCAGCACTCTGGGAGGCTGAGCCAAAAGCACAGCAAATTCCAGCCCAGTTGGGCAACTTAGTGACTTAGTAAGACCCTGTCTCAAGACGAATGAAAAAGAGGGCTGGAAATGTAGCTCAAAGTGAGGCCCTGAGTTCAACCCCCAATAATGATGAAATTAAAACATGCCCATTGGGTAGATCAGCATAGCACAGTGTTGAGAGGGAAGCTGGGCCTCCCATCTGGACTCTGGACCCCAAGGTGACCCTGTCACTACTCACAGCTGTCCCATCCCATACCTTTGTTCACATAACTTGCACCTCTGAGCATATCTGGGCCTCATCCCACCTCTGTCCACCCAGCTCTTCCACATTCCACCCCACCAGGCCTTGGCTTTGTGGCTGTTGATCTGGGAAGTTTCTGGCCTGGGTCGTTAGGAAGGTTGCCTGGCCCAGACCCAAAGTGAAACCTTGTCTCCAAAAGAAAGGGGGGGGTGGAAGAAGGTGGCTGTGTCCCATTTTTTTCCTGCCTCAGCCTCCCAAGTGCTGGGACTGTAGGTGTGCATCACCACACCGCACTTGTATCCTTGTACTTTTGTGATGGCTGTATCTCTGTAGGATAAATTCCTAGAAGTAGAATTTCCAAGTCCAGGCTGGGCATGGTGGCAGACACCTGCCATAGCACTGTGAGAGACTGAGGCAAGAAGATCAAAGGCATGTTCAAGCCCAGCCTACCTGTGCAACTTAACTGACTTAGAGCCTGGCTCAAAGTCAGAAATAGTTTTAAAAGGTAGAGGGCTGAGTTGTAGCTTCGTGCAGAGGGCTTGGGTTCAATTACACATACTCACACGCACAAACACGAATTTCCAAGTCCAAAGTTCAGGGCCCTGATTTTGAGATCCTACACCACTGGCCTCCTGGCCTGTGCCTTTACTGCCCTCCTCCCAACACTGAGCATCTCCAGAAGGGTTTTTGGGGCATGCCATCCCAGAAGGTGCAAAGCTGCCTTTCATTCCTTGTCTAGTTTGGTGACTGGTCTCCCTGGTCTCTGAGGACTCCTGTATGGCCAGTCGCCAGCAGGGCATAGACGCCTGTGTGTATTGCGGAGGCTGAGTGTGTGTGAACGACTCTTCCAGAGAGTCCTTGTCTGCTGTGTGTGGGCTGTGCCAGGGCCATTTTTGCTTTTCTCCTGACATGCTTAGAAAGTGCTCTCTGTCCTCCCTGGGGCCCTGAGGCTGGTGGCTCTGTGGCTGTAAGGACCTGGAGTACCCCACTCCCAAGGGTGTTTTGAAGGAGCCCTGGTCGTTACAGCAAGCCCTAAACCTTAGCTCAGGATGGGGAAGCCACATAGGAAACCTACCATAACTGTCCCTGACCCCATGGCCCTTCCCCATGTCCCCGTGTGTGGGGTACACAGTCCCATACCCACTTGGCTGACCACCTGTTGTTGCTTCTGGGGGCTGGACACTTGACAGCAGGGTGGGACAGCTCTGCAAGCCCAAAGAGATTCTAACTGCTGTCGGGTCATTTGCTAGGAGCCTTGGGGACCCAGAGTCCATGCTGTGGGCAGTGTGGGATCCCTGCTAATGTGGGGGGGCCTTTCTGGGACTGAGCCTCCCGGCCCAAGGCCTGGTGCACAGCACTGGCCCTCTGTTCAGTTAGCACATAGAGGCTGGCCAGAAAACAAACACACACACACAATGTGTGTTTAAATTTTAAAATACATTACAGTAAAAAAGACTACTGCCGATCCGCCCTCAAAGTGTTCCCTCTTGGGCTGGGGATTTAGCTCGGTGTTTCCACCGCCTACCTTGCAAGCGCAAGGACCTGAGTTCCATCCCCAGTACCAAAAAAAAAAAAAAAAAAAAAAAAAAAAAAAA
>NW_022900921.1:41589888-41602148 GCF_012274545.1 Fukomys damarensis
AAAAAAAAAAAAAAAAAAAAAAAAAAAAAAAAAAAAACAGTTCCCTTTTGCTTCAAACCCACTTATCCCATGGTTCTTGCCACTTTCTGAAGCAGCTCTGGAAGTCCTCTTTTGTGAGGGTCATACAAGGTGAGATTTTTTAAAACTACAGTGAATGCTGCTGCTGCTCAGTGCCATCTGTAGAAAGGCAGCTCATAAACACATCCTGCTGTGTCCTCATCCACCTCATTTGCCAGACCTGCCACCGTGTGACTTCCGGCACTTTCTCAGAGTCAAAATGATCGTGAAGGGGAAACATGTTGAATCAACTGAGGACATGGAGGCAACCACAACAGCACAACTAAAGATACTCAAAAAGGACTTCTGGAAGTGCTTCTAGAAAGTGGCAAAAGGGCCAGGGATTTAGCTCAGTGGTTCCACTGCCTGCCTCGCAAGCACAAGGACCCAAGTTTGACCCCAGTACAAAGAAAATATATACTTTGAGTCTTCCTTTGCATAAAAGCAATATCTGTTTGTAGTAGGAACAACAGAAAAAGGAAAAAGCCGCCCATAACTCCGCCCCAGGGACCTAAATATATTGCCATTCAGTGGTGGGGTCTCCTGCTCAGCCCCTCGGCTGACTGTACACTGTCCCCACAGGGAAGTCGCACCTGGCCATCGTACAGAAGGTGAACAACGAGGGCGAGGGTGACCCCTTCTACGAGGTGCTGGGCCTGGTCACCCTGGAGGACGTCATTGAGGAAATCATCAAGTGTGAGATCCTGGACGAGTCCGACATGTACAGTGAGTTCTACCCTCTCCATGGCCCTGGACCCCTCCCTAGCTCCCATCAGAAGTCAGTGTCCCTAGGTGCAAAGGCTGGGTCCGGGGACATGGAGGAGAGGGAGAAGGCTGCTCACCCCATCGTTCCCCCAGCAGAGCTGGGAGCTGTGTCAGGGCACAGTATCCTCAGGTCCAGTCCTTGCTCTAGCAGCTGACAACCGGAGCCGGAAACGGGTGTCTGAGAAGAACAAGCGCGACTTCTCTGCATTCAAGGATGCTGACAATGAACTCAAAGTCAAAATCTCACCCCAGCTCCTCCTGGCTGCTCACCGCTTCCTGTCCACAGGTAAGAGGCAGCTGAGGACCTCCTGTTGCTGGTGAGAGGTGTCCAGGAGGAGAAGACTGGGCCTCTAGGGCCTTCCCTCTGGGGAGAGGGACCAGATGCCTCTCTCTGGACTAGCTATTTGCTTGCTATTATGGGCTGTTGGTATGAATGTCTGGGGTCAGATAAGTTAGTTTTGAAAATAATCACTGGGAATCTGGATGTGGTGGCACAGTCCTGTAATCCCAGCACTTGGGAGGCTGAGGCAGGAGGATCGCTGCAAGTTCAAGGCCAACCTGGGCAATATAGTGAGTTCAATACCACTCTGAAGTACATATTGAAACTGTTTCAAAAAACAGAAAGAAAGACAAATAGACAGACGGACAGACAGATGGGCACTGGGCTCCTAAGCACCCCAAGCCCATCCCCAGTGTGGACCAGTAAGAAGAGGCTTGCATGGGACAGCATGCACCTGTCCCACTCACTGGCCTGCAGAGCCTGAGTTCCCTTTGCCTGTGTCCTGCCTCTCACAGGAATGGATCTCTATATCAAAGACAATTTTCTCTTCCCACCCCAATTCCAAGTCCCTCCCCCCAGAGAGAAACCAGGGTGACAGTTTAGAAAAATACCTGCTGAGCCCCCAGGCATGTTGGTGCATTATCTGTAATCCTGGCCCTGAGGAGGCTGAGACAGGAGAATCATTGTGAATTTGAGGCCAGCCTGGGCTCCATAGTGAATTCAAGACCAGCCTGGAATACACAGCAAGACCCTGTCTCAAAAAAGGAAAGGGAAGGGGAAGGAAAGGAACGGAAAACCCCTGCCTACACTTCTTACACCCTGGGCCAGTGTCCTTCGCTGCCCTTGCTGCAGGTGCAGTGCTGCCCGTTGTCATCCTGCTGGGGCATCGATGTTGATGAGGGTGCTGTGGCAGTGGTTATAGGACATCCGCAAGCATGTTCCACATGCCAAGAACGCATCCTGCTGTAACCTCTCATGGACGCTGTGAGGTTCCCATCCATTTCACAGATGAGAGCCTGAGGCGAGTCCAGCACTTGCCAGAATCACAGGCTGTCAGTACAGAGCCGCTCCAAGCCCAGGCAGTCACAGACCCGGGTCCCAGCTGTCAGAGCCACCCTGCAGGGAAGGCATCCCCCGCAGGCCAGGACGACCACCTGGGCCCGAGTGACGTGCCCTCCCTCCTGCAGAGGTGCCCCAGTTCATCCCCTCGCTGATGTCGGAGAAGATCCTGCTGCGGCTGCTCAAGTACCCTGACGTCATTCAGGAGCTGAAGTTTGATGAGCACAACAAGCACTGTGCCCGCCACTCCCTGTACACGCGGAACAAGCCAGCTGACTACTTCGTGCTCATCCTGCAGGTGCGCGGTGCCCGCCCAGCCTCCCTGTCCCCCCAGCATCACCTGGCCTTGACCCTGCCGTGACCCTGCCGTGTTCTTTCAGGGCAAGGTAGAGGTGGAGGCAGGGAAGGAGAACATGAAGTTTGAGACGGGTGCCTTCTCCTACTACGGGACCATGGCCCTGTCCTCGGTCCCCCCTGGTGAGTCCTCTGCCCTGCGCCCAGGAGGGCAGTTGGGTGTCCAGGGGGTGTGTGGCTGGGGGCGGGGCAGCCAGACCTGGAGGAGTGGAAGGGGACTGAGCCCAGCGTGGGCAGCGGAAGCTGTGCCCTGAGGCGGTGAGGGCCTGCTGTGGGGAAGGTTGTGCCACTGAGAGGCACTGGCATCCGGCTGTCACAGGAAGTAGGACGCAGGCGGCAGCCCCCTGTGAGATTAGGATGAGCCAGCAGGGCCAGTCAGCCCCAGGCCCTACTGCTACAGCATAGGGACAGGGACAGAACAGGAGGCAGCAGGGCCACAGCCTGCCTGCTGGGGTATGTGGCAGGTAACTTTGGTCTGGGGTCTCAGCCATGTGCCTTGGAGGCTGAGCGGGGACTGGGCTCAGCCAATGCCTGTTAGGGCCCAGAGAAGAACGCTGTGGTGCCCTCTGCCTCTGCAGTCCTGGTGGCTTAAGTGGCACCCAGCTGGCTTGGTGCCTCCCGTGAACCCCCTGGGAAGGAGAACAGCGCCCCTTTGGTGCTTGGCTTGCCTGCTCCGTCTGTTACTGTCCCTTGACCAGAAAGGCCCCATGAGGGCTGCCATGGTGCCATGAGCTTCCATGCTGCACCTCTCCATAAGGATAAGTCCGGTGTTGCAGATACCTGGGGTGGGGTCAGATGTGGCTCCCCTGGGAACTCAGGGACAGGTGGATGTTGCCCAGATGCTCCTGGCCAGAGAACACTTGCCTACCACCTGACTGGTTTGGAAGGGCTTTGGGGGAAAGATGTCCCCCAGTGCTGCCTCCGCTTGGGGCCTGGGCTCTGTCCCTGCACCCCTCGCCCTCAGATGCCCCTTGCAAAGTGGCAAGTAGCAGCAGTGACTGCCCATCTCCTTACCCTGCTCAAGGGTGGCTGTGTCCTTATCCTGTGGCCCAGTCTTGCCTCCCACCCACCCAGGCTCTGACCTCCTCCTCTTCTGCTCCAGCACCTTCCACTCTGGTCGGGTGTCCGCCTGGCAAGCGGAACTCCCTGCTGTCCTGGCTCGCAGGTAACAGGCATGCTGGGGAAGTTGACACTGCCACCTTCCGTCCAAGCCATGCTCTGCAGCCCCATTAACCTTGCCCCACAGACCTGGGGCTCCCGCTGGGTAGGCTTGCGGGCTGGCATGATTGGTTTGTCTTCTTGGCCCAGGGCCCAGTTTCAGGGTGTGTTGCTGCATTCTGGAATGGCTTATCCAGAGGTCCTTCATTCCTGGAGAAGGTGTGGACACGCACACCCCCTGGACAGAAAGATACCCAGAGGGTAGGAGGGGAGCACAGGTGAGGGAAGCCAGCTCGTCAGAACTGCTAGCCCAGCCACCCACCAGCCCTGGCACATGGATGTCATCGCATCTGTGTCCTAAAACCTTCCTGCCGGTTCCCACTGTAGCTGAGGTCTGTCTGTCCCTTCAGGGTGGGGAAGGCAGGTAGAGGCACAGCCCCAGAAACGTGACCTGACTCCTCCTGGCTTGGCCTCCTCATCTGGAGTCAACACTGGACTGGGGTCGGAGTGCTGTAAGGAGCAGTAAGTGACAGAACTGGGGACACAGGTGTGCTTAGAGCTCAACTCCTATGATTCCTTTCTTTTCTTTTTGGTGTGGTTTGAAATAGTGTCTCTCTGTGTAGCCCAGGCTGGCCTTGAACTCACTATGTAGCCCAGGCTGGCCTTGAACTTTTGGCAGTCCTCTTCCCTCTGAAGTGCTGGAGTTATAGGTGTGTGCTGTCATCCCTGGCAATTCTTATGATTTCTGTCTTTTCTGTTATAATATACAGTGTAGCCTTACAGTCACAAATCACATGATGTTTCTGTCCGGGGCTGGGTTCCATTCCTGTTACTCAGAAGCCCAGGGACAGTGCAGAACAGACACATTCAGGTTGAGGCCACCTGGCCTCCTGCATCCCCCCGGCACAGAGGGGCCCTCATCGCTGTGCCCTGGGCTGCAGAGCCCCGCCTGGATGGAGTGTCTGAGCTCCTTGGTCCTAGCAGTTCTACAGCCCATCGCCTTAGTCGCCTTCCAGCTCATCTTGGTGTGGTTGAGTTTTTCCTCCTTTTTGTCCCTCTGGTACAGGGGGTGGAACCCAGAGCCAGAGCTGCACCTTTGAATTTGAGACAGAGTCTTGCTAAGTTGCCCAGGCTAGCTCCAGCTTTCAATCCTCCAGCCTCAGCCTCCCAGAGAGCTGGGATGACAGGCATGTGCCATTCTGCTTAATGTCCCAAAGCATACTGCACTATTTTGACCTTCTGTTTCACAAATAATAAATGAAAAGGTGACTTGGAAGAAGTCACCCACTGTCCTCTTCAAACTCCACTGGTGAGACTGCAGATTGCCTGCCTCTTATCTCACAGATGGCCAAGAAGCTGTGCACCCCAGCTTGGAATCCTATCGCTTTTAACTAATACGGGAAAAGACATGCTTTTCCACAAACCTCCTTGTCAGCACACGCAGAGTTCCTTACCGATTCTCTGCTTCATTAGTATTTGTTGGAGGAGTCTTTATTATAGATGACAGTCTGACTTTTAAAGACTTAATTCAAAACACTTTTCTGTGTTTAAGATTATGCCCTTGCCAGGCATGTTGGTGCATACCTCTGATCCTAGCACTTGGGAAGTTGAGGCAGGAAGGTCACCCTGAGTTTGTGGTCAGCCTGAACTACACAGTAAGACCCTGTCTCAAAAAAACAGAAAAATCTATCTGTGATGATGCACACCTATAATCCCAGCATGTGCGAGGCTGAGGCAGGAAGATCACTGTAAATTGGTGGCTACATAGTGAGACCTGTCTCACCCCCACAAAACAACAACAACAACAACAACAAAAAAAAAAAAACCCACAACGACAACAAAACCCAACCAAACTAGAAAAAAGAGGGGAAAAAAATGGATATTTTCAGAAATAAGATTACCAACTAAAATGACCCTATTTTTTGTTATATTTATTGCTTTGTTTAAATCATAAAAGTAACAAGTTATTCGGAAAACAGGAAACTGAAAAGTCTTGAGAAAATTAAAAAGCACCACAATGTCATTGTTCAGGGACAGTATTTTGCTGTCTGTCTCTCTAGAGCCCTGTTTTAACAGGTCAGCTCACTCACTGTGTTGGTTTTAAATTCAGCTCCCTGGGTCAGGAGTGCAGCTTCAGTTGCCTGGCACTTTCTCTGCCTACATGAAGCCCTGGGTTCAGTCCCTAGCACTGCAAAAGTGAAACAAGTAAATAAGTAAATTCATTTCCCATTCCTAGAGTGTAAGCACTAACTACAAGCATCCCGTTGTTCAGGTAATTAATGTGGAATGCTAAATGATATCCCTAATGTTTGTGGGATCTGTTTTTTCCTTCTAGAACCTAGTGAGAGGAACCCCTAAGTTGGCTGCTTTCACAAGCCCTTCTGATGATCCTCGACTTCCTACTGGGGTGTGACCACAGCCCAACTGTAGAACAGCCAGACTATGTTTTCCAGGTTTTATAAACGAAAGGAAAAGTGTTGCTCAGGCTCCAGATAAGGCATTACTAAATTTGGCCAGCAGTGGTGAAAAGTCTGGAGGTCATTGAATCTCTGGGTTCAGCACATTTGCTGTCTCTGCTGAGTTGTTAGAATAGCTAACTTAGTAGTTGGCACCTTCCGTAGTTAACTAAAGCAAATCAGCTGGATGCACTTCCTGTTGGTTTAAACAAGCCTGCATAAGCCGGGCGTGGTGGCACACGCCTGTAATCCCGGTACGGGAGGCTGAGGCAGGAGGATCTCTGTGAGTTCTAGACCAGCCTGGGATACATAGTGAGTTCCAGGTCAGTCTCAACTACATAGTGAGACCCTGTCTCAAAAAACCAAAACCCCAAATAAATAAATAAATAAACAAGCCTGCATGGCCTCACAATTAACTTCTTTGTGTACCTCATTGTTCCGCTTCTCAAAACTCAGAGCCCTGGCATTCAGGCCCTGGGCACTTTTTCTCTTCCTCCTCTGAACTTGAGTCACACTGTCATGGTCCGTGGTCTAGAGGCCTGCTGTTGCTGTTGCTGTCACTGGTGGCCAGGAGAGGCTGTGCCAGCCCCACCCCTGGGGTGCTATGAGATGGCCCGCTGCCTCTCCAGCCTATCACTCAGAGGAGTGGAGACTGAGTTCCCTACACTTAAGCGCACCCTGTGAGGACACTGAGGGTGTGACAGGTGCATGGTGTTTACGGGGAGACAGTGCAGACTGCATACTCTTCCTTTTGTGATGCTTTTTTTTTTAATGTACAGTTGTGTCCCATGAGACCAGTACAGTGGCTTGTCTGTCATGTGAGAGTAATCATGGTGTCACCATGACTGATGAGTCCTTGGGGTTAAATGAGGGGTTTTATAGCCAGCTGCTGTCCGTGTCTTTGGTTAACTTTCTGGTTGCATGGTTGGTTTTGGTGGCTGTTTTAATCCTCGTTGCACGACACTGAGACATGCTGATCGTCTGCCCTGAGGAGGTGAGATCTTGCAGATAGAGCTTCCATGTACTTCTCTGTCCCTGAGAACCACGTCCTGCTCCTGGCAGGGGCACACACACAGGGCTGAGGTCAGGCAGGAGCCTGATAGGGGGACACTGGGGGCTCTAGCCTGAAGGACTCTGCTGTCCCACAGACCGCTCCCCGGCCCACCCCACCCAGCTCAGCCGCTCAGCTTCCCTCAGCTACCCGGACCACAGCACGGATGCGTCCCCCACCACCATGCTGACAGGCAGCAGCAACCAGCTGACCGCCTGTGTACTGAGCCAGTACATCTCAGACTTCAGCGTCCGGGCGCTCACAGACCTGCAGTACATCAAGGTGAGCTACTTTGGCCTCAGGCCAGCAAGCCCCTCGTTCTTTGTTTGTTTGTTGAGACAATGTCTTGCTATGTAGTCTAGACTGGCATGGAACTCATGGCAGTCCTCCTGCCTCAGCCTCCCAAGGGCTGGGATTACAGGCTTATCTCGCTCTTTCTAAGGTTTCTGTAGGCCCCAACTGTTACCCTGCACCGCAGGCCAGTGTAGGGGTCCCCATACACTCATCATTGCCTCCCCCCACCACAGATCACTAGGCAGCAGTACCAGAATGGGCTCCTAGCCTCCCGCATGGAGAACAGCCCTCAGTTTCCCCTGGACGGCTGCACCACATGCGTGGAGAACTCCTCGGAGAAGCCAGAGCTGCCTGTGGTGGACGAGACCACCACTCTTCTCAACGAGCGCAACTCCTTGATACACAGAGCCTCCCCAGAGAATGCCATCTGACAGGAGGGCCCGGGGTCCCCCACCACCCCACGGGGGCCTCCCAGTGGGCCCACACAAAGAGGGAGCCTGTCAGGCTAGAAGGGGTATGGCTAGATGGCCTGTGACTGGACAGCTGACAGCCCCCATGGGACCTCCAGGCAGCTCCAAGGGCAGCTGCCCAGCCCCCAGACCAACATGACCATGGGGAAGCTCCGTGAGCAAAGGCTGTTTTTCAGAGACAATTTCTAAACTAGGCGCATTGCTTCTCTTTTTAAATGTCATTTTGGGAAGGGAAGACAGGGTTAAGGAACTTTATGTAAAATAATTTTTTTTTCCAAAAGAAACTCCAGAAGGGGGAGCATTCCTCACCCCAGGAAGCAATAGCCATAATTGGCTTCCAGCCACACACACCCTGTAGCCCTGTCCCTGGCTTCGGAGCCTATCCCTCTCCTGTGGCAGGGCCCAGCACCCAGGGAAGGCTGGCTCTGGGGAGGCCAGGGACCAAAGGCATCACGGAGACCTGGGTAGCTGTGACCAGGGCCCGAGAACTCTCTAGACCCCAGAAGCTTCTGGAACTCCTGTGTCGACCCCCTGGGGAATCCCCACCCATCGCCTTTCTGAAAGCTCCCCCTTTATGCCAGGGCTAACTCAGGGTGTCAGGCAGGATCTCTGGTTACCTACTCCCCACATCCTGCCCTCCTGTACCAAAAGCATCCCCCTCCATGGGGAGGGTTTCTGGGTGAGAGGTGACCTGCCTGGGGTCCACCTTTTGGTTTCTGGGGTACACTTGGTCATACTTGGCATCTGCTTGTTAGTGGCTACTGCTGCTAATTTCAACCACACCCACAAGGAGAGTCAAGGCTCAGTAGAGCCACCAGAGCCTGCTTTCAGACTCTCATCCTTATCCCCAAGCCCCAGTCCCTCTTGAGGTCTGGGGACAAGAGGACATGTTAGAAGCCACCTAAGCCCATTCTTTATGTCCTTCCTTTGGTGGCTGGCAGAGGCCCAACCTCACAGAGCCTAGGAAAGGAGGCAAGGGAGACCCTGCCGGCTTCCACCTGAGTGACATTTCTCTACTCCTTTCCTCGGCTAGTAGAATCCTGTCATCCCAAGGGCTCTGCTCTCCCGATGCCCAGACAACCCTAATTCCTGCAACAGGGGATGCCATGCCTCAAGCGCACCTGCCCCTGGCCAGACCAAGGCCTTCCCCATTTGAGAGCCTAAAGAGAAGGGGATGGCGTCCGCGGGTCCTCAAGCATCAGGGAGAGACGCCAGCCTGGAGACCTCTTAGGAAGCCCTTAGTTTTCCACAAGAACGGCTTCCTCTTGAATCCCACAGGAGCTGGCAGGTCCGTGATCCTGAGAGTCCTGTGTGCCAGGTGGAAACCACACCGGCCCAAACCTCATGGGCGTGGGAGGAAGGCAGCAGGCGCACACACTCCCACAGCTACCTCTTTGCACACGCATTCACCACCAACAGACTGGTCCCTCGCCCTCCCTCCCCCTACTTATAATCACTTCTTCCAGAGGCTCATGATTATTTCCAAATATTACTGGTCCGATAACTTCCTCCTCCCAGTACCGTTGTTCACTTCCTGTTCCATCCTTGGGTTCCTGGGCTGAGCCATACCCAGAACTGGCCCGCTGCTCATGTCTTCCTGCCTAAGGGGGACCTTTGTAAATGGCATCCAAATGGGTAGGCAAGTCATAGCCACCATAGCAAATGACTCCTATTTATTTTGCATAAGATTTTAATTTGTATATTTTTGTGATTTATTTTGGCATTGTTATGAGTTTGACTCTCGGGGAGTTTTCTTGTTATGACTCTTGTGTCTTTTGTCACAAAACTGATAATATTTGCTAAACAATACATGGAGTTTATTTTTGATTGGTAATAAAAAATGAAATATGTATAAGTCTCGGTGAGTCTGCAGGTTGTGTTGGAGTTCCATCCATATTCACTGTGGTAGAAATAGATGTGACTGTGACTGGCTGTCACTTTATGACAGGACAAGGGGTAATGAAGTCTTCTGAGACCATTTAGCAGTGAAATGCAGGCAGAACCGCAATTTACAAAATATATATAATCAAGATTGTTGTTGCAGGAGTTGGAAAGTAGTGGCCACTAGCAGACAGCACATGTATTTTGCTGCCACTTGCACAGACCTAGAAACTGGATGTTGTAAGCTTTGGCCAGCAGGGACATAAAGACACAAATGATCCCCTCTCCTCTTTGGGGGTGAGGGGTAAACAGATTGGATACAGCAGTCAGATCCTATTGCTTGGAAGCATGTGGTCTTGGCCATACCCCTGCACTGTGTGGTTTTCTACCTGGCCTTTTCTCTATATACTTACTACTGGATACTAAAATAGAGACTGGTGTGTTTTCTGATGTCCCAGCACTAGAATCTCAGCATGAACTTTATCTCATTCCGAGCATAGTCCCCACACTAGAACAGCACCAAGCACGTTGGAGGCAGTTAACGCAGGAAATACCTGTTGCGTTATTGGGTGTTGAGCTGCGGGCGAACACACAGTTCCCACGACCTTAACCCAGTCTAGTCAGGATGGCTAAGGAAGATCAACTGGAGGAAGGGGCACTTCAGGCTAAGCAGGGGTTGGCTAGTGAGATTACAGCCAGTAGCTCAAAAATAAATACCTAAACCGAGCACAGAGGTGCACACCTATAATTCCAGTACTCAGGAGGCTGAGGCAGGAGGATCATTGCAAGTTTGAGGCCAGTCTGGGGTCCACTATGAGTTCAAGGCCAGCTTGGAATACAATGCGAGACCCTGTCTCCAGAAACAAAAATGACAAAAAGAAACTTGTCAAAGGTGAGAGAATCCGTGCGTCTCTGAATCCATGGTGAGTCTCGACTTCCTGTCCTCTGGGACTGTTTTTTGCTGGGATGTGACTTTTCAGGCACATGCTTATTTTGGGCACATCATCCCTTTGGTGTTACTGCCAGCATTTTATCTTGACTGGGAGACATAGAGGCAAGAGGGCAGGGGTGGAGTCCAGTACAAGAGATAGTTTTTCCCTCCCAGGTGCCAAACCAGTGGAGAGCCCAAGGCTGTCTATTGATTTTGTTGGTCTTTCATTGTCATTTTCCAGAGGGAGGCAGCATCTGGATAATAAAATCTGAAAAGCATGGAGGTGCAGTTGGTTGACTTGGTCGATACAAACCTGAGTTTATAAGGTTGAAGACATCATAATCACATTTTTTTTTGGTACTGAGCATCGAACTCAGGTCCTGTGCTTGTGAGACAGGCAGCGGAACCACTGAGTTAAATCACCATCTCCAATAATCACCTTTTAAAGAGTTTTTCACAAGATATTTTTTCCTTTGGTCATTTGCCGTGGGGTTACTCATTTTTGCACATCATTTTCCATGTGTTTTACTTGTGGCATAGTGGTTTTTTGTTTGCTTTTGTTTTGTTTTGCAGGACTGGGGATTGAACCCAGGCCTTCACACAAAGTTATATCCTCAGCCCTTTAGAAAAAAATTTTTGCGCGGGTGTGTGTGTGTGAGAGAGAGAGAGAGAGACAGACAGACAGACAGACAGACAGGGTTTCTCTATGTAATCGAGGCTGGTCTCCAACGGGTGGCCTCAATCTCCCAAGTACTGGGATTACAGGTGTGCGCCACCACGTCTGGCAGAAGTTTTTTTGTTTTTAAGACTGAGTCTTCCTATAGTGCCAGGCTGGGCTCAAGTTGTGATCTTTCTGCTTCTGCTTCCCAGGGTGCTGGAATTAAATATCCTCTTGAAGCACCTGTATATATGAAGTCTTAGTCTACTTGCTCTAGAACTTTGAAAAACATTTAAAATGTAGAGGGAAAAAATGTACAGAAAAATACAAAAGCCATGTAATCCGACACATTTAGAAAGGCCTTGTTAGCAGCTGACCTATTTCCTTCTCATCACAGGTCACACTCCACAGTAAGGAACACCCCATACTGTTTTCTAAATAACCACAGCGGGGACCCTCCTGAATAGCTCTGGTTGCCCCCCCCACACCAAGGAATCCTCCAAGGAGCGAGTTAGCGCATCCAGAACCCCTGCCGGCTGCCTTGTGTGGCGGGGTAGTGGGTCGCGGCTGGACCCAGAACCCAAGCGGAGTGCACTCCTCTCCCGGAAGGTATTAATCACACGAAGCAGAGCCAGGATCCAGCAAGCTATTCGTGCCTTGCCCGTGTGCAGGGGTGTCCATGTAGAGACCACCGTTCCTTGACGGCAGGAGCTGGATCTCGACGTCCCAGACCTAAATTTTAGCTTGGGACGCCCAGTCTAATTGGGCCTATTGGCTCTGCAGGTCAGTGGGCCAAAACATCTCTAGCTCCCGCGGCCCTCTCCCACGAACTCAGCACCCTTCCCG
>NW_022900921.1:41603359-41645789 GCF_012274545.1 Fukomys damarensis
CTGGCAGCGCGGCCGGGGCGGCTACGAGAGCGAGTGCTGGAGCTGGCACGCGGTGGCGGTGACCCCTACGGTGACCTGAGCAAGGGCGTGCTGCGCTACCGCACGGTGGAGGACGTGCTCACGCCGCTTGAGGACTGCTTCATGCTGGACGCCAGCGCAGTGCTGGACTTCGGGGTGCTGGCCAGCATCATGCAGAGCGGCTACACTCGCATTCCAGTGTACGAGGAGGAGCGCTCCAACATCGTGGACATGCTCTACCTCAAGGACTTGACCTTCGTGGACCCCGAGGACTGCACGCCGCTCAGCACCATCACTCGCTTCTATAATCACCCGCTCCATTTCGTCTTCAACGATACCAAGCTGGACGCTGTTCTGGAGGAGTTCAAGCGAGGTAACGGTGGGGCAGACGCCTGTCCAGTGCTCTCCCCTGAAAAGGGGCAAGGGAGATGGAATCCTGGAGGAAAAGGGTGGTGAGACCTCCCCTTTTCCCTAAGGTGATGGTCTTGCACTTGGGAACGACGTTTTGAAATTTATTTACAGACTGTTCTTCCCAGGGGGCCTGACAGTGCTATACCTCCCCCGACCCCCCATCCCCCCCACCCTCACCCCCGTCTTCTTTCTCCCAGGCCACTTCTGAACACCTGGGCCTCAGGGATAGAAACTAGAAGGACATGGAAAAGTCTTAGAATAGCTGGACACCATTGCCTGCACACATTAGTTGGACTTGCGGTCCCTGATTGGTTGTTGCCTTCCTGACTGCAGACAAGGGAGTGACTCATAAAGAGAAGACTTTCACTTTAATTTCTCCAAAAACAACTTTATGGATGCCGGTTTAATTTTCCTTTTCCTTACTTTATTTTCTTTTTAATCTCCTCAGAAAGGCCTCCCAGGTTCACCCTTAACCTGGAAAGTTCGCTTGGTCCTTTTGCCTTGGTTTATCTGAAACTACTCTTTCTGGTGCTGGCAAACCTGGAAGGCCCTCTAGGGGTGAGGCACGGGTTCCTCAAAGTACTCTTCCTTGTGGGCGTGTCCCCTGCCTGCAGGCTTCTGGACCCACAGACTGCTGCACCACTGTGCTCCTACAGGGTGTGGTAGGGGCCCCCAGGGCTGGAGATGATTGACCCCGACCGCTGCAGGACTGGAGGAGGAGAATTGAAAAGCCTGCTGGCTCCAGTCCACATGGGGGTGCCCTGCGAGCTCCTGGACGGAGCAGGAAGACTTTCTGGTCTTGTTCATGCTTCTCTTGTGTTGAGTACAGCCCTGGCCTGTGCCTCATCTCTTACAGCATGAAGCCTGGGTTGGCTCAGGTCAGGCAGGGCCTGTTTGTTAGAGATACCACAGGTGTGCCTGGGCTGCTCTCCAGAATTTGGCCCTGTGGCTCCTCTGTGGGGAGGGAGCCTCGTGGTAGTAAATGTATCATCTGGGCATGGTAGCCCTTGTGGTGGCAGCCACCATTGTGGCCCTGGAGTCACCTGGTGGATTCCATCCGCCCCATCCTTTGGCTTCTAGACCCTGGGACAGGCGCACAGCTGCTTTGGGGACGGGGGGGGGGGGGAACAGGAACTCGAACCTTGCCCTTGTGAGGCAGGTAGTGGCACCACTGAGCTAAAAATCCCTAGCCCTGCACAGCCGCTTGTGCTCAAGACCCTCAGCTGCTAGTATTGGAGATAACCCAGGAGCTGGAGAAGATCTGGGGAAGGCAGGGGAAGGAAACGGGTTGTGATGCTGGCTAGCACAGCAGCCTTCACCCAGGGAGGCGCTGTGGTAGATGGTGTCTGCTCACCCATGGAGTGACCTGGAAGTTCAGGTTCCATTTCTTCCTGAGTGGTCACCAGACTTTCTCCTTGGAGGAGTAATGTGGAGACCAATGTGGTCCCTTTGGTCCTCCGAGCTTGCCTGTCTCTAGGTTCCTTTAAACGCTCATTCTGGTGTCTGGCTTCACCAGGACTCTTGTGTTCTTTGTGTTCTTGCTGCAGGAGATTCAGGCGGTAGTGGTGGAAGGGGTGCCCCTGTCTGGGACTGAGCTTCAGGAGTTGGTCAGGATGTCTAAAGTGTGGAACAGGGACTCGGTCACCAGGGCTGTGGGCAGGGTAGCACCATCAAGGTTGTTTCTGCGACCAGTGGCTGGTACAGACAGAGTGGTGAGGAGCCCAGCTGAGAGGTGACAAGAGCTGGCGGGAGCACACAGTAGCCTGGGAAGGAGACCTAGGGGGCATCAGTAGGTGGAATAAGGAGGGTTTGCTGGTTGGTTGAGGGGCTGTGGTACGAGAGGGGAGAGCTGGAGATGGAGGCCTGCATTTCTGCCTTCCCTGAGGGCCAGGACAGGGAGCGGTGAGTATTTTCTTACATTGGATTTTGTGTCAGTGCAGTGTCCTAGGAGGCAGGCTCTTAGCAGGAATGCAAGCCCCCAGAGCTCTGGAAGTAGACAGAGTGTGACCGTACCCCCACTCCATTCCCAACCCCAGCACGAGTGTGAAAAGTGCAGCTGGGAGCCTGGGAGGAGCTGCAGGAGGAGGCAGGACCACAGAAGGAGAGGACAGAGGATCAGGAAGCTTGGAAAGTGAAGAATCTGCAGAGGAGACAGACAGCAGGATGCCCTTGACTTTCCTGAAGTAGATTTGGTGTGGTAGCTGGTCAGGACAGTGGTAATGGAGATGGAGGGGAGCTAAGGTGGACAGGCATCTGGCAGGTGTGGCAAGGAGATGTGGGGAGGGGCCTGCTGCTCCTAGGCTGCAGAATAGGCATGGAGCTAGGCTAGGTTGACCTGCTGTTGGAAAGATGGTGCTGTAGAGAGGGAAGGCTACAGTGAGGGCACTCCTGCTCCTGAGCAGCGGCCTCTGAGCGGCTGTATGCAGCCTGACACTGGAGGGCATTTGGGGATTGGGTGCCCGGAAGCTACCTTGATGGTGGGTGTCCAGTGGGAGTCCTGTTAGTGCCCCTTGACTTCCTCATCCCCATGATAAGGGCTGCCCTGGGGGCAGTGCCCAAACCTTTCCAGGGACATCCTAGAGCTGTCACAGCTCTCTCTGCAGCCTCTGGCAGATCGCTGCATTTCCTCTTGTGTGAGTCTTGTTTTGTTCAGTGTGGTTTGATTTTTCAAGGCAGGTTCTTGCTACACATTTTATGCTAACCTTGAATTCACTGTGTAGCCCTGGCTGGCCCCAAACAGGTAGTGATCTTCCTGCCTCAGCTTCTTAAGTGCTGCAATTGCAGGAGTGTGCTACCGTGCCCGGCTTGTGTGAATCCTTTCTGTCCTGACCCATGGATACGGTGCATTCCTTATGACCAAATGGCTCATTACAATCTTCTTGGTGCAGGACTCCTTTAAATCAGTCCCCTTCCCATCTCTTTGCCAAGAATCTGAGATCATGGTGCTCACAATCTTCTTGGAGCTGGAGTCCTGGACATCTTGGCACTGGGTATGGGGCCCTGCTCCTTTGTAAGCTGGGGAGAGGCACGCCTTGGCCACAGATGCAAGATGATACAGCAGTTATTTTGTGCACAGGTCAGGCAGAAGAGTGCTTCAGAGCTCTAATGAGTGATTTGTATTTTCTGTAAAGCTATCGACCCAACCAACTGTCCTCTTTAGTCCACAGTGAGGCTAAGCAAAAAGAGATTAGGAAGGGGAGCTTTGCAAAGTGTGCTTTTGTTTGTGTTTTGTCTTTTTGGTTTTCTTTTTTTTTTTTTTGAGACAGGGTCTCACTATGTCTTCCCGGTGTCTGTCTCCTCTGCAGTTTCTTCACCTTCCAAGCTCACTATATAGTTGAAGCTGATCTGGAACTCACTATGTAGCCCAGGCTGGTCTTGAACTCACAGCAATCCGCCTACCTCAGCCTCCCGAGTGCTGGCATTACAGGAGTGCACCAGCAAAGTGTGCTTTTGACCCACTGAGTTCTGGCTCACTGTCTCATTAAAAGCCACGTGATGCCTTGTTGCTGAGGAGAGGCAGAGCTGCTCAGACCTCGGAGAAGCGCTGCCCAGGATGTCAGTACACATGCCACAGCAGATGACAAAACCAGGCTGGGCATGCTGGTCCAAGTAGAACACTTAGCTGCCTAGTGTGCATGAAGCCCTGGGTTCCCTCTGCAGCACTGAGAAAAAGAAAAGCAAAAATAACAGGGAAGACAGAAGAAACTAAACTTTACATTTTTATTTTTTTTAACTCTACATTTTTAAAGATATTATAAAACTGGACAGTGTTTCATCTCTAATCCCAGGAAGCTGAGGCAGGAGGATGGCAAATTTGAGACCAGACAAGGTAGATTAGCAACTTAGAGACACTTTGTCTCAAAATAAAAAAGGGAAAGAGGGCTGGGGATTTAGTTCAGTGGCACCTCACCTGCCTCGTAAGTGCAAGGTCCTGAGTTTGATCCCCGGTACCGGAAAAAAAAAAAAAATGGCTGGGGATGTAGCTCTGTGTGACAGCCCTAGGTTCAATTCTCAGTACCACCACGAAAAAGAAAAGGATACCATAGAGGTTGGGCATTGTGAAAGTGTCTTCCCCCGCTATAATTGGAATACTCTGGTGAATGAGGGCTGCCCTGGGGGCAGTTATCAAGCCTTTCCAGGAGCCTGCTGGGTAAAATCCAAACTGGAGCTTTTCTGGTGCTTTCTGTTGCCAGGTCATTCCTTCCACACCTGCCTGTGGCTTATGGAGCTGCCATGCCTGTCGGATGGGTGGTGGACTTTAGTCCCTCCATCCACCTTTCTGTCTCCTCCTGCATTCTGGTCACCCTCTGGACCCCTCAGACACCGAGTATTGTGAATGTCACCTGGCTGCTGTTCAGATCTCCCAAAGCCCTGCCTCCTTCTGTTCCTGTTCCTTGTCAGGCCATCCCTGTGTGGCAGCTCCCAGGAGACACACGTCCCTGTCTCACTCACAGCAGTTTGAGACTAAGGAAGAAGTTAGTCCCTTCTGGTAGGTGGCCTGCCAGAGGGACAGCGGCCCAGGCGGGAGTGGAGGCGAGGCCTCTCTGGATGGAGGTGGCCCTTCAGAAGCTCAGCTTTGGTGTCGTGAGGAACCCAGACTGGGGACCAGAACTGCATGTCACGCCCTTGGCCTTCCTGGGCTGGTCTGAAAGGTTTGGGTTCTGTGATAGAGCAGTGGGATGGTCTCCAGGGTTAGGAGGATCTGGGGATGCCTCAGTCAGTCCACTCGGCAGGTGTGAGCAGGGACCCTGGGCCTTTTCGTCCTGCAAGGGGGAGGTGACTTAATGTGCTTGTTTCCACCTTTAATTTTTGTCCAAGACTATTAAAGCACCCCAAAGAATGTTGCTTTCACAAAATCCACAATGTGAAATAATGATTTGCACAAAAATAAGAACTTGATTTTTTTGCCGGGCATGATGGCACATGCCTATAATCCCAGCACTTGGGAGGCTGAGGCAGGAGGATCGCTGTGAGTTTGAGACCAGCCCGAGCTACATAGTGAGTTCCAGGTCAGTCTCAACTACATAGGGAGACCCTGTCTCAAAAAACCAAAAAAAAAAAAAAAAAACAAACCTGATTTTTTGCTTTCCCAAAAGATTCTTGGAGCAGATGGCGTTAGCATGCAAGTCTGGCAGGCCAGCATGACCCTCCCTTAGTCACTGGGACAGGAGGGTGTGTCTCTGTGCCCTGGCCCAGTCCAGCAGCCTCTCTGCCTGCACTGTGGCTGGGGAGTGCTTGATGGGATACTTGTCTGAGTTGGGGTATGTAGTAAGAGGCAGTCATACCCCAGATTTTAGAGGCTTGGTACAAAAGGAAAGTGAGATGCTTATCACACTTGTAGATTACTTGTTGAGATGAGATTTGGACTATATTGGGTTACTTAGAATATGTTGCTAAATTTAAATTTTATCTGTTTCTTTTTATTTTATTTTATTTTATTTATTTATTTTTGGGGGGGTACTGGGTATGGAACTCAGGACCTTGCTATTGTGAGGCAGGCAGCAGCACCACTGAGCTAAATCCCTGGCCCTTGATTTTTTTTTTTTTTTTAATATAGCTGCTTAAAGATTTTAAATTACAGCAGGCTTGCCTTGCTGTTTGTGTTGCTCAGAGAAGTGTACAGTGTTGTGGCTGAAAAGCACTTCTGTTCTTAGCATAAACTCCTGAAGTTTGCCAAGACCAGATAGGAAGGTGACATGAGAGACTTAGGAGCAAAGGGCAGCGCCAACCTGTGGCTCCTCCTCACCTTGTTGGATCCCCATGGCCACTGTCCACTTCCCGATCCCATGGACAAGCCGCAGAAGGGCAGCTGTAGGAATCAGGAAAGCCCTGCACAGATTCAGGCTGGGACTGTCCCTGGGAGCTTGTCCATGGCTACAAAGACCTGAGCCACGTCCCAGTTCCACCGCAGTCTGTGCAGGGACCTTGTATGGAGAGCCTGGTCTCTGAGGGCTCACTCAGTGTGCTGGTGTCCAGTCCTAGGGAGAGTTGGACTTAGTTCCCAACACAAATGTTAGCCACTGTTCTTGTGACAGGCTTATCCCAGAGAGCTGGAAAAACAGAGCCCCCTGAAAGCTGTGAATGTCCCCTCCGCACAGGGAAGTCGCACCTGGCCATCGTACAGAAGGTGAACAACGAGGGCGAGGGTGACCCCTTCTACGAGGTGCTGGGCCTGGTCACCCTGGAGGACGTCATCGAGGAGATCATCAAGTCCGAGATCCTAGACGAGTCTGAAGACTACCGTGAGTGTGGATGGTGGATGGTAGCCTGGCTGCTGGGGTCCTGCAGTTCCTGCAGGAGCTTGGGGCTCTGTCAGTGGCTGTCCTGTGTTTTCTCTCACTTGGGGCTCTGTGCTTCTTGGGCCTTTCCCCTTCATTCTTTCCTGATGCGTTTGCTGGCACAGGTTCTTTGGTGCATCACCCAGGTGTTCTTTAAGGACCCACTCCTTGGAGAGCACTTGCCCTGCAGGCACAGGCCCTGGCTTCCATTCCCAGAACACAACCACAAAAACATCCTGTAGAGGATATCCCCAGCAGACAGTCTTGGGGCCCTTGAGCATGGCTTCCTGTCCTCAGTACTGTCTTGGGCACCAGGGTGACAGCCAGACACTGTGGAGGGAACTGGGCCACGCATGTGTCCCTGGGGCCCCCCAGGCTTTGGGAGGGAAGGATAGGCAGCAGGGCCCTTGTTTGGTTGTGTTTGGGTGCTGATGCCCACACACCCTCCTCTTAGGAGACACCACGGTGAGGAAGAAGGCTGCTTCCCTGAGTGTCCCTCCCAAGTGCAAGGAGGAGTTCTCCCTGTTCAAGGTGTCTGATGAGGAGTACAAAGTAAAAATTTCGCCCCAGCTGCTCCTGGCCACTCAGCGATTCCTGTCTCGAGGTGAGAGTGAAGGGCAGTCCCTGGCCCTGCTCTCTGGCTGTCCCTGGGTCAGGAGCCCAACCCAGACACATGTGGACTCTGCTTCCCATTTCTGTGAGAGAAATTTGCTTCTCTGTGACCCTGTCAGCATCTCGGTCACCTGAGGGCAGCCTCAGTAGCCCTTAGGGGAGGGTGGGGGCAGTGCCCTGCTTGGCTCTGGTGCGTGGAGGCGTGGCAGTGCTGGGGCCTCCAGGGAGAGCTCTCGAGGGCAATAGGAGCCGGAGATTGGTGACTGAGGGCATGCTGGCCCCGGGAGACACTGTCCCTCTTTATGCCATGGGGCAGAGGTGGATGTGTTCAGCCCAGTGCGCATCTCCGAGAAGGTCCTGCTGCATCTGCTGAAGCACCCAAGTGTCAACCAGGAGGTGAAGTTTGATGACAGTAACCGCCTGGCCGCACACCACTTCCTGTACCAGCGCAGCAGGCCAGTGGACTACTTCATCCTCATCCTGCAGGTACTGGGCCAGAGTCGCGGGAGAGGTTGGGATGGGTTTACCCTGGCTCCTGGGGGTCTCTCCTTGGGTTCTTCTCTGACAGGAAAGATGACTTACACTTGTTTCCCCCCCCACCTCCTCCCAGGGCAGGGTTGAGGTGGAGATCGGGAAGGAGGGCCTGAAGTTTGAGAACGGGGCCTTCACCTACTATGGCGTGTCTGCCCTGACAGCGCCATCCTCTGGTAAACCCACCCTGCAGCACTACTCCACCCGTCCTCTCAGGTTCTGCTACTGGGCTGTGTCCCTTCTGCGGGAGCCAATGCCTCCTGCATGAGAGGCAGGCATCGTTTCTCTTGTCTCTCTGTCCCATCACTGAGACCCTTCCCCCAACCCCATGCAGCAGCGGGGCTGCTTCCCCCGCCCCAGCGGTTCACCAAGTCACTGGTTATTCCTCTCAATAGTTCACCAGTCCCCGGTGTCCTCACGCCAGCCTGCCCGCCATGACCTGCATCCCGAGCCTGCCGACAGTACCCGCTCCTCCACGTACTGTCCGGACTACACCGTGAGGGCCCTTTCAGACCTGCAGCTCGTGAAGGTGACTGCTGGGCTGCTCACTGTTGCTGGCTTTAACTGGCTTTATGTCCTTGGGTGCCCTAGACCAGCTGGCTACAAGGTTGAGTGTAAACACTGCATGTCTGAGGCTGTAAGAGTGAGGCCTGTCCTGCCCTGCCCTGCAGGACCACCCCGCCTCTATCCCACCCATACGTGGTCTCTGTAGGGATTTAGAGAAAGCCTTGCACCACTCTCCCCTCTGTCCAACCAGTTAGCATCCTCCCTGCTGGGTGACTTGCCTCTGTCCCCCAGGTCACACGGCTGCAGTACCTCAATGCACTCCTGGCTACCCGGGCCCAGAGCCTGCCACCGTCCCCTGAGAATGCTGACCTCCAGGTCGTTCCAGGCAGCCAGACCAGGCTACTCAGTGACAAGACAGCTGTAGCAGCAGGTGAGTCCCTCATGGCACATCCTGAGCATTAGGACGCAGAGGGCTGTGTGCTCTGCCCCTTGTGTCGCTTACACGGCATGCTCTGCCCTTGCCCTGCCCTGCACCTCCCTCTGTCCTCTTTTGGTTTCCGTCTTGCTGGTGGCACCAATTTCTGGATTAGTGGCCCTTGAAGCAGAGCATATGAAGCCAGCATTTTCACTGAAGTGCCTCTAGAATGGGTTGGTTTCAACAGATAGCAGTTGGTAAGCGGTTCAGACTCTGTCCTGACCACTGAGCATTAGGGTTGGGGTTGGAGAAGGAAGTTTGGGTCGCCTATGGGTCTTCCTCAGAAGGCATCCTCAGAAGGCAGAAACTGACGTGTGGCAGAGCAGGGCTGTCCTGTTTGTTGGGTGGCCATGTTGGGGAACAGACTGCACAGTACACTTGGAACTAACGCTGCAGCATGAGGATGGGGTATGGGGTCAGATGGTAAAGTTGGGGTGCACTGTTGTAGTTTCCAGTTGACTGAGTCCTGGGGGGTGGGCAGTGGTGCCAGGGATCTGGAGAGACTGTGGGGCCCTACCCTGCCTGACGTGAAGGAGACAAGCTCTTCCTGGGCACTTCCTCCGTGGGTGCTATGCTCAGAGCGGGTACTGTCAGCTCAGAGTCCTCTGTGTCCTCCCTTGGTGAGCATCCCCACTGTCTGGAGGGGCCTGGAGTGCCTCCCTGTATAAGAGCACAGATATGTTTTTTGTGATAGAAAGGTTCTTTCTGAATTGAGAGATGACATGCATGTGCCAGGGATGGAGACCCAAGGCACAGTGACAGACCCTCTGGCCACTAGAGGTGGGGGGCGTAGAAGAGACAGCAGGTATGACCGAACTAAGTCCTGCCTTTGGGCCTGGGATGGGGGTGGGGATGCTTCCCTCTCGAAGGGTCACATGCTCCCGGATGGGGTTGCAACTCATACAGTTGACAAAACTGTTCCCCCACTGGGGTGTTTCTTTATGGGTGTCCCTTACAGAACTTCACACCACCACATAGGGACTTGGGCCTTAAAAGCCAAGACTTAGCAGAAGGTGAGCCATTCAGGTGGGCTTCTGGTGCTGTGGAGCCTGCACAGCGAAGCTCAGGGTCCAGACCTCAGTGGGGAGGGGTGTTCTGGAGGACAGAACCATGGCCTCGCAGGTACTAGGCAAGTGCTCTACCACTGAGCCATGCTCTAGCCCCTTGAGATTTCTTTTTATTTATTTATTTACTTATTTTTGGTACCGGGGATCAAACTCGGGTCCTTGTGCTTGCAAGGCAGGCTGTGGAACCACTGAGCTAAATCCCCAGCCCCTTGAGATTTCTTTTTAAATCTTCTAGGCTTCAGCCATTCATTGGGCCAGAGAGAGTCATTTACAGCAGTGTTGTGGGTCGTTTCTTCCTTGTAACCTATTACCCACTACTCTGCCGACGCACCATTGCTATTTCTACCCAAGAACACCTGATGTTTGTCCCCAGTGAGGTTGCCTGTAGTCTTCGCTCCTTTCCTGGAACCCTCTGGGGTCTCTCTGTGTCTGTCCTTGGCATGCATAGTGACTTAGCCATACAGGTGAGACCTGTGCCTGGAGACCTTGTCGCTAGGTCCCTGGCAGAGAAGGGTTTCATCAGAGGGCTTGGAAGGCAAAGGAATTTTCAACTGCTCACAGCAGGGGCGGGGAAACTACAGGGCAAGAGCCAGATCTAGCAGGCTGCCCGTATCTGTAAATGAAGTTTCATGCGTACTTGCTCTTTGGTTTATGGGTTGTCTGGTGGCTTCTGAAGGACAACAGTGGAGTTGAGTCAAGTGACCTGCAAAACCTTAAATTGGTGCACGTTTTCAGACCCCTGGCCTTTCAGCATGTTCTGAAGCAGTCCTCATGTTGCCCAGTCACAAGGCTGCTTTCCAGGAGATAGTGCCTGGGTCCCAGGATGCTTTCCTTCATGACTTCCCTCTGATGTGTGGCCCGCCTGCCCTTGGTGGTACTCGCAACAGCCTCTTGTCTCTTGTCTCTCTCTCTCTCCCTCTGTGTCTCTCTCTCTGCTGTCTTCAGCCTTCCCCGTAGACCTTTCCCTCTTTGGCACATTTGGAAACTGCAGTTGATACTGACTGTGGACTAGTGCGCATTTTTTGTTTTAAGAAAACACCAAGGTAAATATCTCTCTTTCCTCTGTCTTGGCTTGCTTCCTCTGCTCACTCATTGCATTGGTGCTCCTGACAGCTCTGGCTAGGAGGCATTTTCCCCGGGTGGGGGTGGGGGTGCCAAGGCCCATCTTTCTGGAGGACCGGAGGGGTCAGGCGTCTGCTCGGCCTTAGGATACAACTTCCCTCCAGCACAAGGCGCATGATCATCCAGGGCAGTCCCGCTCACCCAGGGCCCCTGGGGATCCTGTCTTTCTTGGGTGACATTTGTCCTCGGTGGCTTCCTCTTGTGAGGAAGAGTTGGACTTATGTGCTCCTCACCAGTCACACCCAGCTCTGCTTGGACTCTGCTTGGTCTCCGCACCCTCGCATCCCAGGCCTGCTCCCCTGCCTGGTACCCTGATCCTGTAGCTCCACTCTGGGTCATGCCAGGCCCTGCCCCTTTATCAACCCGGGTGTTCATTCTGCTTTCCCTCTTTCCTGTAGGGTCCAACGCCAGCAAGCCCGGTGTGCCGGTGGAGGAGAGCCCTGGGCGGAATCCAGGGGTTTAACTGCTTGTCAGGTGCTGGGAATCTGAACAGACAAGCACATGGGTGCTGGAGGGAGCCAAGCAGAGCTTCATGCCCCCTGTCCCCACCCCTCCAGGCCACGTTTTAGATGGTCCATGCAGATGTGGGGCCTGGGCCACCTCGGTGTCAGGAGTTGCAGCAGGAGGCTGTAGGACAGGTTTGCCAGGCCCAGCTGTCCTGGCCATTCTGTTTGTTTTTTGGTTTTTTGGGGATTTTTTTGTGTTTTGTCTCACTAAGTAGTTGAGACTGACCTGGAACTCACTATGTAGCCCATGCTGGTCTTGAACTCATAGCGATCCTCCTGCCTCAGCCTCCTGAGTGCTGGGATTACAGGCGTGCGCCACCACGCCCGGCTGTCCTGGCCATTCTGTTTGTTTTTTGGTTTTTTGGGGATTTTTTTGTGTTTTGTCTCACTAAGTAGTTGAGACTGACCTGGAACTCACTATGTAGCCCATGCTGGTCTTGAACTCATAGCGATCCTCCTGCCTCAGCCTCCTGAGTGCTGGGATTACAGGCGTGCGCCACCACGCCCGGCTGTCCTGGCCATTCTGAAGGAACACGGATGGGAACAGCCGCATCTTGCGTCCCCAGGCCAGCCCACTCCACTGCTGCAGCTGCAGCGTATTATACCTCTTCAAACCGGGCACTGTGTGTGCAGTCACTGCCTTCCGCGAAGGCTGAGACCCGTGCCTGCCTTGCTCTGAGTCAGCCAAGCCTGCTGCTGTCATCACCTTTGCAGCCCATGGAGAGTACCCGTGTTAACCTGGATTCCAGGCTACAGCCTTGTCCATGGTGTCCTCTCTGGCTTCCCTTACAGTGCCCAGTGCCAAAGCCAGAGAAGCGTGATTCCCAGAAGCCCGTCCCCAGTCCTGCCCCGTGTTGCCTGCAGCAGGCCACTCTGGTTGTTTGGAGGAGGCCCATGCAGCCAGCTCACTCTTCCCCACCATGCTTGATTGCCACTCAGTATGATCAGCGTCGGATACTGAGGACAGGTCTCGCATGGGAGAGCGGTCTTCTGGCTGCATCTGTCAGTGGTCTGTCCCTGAAGCAGAGTGGCTACTGTAGTGCCTCTCCTATCCCCTTCCCAAGGGCCTCCACAGAGGTGGGCGGCCCGGCTGTGCAGAAAGCCAGGGGCGTAAACCTTGTCAGTGACTAGGGTGTCTACACACCTGTCCTTCAAAAAGAGAAACCAAGGTTTTTCTTACGTCTTTGAAACAGTTCCAGTTCTTTGGCCTTCCCTGTTCTACCGGGGCTGTTTTAGAGAAGTCGGAACAAGGAGGCTATGTCTCTGTCTTACTTTTCTAACTTCAGCTATTGGAAAGCAGGTGTCACAGAGACGGGAGTAACAGATTGGGGAGGGAGAGATGAGGATTTCAGGAGCCTCTCGAGAGAATTTGGGTCGTTCTTAGTGAGACCAGAGGGCAAAAGAACAGTGGGGCATTTGCTTAGAAACTTCTCCAGGAATGTGTTCCGAGAACTCACTCAAGG
The DNA here is from genome assembly GCF_012274545.1 of Fukomys damarensis. Taxonomy (NCBI): domain Eukaryota; kingdom Metazoa; phylum Chordata; class Mammalia; order Rodentia; family Bathyergidae; genus Fukomys; species Fukomys damarensis. The sequence goes on from NW_022900921.1 coordinate 41,616,350, forward strand.
GGAAGTAGACACTTTCAAATCATCTCTGTCTAGAACAGTGGTTCTGGACCTTGGCTGGACCTTGGACTCATCTGGAAAATGAAATATGGGGCCTGTGGACCCACTCCTGGAACTTGTAATTCTGGGCACCAGGGGTTAATTTTTTAAATCGTTGTATATTCTCAGAAGAGTTCTATATGCCCTTCACCCAGCTTCCCCTGACGTTAACATCTTGCATAACCTTGGTACATTTATCAGAACTAAAAAGGTAACATTCGTGCAATACTCTTAACTGCAGACTTTGTTTTGAGTTTTACCGTTTTTCCCAGTAATGTCCTTTTTGTGTTGCAGGATCCAATCTGAAATACTAAGTTGCACTTACACCGATATTTTTTCCTATTTTTAAGTGATTAGATTCATAGGAAGTTGCCAAGCTAGAGGTCCCCCAGGCCCTTTAGCTGGTCTGCCTAAATAGTTGCATCTTAGGCAGTGATGATGCCGTCTCCGAACCAGACTTGGCCTGGTGGGCTGTGGCTGTAGATTCCACATCAGTTGACACACGTGTAGTTTTGTGACTGCCACCACAGTCCCATGCGAACTGTCTCGTCATTCACCACCAGGCTGTCCCTCGGACTTCCCTGTCAGTGCCATCCCAGCCCTAACCCCCGACCGTTAACCTGTTCATCTCTGTTCTGTTGTCATTTCGAGAAAGTCCATGGACTCACACAGTGTGACGTCTGAGGTTGCTTTCCCCTCGTGTTCTCTGGAGCTGTCCCAGGTCGTCGTGTGTGACAGCAGTTCATCCCTTCTTTGTTGCCAGACGGTCTCCCATGGAACGCTTATCCCCTCAAAGGACATGCGGTGGTGTCCGCTGAGGGGCAGTTCCAAATAAAGCTGCTACAAACAACCACTTGGTCCGTGTGGAGAAGGCCTCGCTGCTTCTGGGATAAGCATGGGAGTGCTCTCGCTGGGTCATGTGGTCACGTGTTCTGGTCAAAAGGAAACTGCTGAACTCTAGTGTGGCTGTACAATCTTTCATTCTTCCCTGCAGCGCAGGGCGATCCAGCCTCGTGGCCACCCGGTGGAGTCACTGCTGTCCCCGTCACTGTCTGATAGGTCTGCACAGGTTCTTTCCTGTGGCTTTCATTTGCATTTCCCTTTTTCCTGTCTGTCCCTATTTACGTGCTGCCAAATTGGCTTTTTCCTTTTTGTTGGAGACAGGCTTTTAAAACTGTGTAGCCTTGCTGCTCATGATCTTCCTGCCTCAGCCTCCCAACTGCTAGGGTTACAGGCATGTGCCAACAGTGGAATAGGTTTTTCAGACTTGAGAGTTCCTGATACATTCTAAATACAAAAGTCTGAGTTTTTGGCTGGTAAATATTTTGTCATGGTCTGTGGGGTTAGGGTGTCCATGTGAATCATCCCCAAAGGCTTGTAGGAAGATTTTGTCCCTGTCCTGCAGCACTGTTGGAACAGCCTGCTCAGGGCTGCCCTCAGGGAACCTGGGGCCTCTGCCATGATGGGTGCAGTCCAGCAGAACAGGGCCACAGTGGACACAGACCCAAACCTTTGAAACCATAAGCCCCAAAAACCTCCTGGAAGTCAACTGCTGCAGGTACTTTGTCACAGTGACAGACAGGCACTGCCTGTATGTTCATCTCAACAGCCTTATATAAGAGTTGTAAAATTTTGATGACGTTACCAATTTTTCTTTCATGCATTGTGCTTTTAGCATCACATCTAAAGTCCTTTACCTAGTCCTAGATCTAGCTGTTACCTACATTTCCTAAAAGTTGTCTCTGTTTTGTGTTTTGTTGATGGGATTGAAGCCAGGAACCAATGAGCTATACCCTAAGCCCTTTTATTCATTTTTTTTATTTTCAGAAAGGATCTCATGAAGTTGCCCAAGGTAGCTTTGTTTCTGTTTTGTTGTTTTTTGAGACAGGGTCTTATTACGTAGTTGAGACTGAACTGGAACTGTGAAGCTCAGGTTGGTCTTGAACTCACAGCGATCCTCCTGCCTCAGCCTCCTGGGTGCTGGTATTACAGGTGTGCACCACCACGCCTGGCTGCCCAAGGTAGCTTTGAATTTAGTCCTGCTTCAGCCTCCTGAGGAGCTGGAATTAAGGCATGCACCACTACGACTGGCTAAAAGTTTTATGTTTTACGTTTGAATTTGTGACTTGTGCATTAATCTTGGTCACAAGTTAGAAGACTTAGGTCATTGCTCATATTTTGGTTCTTAAGGCCTACAGGTGCCTAGCTATTCCACTGCCATTTGTTCAAAATGCAGCTGCTCCCACCCCACCCCCGGCAGTCAAATGGCTTTTGTGCCTTTGCCACATGGGGTGGTAGATGGCTGGCACCCCTGTTACTCAGGAGACTGAGCAGGAAGACTGCAAGTTTGAGGCCAGCCTGAGCCACTTAGACCCTGTCTCAAAATGGAAAAAGGGCCGGGGATTTAGCTCAGCGGTTCAGTGTCCTGCCTCGCAAGCACAAGGACCCGAGTTCAATCCCTGGTACCAAAAAAAAAAAAAAAAAAAAAATGGATAAAGGGCTGGGCATGTAGCTGAGTGGTGGAACACTTTCCCAGCATGTGTGAGGCTGAGGTTCAAATTGCAGTACTAAAAAAATGGCATTTTTGTGTGGTTCTATTTCTAGGTTGTCTTGTGTGCCCCTCTGTCATATTGCACTTTTTTTCTTCATATTACACTCTCTTGCTTATTGTACCTGTACAGGAAGTCTACAGACCAGTAGACCAGACTACCTTGTCCAACTTCTTTTCAAAATTATTCTCTAATTTTTTTTACAAATTTTACAATAATTCTAGAATGATCTTGTCTATCTGCTAAAGGTTTTCCTTAGATTTCAACAGTTGTGACATCTTTTTTAACTGATCTTTCAATCTATGAATGTGGTCTGTCTTCATTTATATAAATATTGATTTCATTTTGGTTTGTAGGTTTCAGCATCCTTCCTTACCTGATTTAACCCTAAGTATCTCATTTTCCTAAACAGGTATATGCTCATGTTTTTAACCTTTATGTCCATGTTGCTGATAGAGAAAAATAGATTGTTATGTGTTTATGTTGTATCCTGAGATCTTGCTGAACTCTCTGTCTAAATGGGCATTTTAGGCAGATGTCTTCGGATTTCCTGGTATATGCAGATGAGCGTGTTGTCCACTGACCTAAGGCTCTGGACATCAGGACTTTACAAAGCGCACTGGTGGTTCTGACAAGCAGCTGAGGCTACCGACTGCTGCTGCCCTCTGAACTCGCCCATCTGTGCAATGGGACGCCAAGAGAGAATCACCAGGCACTAGGCCCCCACACCAAGGCTGCTGTGCTGGGTGGCCTTTGTGTCAGGCTGCTGAGTTTCATTGGCCCTGGGCCTACCAGGCTGTCCCTGGTGACCAATACACTGGCTTCTTCCAGAAAGAGGATGACTAGGCTGTGATAGGTAGCCATTTTAATGAACAAAAGGTACTGATCCGTATAAAAAGGTGCTTTTGCCTGTCACTTCAGGACTTGTCATCGCCGTAGATTTAAGTGCCTGTTTCACCCATAGCACCTGTGTCATGGTGCACACTGGCTCTGCCACCGCAGGGCAGGAACTGCCCATGGACAGGTGTGTGGCCCAGAGCAGGCGTACATCAGCCTTTTCACATGCTAGTGTAGCCTTGTTCTGGCCTAAAAAGGCCACCTGGTTACACTAGGAATAACTGCTGCTGAATGGAAGCCACCCTGGGTGCTGTGTATGACCCAGGACCACATGAGGGAGGCTGGGCCTCTTGTTTCGCCCTCCTCCAGCCTGTAGTTCTGTTGAGCATCTGAGGAGCCATCCCTGCCAGTGTACAGGTCTACCGAGGGGGAGTGGGAGAGGGAGCCGTTCAGGAAGAGGTGCAGAGTGGGGACCACAGGCCAAGGCAGGTGGGTGTCCACGTGTCCCTTCCTGCCCTGCTGCCTGCTGGGCACAGAGCTCAGGGAGCTGCCAGTGGGGGAGGGAGGTGGAGCAGAGGCCGCAGCAGCTGCAGGGCTCCAGCACCAGGGGGCAGCAGAGCCCTGGGGAAGCCAGGGTTGCGGGCCTCCACCTCAGGACCTGAGTGGGCCGCAAGCAACCCTAGCGCTGGGCTCTCCAGCTCCAGGAGGAAACCCACTGGCTGGCCTGAGAAGCCTTTGGACAGGGTGGGCATAGTCTCCAAATGGGTGCTGGTCTTGGCTCACTGGTCCTCGGCCCCTGAGGTAACCTGGAGGGTTCTGGTGTCCTGAGGGTTTCAAGCCTGCTGAGGGCCCTACGGACCCCAGAGCCCACCAAGTCCTAAGGACCAGAGCCACTCTAGACCCATCAGGCAACCACTGCCAACAGCCCAGAGACCCACCTGGGGTGGCAGCAGCCACACCAGTGCCTGCGCCAGCCTGGCCTGGCCTGGTCTTGTGTGTCTGGGGTGCAGCTGCCGGCCACCTCTGCTCCACTGTGTGGGAGATCAGACCTTGCCCTTCACTGAACTGGTCTCCCGAGCTGAGGCTCAGATGTGGTCTCCAGCACAGCTTGCTCACTTCCTGCTCCAGCCTTGCTCCTGCTCTGTGCCCAGCTCCATAAGCCCACTTTGCCACCTGCTGCCTGTGGTCCCTGCCTCAGCCCATCCCAGCCCCAGCCCAGCAGGAATCGCAGCGCCTCAGGCCGGAGAGGAACAGGACTGAAGCCGAGAACTGAGGTTCGGGGGCTGGAATGGCGACTGAGTGACCCCATGGGTCCGTGCTCCTAGCACCGCATGCGGGGGTGCCCCATGTGGGCCTGCAGTGCTTCCCGGATGCCCCGCTGCCAGTCTCGGGCCAGTTGCACGGGGGTCAGGAAGGCCTGGAACAAGGGTGCTGACTCAGTCCTCCGTCCCCAGCCTCGCCCCACCCCAGGCCGTGCCAGCCACACACACCACATTCTGCACACCCAGCTTGGCCCCGTACAGCAGCAGCAGCTTCATGGCCTTGTAGTGGCTGTGGCGCACGGCTTCGTGGAGAGCTGTGTCCCCCTCCTGTGGAGAAGGGAGGTCACCTGTCTGCATGCTGGGCCTTGGGCGGGCCGCTCAGGCAGCCCCTTTACCCAGTTCCCCAAAAGATCCAGCGCCTACCTTGTCCTGTGCGTCAATGTGGGCCCCACACTCCACGAGGTGCTCCAGGCAGTCAGAGTGGCCCGTCCGCACTGCCACATGGAGGGGGGTGCTCCAGATCTAGGAGGACGGGGTCAGAGAGGGGTCCTGGTCCAAAGGGCCTGCTTGCTCCCCCGTGCTGATGGCCACCCACTCAGGTGCCTGCTCCCTCACCTTGTCCTGGGCGTTGACCTGGGCTCCCTGGTTTAGCAGCTGTTTGAGGATGTCTAGGTGTCCTCCCTGGCAGGCCCAGAACACAGGGGTTCTGCCCAGCTGCAACACAAGGAGCCGCTCTCAGTGTGTGATGCTGAGCAGGGGTGGCCGGAGTCAGGGCCCTCACCGGTGCTCACCAGGTCACGTGCATCCACGGTGGCCCCGGCTGCCAGCAGCTTGCTCACCAGCTGGCCGTGACCCCTCAGGCAGGCCCAGTGCAAGGCTGTGCGGTGCAGCTGAGGTGAGACAGGTGAGGCAGAGGGAGCACAGCCACCCACCCCTGCCCAGAGCAGGTCCCCCGACGTCCCCCATCCTGCCACCGAGTCAGGGGCCTCCCCCTTCCCGCTCACATGCCATGACATCTGAGCCCATGAGCCCAAGTCCCCGGCCAGGACCAGGGTGCACAGGACAGCATGCATGTCACCTGCCCACACTACCTTGTCATGGGCACTGGGATCCCCTCTATCTGTCAGGTATTTGTCAATCAGGGACTCCTGGTTCTCAGCTGCTGCCTTCAGGAACATCTCCAGGTCCACGGGTTCCAGCTGGCCTTGGGGCTGTGGCTGGGTGAGCGGATGGACGAGGCCACGTCACTCCCTGAGTCACTCCCCAAGCTAGCAGGCAGCCATGACAACAGCGTCCCCATCCTGGCCCAGGGGCTCCAAGCACAGACAGGACCAGCACGCTGTGGGCCTGGGTGAGTACAGTTCTGATTTTCAGTCTCCCAGGAGATTCTCAACAGACAACGAGGTGTGTGTTGTACCCCCACATTCACACACTGCAGTCCCAGCCCTGGTACCTTGGGATGTGACCCTACTTAGAAACAAGGTCCTTGCAGATGGCTAATTGAGGTTATACTGGAGTAGGTCATATTTCCAGTATGATGGTGCCAGAGGAAGTTCTACTGTGGAACCAGTGTCCTTGTAACAAGGGGCACAGGCAGAACAGCACAGGAACCAGCCTGCTGACCTGACCTGCAGCCCACAGAGCCTCGAGATAGCTGGGCCCTTCCCCCTGGTCACCCAGCAGACTGCCAGGCACAGCTGCGCAGTGTGGCTCCAGTATCGCCCTCTTCCCCCCGTCCCCCAGTGATGGGAAGCACCATCCCCGGCTTCTCACCGCAGCCTCGGGCTCAGGTTCCTTGGGGGGGACTCTGCGTCTTAGTCGCTTTTCTCTCCGTCTTTGAATCAAGTTTTCTAAGTCTGTCAGTGTCTCCAGATTCATTCTGGAGCTGTTGAATTTTTCCATCTAGGGCAGAAAGTGAGAAGACAAGACTAGGCCAGGCATCAACCCTAGTGCAGGGGACCTCGGGGACAGGTCCTCAGCCAGTTTGATCCTGGTCTGCACTGTCCAAAAAGGACACCCAGTGCTCAGGATGCCCACACGGTACCTGCTGTCATCCCAACCAGTGTCACTTACTCTCTTCTTCTCTTCCTCCTGTTTCAGCTTCTCCTGGGCCACTGCCTCATGGGGGCCCAGCCTCCAGTCACAAGGCCAGCCTCCGGGACCGGGAGCTGCATGTCTGAACCCCAACACTTTCCCTTCACCTCTTTCTCTACTCACCTGTGGACAGGATGTGGACAGAGAATCAGGAGAGCTGGAGGGACTCTTAGAAAACAGTTGTGAGATTGAGGCAAGAGGATTGCAAATCCAAGCCCAGTCTGGGCAATTTAACAAGACCCTATCTTAAAAAGGCTGGGGTGTAGCTTAGTGCTCCCTGGGTTCAATCCCCACTGCTGAATGAGAGAGAGAGAGAAAACAGAACAGAGTTTTAGCCAGGTGTGGTGGCTCACACCTGTAATCCCAGCACTCAGGAGGCTGAGGCAGGAGGATCACTGCAAGTTCAAGACCAGCCTGGGCTACATAAGTGAGTTCCAGGTCAGTCTCAACTGCATAGTGAGACCCTGTCTCAAAAAACACAACCAAAAAAAAAAAAAAGAAAGAAAAAGTTTTGATGGCTGCGGGAGCTGACCTGGACCACAGATGAGGGCTGTCCTCCCCCAAGCTTCCTGGCCGTCTGCAGCACTGGCGAGCACCCAACACCTGTGGTGACACCCAAGGCCCAGGGGCCAACTGCCACCACCTACTTGTTCTGTCAGCAGGATCCCAGGGCCTAGCTGTGCAGGCAGCCGTGGCTATTTTTACATGCATGCCCTTGTCTCTGGGAGTCTGGGGGCAGACATCAACTTCCCTCCTGGGCTGCTAGCAGATCATGCTACTCTTGTCACCTGACCCCAGGCTCGGAGGGACAGAGGAGATGCCTCTGGGGACAATTCTGGCTCCCTAGGTCCCACTTTTGGCTTTGGGAAGCAGTGTTTCCACATCTATAAAATGGGCTCACGTTGGCACTTTGAGGGTGCCGTGAAGGTGGTGGGAGCTTCTGGCATTTGTCGGCAAACATCCCCAGGCACACCAGCTGGTGGCTGCACTTGGGAAAGTACAGTTCAAGGAAAAGAAGGGTTGGAATTGTGGGGTAGCACTGCCCAGGGCTTCCAGCAGAGGAGAACTAAATTTCCTCTGAAGTACCCTAAGGCTCCTGGCCTTGGAATCGCCTCCTGGCAGGGGCTATGCCAAAGTGGGGGTGGCTGGGCCACTGCTGGACCCCATAAACTGAGCCTGACAAACTGAACTCCAGATCGTCACAGCCAGGAAACCCAGGGACATCCTCAGGCCACCAAAGCAGCCAGACCCTCTGGATGCTTCCAGGGACTGTCACGGTGCTGGGAATAGGATGCCGCCATGACTTCCAAAGCAGCCTTGCACTCCTATCCCTTCTCAACCTCTCAGTGCAGGACAGAACAGCGTACCTGAGCCGTGGTGTAGCCCAGCAGCACAGCCTAGCTTGCCAAGGCCCTGGTTCCCATCCCCTGCACCCCACCTGCTGCCTTCCATTTGTCTCTCGCTCCCCATCCCCTCACCACCTCATCCCCACAGCCCCAGCTTTAGGCCAGCAAGAGCCAGAGCCCGTCCTTACCAACTGCTGAATGCTCATGAAGTCCATGGTCCCCCCCTGCTCTCCACGACACCGCCAGAGGAGCACGTCGTCAATGGGCCCTTTTATAGGGGAGCTGACTCCCTGGGGCGGCCAAGGCCAGATGACTCTGGGGGCCTGTCACACGGACCAAAATACCCACCTGGGAATGTGTCCTGCTGAGGGCAAGGCCACCTCCCTGCCACCCCCATCCTCCACGCTGGGGTACCTGAGCCACCAGCCCCGATGGGGGTACTGTCTGTCCTAGGTTTGGAGCCCCTGGGAGGGGTCCAGCTCCTGCCTCCATGGTACAGGTATGGCCACCTACACCACTGAGAAGACCCGGCTCAGCTGTCCCAAGGACAAGGACAAGGAGTGAGTCCCCGGGAGGACCTCCAGAGGGACAGAGGAAGAAGCTGACATATGGCCTGAGGAATCTGCAGCCAGGCTCATCTGATTTCCACCTCCCCTCTGTGCCACTGTGCACACCCCACCTCAGGAGCAAGGCCTGGCCGGGGCCCAGCCCTCAGGCCTCTGGTGATGTCGTCTGTGTCCCGTGTAGGTCCCTACACGTGCTTTCTGGGCACACAGTGCCCTTCACAGGGACAGGGACTGAGAGCTGCATCAGGTCCTGCTGTGTAATAAGTTGGGTGTGGTGGCATACACCTGTGACCCTATCACTTGGAGACTGGGATACACAGTGAATCTCAGGCCAGCCTGAATTACAATAAGACCCTGTCTCAAAAACAAAACAGTCCAGTAACCACCTGTAAGGCAGTCTGTCTCCAGCCATGAGATCAAATTTCTTCCCTCTCCTTCAGAGGCCACATGCAGTCTCCACCCATCAGGGCTTTGATCTCTTCTTGACTTTGAGGAAATTAGACAGCCAAGGTCAGAGTGCTGCCAGGGGTCCCACCTTCGGGGCTGGCAGGTGCAGGAGCTCCCTTTTGACAGGAGCCTTGCAGATCCAGAATTTTTTTTCCCCTTGGTACTGGGCATTTTTTGTGTTTAGTTGTGCTCTACCACTAAGCTATAGCTGCAGCCCCCACAGCCTTTTTTTTTTTCTTTGAGACAGGGTCTCACTGTGTAGTGGAGACTGACCTGGAACTCACTTTGTAGCCCAGGCTGGTTTTGAACTCACAGCGATCCTCCTGCCTCAGCTTCCCCAGTAATCCCCTATAATCCCACAGCTGGGATTATAGGCGTGTGCCACCATGCCTGGCCCCACAGCCTTTTAAAGCTCTGTTCCCACTGTTCTTTGAGAAGAGAAAGAGTTAACCAGACTGGAATGGGAGTAGATAAGGAAGTCAGGCTTTGGCTCTGCACCCACAGTGCATGCCAACTCAATTCCTCCCTTTCAACATTTGAGGACAAGGGTGTTTTGCAACAGTGGGCTTCATCTGAAATTCTTAGTAGAAATCCAGCATGTCCCACATGAAACTGTTAACTGACTTTAAAAAATACATTATTCCTTGGCTGGGGTTTTAGCTGTGGTTCCACAGCCTGCCTCATAAGCGCAAGGTCTCAAGTTCGATCGCTGGTACCCAAAAAACAAAAAACAAAACAAACTCCTAGCTAGGTCATCCCGTACACCTGTAATCCCAGCTACCCAGGAGGCTGAGTCAGGAGGATGGCCACTTCAAGCCCAGCCCGAGCAACTTAGACCCTGTCTCAAAATAAAAACTAAAAGGGTAAGTGTAGCTTAACGGCAGAGCACCCCTGGGTTTGGTTCTCAGTACCACAGAATATTTTAAAATATTCCCAATAAAAAGTCCAAACATGAACCTTGAGACCTTGCCCAACCATTCTTCCACAGCAGCCGGGGGAAACCATGGTGCCAACTGAATGTGCGCCCCGCAGTCTCCTGTGTGTACCATGCGTCTGCAGAAGCATCGCACTGCGGACACAGCTTAGTGCTCACCCCCACACTCACTGCCCTCTGGGGTGTCTGCAGAACCTGAGCCTTCCCTCTGGGGGAGCAGGCCAGTTTTTGAGCCCAGGTCCTTCACACTGAGCTGCATCCCCTTGTTACTATTTATTTATTGAGACAAGGTCTTGCTAAGTCACCAATTTTCCCAGGCTGCCTTGAATTTGCGATCCTCCTGGCTCAGCCTCCCAGAGTGCTGGGAAGACAGGTGGTGGTATCTGCTGCGGTGCAGATGATGGAACCCAGGGCCATGCACATGCTAGACAAGGGCGGTGCCACGAAGCCACACCAGCCCCACCTTTACACACCTTTGTAAATGCCCTGTAAACAGACAGCTTTGTGATCACAGATGGACGTGCCTGGGTAGCTACAGACGAGTCAGATCACTGGCCCTGCTCGCTTAAATAGTTATTGCAATGTACGTAAGAATGCAAACTGGGCCAGGTATTTAGCTCAGTGGTTCTGCCACTCGCCTCACGAGTGCAAGGATCAATATCTAGAAAATAAAGCACTTCTCTGACTCAGTAAAAACATTTAAATGGGCACTGCTGGGAGGTCCAGAGCGCCAGGCGTGCAGCCCCCCCTGTGGGACACTGGGCAATGGACTCTGCACCAGGGCTGCGTGGCCGAGGGCCCCAGGTACTCAGGTGTGCTTGCAATGTGCCTAGAATCTCCAAAGCACCCTAGCCGGGTCCCCAGAGCCACCCTGTGGTGACCACGCCCAGCTCCCGGATGAGAAGCTAGAAACGGAGGCTGAAGCACCCTGTTGCTGCGGTGGCTGAGCCAGTCACACCGTCCACCTCTTCGCCAACTCAGTTTTGTGTTCTTAGGGTTAGGGTTCAATCCCAGCACTCACCCTTGTGTATGGGGAGGTGAGGTAAGGAGATAACTTTATTTTTCCAAGTGGGGAGAAGTTTCCATAGGAATAACTTGAGAATGAGATTGTCCCAGTTTAAATGCTGCTGACCCTGCTGGCCTCTCCCTGGCTGCCACCCTGGCCAGAAGTGGCCCCGGGTCTCCTGGTGCGCTCCTCACCCTGCATGGATGCCAAGCAGGTGGGGCAGTGTGGCACAGTATCTGCTCCTCATCTGGGTGCTGTCACCTTAGCTGGCCAGCAGGTCCCACAGGGCACTGTTGCCTGGCAGCAAGTCACAGGGGAGTCGTGCCTTCCGGTCCCGGATGGCCTTCAGGGCTGGGCTATGCTGCAGCAACAGGGAGCAGATGTTCTCGTGTCCCCTCTCAGCAGCCTGCAGAGAAAGAAGCCCATTAACAGGTAGCACCAGAGGTCCTACTGGTGCTGCTCTGCTTCGGGGAACTTCTGCTCCTAAAGCAGGGGGCTTATGGAAATGGGAGACATGAGCGATGTCTTACTGCACCCAATCTGGGGCCTTGCACAGATTGGCAAAGCAACCATGCCAGCGGGGCTGTCAGCCAGACCTCTCTCATGCCCTCTACCCTGTGGTCCTGCTTTCTCCAGCCAGACCTGCACATCGTATGTCCACGCCCGGACCTTAATCACCATCAGCACCCACAGATGCCCCATATGCTGGTGGGCACAGTCGCTAGCTATCCTTGGGCTTGCCAAGCTGTGCAGGGACGACCTAGGCATGCCTGCCCAGCTCTCTCCTCTCCTCTATCGCCCACCCCAGACACTCATTTCTGGCCTCCTCCAAACAGGAGGGACATGAGGTGGGCTCTGCATATGGCTTCCTCTCACTGTCCCCTCAGAGTCAGTTCCACTGTCCCCAGTTCACACAGGAAGAGATCCGGGTTCCACAGTAAGTGACCCAGCCCCACCCCCAGGTCCCAGGGCAGCCCAGGCGTCTAGGCCAGATTTCTGTGACTTCAAGGTCTGCACTCTGGGTAACTGTCACCTCTCTGCTGCCTCCTCCTCCCCAGGGCGGCCCACATCCCAAGCCTGAACCCAGAACTTGCTATGCAGAGCTTCATAAAGAGCTGGGACTCGAGACTCCCAACCTTGCTGCCTCCACCAGGTGGGGGTGTTCTGCAGGCAGCTGCAAGACACATTCATCCCAAGGAATGTTTTTACAAAAAGTAAAGCACTAGCCAGGCCTGGTAATGCACACCTGTAATCCCAGTACTTGGGAGGCCGAGGCAGGAGGTTTGCTGTGACTTCGAAGCCAGCCTGGGCTACATAGTAAGTTCAAGTCCAGCCTGAACTGCATAGTGAGACCCAGTTCCAACAAAACAAAAACAAGAATTGAAAATAACAGATGTGTAGGGGACAAGGGCAGATCAGGATGAGGCTGGAGAGGTGGGTGGGTGATGACCCCAGGTCTTGCAGATGGCTCTGTATGAAAGTCTCTGGGGATTGGAGGGAGGGTAGGGCTCATCAGACTCTTAAAACTACTGCTCTGGGGGAAAATCAAAGTGAGAGCAAGAGAGGAATATATTTGTACACATATGCCATACATGAGTGGAAGCCACATCCCCACTTAGCACACCTGCAATCCCAGCATTCTGGGAGGCTGAGGCAGGAGGATCTCAAGTTTGAGCTCACCCTGGGCAACTCAGTGAGACTCTGTCTCAAAAATAAAAAATGAAAAGGGGAGGGGATGTAGGTCAGTGTGAAAGGCCTGGATTCAGTCCCCAGTGACACACACACACTCGCCCTCTTATAGATGCCGAAGGAATCAGTGAGGTAGATGCTCTAAAGGAGGGGAAGGAGGTCAGGGCGGGAGGGAAGCCTGTTTTCCCAGTGTACTCTGCTTTCTCGGACTGCTAACCGTGTGGGTATCTCTGGTCAGAACATCCAATGAAAAGATCACTGTGGCTCTGACCTCAACAGCAGACAGCAGGGATGGGGAGGAGGAGCACAGGTTTCAGAAGCGGATTACACATGAGGGAAAGAAACCTAAAAGGGCGAGGTGCACTTTTGGCCACATGCACAGGAAGAGGCTGGAGGAACATGCATTCATCCTGAAGTGGTAAGAAGTGAGCATCGATTTCTTTTTCCCCCTCCATCTTTCTGTTGGGTATGTTATAACTTCTTTTTTTGTTTGCTTTTTTTGTGGTACAGGAGATTGAACTGAGGACCTTGCCCTTGTGAGGCAAGCAAGGTATCACTGAGCTAAATCCTTAGCCTTTTGTTTGCTTTTTTGTTGTTGTTTTTTTTGAGACAGGGTCTCACTATGTAGTTGAGACTGACTCACTATGTAGCCCATGCTGGTCTCGAACTCACAACGATCTTCCTGCCTCAGCCTCCCGAGTGCTGGGATTACAGGCATGCTCCACCACGCTCGGCTTGTTTGTTTTTAAGACAGGGTCTCACTATATAGTTCAGGCTGTCCTTGAGCTCACTGTGTAGCCCGGGATGCCCTTGAGCTTGTGGCTGCCCTTGAACTGGTGGCAATCCTCCTGCCTCAGCATCCCAAGTGCTGGAATTATAGGCATGCACCCCCCAAATCCCAGCATGTTATAATTTACAGAATAAAAGTTTTGGGGCTGGATGTAGCGGTGGCTGAGGTAGGAGGATCACTATGAGTTCAAGGCCATCCTGGACTGTGTAGAGAGACCCTGTCTCAAAAAAAAAAAAAAACAAAAAGAAGAAAGTGTTGGCAGGGAAAAGGGACCAACCTTATGCAGACTGGTCATGCCGTCATCATCTACCAGCCGAGGGTCAGAGCCGTGTGAGAGCAGCAGCCGAGCGATCTCTGTGTGGCCGCAGTAGCTGGCGCGGTGCAGAGCTGTAGCACCCCCATGGGTCTGGGCATCACACTTGGCCCCACTCTCCAGCAGGAACTGGCACACGGCGTAGTGCCCATTGCGGCTTGCATAGTGCTGCAGGGAGCAGAGACCCAGGTCAGATGACAGAGCCCAGGCCTGTGGCAAGGGTAGCACGATGGCAAGGACACAGGTCCCACAGTCACCTCCGAGCTGCCCAGCAGCAGTGGCACCTGTTGAGCAAGGTGCTGCATCCCCACCCTCAGCTTCCCCTCCCTCCCTCCCGGAGATGTCACAGATGGTGCCATAAAGCAGCTGCAGAGCGATGCCCAGCAGGTGCCGGCGCTGGCTTCCTAAAAAGGATTTGCCACACCCGCCAGGCAAACACAAGGTTTGAGTTCAATTCCTGGTACAAAAATAAATAAGGAATTGTGCTGGAAGAAAGGGAGGGTAAGCTACAGGCATGGGGACACCTTCCTGGCTAGGACTGCAGCAGAACGGGGAACGAGTAACAGTCAAGGATGGGACAGATTCCACAGGCCGGAGCAGAGTGAGCAGAAAGCCTGCAAGATGGGGCGCTGGCCTCAGGGCTTCACAGCCAGGCCACAGGAGAAACAGCCCAGCACTCATGGGCTAGTGAATGCAACAGAGAACTCTAAGAAGGGGCACGGATGGCCAATAAGTATGTAAGAAAGGTTCACTGTCCTTAGCCATTAGGAAAATGCAAATCAAGACTACACTGGGCTGGCAGGTGTGGTGGCGCACACCTGTCATCCCAGCACTCGGGAGGCTGAGGCAGGAGGATCGCTGTGAGTTCGAGACCAGCCTGGGCTACACAGTGAGTTCCAGGTCAGTCTCAACTACAGTGAGACCCTGTCTCAAAAAAAACAACAAAAAAAAAACTACACTGGACTGGACATGCATGGTGGTGCACGCCTGTAATCCCAGCACTTCAGAAGCTGAGGCAGGACTGTGAGTTCGAGGCCAGCCTAAGCTACACAGTGAGATGCTGTCTCAAAAATAAATAAACAAATAAACAAATAAATATTTTGAGACCCCACCTCACCCCAGTCAGAATGGCTTTCATGGAGAACACAGAAAACAAGGTCTAGGAATTTAGCTCAGTGGTTCTGCCACCTGCCTTGCAAGTGAAAGGTCCTGAGTTTGATCCCGAGTACCAAAAACAAAAAACAGAAAAAAATCCACAGAAAACAATAATGCTGGTGCAGATGTGGGAAGAAAGGAACCTTCCTACACTGCCGTGGGAATGTAAAAGTACAGCCACAATGGAAATTAGCATCGAGGGTCCTCGAAACCTAAAAACAGAGCTATCAATTGATCTAGTTGTACAACTCTTTTGCACACACCTGAAGGAATTAAAGTCAGCACACTACGAGGACACCTGCATGATTATTGCAACACAATTCACAGTGGCCAACGTATGATGTCCATCAGTGGATAAATGAATAAGAAAATGTTAACGTGCACACACAACAGAATATCATTCAGCCATTAAAAAAAAAAAAAAAAGAATAAAATCCATTTGCCGGAAAACAGATGGTCTGGAGATGATCACACCAAGTGGAATAAGCCACATTCAGACAACTATTACATTTTCCTTAATATATGGAAATTTAAAAAGCAATCAGAAGGATGAGGCAGGAAGATTGTGAGTTTGATGCCAGCCTGAGTTACAAAGCAAGTTCAAGACCAGCTTAGACCACATGTCAAGACCCTGTTTTGGGGGAAAATAATGGGCATATCCTACCATGCCTGTAATCCTAGTACTCTGGAAGGCTGAGGTACGAGAATTGTAAATTCAAGCCCAGCCTGGGCACCTTAGCAAGATCTTGTCTTAAAGGAAAAAATAAAAAGTGGGCTGGGGATATAGCTCACTGTGAAGCACCTAGGTTCAGTCCCCAGAACTGAGAGAGAGAGAGAGAGAGAGAGAGAGAGAGAGCGGGCTGTTGAGCTGGGGATATAGATCTTGGTGGACTGCCAAGCCCTGAGTCCAAGCCCCAGCACCACAAATAAAATGAATGGGGGAGGTCCACCCCAGCTCTGGCTTCACATTGGTTTCATTCGTGCCTGTCCTGTGTTGACATGTCACTCATGTCATGGCAGCCAGGGTTCAGAGTCCCAGTGATGCCTCTGAGGCAGGTGTGCCCCTAGTGGCCTAACTTCCTTCTTCCAGCCCCTGCTAAGGTACCAACACCCCAGCCCTGGTGGTTCTGGGACCAGGCTTGGACACGCGGGCCTCTAGAGACACTAAGCCAAATCATGGCACAGAAGACACAGGTGAGCAATGGTCCCCTCCTCGGAGAGGTGGCAATCGCCTGTCGAGTGCCCCCTTCCGACCCTCACCAGGGCGGTGTAGCCAGCTGAGTCGGGCTGGCTGGGGTCCGCGGCCTTCTGGATGAAAGACTTTACTCGGCCCAGGTCTCCATCCACAGCTGCTGACCAGATGCCTGCAGAAAGCCAAGCAAAGACTGAGCAGTGCCTTGTGGCCTGGATCATTTAGTGCTTCTGCTACCTCTGGACCCAAGTCTTCACATCAATAAATGGGAGATTTGGTCACTCAACAAATATTATCAGTCAAGCCTGGTGGCCACACCTATACCAGCACTAGGAGGCTGAGGCAGGAGGACTGTGGTGAGCTTAAAGGCAGCCTGGGCTACGTAGGAGAGACACTGTCTCAAAAACCAAATAAGCAGCTGGGTGTGGTGGCACACACCTGTGATCCCAGCACTTGGGAGGCTGAGGCAGGAGGATCACTGTGAGTTTGAGACCAGCCTGGGCTACATAGTGAGTTCTAGGCCAGTCTCAACTACATAGTGATACCCTGACTCAAAAAAACAACAAAGCAAAACAAAAACAAAAATAAATAAGCAACCAAACAAAAAATGTGAAATCACCGCCATAGTGGGGAGGGCACTGAAACCACACAGCTAGAGGTACTGGGTGCTGGACACACCTTAGGGGCTTTGGTGGCAGTGCCTGAGCAGGGTCGGGGGTACAGCTGTGGGCCCCTTGCATTGCAGGAGCCGGACTAAGGCTCTGTGTATGAAGCTGGGAGGCAGGGGAGCCATCAGGACCACCCACTGCTCCCAAGAGCCTGAGAGCCTCCACTCTCCTGCACTGAACCAGGAGTTCAGCAGATGATTACCACACACGGGCCGGGCATCCCCACCAAACCTGCAACCTGAGCGCTCTGACAGCATCTGAGGAAAAAGCCACACCTCACTGCACTCAGTAAGGACATGTGTGCACTGCACACCTACAGGCTATGTTCACAGTGCAAACAAAACAGGAACTGGGTTTAGAACTGGGTCCCCTTCCCAAGAGATCACAGTATATTCAAATATCCCCAAATCAGAAAAAAAATCAAAATCTAAAACACTTCTGTTCCCAAGCATTTGAGGTAAGGATACTCAACCTGTATTTCCTGTGTACCTGTATTTCCTGTGTACCTGGCAGTGTTGTAGGCACTCAGGATTAGTCAAGGACAAACAAACTAAACAAAATCCCAAATTTTGGCTTAATGGAGACTACTCTTCATTTAAAAAAAAAACAATAAAGCCGGGCGTGGTGGCACACGCCTGTAATCCCAGCACTCAGGAGACTGAGGCAGGAGGATCGCTGTGAGTTCGAGACCAGCCTGAGCTACATAGTGAGTTCCAGATCAGTCTCAACTACACAGTGAGACCCTGTCTAGAAAAACCAAAAAATAAATTAAAAAAATAATAAAAAACAATAAATATTTGTTACCTATGTATATAAACTATTTTATATGTATTTTTATATATATACACATATTACATTTATATACACATATACTCAACATATTTATAAAATAAGTGAGGTGGTACTGAGTTCTCTGAAAAAATAAAACAAAACAGAGAAGAACCAGAAACAGTGGTGCACATCTGTAATCCCAGATACTCAGGAAGCCAAAGCAGAAAGATCACAAGTTCAAGGCAAGCCTAGGGAACTTCATAAAACCCTGCCTAGCCAGGCGTGGTGGTGCACTCCTGTAATCCCAGCACTCGGGAGGCTGAGGCAGGAGGATCACTGTGAGTTCAAGACCAACCTGGGATACATAGTGAGCTCCAGGTCAGTCTCAACTATATAGTGAGACCCTGTCTCAAAAAAAAACCAAAACAACAACAACAACAAAGACCCTGTCTAAAAATTAAAGGCCTGGGATTGAACCTCAGTGCTTGGCTAGCATGTGTGAGGCCCTAAGTTCAGTACCCAGTAACCTCTGCTCCCTCAAAAAAAAAAAAAAAATCCCCAAATGAGACCAGTGTGGCTGATGCTTAGAGATGATTGCAGGAAACCAAGGAGAACTAAAATGAGGGTAGAGAAACAGCAGGCACCAGGTCCATGGAGCATTGCAGGCCATGAGAGGAAGTTTGGATTTATTCTAAAAGCAATGACAGCCAGGTGTGGAGGTACACACCTGCAATCTGAGCACTCTGGGAATCTGAGGCAGGAGGACCGAAAGTTTGAGCCCAGCCTGGACAACTTAGGGACTTCATGAGATCTCATCTCAAAATAAAAAATGAAAGAGGACTGGGGACATAGCTCAGTATGAGGCCTTAGGTTCAAGCTCCAGAACCACAAAAAACAAAAACATTAAAACAATGGGAAGTCTGCTGTGCTGGTGCACCCTGTAATAGATCATGAATTTGAGGCCAGCTTAAACTACACAGTGAGACCCAGTCTCAAAAAAATAAAACTAAACAACAGGAATTGCAATAATCTGATTTACTATTTTCAAAAGGCTACTCTGGCTGCTGGGTGGGGATGAGAAAATACGGTTGGAAGTGAGCCGGAAAGTGGGAAGTCCTACTTCCTTACCCTGGAGGATGGCACAGAAGAGGTGCCAGAAGTAGACAGGCGCAAGCCCCTTACTTTACCGTAATGGTGAAGTGTGAATGCATCTACGGCAGCAGCCATGTACCCAGCGACGACAGCATCACTATGACTGCACCAGGGACACCTGGTTCCCAGCCTACCTGATCGGCTGCTCTGTCTAAGGTCGGGCGAGAGCTACCTCTCTGGGCCCCGTAGAGACCCTGTCATCTGTCACCTGCCGAATTCCAGGCCACTTCTCGGGCGTGTGCACTTCCCAGCCACCCAGGCCCGAAGCCGCACCGCGCAGACCCAACCCTGGTGACCCTGCCCTCCAGGGGGTGCAATGTCCTGGCTGCAATCAGCAGCCTTTCGTCGTCACCAGGTGAAGACCCAGGCCCGGCCTCGCCACTTGGGCAGCTTAGGGGGACGACAGCTCAGTGTCCCAACTCACACAATGAGCAACCTCACCCCTCTCGAAGTCCATCTCCTCCAGCGTCTGCTGCACTCCGGGAACCGCACCCGGGCAGGAGCAGCACAGCCTGTCCCCGCAAGAGTGCGGCGCCGCCATCCTGGCCTTAGCGGCCCAGAGAGAGGTGGAAACAACGCCCGCCCCACTGTCGCAATTCGACCACTCGGCCTCCGCAGTTGTCCTCCGGTCCCGCCCCTCTTCCAAATTGACCAATCCATTGCCCAGGCTTTAGCTGGCGAGCCAACCGCCGATGGGGCGGGACTTGTCGCACTAGGTCACGTTTCTATGTCGCCACTCGAGGGCGCGCTAGGCTAAGCGGAGGAGAGGGACTGCGGTGCGCCGTGCCTGGCAGCTTGTGGGGACCAGGCGGCTTTGCCTGGTCCGAGTTTGAGTCCTCGCGGCCAGAACCGAGCCCTCGGAGCTCTTCCAGTTACCATCTTCGTCCGACCACACCCCACCCCACCCCACCCACCCCTGCAGCAACCCGGCCGTAGGCGGTGCAGGGAGGGCTTGAAAGGCCTGAGAAACCCTCATTCCTTCAGAATCCAATAGAGAGCCAGGAGTGGGGGCTCCCGCCGGTAATCCCAGCACTCCGGGAGTTTGCTGAAAAGGATTTCCCAGCCTGGGCAGTTCAAGTGAAACTATCTCAAAAAGGGGCTGGAGAAGTACCTCATTATGAAGGCCCTAAGTACCCCAGTACCACATAAATTAAAAAAATAGAAGATAGGTGGCCAATCTGGTTACTCGGAACACAAAGCAGGACCAGGGCCTCCCGCTCATACCAAGCCCCCATCCCCACAGGGCACTTGCTTTACCGAATCCAGCTCCCTATTTCTCAAAATGTCCCAATGGCTATGGATTGTTGCCAAGGACAGCAACTCAAGTCCCTGACCCAGCTTGCTCTACCACTTAGGGGCGCTCAGGCAGCGCGCTATGCTGGGGCCTCAGTGCAGCGCACCAAGAACTTTCAGTGCCTAGGCGAGGTTGGCTACTTCTAACTCAATCCTTGGCACTCAAATGGCCGGGGCCTGTTGTTTGTCTCAGGAACATCTGGGCCTTGTACTGCTCCCTTGCCAGGACAGGGCTGGGAAGTCTGGGTGGCTCCTTCCCTACATGGCCAGGACGTCAAGGCTCCAGCATTCTCCAGGGTAATTAAGTTCTCTCTCCTGCTGAGCTGACTGGGAGCCTAGACTTCATGCAAGCCACCATTCAGTCCTCACAGGCTTCGGCGTGCTTCGGCAGCTTCTAGGAAGTCCCCTCACTCCCACTTACCCTCCCCAGCGTTCTGGGAAGGCACCCACCCCCACCCCGGGTGCCCTGGCTTCTCCCTCTGGCCCTGAGCCACAATGGCTCCCAGGGGCTGTGGCCCCGGTCTGGTTCCCAGCCCCATAGGCACCACTGTGGGAAAAAACACTGGAGTCTGGCTGTTCCCTCCACCCAGAGGAGGAGCACCAGCAGGCTGGGACCACAGGGCAGGCTGCCCTGGGACCCTGGCCAGGAGTGTGAGTGTGGGGTGGGTAGACCCAGCCTTCCTCAACCCGAGACCTTCCCTCTACACACCCAGAGATAAGGGTTAGCTCAAAACATCTGGTCCTCATCCCATAAGTTTCATTTTCTGTTTTATTTGTCAATATAAAAATACTCAAACATTTACAACAAATAAATACGTGGGGACACAATAAGTTACACCGTAGGAGCCCTCTTCCTGGGGCTGGAAGAGGGTATGCTCCTGTCCACAGCATGCCCTCCTCCCTCTCCCCCACACAACCCTGCTCTGGAAGAGGTTGAGGATAAAATACCCCAACCCAGCCCAGAGGGAGGCCCCGCCCACCCTTCCCTCCAACACACAGGAGGCGCCATCTCCCTCCCCCCTACCCTGAAAACATTCACAGCCCTGGGACAGGGCTAGGCCCACCCCTGGGCCTTGCGCACCTCCCCACCCCTCCAGAGGGGTACAGTACCCTGCCCACCCCACCCCCATATGTACACAGCTGCCCTGCATTTGGGACAGATGGGGGTAGGAGAGACAAAGTGATCCGACCCCTTCCCCTTCATACCTCCAAAGACTCACCAGGAGGACCCCAAGCCAAGGAAGACTCCACAGAAACAGGAAGGCTGTGCCACACACGTACACACACGTACACACACACGCACGCACACACGCACAGACAAACCCACATCTTGCAACTTCTGCCTTGTGTAAAGTTTTGGCTGCTGGGGTCCCACGTTTCCAAGATTCACAGAGGCTGATGCCCTGGTGAGCCACTCCAAGTGGCAGTGCCCATGCTGAGCAGGTCTTCATGGCCAGGCGGGTGCTGGCAGCACCGGTCCTGGGCAGAGTGGGTGCCCGAGCCATGTCCCTGAGGTAGCTAGTGCCTGTGCAAAAGTAGGAGCCACACCTCCTGTGCGCCCTGCCGATGCAGTGGGTCCCCTCACACCGAAGACTCCTCGGGGTTGGAGTCAGGCAGCGTCTGGCGCTGCTGCAGCTTGCGTCTCAGTTCATCAGCGAGCTCGGGCAAGGGGTGCCCTCCCCGGTCCTCTCCTCCTAACTGTAAGCGCACATAACCGTTGGCATTTGAGTTCCGCCCACCCCCCAGGTGGAGCCGAGTTGGAGAAGGCAGGGGCTGGCCGGGGATGCCAGGAGGTGGGGAGGGGGGCCCGCCCCCAGGCTGGCACCTTGCATGTCCAGGAACAATCTTGAGCGAGCCATCTGAGTAGTAGTAGCCAACAGGATCCCAAAGTTTCTCATCTGTTTCCGGGCCAGGCCGGAAGGGGGGACTGGTGGATTCCTTGGGCAGCTCCAGCGGGTAGACCAGGGTCCTCTCAGCTGCCTTGGCACCTTTCTCTAGCTCTTCCCGAAGCCGCCGGCGAAGTGACAGAACCAGCAACAGCAACACCAGGCACACAGCCCCCAGGGCCACCACAGCCAGCCATACCAGCCCCAGGTTTTCCAAGGGTGCCCGGGCCTCCAAGGTCACTGATGGACCTGCCACAACAGCCACAAGGTAGCCTTCTGCAGCCAGCCGTGCCCCCTGCTCCTCTGAAAAGCAGTGGTAGGTGCCTGCATGACGGGGCTGAGCAGCCATCACCACCAGGGCCTGCAGCCGGGTGTCATAAAGGAAGGTGCCGGGCTGTTCTGTCGGTAGATCTCGATCCCTGAAGGTCCAACGGGCACGGGCCAGGTTAGAGGAGAGTCGGCAGGGAAGCACCAGGTCTGTGCCAGCTACCACCGTGATGTTTTTGGGCGTGAGCCTGACTGTAGTGACAGAGATGAGAGAGCAGTTAGTTAGGGAAACCCAGTGCCAGAGGATTTGGGAACTCCAGCTATGGCGCAGGGCTAGTGGAGGGGGACAAAAAGGACAGCTCACCTTTCTTACTGCCATGCAGGTTACAGATGCTCGATGTGTCCAAGATGGTCACATGCTGGACCAGCAGGGATCTGAAGGGGAGCCAGGGACGTAAGCACCCCAGCTCCAACCCATCTGCCTTCCCATCCCAGGGCAGACATCCACAGAGGCCGACTCACCCCGGATGACTACCCGTGGCCACACAGTAGCTGGTATTGACATTCCAGGCACAGTAGGGGTCCCGGGCAAGCACACAGTCTGCACAGGAGCGGTACTTGCCGCAGGATGCCAGAGGCAGCTGTACCAGCTGAGAGCGAGAGCCGGCAAAAAGCAGCTTCTGCAGGAAAATCAGGGACAGGAGGGTCAGCAGTGCCAGGGACACAGCTGGGGACAGCTCCAACTCCCACAGGGAGCACAGCCCCAATAGGTGGACCTGAGAGATAGGAGGCAGAGGCATGTCCAATGTCTGTCAAATTCACTAAGGGCTTACTACAAGGCAGGCCAATCCTAAGCACCTTACAACTGTGATCTTATTGAACAGGGACAGCACACATATCCCCACACTCACACGTAATGGAAGCAGGAAACAGCAGCCCTAACTGAGCAGAATAAGGTGTCTGTTTGGTGGCTGCCAACCTGTGTTTATCAACTCCACACTTTTTTTCTGCCATTATTCCATGTTCTAAGAAACAATTTGGACTCACAATAGCTGGTAAAAGGCAAGTCAATCAAAGTACACAGGGTGCTGGAAATATGCCAGGAGTTTTGAATGAGGTTAAAAAAAAAATGCCAACACATCAGGGAAATGGTCAAGGAAGCCGAAAGCTGGGCCAGGAGGGCCGCTGGGGACTGGGAAGAGCTGACGTCACAGGGATACCGTAAGCATTCTGCAGCCTGGGAGGTCTGGCCAGCAGGTTGTGATGGGAAGAGACTGGAAGGAGAGGGGCTAAGAATACGTGAGCTGGTGCCAGGCCCTTAGCTGCGAATCAGTCCTAGGGGACCTGGCTATATAGAAAAGGCTCTGTGGATTCTGTGGTCAGTGCTGTCACTTCCTGGAGCTCAGGCCCAGCTAAGTGGGATGCCCACTGGCCAAACAGGGGAGCCAGACAGGGAGCATGCAGGATGTCACTGGGACAGCAGTGTGGGGCCCAATGTCCTACCTTGCTTTGAGAGAGCACCAGGCTCTCCACGGGCTCCCGGTCAAACACCTGCAGCTCCTCAATCAGGTGTACCCAGGGCCCCAGGCTCACAGCCTTGAGCAGCCAGCCATCCCCTGAGAGGTGGAGGAAGGTGAGCAGGAAGGCACACAGCCCCGGCCATCCCCAGGCACCCCGCCCTGGGCACAGCCACACCTACCTGTGCCAATGAACAGCACCCTGTAGGTGGCTTCATCAAGCCCCGTGATCCAGTCGACCACCAGGTGGGTAAAGTTGGCATCCTTCTTCACCAGCAGGGGCCGGCCCCACCGGGGCACCACCTGTTCCTCCATCAGCGGGTGCTTCTTGATGAAGTTGAGAGTGTTGTCCGGCAGTTCCAGGGAGCTAGAGTAGCCATGACGCCGGTGCCAGTTGTTGATGCACTACATGGGGGCAGGGATGGGAGGGCACCATGAGCCAAGGGTCATAGGCAGTGCACTGAGTGGGCACCCACCCTGCCCTGTCCCACAGGACTCACCGAGCCAGGCCGAGGGGTGGGTACTGGGTCTGTATAGCGGGCCCACTTCTGGGCTTGTTCTCGGTACTCCTTGTAGGGACCCTCGAACACCCGCTGGATCTCCTCCAGCTGGTATTCACAAACTGCTGATAGGTCCACATCACCCCTGTCACCGAAAAGGGACCTCAAGGTCACACTGATGCCCACCTGACCCATGTCACCCCAGTGCC
Source organism: Fukomys damarensis (assembly GCF_012274545.1). Lineage (NCBI taxonomy): Eukaryota > Metazoa > Chordata > Mammalia > Rodentia > Bathyergidae > Fukomys > Fukomys damarensis. The sequence goes on from NW_022900921.1 coordinate 41,640,829, forward strand.
ACAGCAAGAGCACAAGGCAGGGCTCAGGACAAAGTGGTCACGGGCACAAGGATGGACTGGTAGGTCTAAGGTGTCACCTAGGGCCAAGGCCCTGCCTGTCTCCCCCAGGGGCTTTAAAATAGAGCAGATAAGACGGGTGTGGTGGCATATGTCTATAATCCCAGCACTTGGAGGCTGAGGCAGGAGGACTGACATAATCTGAGGCCAGCCTGGGCTACACCGGGAATTCAAGCCCAGCCTGGACTACATTTTTGAGACCCTATCTCAAAAGCACCAAAATGAATAAAACAAGGCAACAGATGCCCAGTTAATTCTGGTTTCCTGACCCTGGCTACCTCAATGCCCCCACACACCCCTAATCTGAACACACTTCTTTCCCCACACCTCCAGGTGCCCCTCCAGCCAACACACCATCGTGCTTGGAAGACCCCAAAAAAGGTGGTGTTGTGCCAGGAGGCGCCTTGCAAGGTGTGTACTGCCCGAAGCTGGTTGAAGTACAGCTGCCAGTTGGGGGCTGAGCACATCAGCCTCGCCTTCAGGAACGTGGTCCACTTTCTCTGCAGCGTCCGTGCTCCACCCATGTCTCCCTGGGGGATGGCAAAGGGACAGGGCCAGTCAGCCCCTGCCAGATTGGCAGGGCTCCCAAGGCCCACACTGCGGGTCTCGGTACCTTACAGACTCGGGCGACGCGAGCCACCACCTGCTCGGCATAGCAGTCATACTCCACAGCCCGCTCGCTGAAGAAGAAGTAGATCTTGTCATCATCTCCGGTGAAGCTCCCCACGCTCTCCGGGACGTAGGCAGAGCCTACAAAGTGGGGTTCTGTGGCAGGGCAAGGAGGATCAGCCGTAGGATACCAGAAATCTCACAGCAACCTGCCCCCCCTGCCTTGGCACCCCTGGCTCCATGCCAGCGCTCACCATTGAGCCAAAAGGCCAGGTACTCAGTCTTTATGGGGTGGTGGGGGCCCATGTTCCTCAGGATGACAGGCTCTGTGCCCAGGAAGTTGTTGAGCGTGGCCGAGTACAGTTCTCCATCTGTGGGGGATGAAGGTTCAGCCAAGGCTGAAGCAGGGTGCAGACCCACTTCTAGTTGAGAAGAACTCGCTCAGCCTGCACTGGGGAAGCCACTTACCCACAAGGAGGCCAGTGTGACCCTTAGCCGGATCATAGGGACATTTTCCCTTCCCATCCTCAAAGTCTCCCCGCTCCAAAGTGAAAGTAAGCATGTCCTAAGGACAGAGAGACACCATGAGGAGGAGCGGCCAGGTCAGGGATGGGGAGGCTGGGGTCCCTAGGGAGGGGACAGCACTCACGATGTAGGTGCACTTGGGCTGGAAGGCGTAGGTCCCGCACACATACAGGTGTGAGGCGTTGTAGGGCTGCAGGAAGCGGATGAAGTTGAAGCACTCTGTCTGTAGGAAGAGAGGTGTCCAGTCAGGGAGGACACAAGGGCTGGAGACGTGGACCACCCATGGGTAGTGCCCCAAGCACCCACCTGGTTGCTCTTTCCTTTCTGGATGCACTCGGTCTTCTTCTCGGCTGGTGCCTCCCAGGAGATCTGAGGACAGAGGGCCCATCAGCGATGTCACAGTGGCACACCCGGTCCAGACTCCATCCCCATCCTGCATGGAGGGACCTCTTCCCAGAGAGGACAGAAGCCCTGAACCACCCCACCAGGGCAAAAGCCAGGAAATGTCGATCCCGACCAGGGAGGGGCAGGCAAGGCATCTTGCCCACCCAGTGCTGCCCACCGCCCCACCTCTCACCACTCCCTGCAGTTCCAGAGCCTCCACGCTGAAGGCGAACAGGGCCTCGCGCGCCCCCACGTACAGCAGCCCGGACTGTTCGGTCAGGGTCAAGGTCAGGAAGTCCTGGATGCCAGTCTGAGAGAACCGCCGCACCACTGTTGCCAGTTCTGCAGGAACAGGGACAGGGAGGAAATGAACAGGGTGTGGACAGGCAGGCCTCCCCGGGGTTCCAGGCACCCCCAGAATCAGCCTTCCTTTGTCCAGCGGTCTCATGAGCCCATCATCCCAGTTCCGCACTGGAGAGCCTGTGATGCCAGACAAGTCCGTCTGGCCACAATGGGCATTTTCTGAATAGGCTTTGGCCCTGAAAGCTCCACCCAGGCCTCCATCGCCTTCCTCTGCCCAGGAGGAGGCCAATCTGGGCTAGTAAGGAGGAAGGAAGGATATCTCAGCCACAGCTTCCGGCCAGAGGAAGCCATCAGACTGATGGTCTCGCTCTCAGGGTCAGCAACACCTCCGGCCAGAGCTGGGCACTTCCCCACTCCCACTTCCCTGCTGCCATTTCCTTCACGGCCCAGGCAGGCACAGCAGTCACCCAGCAGGGGCACAGAAGATTGGCAAGTACTCCCAGCTTGGGGAAACCCTTCACCCAATGGGATGAAAATCCTGGCTGCTGGTGAAGGATGCACAGCTGGTGCAGCTGGCTAGCAGGCAGCACAGGTGGCAAGAGGGGAAGGGGAAGAAGGAGTTGTGAGGCCAGAGATAGCCCTGAAGCCTGGGGCTTGGCAGCCTGACTGTCATGGGATCCCTGCACCAGCCCCTGACATAGCCACTAGCCCGTCCTCAGGGTCCAAACTCAGGCAAGCACAGCAAGGCTTCATTAGTATCTATGTGCAGCCAGTGGCAGGTGAGCTCACCCAGGTCCCCAGAGCACAGGGATGACACAAACACTTGACATCACCTCTTCACACAGGTGCACGCATGGCGAGCAGCCGGGTGTGCTCTGCCTCCCCCAGTGGGGGCCCACCTATCCAGAGAAACCCTGGAAGAAGAGCCTGGGGGTGGTAAGAGAATCTATTTGGGTAGATAAGGGGACTTCTAGGGACACAGCTAGAAGGCTCATAGGCCAGAGGCTTTGGTTTACAACCTTGCTGGCTCCGGTTTCTCTCTCTAGGTTTCCAAGAACCAACATGGGAGACCATGCAGCCTCTCCTCCATGCCAGGGTGGCCAGGTCTGGGGTAGGGGGTCGAAGAGGTCCCCCAAAGGCATACTAGGTATCACAAGGAGGGGCAGATCCAGGTCCTGACCTGAACTACCAGTCCTTGGCCCCTGGGGCCAGATGCATTTTTGAGAAGTGGCTTCACACGTCAGGCCGGTTGTTCTTGGGGACACTATTTTGCAACCAAAATCTGTATTTCCCACAAGCCTCTATCCCTCTTCCCCTCCCACCTTCCCATCCTCCTCCTCCAGATATAGACACTCACCCCCAGAAGAAACTGTTTTCCGGGGCACAAGGTTCCACCAAACCTCAGCCCCAATGCCCAGGCCACACAACCCCGCTGCCAGAAGCCAGATGGCCCAGTATGGGGCCATGGCACTCGCCCCGGCTCTCAGCTCCAGGCCAGCAGCCCTGGCAAGGGAAAAAAAGTCGTCAGCAATCACTCCGAAGGGGTCCACACTGAGACAGTACCGCGAACACCCCACCAGAGCTCTCAGGGAGCCCCCACTGGCCCTTCCCTTCTTTCAGGTAGAGGACCCAGCTCCCCACCCTGGCCTCAGCCCCCAAAGACCCCAGAGTCTCCCGCGGATGTGGTAGAGGAGCTGAACCAGCTGGAGGAGTGGGGAGACATCAAGAAGCCCTCTAAGGCCTCAAGGCTGCTCCCACCCTCTCTTGGCTACCGGAAGTTGTTTGGAAAAATAAGAGGGACACCCTTCTCCCCACACTGAGGCCTAAGAGGTACAAAAGTTTCTTAAAATAACCTCAAGAAGCAGGACCTGCATCCATTGGGCCGCCACAGCCCCAAGGCCTAATTCTGCCAGGTCCAGAGCTAGAGCTGCGGGGGCGTGAGGCTGGCAAGGCCCCCCACTGCGGACGCCGCGCAGCAGGTCAAGGCCCAGCCCCAGCCGGTCCCCTCCCCCCCAGCGCAGACAATGGCCCGGCAGAGCCCCAAACTCGTTCCACATCAGCAGGACTGGGGCGGGAGCCGGCCCGGGAGCCTGAGGGGCCCAGTTTCCCGAGGCCCCTTTGTTGCCCTAGAGGGAGGCAGGAAGTGGGTGGGATGGGCGTAGAAATGACCAAGGCCTCATCCTGTCCCAACAGCCTTCGAGGAGATACTCGCCCTAGGGTTGCTCGGCTGTGGGACAGCGAGCAGGTTCGGGTCCCATCCAGGACCCCTCACCCCGCGGCGCTGGCAGGAGTGGTGCGCGGAGTGTAGAGAGTCCGAGGGCGCGCGATCCTCCAGCGCCCGGTCACTGCCCCGGGTCTAGCGAACCCCTCCAACTCGGCGACTGCGCCTGGGGACCCTGGCCTGGGCAAGCTATCCGAACTGATTTCCACGGCTCCAACCCCCCATCTCAGGCCGGGCAAAGACACGGAAACGGGGAACCAGCTTTCTCCAAAACAAAGGGTCCCCGCCATGACCCCATTCTGGATCCCCCGATTCTCCCCTCCCCCAGCTCGGGATTTGAATGCAAACAAAGCGGCGGAGCCGGGAGCATGGCGAGCCCGGCCTTCGGACGCCCTCTGCCGGCTCGGAACACCAGCGTGGGCAGGGCGGAGGACTGGGGAGCCCTCGCCCCCGCTAGTCCCCCCAACACGTCCCCGCCTCGAGACCGTCACCCCAGCTCCAACCAGACCCCGCGGCGTGCTCTGGGGACTCGCCTGCGTCGCGAGCCCCTCCCCCAGCTTCCCCAGAGCAGAGTGATCGGGAAGCCAGGGGGTGGCGGGATGCGAGATCCAGACGGGGCGCGCTCTGCAACCTCGCCCACCCCGAGCTGCCCGTTGTAGACGGCGACAGGACTCAGGCCGTGGAGGACCTGGCTTCCCGGGCCAGCACCCCTTCTTCCTCCAGCGGAACGGGAGGGCGGGGGGAGGGCGGCAGGGAAATCCGATCCCACAACATCGGCCTCGGTCCAAGCCCGCCCCAAACTTTCCATCGGGGGTAGAGTAGCTGGGGGCAGCTCGGGAGCCTGGCGAGGATCCCGGCCGAG
>NW_022900921.1:41646381-41666343 GCF_012274545.1 Fukomys damarensis
TCCGCCCGGGGGTTCGGGTGTGCTCTCCTCCCCTTGCCCAGCTGCTCCGCGCGCTGGACTCACCCGTTGCCCACGGCGCCCGGGGGCGGGGGGAGGTGGAGCGAGGGAAGGGCTCTGGACAGCACCACCCGGGAATCAGAATCACCTGGTCGCTCCGAAGTGTCCCTCCGGAAACCTGCGGTGGACCGAGCTCGGGAATAGGGCTCAGTGGCTCCCCACGTCCCACTTACAGGAACGCTGGTGGGGTGCGCGGCGCAGGAAATCAAGGCTTCTCTTGGGAGACCAGTTGGTCTCTTGGCCCCCAAGTCTGCCTCCTTTCTCGGTCCCAAAGGCCTTAGACTGGAACTAGCCTTGTAGGCCAGGGAGACCCCCCCGAGGTCACCCAGTCGACTCCTGGTTTCTGGGGCTTCACGCAGAGCCTGCCCCCCGGAAATGACTCCTCTGGTGCCACAGGCAGGATGGTTAACAAGTGGCACGAGCCTGCTGCTCAGATGAAAGGGGCTCAAAGAGCCACGCTGAGATCGCTGCCACCTTCCCAACTGTCTGCCTCCGCCCACAGCTTCTCCTAGAGTAACTTGGAGTCCCCCGTCTGGGCGGTGCTGCCTGGCAAGCCCTCCTTCCGGCCAGCTGGTCCTCAGAGCCGTGCAGGTGGACAGAGGACCCTCAGAGTAGTCACGCGAAGGCACCTGGAGCCAGATGCCACCCCCTGGCTGGAGGCAAGGGGCACTGGTGGGGACTGGAGGCCCTGAAGCTACCAGTCACGGGTGACTTTGAGCCAGAGCAGTCCTGGAGAGGCACTTCAGGCCCTGTCAGCAGATCTGGAGTATAAATCAGCTCGACAGCAGCTTTTGTTCTGGGTGAAAACTTGGCATCCGAAAAGTGGAGACCAGAAAAGCAGCGGAGATAATTGAGAAAAGCAGCCCAGTTGGGCTTCATAACAATCAGGTCTTTGCTGGTGCACATAAAGGCCCCTTCTCTCTTGCCGGCCAAGCCAAACTGCTCAGCTCCTTTCCACCAGGAAAAAGGCTGTGGCCTCGGAGATGCTGAGAGAGGGGACAGAGATGATGATGAGTGTGGGGTGGGCAGGACAGCCTCCCTGCTGTCCCTGCCAGGAGGGAGAAGATGCACAACCCCTGCCCTCATCTAGTGAGCCCACACCCACTAAAGTGGGGGGACATGGCTGGGCAGCTGTCCCCACGTTCTTCCTAGATTTTTTTTTTTTGAGACAGTTTCACTATATAGTTCAGGCCGGCCTTGAACTCGGATCTTCCTGCCTCACTCTCCCAAGTGCTGGGATTATAGGCACACATCACCATGCCTGGCTCCTATGGTTCGATTTTGCAACCTGCCTTCATATTCCCTCATTCCACCTTTTACAAAGTTGGTATTGTTTCTCCCATTTATTATATCAATAAGATGAGGCATCTGGCTCAAATTCACATAATCAAGGTGGAAAATTTTAAATTAGATCTGGGGCTGGGTATGGTAGTACATGCCTATAACCTCAGCACTCTGAGGCTGAGGCAGGAGGATGGCCATGATTTTAAGGCCAGCTTGGGCTACACAATTCAAGGACAGCCTGAAGTGAACTACATAGTGAGACCCTGTCTCAAAAACTAAGTAATAATAATAGTAGTAGTACATTAGGTCCTGAAGCTGGGTATAGGGGAAGACAACTGTAGTTCCAGTTCCTGAGGAAGTTGAGGCAGAAAAGTTGCTTTGTTGCTTGAGCCTGTAAGTTTGAGCTCTGCCTGGGCAACATAGTGAAAACCCCATCTCAAAAAAAATTTTTTTAAAGATAAAATGAATAGACTTCCAATCTGTTTTTTCCATAAGTGGCCATATATCCTGACAATTATCCACTTCCTGTCTGTCCTCACCCTTAAGCCACCCCCAGCCTCCGGGGGGAGGGTTACAGGGAGAGAGACCTGAGCTCCCTGCCCAGCTCACCCATCCTCCAAAGTGGCCCAGTGGAAAGTTTCAAAAGTCAGTTTGGTTTCACTAGCAGGGACAGGCTTTTTCTGTACCTCAGTGGCAGGTACCGAGGTTGTTCCCCAAGCCAAGGGTGTGGGCAGAAGGGGAGGTGGCTCCCCTCCCTCCACCACCTGCACTTCCTGCTGGACACTGTTCATTCCCAACACTGGCCCAGCGGTGGGTGGGCAAAAGATGAGGTTTCCTTGCATGACTGTTCATGATTCATGCTTTTTAAATAAAAGGACAACTGGTTGAAAAATAAAGATTTCTGGGTCTTCCATTAAGAAAAAATGACTGCCAGGTAGGGTGGCACACACTTGTGATCCCTGTGCACAGGAGGCTGAAACAGGATTACCTTGAGTTTGAGGCCAGCGTGGGCTACATAGTGAGACCCTACTAATAGAGGGGCAACGCTCACGGACCCATCTGGTTTCCCTGGGGCCCACAGGCACATGCTATGGAAGGAACCCATTATAAGGTATTGACAGACACCGTGGTCGCTGCATTTTCCTAAATGCTGGTGACCAAGTAGGAGAAATGCAAATATGTGCTAAGGGCCTCCCCAGAGAAGCAGATCCCAAGCCCCCCACCCCATGTAGGCCATGGGCTCACCTGAGCCAATAACCTGCCACAGTTGCCAGTGGCTCTCTGGTAGGAGGGACGAGAGCCCTGCTGTACTCACTGGGTCTCCAGTGACGGCTACCTGACCCATCTCCAGAGCTGCTGTCCAACAATGCTGGAGATGTGGAAAAGCCCAGGTCACCCACCCTTCCAGGAGCTTTCTGCAAGCTTGGGACCCAGGCAGCAGGGATGTAGGAAAAGGACTTCCTCCCTCTACTTCCTTCAAGAGGAGAGTTATCGACGCCATCCATCTGGGAAGCCTTTCCCTTCCCAGCCCCTGCCAGACACCAGCAGCCAAAAGAAGCAGGAAGACACTGGTCAGCACAGCTCTGGATACTGCTGTTCTAGGGATTCTCAACAGGATGTCCCCACCTGTCCCCAGGGTTTAGGGGCCAAAGACCTAAACAGCAAAGGGTGAAACTGCTGGTGGCCTCCCCATGGGAACTCTAGTCCATGAGGGGGCCTGGGCCCAAGCTGCCCTGGCTTTTAGGTCTGGTCAGTTCCCAGCTGGTCCACAGTAGCTAGTTATGTAGCCCAAGGGACACTGTGCACCCTACAGTGACCCCACAGTGCACACCTCTACTCAGGTTACAGCCCGGTCTCCAGTGGCTCTGAACTGTCACCCACACCTCCACTGTCCTCGGTGTCTGTTTCTCTTTTGGGAATGAGCATGTTTGGGGAGCAAGGAGCCAGGCTGGGGAATAGGGCTCTGGGGTCCACGCTGCTAGGCAGCTCCATCCCCTTCTCCAGCCAAGACCTGGAAACTCCCTGTTCAGCTTCTTGGGCCTCCCTGCCCTTGGCAGTAAGAACAAAGCAGGGAAATTTCAAAGGTGATTTCCAGGTTTTCAGAAAAAATGGAGTAACTCAAGATGTAACTGTCATGAAATGTATTGGAAATGGGCAGCTGCAAGGACAGGAACAGAAGGCAGGTCCTCAGGTCCCTGAGTCCTCACAGAAGGACCTACAGCCGACCTGGTGCTGCAGGCCTGTGGTGCCCGGCCAAGGGGGCAAGCAACACGGCCAGGGAGAGAAACCAGAACTCACAGCGCAGCCACCCATGCATCCAAGTCACTGGACTGGTTTCTTCCACCTCTCGTATGACAAAGGCTATGAGGCAGAAAAGATGTCCTATGTCATGCCTGGCACTGGACCCTGCCTGTGCCCTCTGAATAATAGATACCCATGGCTCCTGGCATCCTAGGGACCCAAAAAGGGAGGCAGATGCACTTGGGGTATGCACACAGAGCCATGGGCCTGAAGGTCCTTTGGCAGGTGTCTCCTATTTAGCCCACTTTCCCCTAATCCTTTGCATAAGACAGCAAAAGAAGTTGGGTGTGGTGATACACCCCTGTCATCCCAGCACTTGGGAGGCTGAGGCAGGAGGACTCCAGCAGATCATGCCTCAAAAACAAAAGCAAAAACAAAATACAAAAATAAATAGCAGGGCCAAGGATTTAGCTCAGTGGCATCACACCTGCCTCTCAAGTGCAAGGTCCTGAGTTTGATTCCCAGTATTAAATAAATAGCAAAAGCTGTATACAGCAGCCACGGGAAGGTCCAAGGTAGGCACCCAGGTTAGAACAGAGGGGTGGGCACAGGCCACTTTGGCAGGGGGAATCCTCTGCCACTTTCCAGCTTCCTCGTATGCCCCATCCCAACCCAGTCAGGAGAGAATAGACTGGTGTGCTTTCAGGGTCAGCAGATGGGTACACATCCAAGGACTTCCCGGGGTCACAGAGAGCCACCCAGTTCTCAAGGAGTTCAGGTGGGAGATACCTGGTACCCCATAGAGATCGGGGCCCACAGAACTGAGCTGGGGCCAGGCTGGGGAAAGCACTAGCAGGATCCGGACATGTCTTCCAGGCCCACCCTGCTGCTAAGTTTGTAGTGCTGAATGCAGAGCTTGACGGTAAATTGAATCAAACATAATTATAGCCCAGGTCCACCATCTTGGTGTGTAGCCTCCTCCGCAGGGGCAGGAAGGTACCAGGCTGGGTTCCAGAAAATGTCCCCATCCCTGTTCCTGGGGTGGTTGGCTCTGGCCCAGGGTTTGCAGAGGGCCCTAGCCAGAGTGCCACCACCCAGGTAAGGACACAGGCTGGGTCAGCTGGGTTAGGCATAAGCCCAGGGATAGGGACTGCAGGAAGTCTCTGGCCACTGAGGCTGAAGTAAGACTTTAATTTGCACAAAGGAACCTCACATTTGTGACGGGAGAGAAGAGGGGGTGGGGAGAACTGTGGCTGGCTGGGAGGGCCCTGGAGGCCCCAGGAACCAGAGCCATGGAGACAGAGGCCTTGAGGGAGAGGAGCCACAGGAAGGGCAGGCAGGGCCCCAAGAACCCCTGCTGGGTAGGGGTGGAACAATGGCACAGAGAGGTCCAAGCTTCTTTGCTTCCTCAGGCTGGTCACATCTGGGTGTCCCCTGGCCTCCCTAGCTGCCTGCTGCAGCTTCCTGAGCCTGATCACTTCCGGCTGGAGTTGGGAGCCCAGGCCACCTCCCACTCAGATGTCCTTCCAGGGGCTGAAATACTGGGCCTATAGGGGGGACAAAAAGGGGCCGTGATGGCAGGGCCAGGGAATGCCCACCATCCTGAGGCCCCCAGATGGGCAGCAGTCACCCAGGCCTGGCCCACGCCCCACTGGATGCTGTGTGAGCAAGGCTGTCAGGGCTCTGGGCCACCTGTGCCAGGAGAGCTCCACAGGGTCTCCATTCCCGCCCAGGGGCCACTTCGAATGCCTGTGCTTTCTCCCCACAAATGCAAGCTTCCCAGCAGAAACTGGTGCGATCTGTCCTCTGGAGGCCCAGTTGTGCTCCAGCTTTCTTAGGGAATTGCGAAATCTGAGCCCCAAGCCACAGCCTGTGGTCAGTGTGTCAGCCCAAGTCAGAGGTTATGGGGCAAAGGCAAGAAGGGGATGCCGAGGAGGGGCACCCGGGATCTCTCAAGCTGGGAGGGAGGGGCGTGCCCATCAAGGGCTAGAGGCTCAGGCCTGGAGGGACCACAGCAGGAGGCACGGAGGCCAGGAGGGAGGCTGTGTGAGCCCCAGGTCAGGCTGGCTCTGGGCACTGATTGTGACATTCACTGGAGCTGCCTGTGGGTCAGGTCATGCTATTTAACTTCCAGGCCCCTAGTTGGTTTCCTCTTCTGCACTTGGGTTCCCGACACTATCTGCCTCATGACAATTATGCGGACCCACACAAAAAACAGGTCCCATTTACAAGTTTTAGCTGGGGCTGGTGGTATACTTCTGTAACCCTAGCACTCAGGAGGCAGAGGCAGGTGGATCCAGCCTGAGCTACATAGTGAGCTCAAGGCCAGCCGGAACTACATAGTGAGACTGTCTCCAAAACAAAACAACTCAAATTCACTAAAATGGGGTGTGGTGGTGTTCTCCTGGAATCCCAGCACTTGGCAGGCTGAAGCAGGAGGACTGCCAGGAGCTCAAGGCCAGCCTGGGCTATGCAGTGAGTTCAAGGTCAGGCTGAACTGCATAGTGAGACCTTGTCTCAAAAAAACTAAAAATACTAAAAAATGGTTTCTTGTTGTTGTTTTGCTGTGTTCCTCCTGAGAGGGTTTGAGAAATTATAGGAGACACAGAACGTTGCTCTAGAAATCAGAGGGGAACAGGGCAGCCTGGAGTGGTCCTCCTAACTGAGTAAAAGGCCAACCCCCAGCCTGCAGGAGTCCCCATGCCCCCTGCCCTGGGCACTGGGTTCTGATTGAGAATCCCAATACCCACCCCTCACATCCCCCTCCACTCTGGCCACTCGTCCTGGCCAGGGACGCAGCAACTGTCAGGTGGGGTTGGACATGCTGCTGGCCCTGGCCAGCCCTGCCCAGCCACTTCCTTTACTGCCTGGGACTGGGACTGTAGGGGTACCTTGGGCTGGCAGTGGGCCAGAAGCTCCTGCCAGCGGATGTAGGTCTGGGTGGCTAGGTCCTTGAGTCGGGTGCGGTGCATGGCCTGGGGGCTCTCCCGGATGTGGGTGCTGATGTGGCAGTCCAGCTGCATGCACAGCAGCTGCAGCTCACCCTGCCAGGCCAGGCGGAAGAGGAGGTCAAAGGTAGGGGCATGGGGTGGGCACTCCCCGCATCCCAGGGCAGGCAGAAAGGAGACCAAGTATGGGGCGGGGGGTGACTGATTGACAGCTTGGGAATAGGGACAACTGCTGAGACACGGGTTAAGACCCCTTGGAAATGGCTGTGGGACTCAGGGGGAGGTGGTAGCCCTCCCGGACCCTTGGCACACTCACCCAGTGCTCCGGAGTGACGTCCTGGCTGCTGACCACCACACCGGCCAGGGTCAGGAGGCTGTAGCACAGGCAGCAGACCTGGGGAGGACACAGCCCCTAACTCAGCCCTGCCCTACCCCGTGGGCTCCTTGCTTCACATCTTACCGGGTGCAGCCCTGCCTGACAGCAGAACCCCTGGCTTGTGTCACAGGGGCAGAGACTTGAGGCCCCATCAGCTAAGGAAGGAAGGGATGTTGGGGCTCACAGTTTCAGGGCTGCAGTCCATGTGAGCTGGCCCCACTGCTCTGATCCTGGCATATCATGGCTTGCAGGAGGGGACATGTGACAGAGGACACCTGTTTAACTCAGGGCAGCCCAGCAGTAAATGGAGAGGAAGGGGCGGAGTCCCCATCCACTGTCCCCATCCGTGGCAAGTCCTCAGTGACCTAACTTCCTGCACAGGAGAGCATTTGCTCTCACTTACACAGGAGGCCGAGGACAGCATTTGCACACTTACACACGCTCCCTACCAACTCCAACCTCTCCCTCCCCACTGGGGAGGCACTGGGGATTGAACCCAGGGCCTTTAAACTAAGCTATATCCTCTGTTTTTGAGACAGGGTCTCACTATGTAGTCGAGACTGACCTGGAACTCACTATGTAGCCCAGGCTGGTCTTGAACTCACAGCGATCCTCCGGCCTCAGCCTCCCAGTGCTGGGATTACAGACGTGTGCCACCACACCCAGCTGGCTCCCCAGCCCTTTTTAAATGTTTTTATTCTGAGGCAGGGTCTTGCTAAATCATTAAAATGTCCAAACTGGTGAGTTTGAGACAAGCCTGGGCTACATAGTGAGTTCCAGGGCAGTCTCAACTACATAGTGAGACCCTGTCTCAAAAACCAAAAAAAAAAGATGCCCAAGCTGGGCTTGAACTTCTGATCCTCCTGGCTCAGCCTCCTAGAGTGCTCAGATGACACACAGGTGTGTACCACTAGACCTGGCTTCTATTCCCATTCTTGCTATGGAACCTCTGAGAGGTAAACATACGACAAAGGCTGACTCTATCTGATCAGAGAAGGGACTGACCCCAGGAACCCTTGGGCTCTGCTGGGACCCTTCATTTACCAGATGTTTGCTCCCTGTGCAGAGAAGACAGACTAGGGGAGTGTCCAGAAGACAGGTGGCTCCTGGTGTCCAAACTCCATCAGCAGGCAAGACTGCCCCACCCAGGGCTCCCTGCCTGGTCCCCTTGGGCTCCTTATACCTAAGATAAGGAGGGTGGCTGCAACCCTGTGCCCATGGCCGATAAGCAGCCCCCAGGAACAAGGCATTTAGGGAGGGCCACAGGGCCCCACCTTGGTGGAGAATGAGCTGGAGGTGCAAGGGATTTATTTGGTTTACAGTTCATAGAGGTTTCAGTCCATAATCAGCCAACTCCAAAGCAGGTACAACAAACAGGTATAGCAGAGCAGAAACATGGCGCACAAGACAGCAAAGGTAACAAGAGTTGCCAGCTTCTCCCTGCCCTTTTTATCTTATTCAGACTACTTAGAGCGGGAAGCACTCACACCCTTAATCCTAGTGCCCTTGAGCCTAGCCTTGCATCATCAGTCAATTCCAGTTTCACAGACTCTAGATCAAGCCTATGAGCATGAGGCTTTGGGGGGACATCTAGACCCAAGCCAAAACAAGCTACTTCCCAGAGAAACCCTGAGCTACAGGGTTTCACCAAGTTAGTTGGGCTGGGCTCAAATTTGAGATCCACCTGTCTCAGCCTCCAGAGTGCTGGGATACCAGGCACATGCCACCATGCCAGGCTCTCCTTGCCTGCCCCCCGCCCGCCACCAGGGATCGAACTCAGGTCCTTGTGCTTGCGAAGCAGGCCACCGAACCGCTGAGCTAAATCCCCAGCATCCTTGCCCTTTTTGTATAGCAGGCCATGGGCCTGCACTGTCCCTTGACTGAGATGCAGTCTCCCCACTAGGAGGGAGGAAGCAGCTTCAGGAAGGCAAACACTTGGCCAAGAGACACCGAATGAGCTCCCCTCAGGCCAGAGGGAGAAAAGTCCTACATTTTTTAGGGGGCACAGTTAGGGGTTCAGCTAGAGGCTTGGAAAGGAAGTGACTCAGCTGAAATAGGCTTTGAAAACTGTGGGATTTGGAACAAAGATGGCCCTGTGGGGGCGGAAGTGGGTAGATGACAACACCAGACGGGTCCTGGTCCTGAGTGCTGACCTAAGGGACAGAGGTAGCCAGCGTGGTGGTGCATGCCTGTGTCCCAGCACTGGGAGGCTGAAGCAGGAGGATTGCCACAGGTTTGAGATCAGCCAGGGCCACCAGCAAGACCCTATCTCAAACAAGCAAGCACAGAAATAAAGAGGCAGGGCTTGTCAGAGGCCAAATGGCACCTACTACACGGGCATTCACTCAAGTAAGTGAGGAGCTGCACCCTGGCTCAGGCTGACCTTTTCCCTTCTCTACACTCTGGTTTGCTCCTGGCATCAGAATACAGTGGAAGCTGCAGGTTCAAGGACATTTAACAAGAGTCTGCTGTAAGCCCTGACTGAACCCTGCTGGGTGGGGTGGGGGCAAGGGACAGGGCGCCACTCTGACGGGAGCTGAGGTCTTCCTGGCACCCAGCAAGCTGCTGCTGAGGAGCAGAGAAAAGCTCATAGGGCCTGGAGCTGTGGGCCAGGTTAGTGGGGACTAGGGCTAGGGACATCACCTCACAGACTTTTCCTCCAGCACCCAGGGGTCTGCCCAGGGCTAGAGGCAGAGGTTTTAGCTCTGTGCCCTCGGGGGATGGTGCTTATCTTCCCAGGAGGGGGTGTGGTGAGGGCCTGGGGAGCCCAAGGTGCCCCAGGGGATGTAGGGGGTGGGGATGATCATCCAGGGCAATTACCCCACCGTGGGGATTTACAGAGAAGAAAAAAGCCAACATCTCCACTCCAGTTTCACAACTTCATTCTTACACTGATTCCTATAATTGAATCTGCAGGGAAAATCCCAGAAAAACATTCAGATTCGGGAGTATGGGGGGGGTCTGAGGGGGAGGTCCAGGGGTTGGTGCCACTCCGCACCTGGGGTGCTCCCCAGCACTGGGCCTCAGGAGGTTCCCTGGAGGAACTGTGACCTGAACCCGGAGGAAGGTTCCACCGGCTGCCAGAAATCATGGCTGAAGCTGGGGTCCACAGCAGTACTTTTGAAAAACAAAACTGAGTGTAGTGATGCAAACCTGTGATCTCAGCACTCTGGAGGCTGAAGCAAGAGGACTGCCATAGTCTGGAGGCCAGCCTGGGCTACAGAGTGACTTCCTGAACTACAAAGTGAGACCACATCTCAAAAAAAATTCCTGTTTCTGGTTAGGAATGTAGTTTGGGGGCACAGCACTTGTCTAGCATTCCAAGGTCCCTGGGTTCTGCTTCCAGCAATACAACCAAAAAATACACAATTTCAGTGCTGACAGAGGATGCCCCTTGCCCCACTCCTCTCACATCAGAGACCCTCACTCAGGCAGGAGGAGGCCAGGCTCCCTGTGCAGAGAAGAAACCATCACAGGAAGCAGGGCCTCTGGGTTCCAGGGAAGGCAGAACCTGAGTCTCCTCTGTAACACCCCTGGGAAGCCAGGTGTGGCGGCTGCACATGCCTGTAATGCCAGCACTCAGGAGGCTGAGGCAGGGAGATTGCCTGAGTTTGAGGCCAGCTGAGCTACATAGCAAAAGCCTATCTCAAAAAAATAGAAATAAAAATAAAATACAAATCAAATGTCACTGCAGGGGACAGGAGGCGAGCTAGGGCATAGGATGGGTGTGGTAGGCTAGCAAGGGGTCTGTTGCATGGGACACTGAGTAAACAGCCAGCCACAAAACAGCTTCCTGCTTGGTCATGGTGACCAATTTTTGAATCCAACAAGCCTGCTCCTGTCCTGGCTGCACCCCAGAGACACTAGCATTCATCTTCCCTCCTTCCCTCCCTTCCTCCTATCACCCCCACCAATTCTTTCTTCTCTCCTCCTCTCCTTTTTGTTGTTTTTTTTTTTTTGGTACCAGAGATTGAACGCAGGACCTTGAGCTTGCCAGGCAGGTGCTGTGCTGCTGAGCTAAATCCCAGCCTTTTTTTTTTTTTGGTACCAGAGATTGAACGCAGGACCTTGAGCTTGCCAGGCAGGTGCTGTGCTGCTGAGCTAAATCCCAGCCTTTTTTTTTTTTTGGAAATGAGGTCTTGCTATTAGCTCAGGCTGGCCTCAAACTATAGCAATCCTCCTGCCTCTGTCTCCTAAGTGCAGGGTTACAGGAGTGCACCACCACATCTGACATTTTTTCTTCTTTTTTTTTATATTTGTTTGTTTGTTTGTTTGGTACTGGGGCTTGCAAGGTAGGCAGCAGAACCACTGAGATATTCCCCGGCCCTATTTTTTAAAATTTTGAGATAGGTCTTACTGTGCAGTTCAGGCTGGCCTTAAACTCACTAAACTCACTATGTAGCCCAGGCTGGTCTGGAACTCTCAGTAATCCTCTTGCCTCAGCCTCCCAAGTGCTGGGATCACAGGCATGAGCCACCACACTAGCCATCTTTTCCTTTCAAGAAGCAAGAAGGGGTGGCCAAAGCATAGCTGGTGTGAGTGACACTGTGGGGTCCCCCTGGCCTATCTGCCCACTCTGCCCACTTTCCCGACTGCTGGAGAAACAAAGTGGCCCTTCTGCCAGCCCAGGGGAAGCCCCTCCAGCTCCTCCCACCTGTTGGGGACTCAGGCTGAGAAAGACAGGAAACCGGACCAGAAAACCTCTCAATGACGTAGAGAGCTGGGTGCGTGGCAGCGGGCCAGGAGCTGGATGTGCCTGGACCCAGCAGGACAAGACAAGGCGGCCAGTGGAGCCTGGTCCCTCCCCAGAGTTGACAGCAGGCTCTTCTCAGCAGCTCTGAGTGCTCCTTCCCAGCTCCAGAGCCTTGTAGTCAGCCCCAGGGTAAGATGGCGAGGATTGGCCTGGCACCATCTGTGAGTTCCAACTCTAGGAGCCTCCCAGGTCAAGTGGGATCTGCTCACAGGGCAGCACTTTTGGCATGAGATGGAAAGGAAAACAGGGTATGTGGGGCTGCACTTCCTGGGAACTGCACCCTCCAGGAAATCCCCTACAGCTACTGACAAAGGAGCTGGCCAGGCCACTGACACCACAGAAGAGCAGAGCAGGAGGCTCCTAGGAAGCCGCTGGCTCAAACTGGAACAGGGCACTTTCCCCCACCTCAGGTCCAACCAGGGCTGCACACTTCATGCTCAGCCCTCCTCTCCCTGGAGAATGCCAGGGAAGCCACATGGCAGGGTTTGTTGTTGTTTTCTGAGATGGTCTACATAGCCCAGGCTGGCCTCAAACTTGCAGCAATCCTCTTGCCTCAGCCTCCCAAGCGCTAGAATGACAGGTGTGTGCTACCATGCCTGGCAACATGGCAGGTTGTGCCAGGAACAAGAGGACCCTGCATATGGAAGCAGGTCTAGCCAGGCTCTGGGGCAGTGCTGGAGGGGGGAAGAACTGAGGGAGACCCACACACCTGTTATCACATTACAGGCTGAGGCTGAGGGATCGCTGAGAGTCTGAGGCCAACCTGGGCCACATAATGAGTTCAAGGCCAGCCTGGACTACATAAGGAGACCCTGACTCAAAACTTACAACAAAACAAAAAATTAATTTTGAGACAGGACCTTGCTAAATTGCTCAACTTGAGATCATCCCACCTCATTTTCCCTAGCAGCTGGGATTACAGGTGTGAATTACTGTGCCTAGCTAGCATTACCTTCTTCTCTTATTAACTGTCAACCTATGGTGCCACTTCAGAGCATCCTGACCTAGCGCAGCATGAAGAGAGAGCCTGAGGACCCTCACTTCTTGGTGGCAGTGGCAGCTGAGGCTCGGAGAGGTCCCTGACAAGCAGGACTCCGTGTCCCGGCAGGGAGGTCTGGCCTGGAACAGGTGTGTGGGTGGCCACCCTTCAGTCAGCTGGGCTCCCTGTGTGCATGTGCAGGAGTATGTTCATGCGCAAGTGTATGTGTATGTGCATACAAATGAACACTAAGGATGTCTTCTCCATAGGGCAAAGCTCTGCACTTCACAGCCAGGGCCCCAGGGCAAGTCTAGGCCAGGCAAGCAGGGACACCAATCATTAGCATGAGTAACCTGGGTCAGACTACTCACAGGCCCCAGGCCAGGAGGTGCAGCCAGAGAGAGAGCACCAGGCTCATGTGGCTGGCAAGGCCCGAGAACTCAAGTTCAGAGGGCCTGTACCGCTCTCGGGACATCTGTCCTGGAGCAAAGCACCTTCACTGTCAACTGCTGGGCTGCCTTTCCTGTCCCATCCCCACGAGGAAACAGCACCACCTACTTCCCTTGCTCAGGTGGCGCCCATTATTTCGAGGTCTCACTCTCTTGACCTTGGCCTTGGAAGGCACCAGAGCAGCAAGGGAGGGCCGCGTCCAAAGTCCTGTTCCTAAAGAACAGCTGACTCTGGACGTGACTGCCAGGGACAGGTCATCGATCCTGCATCCTAGCAAGAAGGGAAATGGTGAGGACATGTGACTAGCGACTAGGAAATAAGGCACAGGATACACACTTCTTCCCAGCCCGGGGTCCCCAAAGGCAGAGGATGGATGTCACAGGCAGGGCCTGTCCGGCAGGACACACAGTTCACTGAGAGAAAGTGGCTGTGGGGGCGTAGAGTGGGTGGGACCTAAACACAGAGCAGGGATGAAACTGCTGGAGGGTGACAGGGGACAGGCTGGTAGCATCTGGACAGGAACAGGACTTCCGCTCAACTTCTGGGAATGGGCTCTGCTGAGCTGCTCTCAGGGCCCCGGCTGGGCACAGGGGTGGGAGGACTCTTCCCAGGCTGCCCTTGGGAGGCCGGGGTGTGTCTACCCGACTTCCTCAGAACTCACCTACCTGGCACTTCCCAGGGCCATCAGAGACCCCAGGTCCCCTCCCAGTAGAATTCACTCTTTCTCTTTGTTTTTGTTTTGCTTTTTGGTACTGGGAATTGAACTCGGGCCCTTGCGCTTGCATTTGCAAGGCAGGCGGCGGCACCACTGAGCTAAATCCCTGCCCCTCTCTTTCTTTTTGGTGGTACTGGAGACTAACTCCAGGGCCTTTGCACTGAGCCACATCTCTAGCCCTTTTTCTGAGACAGGATTTCACTAAATTGCTAAATTGCCTGGGCTTGGCTCAAATTTATGATCCTCCTGCCTCAGCCTCCCAGAGTGCTGAGATCTACCCTGAGATTGTTTTAAATTTTGTCCTGACCTTGATATTGGATCCTGAGTGGCTCCTGGTACCAAGAGCAGGGTGGGAACTGGGAGCCCATGGTGGGAAAGAGAGAAGGGCAGGGACAAAAGCAGGATGGAGAGCTCTTTAGTCCCACTTGCTCAGGTGCTGTAGGTCCCCGCATAGGTAGTCCATTCCGGTCTGTGTGCTTGCAAACCTGGCACCCTCCCTCTCTGTCTTCCTCACAGGCCCCACAGATTCTGCAGTGGGGACAAGGAGGGCCAGCAAGACTAAAGACCCCAAGTCCAGGGAATCAAGCCTGGAAGATCCAGCTCCTTTAGGGATCCAGAGATCAAAGGACTTTGGGTGCACCTGCACAAGCAGGTACGGGGCTGCATGAGGGAGCAGCTAAAGCTCAAGGTTGCAGAGCAGCCGACACTTCCTCTTTTCCTCCCTCTCTGGTTTCCCCAAGATTTTGCTGCTTCTTGCCCTTCATGTTGTAGGACAGCTGTGCTTCTCCAGAGTGGCAAGAGGCAGGTGGCCCCTATCCCAACACTCAGGAGACCAAGGCAGGAGGACCCCCATGAGTCCAAGGCCAGCCTGGGCTACACAGCAAGACCCTATCTCAACCTTCCCCCAGTTAAAAGAAGCTGATGAGTGATCTGGGTAGAGAAACCCCAAAGGGGTCCCCAGAAGGCCAAGCCTGGCTGGGGTGAGGCAGAGAGCTGGCCACCTGAGCAAAAGCCACCGAAGGCCCCAGTCTGCCTTCAGTTAATCCCATCTCCCTGTCCCTGTTCCCATACATGCGGAGAAGCCTGGTTCTGGGGTCACAGTGGAGCTGGACACTTGCTTTTGAGGTTTGTGTGTGAGATGTCCAGCTCAGATCTTGGCGGAAGTAAGACATCAGTGACCACAGACCAGCTGGCCAGGATCTCAGGGGTCCTTAACATCTATTTTCTGTTCCCCAAACCAGGTAGTTTCCTCCCAGGGCTCCTAACCTTGGCCTGACCCAGGTCTCCAGCCTGGTTGGGGCAGAGCTGTCCCCACGGTGCCAAGTGAGGGTCAGGAGGAAAAGGACAGGCACTTCGAGGGGATGAGGGAGCTCCAGGCTGCTCTTGTCTTGCAGGAGACACAGGGTGAGGGGCTTGTGATCCAGCCATGCAAGAGGAGACACACATTCCCTTTCTGGATCTGGTTTGGGAGCACCCTTGGCCCGGCTGTCTATCCTCGCCACAGCCTCCCACGAAGGTGGCTCTCTGCAGGGTCACCTGGCAGCCACAGAACAGACCGCTGTGGCCTGCAGTCCCGGCAACTTGAGCAAAAGCAGCAAAACTTGTTTGCCAACTCTTGACACGCAGTTCACACCACAAGGTTTACTGGAGATGTGCAGCAGGTATTCACAGATACATGTGGCCACGCCCGCTGCAGAGCTGCTCACGCTCACGGGCCCCACGGATTCTGCAGGCTGCCTGTGCTCGGGGACAAACTCCCCATAAAGTCAACTCTCACAAAGGCTCTGCCTCATAAATGGGTGTCCCCAGGCCTCAGGATCAGATTCAGGAGGGAACCCCAAGTCCACCTGTGTCCAGGCCGGGCTTGGCTAATGGTCAGAGATGAACAGCCCTCCATAGAGCCCATGTGCTATCCATGGGGGACATCAACAGAGAACAAAATGAGGAACAAAAACTCCCAGCAATACAGCACAGCCTGGGGGTGTGGCTCAGCAGTGGAGTGTGTGCTCAGCATGCTCCAGGCCCTGGCTTGGAAACCCAGCACCACAAAAATTTTTAAAAAGTACTTAATACGAAATGTCAGTGCATGTATATATGTACACTAGCACAGAATATACACGTACACATACACACACACACACAGGGAAAAAGCAAAAACTGACAGGTAAAAGGTGGCAAACAGAAACACCATATGAGATCGATGGGACCAAATACAGCCACACACAGTTTACACTGTCGGGTAAAAGGAAGCGAGACACCCAGGAAACACTCATTCCGGGCTGAGGGCGCTGAGTTGGTGCCCAGGGCGCATGGAGTGAAATGATTCAAGATAGCCAGGCACAGTGGTGCATGTTTGTAATCTGAGTTACTCAAGGGGCAAGGCAGAAGGATCATGGCAAGTTCGAGTCTGGCCTGGGCTACTGAGTTCAAGGTCAGCCTGGAGTACATAGAGAGACCCTGTCTCAAAACAAAACAAACCAATTAATTAGAAGGCTAGGGGCATGGTGCAAGGAAAGACTCCAGGTTCATTGCCCAGAACTGCCAAAAAAAAAAATCAGTTTCTGGAGTCAAATCATGCAACTGTCATGTGCCTGAAGCCAAGAGGAAAGTGCCAAGTGGGGAAGGCACTCTTGCAGAAGGTGCTCAGGTCTCAGTGCACAGCTTCTTTCTGCAGAGGTTCCCTCCCACCTGGCTCTCATGGAGTGGCGCCAGATGCCAAGCTTCCTCCTATCCCGATGATCTTCGCTCTGTGTGAGCCCAACTCCAGCCAGGCAAACCCAGGGTCATCATCAACCAGCAGGGTGTCCGTCTGCCCTTCCTCCTTTCCTTTCTCCCTTCCCTCTTTTTGAGCTGGCAGCCTCAGCCTCCTGGTAGCTGGGACTCCAGCGCATGCCAGTGCATGTACCCAGCTAGCTCAGCACTTTAAAATGGTACAAGTGCTCTAATCCGCTTCCTAGGAAGCAGGAGTCCCTGAAGCTCTTATCTTCCACACAAGCTCTGCAGCGCTTTGCTAGGTGACTGACCCAGCCAGGACAGTCAGCCTGGGCAGGACCCTGCCTGTCCCCACTTACCCTGCAGCTCTGCCACTTGCTCCCCACCCCCACAGAGAGCCAAGCCAGTGCAGTTGCCTCTTTTGTTCAAGGACTTGGTGGTTAGCTTTCCCAGGCACACACCTCCTAACTTATAATTACCAACAATGCCCTGCGATTGGTTCTCCTGTCACACAGGTAACTTCCGACGCCTGGGCTCCACAGGAGCCTGTGCCAGACACTCTTGTGGGCTTAACAACACAAGGACCTTATGAAATCAAGGATCTGCAGAGGGAGGGGGGTTTCCAGAATGGGGACAAGAAGACAGATGGCCAGAATGGGGTACAGAAAACAGAGAGAGGAGAGAGGACAATCCACCCACCCATTCACCTATCCACCCACCCATCCATCATCAACAGAACACAAAGCTGAGGGACACAGCGGTGCCCACGGTCCAGATAATGGACTCAGACAAAGTCACCCCATGTCTTGAGCTTCTTCCCAGAGGGAAGGAAGAGGTTGGGCCAGCGCCTGAGGCAGAGAGAAGGGTGGGGAGACTGAGCCCAGGGAGAAAACCCAGGGAATGTTTATTTGCAGGGCTGGAGGAGGCCTGTGACCTGCAGTTTGGGGCAGGAAATCTCCCCGACAGGAGGGAATGGGGCCGGGGGATGGGCAGATGGCTCCTCATGGCAGCCGCTAGGGTTGGGAAAATATCCATTTTCTTCACACTAGGTCACCTCAGGCCGAGCTAACTCTGGCCTCAGTTTCCTCAGGGTCCTCAAGGGGCAAAAAAAAAAAAAAAAGCAAAGACTTTGAGCTCTAGGGATGAAAGGCTCAGCCCTAGCCAGACCTCCACTCCCTGTAAAACATAGCAGTGACGCCACCGTTCCTTTGGCTGCTGAGTAGCCCAGCGTCTTTGAAGATGAAATGTGCTCAGGTCTAATGAGGAGTCAGTGGGCCGAGGTGAGCGGGCCCACTCACCTGCTTCTGGCACACCCAGCCCGGCAGCACAGCCCAAAGCCCGGGGTACAGAACTCCCCAGCCCTGCTGTCTCTGCTCCACCTGCCTGGTGGGAAGCAAAATCTCAAGTTGCTGCAGTTGCCTCACTCCCTCCTCTCCCCAACCCAAGCTTTGATTTTGGGGTGCTCCGCAAAGACACGCTGGCCCCTCAAGTTTCCAGGCCCAATCAGACATTTCCAACATGGCAGCGGACCACAGGCGCATTTCACGTCAGCTCAGCCTCCTGGGGCTGGGCCTGCCTCCTCTGAGGCCCCACTGGCAGCCTCCCCACCAGCCCCTGCTTCCCGGGAAAACTACTTGGCATAGGAGAAGAGGCACGTAGATGCTCCCACTCTCCTGAGAGGCTGTGGCCTCATAAATGCACTAATATTAGCTTGGTGGAAAGATCGCTGACCTGGTGCTTAGCAAGGGGCCCATGCACCTGAGGGTGATCACATGTCTTAATAGTTCCTTTGTGTTAAGTAATTAGTTCCTTTATCTGATTTGCAGAGCAGTGCCCAAAGGCTGGACTTCTACATCACCAAAACCAATCCCGGGAATTAGAATTTAGTAAGATGCCTATCTCCATTCACATCTCCTGGCACAGAGAAGCCCCTGAAGATGGTCCCCTGTACCACAGGGAGCTGGGCCTTTGGTGCCCGCTGTGAAGCCCTTATACTCACCACCCTGCCCTGCCATTCATCCCAGAGACCTCACCGTTCCTGGCCCCGGGCTACCTCACTCCTAACTTTTGCAAAAGCTCAGCTTTCAGAGAAGATGGGCGATGTCTGGAAAGTCAATCAGGAAGAACTGGGGGGAGGCCAAGAACTGAGCCTGTAGCAGTCACTGGACGAAAACAGGGAGGTCAGACCCAGATGTGCCCCCACAAAAAGGAAAAAGAGGACACTTCTTATAGCTAGATGTTCTTTCTTTCTTTTCAGTTTTCTGAGACATAATCTCACAACATAGTTCAGGCTGCCCTCGACCTCACTGTGCAGCCCAGGCTGGCCTTGAACTCCAAGGGATCCTCCTGCCTCAGTCTCCTGAGAGCTGGGATCACAGGGTGTGCCACCATGCCTGGCCACTGCACCTCTTTTAAACACACTCTCAGCCCCCACCCCAAACTGTGCAGTAAGGACGGCTCCCCAGCTAACCAAGCCAGGTGAGGGCACAAGAGTGAGCCAGGTGGCCCCTCACCGGCACACCTATGCACTGGCCGCACCTGTGGCTATGCTGCTCAGGAAGGCACCAATTATAGGCTAGGGGAGATAACTAGTGGAGTGGCTCCTCACAGCACAGCCCCGCTGGGCTCTGTCTGGACTGGAAGCCACAAGCCCTCAGGCTGCGCTGCACACTGCCCTGCCCACTCTGCTGTGTGCAGTGGTGGCAGGGCTGTCAGAGGCCCACAGGTATGGCTGCTCACCTTGTGGTCCAGCTTCGCACTGGCCTTGGGCTGCTGCTCAGTGCAGGGGGGCCCGTGCTCCAAGCTCAGGTGCTCCCTGAGGGCGGACAGTCTCATGAGGCCCAGAAGCCAGCTGAGCAAAGACAGCTGGGGAGAGAAGAGAGGCTGTCACTCACGAGGCCACAGATGTGCATGTGTGCAGGTGTTTGGGGACACCCCCGGCTGGTGGCAGTGGGTCAGAGCGCTGGCTTCAGGTCTTACAGCCACCTGTCACATGGGAGCTGCATGGCCTCAGACGCTAAGAAGTTGATGGTGTAGAAGGGGCCACACGCCTTCCCAAGAGAGGACACACACACACACAGGGCCTGCCAGAGGGTGAACTAAAATGGGTGTGGTGGCACACTCCTGTAATCCCAGCACTCAGGAGGCTGAGACAAGAGATCACCTTGAGTTTCAGGCCAAACTGGGCTACATAGTGAGTTCAAGGCCAGTGAGATCCTGGTTCAAAAAGGAAACAAACAAACAAAAACAAGATGAACTAAAAAGACCTAAAGCTAGTCATGGTGGTGCATGCCTGTAACACCAGCACTTGGGAGGCTGAGGCAGGAGGACTGCTACAAATTCAAGGCCAGCCTGAAATACATGGTGAGACCTCATCTCAAAAAAACACAGAGGGCCAGGGTTTAGCTCAGAGGTTCCACCGCCTGCCTTGAAAGTACAAGGACCCAA
>NW_022900921.1:41666448-41670322 GCF_012274545.1 Fukomys damarensis
GAGGGAGGGAGGGAGGAAAAGTGAAGAAAAAGGTCTTTTAAGACTCAAGGGTTTTAATCTATTTCCTGAAGGACAAGAGGCAGAGCAAGGTCCCCATCACTGAGCAAGCTCTGCCCACCCAAGCTGCTCCTCCTTTGCCAGCCTGCACCGAACTTGTCACTGTGGCATTCTTGGTCCAGGATGTGGAGAGACTGTATCTGGTTCCAGAAGTCCATCACCAGGGCAATGCCCAAGTCGGCCTCTCCCCTGTCCCACCACACCGTTCCCTGCCTCAGGACTTCAGAGCCATTCAAACCCCAGTCACTCTGCCCATGGAGCACAAGACAGAAAAGGAATGGCCCCTGCTGTGACCACAGTGACATCTCCCATCCAGCAAAGTGACCAAAAACTCATTACCCTCCGATACCTGGGATTGATTTCCTCTGACTGTCTCAACTATGTCTTCAGCTGGGCCCCCTGTCCCGATGTGGGCCCCAAGAGCATCTGGAGAATGTGGCACTTAATCTACTCACTGCTCTGCCTTCCAATTAAGTGGGGGTTTTGGTGGTGCTGGGGATTGAACCCAAGGCTTGGTACATGCTAAGCAAGCTATCACGGAGCTACATCCCAGCCCTTTCTTTTTTTTTGCCTGGTACCAGGGATCGAACTCAGGACTTGGTTGCAAGGCAGGCGCAGTGCCACTGAGCTAAATCTCCAGCTCAACCCTTTCTATTTTTATTACTTTATGTATGTATGTATTGATACAAGGTCTTGCTAAATTGCTAAATTGCTTAGGCTGGGCTCAAATTTGTAATCTTCCTGCCTCAGCCTCCTAGAGTGCTGGCATTACAGGCATGTACCACCACACCTGGCCCCATTTAGTTTTTGAAGAAACTGCCCACCCTTTTGATAAGCTTACTGTCTCTAGGAGGGAATGTGGTCCACCTGCACCCCCTGGGGCTGCAACAGACCCTCCTCATGGCCACAGCCATGCACTAGGTGTGGACAGCCTGGCAGAGCCCCTGAGCTCACTGAGGTGTAGCTGGGCAGAAGCAGGTGGGGTCTGGGCCTGGCTCCTCAGGGATCCACACAGCCCTGAGGCGGGGAGGTTGCGGAGCACAGGGGCAGAGCCAGGGGCTCACAGAGGCACCCACTGTTTAGATCTAGCAGGTGTAGCATGGCCATGGGCAAGAGGCCAGAGCCCCTGGCCTGCTCCCTGCTTGGGTCCAGCCCTGCTACACACCTGGCTTACTGAGGTGACTCACCCGTGCCACCTGCTTGCCAACTTGGCCTGAAATATCTTCACAACCTGCAAGGGCAGCTGGGCTGGGGGCACCCAAGGTGAGGGCCAGGGTTTCCCTGCCCAGTGTCTGACTGCTTTGGAATGGGGCCAAGGGCAGGAGGAACGAGGCTGTGGGCAGGAGAGGCTGCCTTCAGGCTGCGGCATCTTGCGTAGCCTCTGTCTGGGGAGAGTTTCCAAAACAGTGCAGTCTGCTCACCCTCACAGCTGTGCAAGCTCCAGGAGCCTACACCCCACAGTGGCCCTCGGGGGCAGGCGGGTGGCCCCACCCAGCTGACTCTCCCTGCTTTGGGGCCCTGGGCGGGGCTGGCGGGGAGAGCACACGACAGTGGCCTGCTGGCTCACGCCTGTGTTTTTCCTCTCCATCCATGAAAACAGCCTGGCTGTGCTCACCTTAGCAAGCTTCAACCAGCCGGCTTTGACCTAACTGCTAATTTCCTTTTGTTTCCAGCTCGCTGGCCTCCTCCAAATCACTCTGTAGGATCTGGGCTTACACGGGACCTGTGGGTCCCTGTGGGGCTGAGACCAAACCAAACCCTCCAAGCCAGGTGGCCAAGGGGCCACCTCAGCAACCACAGCCTGACAGAGCAGATTCCTGGGGGTCAGAAGCAAATGATCACCCTAGACAGGCCTCCACTGGCCTGGCCAGGCAGAGACTCAGACCCCAGAGAGGCAGGTGCAGGTGCCTCTCCTGCCCACAGGCTGGTCATGTCCCATTTGCACAGGGGAGGCGGCCATTTCCTTAAGTCCATCAAGTGACCTGAGCCATGTCCTGCACTGCAGAGTTGCCCCATTCGGTTTTTTTGTTTTTTGTTTTTTTTTGAGATGGAGTCTCACTTTGTGGTCCAGGTTGGACTGGGACTCACAGAGATCTTCCTGTCTCAGCCTCTTGAGTGCTGGGATCACAGGTGAACTTCACCACAACCCAGCAAATTTTTATTTCTTATCTGCTCTCCTCCCTGGCTATGGTGGAAGCTGGCAGGGCCCAGCACCCTGCTTGGCAGCTGACAGGGACTTTGTAAGTATTTGTTAGGGAAATGCATGAACACACAGTGGGGTAGGGCTGAGGCTAGCCTTGTTCTACTACATGCCAACTTTTATCCTCCTTGTTTCAGCTGCTTGAGGCCCCTGTCGTCACAGTGGGAGAAAGGGTTTGTCACTGTGTTGCAAGAGGTGGCCTGGGGCTGAAACAAACTCTCGCTTTCCTCCCCAACCCTCTCCACCTATGTTCCCCTGCTAGGTTGAGGCAGCTCCTCAGCACCCACCGCCTTCCCCTCACACGCCCTGCATCCTACTGGCTGTCCTGGGTGCCACCAATGCTGACTGAATCACTCCATGACAAACTGCAAGAAGGTGAAATCTTCCTCCTCAAATCTGACAAGTCTAGGCTCCATTCAGCAGCCAGCACAATTTTGGAAAATTTTACAGAACAGATTCTGTTTCTCTTGTGCCCAAAGCTCTCTCACCTGTCTGACCTCTTGCTGTTCCACCCCAGCCCTATATACCAGCCACACCCACTGCTTTGTTTCCCTCCAACCTAAAAGGCTCTGTCTACCCCAGGGCCTTTGCTCTTGCTGTGGCTTCCACTCAGAGTACTCTCCCCAGCAGCACATCCTACCTCCTTCACATCTGCACTCAGAGGCCTCATCCTCTGTCCACCCTTATTTATGAAGCAACTCCTTTCCCATGCTTCCTCTCCCTCTATCTGGTTTTATTTTCCTCCAGAGTGCTTATTACTACCTTTTTGGTGCCTCTGCTTGTGCCTGGACTGAATTACCATGGGGAGGGGCTCTGTGTTCCAGCTCTGAGCAGTGTCCAGAGCCCTCTGAAGCTTGAGGCCAGAAAGGAGCATTTCCAGGAACGGCCCTGGTATCCAGCGGAACAACAGGAATTACTGGTTGGAGCCTGGCACTCTCCAGGAAATTGAAGCACTGGGGAGCTGCAGGACCCCTGCAGGAGTCCTGCCCCAGCTCAGCCTCAGCCCTTCCCATTCCTGCCCCAGGCACTGATTCTGACCCTCTTCCACTCTGCAGCCCCTGCCACTGTAGTCAGCAGATCTGGTCTATCAAGCACTTTCTCGCTTGTACTCGCAATGAGATGATGCCAGAGGAAGGCAGGGCCCTCCATCTCTCTGTGACCCAGTGGGAAGCTCCTTGCCCCAGAGGTTACTGAGACAGCCTAAGCATGGATCTGCAGGTGTGGAGGCTGAGGGCTGGACTCTAAACCTAGTTCTGCTGCTTCCCTGCTGTGAGGGCCTGGGAGGTTTTGCAGCCTTAGTTTCCCCATCTATAAAACATGAAAGGGAGCTAGGTGTGGTGCTGCACACCTGTAATCCTAGCACTAGGGAGGCTGAGGCAGGAGAATTGCTGTGACCTGGAGGCCAGTCTGGGTTACATAGTGAGTTCAAGGCCAGCCTGGAGTACATAGTGAGATCCTGTTTCTAAAAAATAAAACAAATAGAAAGTAACTAAG
Organism: Fukomys damarensis; assembly: GCF_012274545.1. Lineage (NCBI taxonomy): Eukaryota > Metazoa > Chordata > Mammalia > Rodentia > Bathyergidae > Fukomys > Fukomys damarensis. The sequence continues at coordinate 41,670,200 of NW_022900921.1, forward strand.
GCACTGATGAAGAGTTACAGTCTCATGGCCTTGGGCTACTGCAAGGGACAACACCAAGCACATCAGCCACTGCTGTACCAGGTAGGGAGTAACAGGAGGACAGGAAGAAATGGGGGGCTTGGC
>NW_022900921.1:41670405-41699556 GCF_012274545.1 Fukomys damarensis
GGGGGGGGCTTGGAAATGGGGTGTGGGGGGGCTGGTGTGGCAGCTGGAGGGCTTTTGAAGCCCACATACTGGGGAGAGTGCCTGACAGGCCAAACTGGAAAGGGCCACGCCAGAGATGGGCAACCAAGGGGCAGGTACCATGGAGTGGCTGGGGCCTGAAGCAGAGAAGGAAGCAGGGCTGGGACAGGTCCCTGCCGGTCCTGCCTGCCCTACAGCTGCCAGGCATGATGCATCCTCCAGACCTGGCTCCAGGCACCTCTGCAAGCTGCCCTATGTGCTGTGGCAGAGTGAGTCACTGCAGCCACAGCCACTTGCTCACCCTTGTGAGGCCGTCTGATACAATCCCCAGAGCTTGGTGGTGCCCAGACCTGAGATGGAGGCTGGCACACACAGCTCAGCCAGGGCCCAAGGGGTAGAAGGGCATGAAGGCCTGGCCCTCAGACCTGCCCCCGATACCACCCTGGGCTCCTCCCTGGAGAATCCCAGCTTCCTGGCCGCTGCCACCATTGCCCCTGCCCCATCTGGCCTCCACTGTGTTCTCCTCGGGGCCCATAGACCCCTTAGCCATGCTGACTCCTTCTTGCCAGGGTGCACCTGAGCCCTCTGGGATCTGTCTGAGGTGTGCACACCGCACCTCAGCTACTCCTGCCCTGAACTGCTGAGCTCCAAGTGGCACCCTCAATCTTCCATCCTTTCTGCACTGTGACCTCAATGCAGCCACTCCTCCCCTGCCCTCTCCCCATGCACCATGAAACTCCACCTTGTCTTTGTTCGTGTACCCCCCTCCCCAGGGTGCTGCCTTTCTGGTGGGTGCCAGGTCCTGTGCTGGGTGCCGCTAGGTGGTAGTGACAGAAGCCCTGGGTCCTTGTTCTCAAGGAGCCTCTGCTCTGCGGCTCAAATTGGCAGGAAGACACCTGTGCACATCCTACAACGTTGAGAGGGTGACAGTGCAAGGACACTTTGGGGTTGGGTTGCCTCCTGAGGGAGCAGGAATGAGGACTCCAGCCAGGCCAGATCTGTCCTGTCACGTGCCTGTCAGGGATGGGTATGGCAGAGACAGAGCTGCCCCTTCCTGCCCCTGGGGACACCAGCAGGAAGGAGTTTTCATTTAATAGTATTTGTTTCCAACCCAGGCTGGTGGCATACACCTGTGATCCCTGTACAAGGGAGGCTGAGGCAGGAGGGTCGCTGTGAGTTTCAGGCCAGCTTAGGCTATGTAGCGAGACCCTGTCTTAACTCTCCTGCCCCAAAGATTATGTTTCCAGCTTTATTGTTCTTCCACCTACAAAAATGTCCTAACCAAGGTCAGGGGTGTGAGGTGGAAGTTAGTGTTTAATGGGGGCAGAGTTTCAGTCTGGAAAGGTGGAAAGGTCCTGTTGGTGGATGGTGGTGAGGGCTATACAGCAAGGTCAACCGGCAAATACCACTGAAGTACAGACACTACAAAAGGAGTATAACAGTTGAAATGGTAAAGGTTATGTGTACTTTATCTTAATTTATTGTTTTATGTTGTGAGACAGGATCTCACTATGTAGTTCAGGCCAGCCTTGAACTTGCTCTGCAGTGCAGGCTGGCCACCCTCCTGCCTCAGCCTCCTGAGTGCTGGGATTACAGGCATGTGTCACATGCCTGGCCTGTTTTACCATAATTTATAAGCAAGAGATCCAGGCAGGCAAAGAGGAATATTTAATTTTTTAAGAGATGCCTCTCCCTATGTTGCCCAGGTAAGCCTTGAACTCTTGGGCTCAAACAATCCTCCTGCCTCAGCCTCCTAGGAAGCCAGGCCAATGGGGTGCATGCCAACACTTCCTGATGGTGTGAGGGTGGAACTCGCATACTCTAGGCAGACACTGGACCCCTACATGGTGCCCCAACCCCAGGAATTGTAGGCTGAAAGAACTGGAGGTTAAAACTCAGGCCCAGCTTAGTTAGAACTCAAAGCTTTGGTGTGGCGAATCCGTGGGGACAGGGGCAGCCATTCACAGCCTTCCTGCCCAGCCAAGGCCAACTCACCTGCCTCTTCTCTTTCCAAAGAGGAAGTGCCTCTTCCTGGCCCAACATCCGGGCAATGACTGTAAGGCTGAGCTGGCTTCGAAGCTGCCTGGGAGAGAAAGAATGGAAGGACCTGAAGGGGTGGCAATTTGCGGCCGCAGGAAGTTGGGGTGAGCACAGGACACCTACAGAAAGAGGGGTTGCCCTCTCCATTTCTATATGGATCTGTGGAGATGAATAGGCAGAGGACTACTCCAAAGTGGTTCAAAGCCAGCCTGGGGGTGGCACATGCCTGCAGTCCCTGCACTATGGGAGGCCAAGGCAAGAGAATGGCAAGTTTGAGTCCACCCTGAGCAACTGTGCCATACCCTATCTGAAATTAAAACAAACAAACAAACAAAAACACTGAAAAAGGGTTTGGGATGTATCTCAGTGGGAAAGGTTTAGGCTCAATTTAAAAAAAATACAAACGGAGCCGGGCGTGGTGGTGCACGCCTGTAATCCCAGCACTCAGGAGGCTGAGGCAGGAGGATCGCTGTAAATTTGAGACCAGCTGGGCTACACAGTGAGTTCCAGGTCAGTCTCACTACATAGTGAGACCCTGTCTCAAAAAACAACAAACAAACAAAGAAACAAACAAAATACAAGCTGGGAATGGGCTTGCATACCTGCAATCCCAGCATTCAAGAGGCTGAGGCAGCAGGACTGGGACACATTCGAGGCCAGCCTGGGATACACAATGAGTTCAGGGCCAGATTGAACTATAAAGTGAGACCCTGGCTCAAAAATACAACCAGGGCCAGGGATTTAGCTCAGTGGTGCCACACCTGCCTGGCAAGCACAGTGTCCTGAGTTCAATCCCTAGTACCAAAAAACAAAACAAAACCAACCAGCCAAGCAACCAGTAGTTCAATATTTCTACTTCCCTGTGTCTGTATCTGAGTGTAGATCTGGGAGGGTTAGCAGCCACTGTGCGGCTCAGTGGCAGAGTGCTGACACAGTGTGTGCAAGACTCTGGGTTCTATCCCTGACACCACAGAAAAGAAAGCAACTCAGATGAGAAACACATCTCCTCCTTGGTGACGTCCTGCTCCCTGCACCAACTTCCAATTTCACATTCCTCTGAGGAGCCCATTCTCTGGGTATCCCTGAGAGGTAACCATCAGCCCAGGGTATTCGGCTAATGTCTCTTTAGGAGCAAAAGCCAGGTTTTCTTTTTTTTTGTTTTTTGGTCTTTGAGACCAGGTCACAGTATGTAGTTCAGGCTGGTTTCCAACTCACAGCGATTCTCCTGCCTCAGCCTCCTAAGTGCTGGGATTACAGGTGTCCACCACATGCCCAGCTCCTGGCCAGGTTTCCAACACTAATATTTGTGATTCTGGTTTTTATGATTCCTTAAGCACTAGAAGGGAAAGGAGATAGGGCCTGAGGACTCAGAGACAGGGGACCTCTACCTGAACGCCCAAGGCCACCCCTCATCGTAAGGTCCCAACCATCCATGTGCGAGCATGCTCCTTGTCCCTCATGGGCAGAAGACATCAACTTCCAGGGACTTTTATTTCCGGGTGTGGGCATGGAACCCAGGGCCTCATTCAGGTTGGGCCCCTCTGGGCTCTCAGGCTTGGATGTTGATGTGGCCACCACCTGGGCAGCCTGCAGTGGAAATTCACTGAGAACCTGTGTGATCCGGCACTGGGTCCTTCGACAGGAAGCGCCCAGTCACAAAAGGACTGGAGAAGCCCTAGGGTGCCCTCAGCTACCCCACTGGGACGGCACCCACTCTGCATGGAATGGAAGAGCTGGATAGGAGCTGCTGCCTGGGGGATTTAGGGTACTTCCCTAGGGAAGGACTTCAGGAGGCAGGACCATGCCTGGTCATAGCCCCATCACCCTTGCCAGCACTGAAGGCTGCCTGGCAACTTCCCAGGGTGCCTGCTGCCTCAGGTGATGGGTGTCTGCAACAGGGTGGTCCCTCAAACCCCCCTTGAGGCTAGGTAGGCTGGGATCAGAAGCCCTAACACAGGGTCCGAACCTGGGGTGGTTATGCTGATTTTCTTAGATAACTGTCAAGAGGGAACCAAACAAAGCAAGAGCTGCTGGCTGAAGAGAGAACGCAGCAGGTGGTACCTGCACGTTAGGAGGAGCTCCCAGGAAAGGAGGGGGTGCCCAAGCCAGGGAGGGTGTAGGGCTGAGGTGCTCATGAAAAGCCGGGCACATCTGTATGGGAAAGCACTGGGCAGGATATACTGGAGATCTACACGTGCCTACCCGGGACTTGAAATTCTACTCCTACACAGGCACAAAAAATGAGAGAGGGGCTGGGCATGGTGGCACATGCCTATATCCCAGCACTTGGGAGGCTGAGGCAGGGCAAATGCTTTGAGTTCAAGGCCAGCCTAGGCTACAAAGTGAGACCCCATAACAAAACAGAAAAGAGCAGTTGGAAGATGGGATTCTGGGGAGCAAACCTGGGGATGGCTCCAGTTGTCGTTTTGTTTTTTTGCTTTGTTCTTCAAGCTGGTCCTGAACTTAACTAAGTAGCCCGGGCTAGCCTGGAACTCGTGGCAATCCTCCTACCTCTGCCTCCCAAATACTAGGATTATAGGCACATGCCACCAGGCCGTTTGGTTGTGCCTCACTTCTTGACCTGGGTGCTGGCTTCATGTGTGCTTGACCTGTGAAAACCCACTGAGTCATATATGTCAAATGGCCTGTGCTTTGTTCTTTGTACACTGGAGTGCAATAAAACCTTCAGGTAAGAAAGAAATTTGGCTGACAGGGAAGATAGGCCTGCCAGACTTAGCAAAGTGAAACAGAGGATACCCCGCTACATCTGAATTTCAGATACACAAAGGCTAATTTTTTTAGCATGTTTGCCCCATGTGGTGTTTACACTGCATCTGGCAGTCGTGGTGTAAGACTTGAGTAAGCTAAAGTGACTCCATGCTAAAGGCCAGACTGTGCTTCTTCATATGCTAATCGCTAACTTGGCTAACAGCCCGCCCAGGGGCAAATGGTATGACAAAAGGTGACCATAGAACATTTCCTACTATATGCTAATCGCTAACTTGGCTAACAGCCCGCCCAGGGGCAAATGGTATGACAAAAGGTGACCGTAGAACATTTCCTATGTAGTAAGATAAACAATGTGTTTGCCGTCTTGTTCTGTGAATTCCCTTTTTGTTTAGAAAAACCCTATAAAAAGGACCTCAGCCCCTGAGCGGTTGCCTCTCTGAGCTACCTGGCTCCGGGAGTGCCGTCTAGCCAGACTAATAAAGGTCAATTTACCATCTATCTAGCCTGGTGTGTTCCCTCCTGGGTTTCTCGTTTCTCCGTGGAGCTCCCGGAGCCTCGCTGAGCTATAGGTCCCAGCATCGTGAAGGCCCTTTCGGCTGTTCACGCTCCATGGAGTGGAAGCGAGACTTTAAGTCTTACAGTGGGAGTACCAACCATTCCCTCCCCTCCCTCCTTCCCTTTATTTTTTGAGACAGGGTCTCACTATGTACCAGGCTGGCCTAAAACTCACAATGATCCTCCTGCCTCAGCCTCTCAAGTGCTGGGATGACTGGTGTGCACCCCCACCCCTGGCTTCCCACCTTTCCTGACTAGGAAAACAGTGAAGCAGCATGGGCACCTGATTCTGCCTCCCTTGAGCCTTGACCCCTTTCTGTGCCCAGTGGGCCCTGCCCGGCATGGAACACAGGGTGGTAAATAGGAGCCCTTCACCCCACTCCTCCCCACCATGCCCCGATTTCACAGCCTTGGGGGTGCAGGCCCCTTGCTGTTCCCCCATGATACACCAGCCTGAGGGCCACTCTGCTTGCGGTCAGTCAGGACCCGCTTTCCAGCTGTTCCCAGGAGCCCACAGCAGCAGGGCCAGGAACACAGTGGGAGGCAAACGGCCCATGATGGGGCTGCCACCAAAGCACAGAGTGAGCTGCATCTGGGCTTCATTAATCCCCCACCCAGCCCAGCAAGGCCACGGGGGAGGGGAGGAGAAGGGAGGGGAGGGCAAAGCTGCCGCACAGCAGGGCCCTGGCACTGAATCCAGAAGGGAAGAGGCGGGCCGGGTGGGTCAGGCTGGGCTGCAGTCCAGAAAGGAAAAGCACCAAAACAGCAGTGGGGGTGTGTGTGAGTGGACTCTGGGAGCCTACATCTGAATATCTGAGAGCACACTCCTCCACCTCCCAACCCCTGCCACTGTCTTTCATCCTAGATGCCACCGACTTCTTCCCTGTACATTCAGTTCCCACTGGGATTGGGGGCCAGGGCCAGGGCCCACTGCTTTTCATTTCCTAGACGGTGAGCATACTCTACAGGAGAGAAAAAGCAGGGAGTCCCCCAGACGCCACCCCTGTGCACAGGGGCAAGTGCAGCTGGCTGAGGCTGCCACAGTCTCTTGGTCTCTTCCTCCCCAAGAAATAGCCCAGCCCCACCTGGCAAGGCTCCTCTGAGCTCAAGTAGGGCAGGCAAAGCAGGAGCAGAGTCCCATACCTCTGGCCATTGTCATATAAGGCAAAGGCTCCAGACCAGCCTAGCCTCCGCCCTGCGCCTCCAGGGCCTCCTTAAGACCAGGACATTGGATCATCGGATCATCCAGCAGGGAAGCTGCAGGCCCTCTGGAGGGGGAGGCTGGAAACTGCTTCCTAAACCCACAGCACAGAAGATGTGGGGGCTGTTCTATCCCGTGGCTATCCCTGTGGTCCCCTGTGGAACCTTCCAGGGGCACCCAGGAAGACAAGGCCACTGGCCAAAGCCCAGCCCCTGGGCAGTGTCCAGATAGCCCTGGCCTCATTCCTCCACGGGGAGCTGGGCTCTGTCAAGGCTGCTGGGCACCTGGCCAAAGCCATGAGCTGACTTTTCTGTGTCTCTAAGGCAGCTCAGGAAGCAGCAGCCCAGGCTGGTTCCACTGTGCAAGGGCTGCTGACACCTGCCCTGGCTGCGGCCTGGCTTATATCTTGAGCCGTCCACGCCACCTCCTCATCCAAAGGATGCTGTCATGGTCCCTGCTCCTCGGCCCCACTTGACATCTTCCATCTTGCACATGAGCTACTCAGGCAGGAAGAAACATGGTTTAGGAGCTGAGTAATCCTTCAGTGCCCTGCACCACATCGTCCCCAAGTCTGCAAGCCCAGGGAATCACACTGCAATGAAAGGGATCCATCCAAAACAACTCACATTGCTGTGGATGCACACCCCAGAGGACATAGACACAAGAGGACACTCTGCACCATCCAGGCAACACAGATCTGCACGACGGAGGAGCAAGGGGAAGTGCTTACCTTTGCAGATGCCTGGGAGGGACTTCCCACATTACTCTCGCAAGCTCCCTTCTCCAGCCAGCCCTGCAGGCACACAGCTTGATGGTGACCTGACATGTGTTCTCCTCCACAGAGCAGGTGACATTGTGTGCCGTGGCTGGGTGGCAGCACATACAAGATCACCTTAACAAGTGCACCACCATCCTTGTGTGACATTACAACATCCTCCGTGTATAAGCACACAACACAGTGCATACTGACCATCACTATCTAAGCTCCATCGTCCCCCGATATCGCGACAAAGCTGTAGCACCTGGAACTTAAACACCTCGGAGGCCCTGTCTACAGCCTGTGAGGTTGACTGTCAATTTCCTTTGCTGCACTCCACTAGGCATTCACTGCAGCGAGGAGGAGCCTTAAGACCCCCGTCCAGGGCTGGTTCAACACCAGAAGCTGCTGGCACATCAGTGTCTTCCTCCTGGGCGTTTGGGTTTTACTCTGGAGCCTTCTGGGTGGCCTCCCTGTCCACAGGTGCCACGGCCCCACATGTCCACTATGCTCCTCTGGGGCTTCCAGAGGCCCTGGGTATCAGTGCTCAGCAGTGGGAACTGCAGGCTAATGTGCTATTTCCTTGGCAGCTCTAACACCAAGCAGTTAAACAGATTGCACGACCGTCTTTTCTTACATGTCTGGCTGTCAAATCCCATCTCCAGATCTGGCTCCTAATTGTGTGGTAGGGCCAAGCCGTCAGCATTGATCTTCCGGGATCCTGGCATCTCTGTCAGCTGTATTCATGTAATCTGTGACTTGGTCCTTGTTCCATTAATGGCCTCACCCTGGATGCTGGTTCTGCCCTGGCTGACCTGAGAGTGGAGGTGGAACCCAAGGGTGCCATGGGCTGCCTTGCAGGTGGACTCTGATGGGTCCCCTGAGTTCTACTCTCTGCCAGCCCACATTTTGCATGTCATCCCCAGGAAAGTGTGATGGCCTCAATCAGTGTCTCAGGGAACCCAGGTACGTGCCCTCGGTCCTCCCCAGACTACGGTTCTAATTAATCTGTCAAAAGATATGCGGCTAGGCCAGGCAAGGTGGCACATGCCTGTGATCCCAACACTCAGCAGGCTGAGGCAAGAGGATGGCCACAAATTCAAGGCCAGCCTGGACTAAAAAAAAAACAGGTAACAATCCAAGGAATCATCACCTTCTCTGTTATTTATTTGCTTGGTATTGGGGCTGGAACCCAAAGGCCTTTGCATTGAGCTACAACCACAGCATTTTTTTTTTCTTTCCTTTTAAACTTTGAGACAAGGTCTCACTAGGTTGCTAAGTTGCCCAGGCCGGAAAGGTTGTGGCAGCACGTGGGAAGGCTGGAAGGAGGCAGCTGGATTCTCCAGCAGGATCCCAGGTGGTCAGACAGCTGCAAGGGACCGAATGCACCACAGGGCTGGGTGCAAGCAGCAGGCTGGGGAAGTACCACTCCAGAGGCCTACGGAAGTCGGAGGAGCCTGTGTCCTTAAGAGTGGTGACTTCTTGCCTCCCAAATGTGGAGACTCCAGCAAAGGAACTGCCTGCAGCAGCAGACTGTGCTGGTCCCCATGCAGGGTCATCTGGGCTGGGGACCCAGCATCCTGCATCAAGGATACCAAGGCTCAAGGGTGATGGGCAAGTGGGCAAGGGGCAGTCAATATGACGACTAAGAACTAAGGGCCAGAGAAAGCTGGACAGAGGGTGGGGAAGTGGGGAAAACAGCATCGTGAGGCCCAGCAGTTCTGTGAGAAGTGGTGTCAGCTCCTCTGGGAGGCCATAAGGAGACTGCTGAGGACAGCAAGGCTGAGCGGGCATGCAGGCTGCCTGATCAGTGTCTCCTTTCCTGGCCCGACATTACTCCTGGAGCCCCCTCTCCAGCCAGCTCTCATGCACTCGGCTTGATGCCGACCCACACCCTGGTGTCCTCCTGGTCCAGCACGGTTCCTTGGCATGACACCTGTCTCTCCTTTCATCCACCAAGGCTGAGTCCTTCTGAAGTCTCCAGGTCGACTGGACCCAGGCTACCTCCTTCCAGAATGTTCTGGCCATGTCTGTTGCGCCTGGTGAGAGCTCCCTACAACACTGAGTCCTAAAGAACCTGTGTGTCCAGGAGATGGCAGGACCCAGATGGGAGTGAGGGGCCTGGGGAAGCATGTCAGAGCTGGAGACAGAACTGTCAACAAGGGTGGGAGACACATCTTGCTCTGGACAAAGAGCAGCAGAAGATGAAGAGCTAACAGGCCAGGAGTAAGAAGGATGGTTGAAGAAAAGACCCAGAAGAGCCAAAACCATCAGGATCAGAACTAGGGTTTGCTGGAAAGGAAGGAGATGAGACCTGGTGTGTACTTGTCTGTTAGGCTTCTGCAGCAGGAAGTACTGAATCTGCTGGCCCCAGGAGGCTGACCGGATATTCACACAGTGGCTTCTGGGAGTCCTGAAGGGGACAGGGGTCTGGGCATGGACAAGGAGCCCTATCATGGTGGCATGTGTCTGTCATCCCAACACTCAAGAGGCTAAGACAGAAAGATCACTGCAAGTTCAAAGCCAGCCTGGGTACAGAATAATTTTAAGGCCAGCCTGAACTACATAATGAGAACCTGTCTCAAAAATTAAGATTCCCCAAACTCCAAATTCCCCAGGCCAAGACAGTTTGACCAAGAAGGGCCTGGCGAGGGTTGCTGTCCCTGTTCCTCACCCTGCAGAGCATCCAGTTGGTTAAGCCCAGACTGGTGAGCTCCCAGGGGGAGGGACATAGGACCAGCCACCTCCGGCTTCCGTGCAGAGGTAGGCATGACACAGGAAGGGTGTCCACATTCTGGGAACTCTTCCTAGTCCCCAAGTCCAATGTCTCTCTGTCACAGAAGCAGACAGAAGACCTGAGAGCCAATGTGGCCATCTTTTTACACCCAGTATTCACAGAGCACTGTGATATCTTGGTGGCCTAGGTGCTAGGAGATGCAGGGAACACTGGGTTTCATGCCAGGGAGCTGACCCTGGCCACCCTAACAGGTGGACAGAGGGGACATCGAGACTGGAGTCCCCAGAACATTCCAGGGACACCTCGAGGAAGGGTGCGGAGCCAGAGAGGGCTCTATGTGTGGAAGTGACTCAATCGCTTGTGATGGCTGTCATGTTGTCAAGAGTCCTAGGTGACCGAGGTGTGGTCATGATATGTGAGATTTACTGCACAATGGTCGGGTGTGGGTGTGGGGTGTTAGGTGCAAGCAGAGAGGAATTGCATGGCCCCAAGGGTGGGCCAAGGCAGGATGTGGATGTGTGGGGCCTATTTGCTCTACTTTTGTATATGTTTTGAAATTTTAAAAGTTTTAAAATAAGTGACTTTGGCTAAATGGTGAGAACAAGCTCTGATGAGAAGAAGAAGCAGGAAGTCCACCAAGGGAAGGAAAAAGTAGCCCCAAACCAAGGCCCTCGTGTTAATCTCAACACTCTAAGATTACTTCCCCAATAATACTGACGCTTCATATTTGCTTCTATAGTCTTTTTTCATGTAGCATTATTTTCATGATCATCTTTTCCTCCTCTTTTTTGTTTTTGTTTTTTGAGACAGGGTCTCACTATGTAGTTGATACTGACCTGGAACTCACTATGTAGCCCAGGCTGGTCTTGAGCTCATAGCGATCCTCCTGCCTCAGCCTCCCGAGTGCTGGGATTACAGGTGTGCACCACCAGGCCTGACTCTCTTTTTCTTCTTGAGACAGGGTCTTGCTAGTAGCCCAGGCTGACCTCAATCTGTCGATCATCCTGCCTCAGCCTCTTACGTGCTAGGATTACAAATGTGAGCCTCCATGCCTGACTTTCTTCTGTCATTTTTGAGTACAATAAAACACCCCATACTTCAGGTGGAACATAACTCATAAAACACTGACATCATTTCCAATTGTTTCACTATTGTGACCATCACTATCCTAAGTCCTGAGATGATAAATATTTGCTTGCTGTCCAACTTCCTCCAGTCAACTATGTGGGGGAGAGTTTGCACGATTTTTTGATCATCTGCTTGATCTTGCCAAGCTGCCCTCCAGAGGGGTTGCATGGACCCATGCACCAGTCTCCTTGCCCTGCCAGCCCCAGGCAGGCACGATCCCTCACACCCACTCTTCCTGAAAGGCAAGGACTCCACGCCAGGTCACAAGGTGTAGGGACCTGTTTCAGACACCTCTGTCATTGCCCAGGCAGTCTCAGCTCCTTTTTCCTGCCACTCCAAAGGGCTGAGCAGCAGTGGCTCTGGACACTGAAGAGCAGTTAGAGACAGTGAAGAGGTGGGTCCCCCAGAATGCCGTGGAGCAGCCGTCAGCCCCCTCTTCCTCCTGCAGTGTCTGTGAGTAGACACAGGACGTGCTCCAGGCTTGGCCTTCGCTGAGGCCTGGAACAGAAACCAGGGTGGCCACTCCAGGGGTCACCTTCCTACACAGATTTCCCTCTTCCCACTGGGCCCATGTCAGGTGGTGTGTTCTAGTATTTCCTTTTTTTCCTTTCCTTCTGCTCTTTTTTTTGAGTGGGGACAAGGTCTCGTTACATAGCCCAGGCTAGCCTGGAACTCTCAGCAATCCTCCTGTCTCAGCCCCCCCCCCCAAAGACTGCTATCAGGCGGAGGCAACAGTGTGGGGAGCTTCTCCTTTGTCCTTCCTGAACTGAGCAGTACAAGGGTGTGACAGCCCCTCACACAACCACCCACCCTCCTTCCTGGGGGCAGTCTGGGCACAGAGCCCAGTGGGGCAGCCATCAGCCTGGGCAGAATAGACTGGCCAGCTCCTGCGAGTGCTGCCACCACAGGGGACATGGAGGGGCAGTACCAGCCAGAGATCACGCTGGGCACACGGCGGGGCTGAGGAAAAGAACTGGAAGCCGTTAAGACACAGTCTGGAAGGGCTGCCAAACACAGTGCAGCCAAGGGAAAATGGCGGGGGGTACAGCACAGAGACAACAGGAGGACAGCTAGGAGCCAGGCCGGGTGAGTTTCCGTGTCTACTTCTTTGCATCCCTTGAATGCTCTGTCAATTTAAGAAATTAAATATAATAAAATCTCTACATAATTAACACTCATTCAAGTGAGGAAGCCTCTCCCCTAGCAAAGCTCCTGGTCCAGCCTGGTGTTGACTAGGGAAGCTGAGGCAAGAGGGTCATGGCTAGCATGGGGTACACAGTGAGAACCCCTCTCAAATAAATAAATAAGAAACCCAAAGCTCCTGGCCCAAGGCAGCAGCCCAGGAAGGCATCTGTCCCAAGGGCAGATGAAGGACATCCTACTTCATTCACTCTGTAGCACTAAAGGCCACTTCTGCTGGGCCCTGGATCAACAGACCCTGCGAAGACACAAGTCTCCCACACTGTAGTCCCCGTGCTTGCCAGAGGAACAATTAGTGTTACAGGTTTGGCCCATGACAAAGGCTGCTCAAGATCTATTGCAAAAGGATGATGATTTATAGGAAAAAAGCTATTTGGTCCACTAGCTCTTTGGGGGTGGAAAACATCGAGTTAGATACTTGTCTCCTACTTAGGAGAGATGGGTTCCAGACGGGAGGAAACTGCTGGGAACAAGGTTATGAAAGTCCTGGGAAGAAACAGGATGAGTTTCTTTGTGGGCTTAGAGAGGGGAAGGCCTGCTATGCAGGACACAAAGGCTTCATTACACAAGAATCTGGCCATCTCTGCACTACCCATGCCCCTCTCCTGCACCTCTAAGTCTGATCTAAAATTTAAAAATTACTGTTGGCATGGCAGCCACACACATATCATCTGAGCACTCAGGAGGTGTAGGAGGATTGTCCTGAGTTTGGGGCCAGCCTAGGCTACATAGTGAGACTGTCACAAAAAAACTAAAATAAAAAATAAAAACCAGTAAGAAAACGTCCAGTTCACTAGATAAAATCATACACAAAGATTTAAAAAATGACAACTTACAAGTATATACATAAAAATGACAATTTACAACCTTAGGAGAAACACACAGGGCAATACAATGACTGCAACGTGTATGGTGAGTATTACATACACCAATGTAGTTAAGAAGATAAATTACCTGACAGAGGAATGGATAAGGAACCCTACAGGTAATTTAATAGTTAAAGAAACACAACAGAAAAAGATGCTCACTTTCACTAGCAATCAGGGAAATAAAAATCAGAGTCACAGAATGATATCTTTCATTCACCAGATTGACTACAACTTAAAAACAGAACTGAGAAGATGCAGTGTTAACAAGAATATACAGAAACAGCCATTTTTACAATTGCATGGTGGTATATTAACTGGTGTAGCTTTGGTTTTTTAGTGCAAAATTTAAATAGACAGAATTTAGGACTGTAATTTTCTTTCCAGCAGTTCATCTTAGAGAAGTATTAACAGAGATGCCCAAAGCTGGTACATGTGGACAGTCCCCAGGGGAACACCCAAGGCCCACTAGGGAATACTGCACTGCTATAAAAATGAGGTACATCCCAGACACACATACACAGATGTGTAAGGTGTGTATTTGAGGAAAACAACCCCAAGCAAAATGGCCCTGTGAAGCAATGGGAGTCAGGCTGGACCACACAGGCCTTGGCAACAGTCTCAGGCTGTGGTCCTGGGTGGGCAGATAGCAGGGAGAATGGCAAGGCAGGGCCAGAACACACACAGGTGTCTGTGGAGTACACTGCCTTTGGGCAGGAGGAGGGGCAGACAGCTCTATGAGCTCCAGAGGAGACAAGAAACCATAGCAAGAGGGGATGGGAAGGATGTAGACTAAGGACTTTTCTTTTTTGGCACTGGGGTGAAACTCAGGCTTTTCACACTGAGTTCTACCCCCAGCCTATTTTTAAATTCTGAGACAGAGTTAGCTAAGGTCCTAAATTGCCCAGGCTGGGCAACACCTTGCAGTCCTCCTGCCTCAGCCTCCCAGAGTGCTGGGATTACAAGTAGGCACTTCCACACCTGGCAAAGCACAGGACTGAGGGATGAGAAGGATAATGATTTGGCTGTAGAGGAACCTCTAGAACTACCATTTTCAGCCTGGCCAACAGAACAGGGACCAGGAGGCAGGGCTGAGCCTCTTCAGAGATGGAAGAAATCCCAGGGTGTGGGGCAGGGCTCCCAATGCCTGGTTCTTTCAATGCAGCGTGAAAGTTGCCCTTTGGGACGGTGGAGAGGCCACTACTTTCAGCCAGGCTCACAGCAGTAACTACAGCTGGGCCTGCTCTTCAGAGTTTCCCTGGCTGGGCCTCATATGACAGTGGGTGTCTGTCCTTGAGCTGTGCACAGAAAGAGAGCAGCAGGGATCAGCCCTGTGGGCAACCTCTCTGGGCTGGCATGGGAGTGGTCCGCTCTGGAGAGGCAAGGCCAGCTGTGCGCCTTTATCCCTTTTTCTTTTGGGTTGTACAAGAATGGAATCCAGGACCTCATGCCTGCTAGGCAAGCTTTCTCCCACTCAGCTACATACCCAGACCTTTTTAAAAATTTTTGAGACATGGTCTAAGTTGCCCAGGCTGACCTCAAACTTGGGATCCTCCCGCCTCAGCCTCCCCAAATAGCTGAGATTACAGGCATGCATCACCATGTCTGGCTCAGCCAAGTGATTTATCTCCTCCTGGGCTGAACTGTTTACCTTGTTCATTAGCAATCATTCAAAAAGAATTTCCTAAGCACCAACATCCTGTCAGATACCCTAACAATATACCTGCTCTTGTGGAAGAGCTGAGGAGGGAGAGGTAGCCACATAGTAAGGTAATTCTGGCAGAGAGAAATGCTACGCAGAGGGCAGAACCATAGGGATGGCACTAGAGGGATGGGGAGGACAGGCACTGTGGGCAGCAGCTTGCTAATGAGACTGCACTAAGAGAATCGGGCTTTTTGAGGTCTGTTTGTAAAGAAGTCATCAGTGCTCTGTATTTCTGGCTCTGACTAGTGGGAGAGAGGAGGTACCCACCTGGCCCTGGTGGTCACGTCCAGGAAGAGCTGCACAACGGCCAGCAGGTTGTGGTGGTGGTCGGACACCCAGCTGAGGGTGTGGCACAGGTGCTGCAGCTGCAGGGACAGGGACAAGGGTGGGCTGCAAGGGATGCTGCCTCTTACCTGCCATTCTGACCTGCCACCAGCCCACTACCTGGGTGAGGAAGTAGGGAGGTCAGCCCTTAGAGCAGCGCCACACACCTTGCCGGGCCACTCCCGGATACACTCCAGCAGCTGCAGCAGAAGTTGCTGGAGGTCAGTTTTGGGTAACAGGCGGAGCCCCACATCTAGGCTGGTGCGACACAGAAGCTCAATGAGGTCCAGGAGGCTGATATCGGTGTAGATCCCAGGCCGGGTATAGACACACAGCGTCAGGAACTGGAAGGAAGGAGCACTGGGTGGGATGGCCACAGTTGGGGAATGGGGACAGTGAGGACAGGAACCCCTCAGGCCAGGCTGAGTGGGAACAGAGAGAACAAGTAGTGAGGTTCAGCTGCTGGACAGGATGGCAAAGACAACTCACCTTGTAGATGTAGTTCAGGCTTATGTCCAGGGCCACCTCCTGGGGCAGGTCCTGCTGCTCCCGGTCCTCCTGGTCTGCCATTCTAAAGAAAGACAAAGTCAGCAAGGACACGATGGTGGGGCAGTCACAGAAGCTGGGCACATGGGGCATGGGACAGGGCGGGGGACTCCAGAGACCTGGCTGTCCATGGCTACTGCTGCCATGCATGGCAGATCACCCCACACACAAAGGCATGAAGAGATGCTGATTATCTCATGCAGGTCCAGGAGCCAAGAGTCAAGAGGTGGCTCAGGAGTGTGGCCCAGGGTCTGGATGGGGTGGCTCTCAAGATGCTGGATGGGCTGAAGTCACTTTGCCCTGCCCAGGCTCAATCATGGGGTCATCAATTGTTAGCTGCTGGCTCCTCAGCACAGGAGCCTCTCCCAGGCTCAACAGGGCAGCTAGCTTTCCCAAAGGTAGTGAGGTGGGGACAGAGACAGAGAGATGAAGAGACAGAGAGACAAAGAAGGGGGGAAGGACAGGGTGAAAGCCAAGGTGAGCATGGCCTATCCTAACCTCACCCTGCAGGGACCCCTGACACCCCACTGACCTCCCCAAGGTGTGGCAGAGATCCCTATAGGGACAGTGAAGGCTCCTGCTGCAGCCTGGGGTCCTGCAGACCCCCGTGTACTGCCTCCTCCCGCCCCCCTCCAGGTGAAGACCGGAAGGGCACCTGGCCCTATGAACCTCCAGGAGGGGTGCACTGGGCCTGACAAAATGTGCAGGGACAAACTCAGTGAGGTGGGGTCCTCAGGCATGGAGAGTGCCCAGTGAAGCAGCCAGGGCCGGAGTCACACAGGGTGGGGAAGCTCACAGCAAACAAGGCAGTAGCAGATGGCGGTCATACCACACAGGCCCTGGGCAGAAGACAGAGCAGCCGAGGCTCCCACTAACTCCTCCTCTGGTCAAATGTCGGTTGCTGATTTCAAATAAGCAACTTTGTGACCAAGAATAATGGGCTCCACTGTGGTCACAACCATGGGACTGGAAGAGTACCACTCTTGTTTTTGCTGGATTTTGTTCTTGTTTTGAGCCATAGCTTTGCTATGTAGCCCAGATTGGCCTTCAACTCCTGGCAATCCTCCTGCCTCAGCCCTGAGTGCTGGGACCACAGGTATGCGCCACCAAGCCTGGCTGAGAGCATCAGTCCTAGAGCTTTTGGGGACAAGTCTCTGTTCTTCATGTCCTGGCGCTAGTGCCACTTCTCAGAGGAGAAGAGGACAGATCCATCTCCTAGGTACCTGGAAAGTTGGCATCGCCAAATCAAAGCTGGTAGAGGAGAAGGCTGAGGCTGGACCCTTCCCGATTTAAGTGCTTCTTAGGGCGGTGCATGGGTGGGGCTGGTGTCAGCATCCAAGATGCAGGCCAGGCTTGTGCCAGGCGTGAGGGGGTGCCCCTATCAGTGTAGGGATACACAAGCCTGCCAGGCAGGTTTCCAGGGCTCCCAATGGCTGGGCAGCCTCTCTGCTATACAGTCAGACTGGTTATCAGCCACCCTGCCGCTGCCAAAGGGAGGAGTGGAGGAAATATGAGGGAGCCACACATCTTCCTGTGCTGCAAGAAGTGTGGCTATGATAGAGCCCTTGTTTCCCGCCACCTAAAGAGGAAAAGCCAGCCTCCAAAATGAGTGACTGCCAGGCTCTCCCCAAGCCCCATCTTGGGGACAGTGCTATGAGTTGTCTCCTGACCACCATCCTGATACACCTGTCCCCAGGCTCCATCACCAGTGTGAGGTCACAGAGCACAGGACACTAGCAGCATGGTGGACCCGCTCCCCTCTTGGGCACAAGATGTTCAGAAAGACCTGAGGCCCCACAGTCGGACCCCACAAGCCAAGTGGCCTCGCTGGAGTCCTGTTGTCCCCAGCCCCAGGATTAGGGCTCTGTGACCAGCATCCAGGAGCTAGAATCTGGGTCTCATCACACCACTCTGCCCTCATGAAGTGACTGTCACAGGGGCACACTGCTAGTCCCTGCCTGTGCCTCCACATTTGGGTTACAAATGGTGACAGAGTCCATCCAGTGCTGTGACATTCACAGGGAAGAGGGTAAATGCAGGGTCACCACTTCCACAATTGAGAGTCACCTGGTGGCAGGGAGGGCACTGTCCATCTGTCCTCTATGCCACAGCCACATCAGAGCTGTCATTGAGAGGAGTCTACATTGAGCTAACGGAAGGGGGTGGGGGACATCTTACCTGGACCAAACCATACTGTTGCAGACTCCAGTTGCTATGGCCTCTGTGCTGGAAAGAAGATCCTTTCCATGTGCAAAGTGTCACTCATTTACCCCCTGGCCTTGTACAGGGTGGCCCTTGCTGAGGATCAGATGTCCTTGGCCCTGGCCCCAGACCATGGCGCTCTAACAGATGGCCTTCATGGTTCAGGGGCAGGGCTGCATCTTTCTTTCTTTCTTTCTTTCTTTTTGGTACCAGGGATTAAACTTGGGCCCTTGCGCTTGTGAGGCAGGCAGCGGAACCACTGAGCCAAATCCCCAGACTGCATCTTTCAAAAGGAATTTTTTCTTGAGACAGGGTCTCATTATGTAGTTCAGGCTGGTGTTGAACTCACTGTGTGGCCCAGGCTGGCCTTGGATTCCTGGAGATCCTCCTACTCCAGCCTCCCGAGGGCTGGGACAGTTCTAACACCACCTGCTCCATGCAGCACAAAGGTCAGAAAGCAGTTGAATCTTGGTGAAACTGGGACAGAAGTGGCTCTGCAGAGTGGAATGTAGTCAAGGTAGTAAAGGCCCCAAGGTCACTTCAATTATAAGAGGGACACCTGTGACTCCTTGGATCCGCTCCTCTGTGTCCTCCCTTGAGGTGAATTTGGTTTGAGTGCCCCAGAGACTGAGGCAGGAGGATCTCTGTGAGTTGGGAGCCGGCCTGGGCTTCAAGCGAGTTCAAAGGCAGCCTTAAGTACATAGTGAAACTGTCTCAAAAAACCAGTAACACTAAACCCAAAACTCCCCAATTCTTGGGCTGGGGTCTGAGTGCAAGGAGGGAAAGACATGGGACCCACCTGCTGCAGGGACCCAGTGGGCATACGGCAGGGCTGTGGGCACCCAGGCTCTGGAACAGCTCGGTCACCTCCTGTGGCAAGGGGTACCAGGGTTGCATATCCTCTTCTGCAGGGCTGGTGGGGGGCAGCAGGGAAGCCTGACCATCCTGGGGTCCAAGTCCTTCACAGCTGTGCGTGTCACCTTCAGAATGGAAGCAAGCAAGGATCTGTGGAAGCTCGCTGGAGCTTTGGGACCCTGGCGATATAGAGGCGCAGTTAGTGCAGGAGTCCAGGACACAGGAACATGGGGTCTACCATCCCCTTGCTGTGACACCAGGCTGTGGTGTTCCTGGCAAAGGTGAGGTGTTGGGGCGGTCCCTCCAGACCCACTGAGCACACCACCACCACCATAATCTGTGCACATGGATGAGAGGACAGGCTGAGCATTGGGGCCTTCTCTCCTCTCCACTCGGACCTGTTAAGGACATCTGAGAGCAACAAAGAATGATGGTGCAGCTACACACTGTGTCAAAGTTGCCCACTGAGAGAGTTCCATGTAGGAACAGGCTGATCCCACATCCCCACCCCGGCATCCTGTTTATCAGACCTCTGTCTCTCCCTGGATTTTGCTTCTGTTTTCTTGTTTTGTTTTTGAGAGAGGGTCTCACTCTACAGCCAGGCTGGCCTCTGATTTGTGATAAGGAGCCCTGGTGCTGGGGTGAAAGGCAGACGTCACCACTGCTGCTGGTTACCACCACTGGTCTCTCCCTGTTAGGATGCACGTTTACACTGAGGCGGGCCACACCCACGTTGGGAGAGCACCCAATCAGATCAGTAAGTGCAAGTGAGAGCCAGGCATGGTGGCACAGGCCTGCAATCCCATTACTCAGGAGGCTGAGGCAGGAGGATTGCCACAAGTTTCAGGTCAGCCTGGGCTACAGAGTAAGACCTTGTCTCAAAAAACCAAAAAGAAAAATAAATGTAAGTGAGTATCCTGCAAAAGCCATCAGGTAAGAGGCCCAGAGCCTGCTCAGCAGAGACAGGAGCTATGGGTGGGGAGGGGCCAAGAGAGGGCACCCATCACTGCGAGTGGCAAGAGACAGACTGGACAAACTCAGGGTGGCATGAGAAAGCCTGGCAGGTCTGGGCAGAGGCAAGATGGGCACAGAGCCCAGAGGCTGGACTGGACAGGACTTCCACAAGGACCCATGAGAAAGTATCCTAAAGTCAAAGAGGGCCGCTTTGGCTGGCGGTTTCTGAGCCCAGCATCAAGTGTCTCTCTGGAAATGTGTATAGGTTGGGACTCACCAAACAAGTAATTAGACTCTGGGAGGAGGAAAAACTTTCTCCTGAGTGTCGTTTTTCCCTCTCGGGCAACTGAACACAGAAAGGAGCAGTAATGATAGCCTTGCCCACCTCCAGATATCCGGGACAGTGGAGTCCACAGGAGACAATAAGGGTGCACTGGGAGAGGGACATTGGCTGCATATGCACGTGTGCACACATACACAATGGTGTGCATGCACTGTCTACGTGTACGTGCACTGTGTACTGTGTGCATGCACACAGGGTGGACAGTGTGCCCTGCAGGGAAGGGCAGAGAATCCATGTGGTGCCAGCCCAGCCACCCCAAGCCTGGGCCTGACCCTGACTCCCATCCACAGTTATCCCAACTGCAGGTGGAGCAGTGTCAGAAGGGCCGGGATGCCCTCAACACATCGGTCCCTGTGCAGAGCCCGGGAGCTGACTACACGATGACAGGAACACACACCCAAGCCCATAATTAACGGTGCCATAAGTAGGCCATGTGCTCAGCTTTTCCCAGCTGTCTATCCCAGATGAGGGCTGCTGGAGCGCTGACGCAGAGAAAAAGCTGCATGCACTGCTGCCGGGCTGTCTCCCTGACTTGGATTCTCCGTGTCATTCTGGGTGACAATCAGGAAGGACCCAGAGCCAGCAGCCCCGAGCGGAGTTGAGGCTGGCTGGCCCTCAAGGGGCTCCCTGACAGAGATAAGGCTTGGGGTGGGGGTACATCTGGCTTAAAATAAAAGTGTCTGGAGGCCTGCACCCACTGCTGCCTGGGCCCCCTGCCTGCCCCAAGTCCACCCTGGCGCGGCAGGTGTAATGGCACAGGACAGGTCTTCAGGATGCAGGTTCTGTTCTTTTTTTGTTTCTCCAAGACATGGTCTTGCTATGTAGCCTAGGCTGGCCTGGAACTGAAGGCCTCAGTCTGCTGAATCCTTTGATTTCTTGTCTCTCTCTTTACCCCAGATTCCACAGTGCCCCAGGAGGAGGGCCCATGAGTCCTCATGAAGGCTGGGAACTGGTTCCTAAAGGAAGGACTGAGCCACAGTACTCACTGGGGGATGCGGCTCTGGACATTCATAGGAAACCCAAAATCTCATCATCTCTACCTAGCTCTAATGATTAACTTCCCTCAGGTTTAAATCCTTATATTGGAACTAGCTTCAGCATTACTGGCTTCAGTTGATAAGCTTTAGCTTTAGTCATTTAAAATGTCTATTCACTTAGCAAACATTAATGGACAGTGGCACTGTTCTGAATATATTGGGGACCTGGCAGCTAGCTCAAGGGATGGAACCCCAGAGACACACACCCAGCTCAGGCTGAAAGCAGACCCAGGGGAGGGGCCAAGGGTGACACTGGCACAGAGGGCAGGCAGATGGGGTGGGGGGTCAGTGTCATCACCGGACCCTCGAAATCCTTCATCAAGTCTGTATTTTAGTCTTTTTCTTAGGGGTGCTGAGAATGAAACCCAGGGCCTCACACATGCTACACACATGCTCTGCATGGAGCTTTAACTCAGCCCCCATCTGTATTTCATTTTTTTTTTTTTAACTTTTTTGAGACAGGATCTCACTGTATGATCCAGGCTGGCCTTGAACTCACTATGTAGCCCCGGTTGGCCTCCAATTTATAGCAGATCCTCCTGCCTCAGGCTCCCGAGTGCTAGGATTATAGGTATGCACCACTATGCTGGGTGAAGGTGCCTTTGTTTCTCCTTTCTCCCCCATGGCTCTTTGCCTGAGGCCCACCCTCTGGTGCCTGGCTACCTCCCACAGTGCCCAAGATCCCACATACCCCCTCCCCCTCCGCTTGCCTCTGACGTGTTTACTCCTGGGACCTCAAGCACAGAGTAGGTGACACCGCTGTTCTGGGACACCTCTCCTCTCTCCACCTCCTGTAACTCACACCCCTGTCCCCTGTCACCTGACACGACCCAACCACAGGGCCCCCAACACAGGGCAGAGTTCACTGTGCTGGACCACAGAGCCATGAACACCTTTGAGGGTCAGGTCTGCCTGCAAATAACAGCTGAAAAACCAAAACAATACAGAAGTCCGCCTGGGCTTAGATAAGTTAGAATTTTATGTCTCTGATGAAAAAGCCCAGCATGTGGCCAGGACACAGCCAATGCAGAGACCCCTGAACCTGCCAGATGCTGGGTGCCCATCTTTCTGCTCTGTTGTTTTCAGACTCTGCCTCCCCAGTTCAAGGTCACCTCATGGCTTGGATGGCTGCTAGAGGGCCAGCTATCACATCTAAACTCTAAGAAACCACTGTCTCACTTTGTCACCTAAGTATGCACTGTTGGGTGGTTTTAAGGATGCAAGGTCACTTGGGGTGACTCAAGAGTTAGTGCCAAACCACCCTCCATGTTCAAAAAGTAAGTATTTGGAGCCAAGCATGGTGGCACATGTCTGTAACCTCAGCACTTTGAGGCTGAGGCAGGAGGATCACAGCCAAGTTTGAGGCCAACCTGAGCCACATGGAGTAGCAAGACACTGTCAATAAATAAATAAGATCCTGTCAATAAATCAATAAATAAGAGGACTGGGGAGCCAGCTCAGAAGCCAGCGCAGCAGTGCTCAGGCCTGTGCATACTTTGGGGTCACTCAGGCAGCTTTGGAAATAATGGCTCCCCAGGTCCCTCTGCAGCAACTTGTGTAATAAGCCTGGGTAGAGCCCACAGTTCTCCACCCAGTGCTTGCCCTCATCATGTAAAAGTTCCATGTGGTCACTCAGAGGCTGAGGAAGGAGGACTGCAAGTCAGCAGCTAGCCCGGGTAACTTAGTGAGACCCTGTCTCAAAATAAAATAAAGGACTGAGGTGTGGCCAGGGCAGAGTACTTGCCTGCCATGTTTGAGGCCCAGATCCCCACACCCAGGCTATGCCTCAGGCAGGATGCAGGCCTTGAATCCAGGACCCACACTCTCGCGCTGAGCTGCATCCCAGCCCTCCTTATTCTTTTTTGTGGGACTAGCATTAGTGCTGCACCACCTCCCTAGGCCTTCTTTATTTTTTATTTTGATTTTGAGACAGAGTCTTATTGAGTTACTAAATGCCTAGGCTGGGCTGGACCTTGTGAGCCTCCTGCATCAGCTTCCTAAGTAGCTAAGATTAGAAGCAGATGCCACTGTGGCTCACCTAGAACTTTTTAAAGCTCAGCCACAGCTAAAAACTGCCATGGTAAGAGGCTAAGTCCTCAGGGAGCCAGCAGCCCTTCTGATCTAGGTCTAAAAGTCAAATATTAAGAAGCGCCCTCCACAGTCAAGTCTTGTACAGAGAGAGAATAACTCTCTGTCTCTCTCTCACTCCGGTTATGTGGTGTTGTTGAGACAGGGTCTCACCTTATAGTTCAGGCTGGCCTTGAACTCACTATGTAACCTAGGCTGGCCTCAAACTCACATTGATCCTCTTATCTCAGCCTCCTGAGTGCTGAGATTACTGGTAGAACCCAACACACCCAGTTCTCTTTGGGTTTTTTGAGACAGGGTCTCACGATGTAGCCCAGGCTGACTTCAAACTTGGAACGGTTCTCCTGCCTCACCCCCCTGTATATCACCTGACTACACGGGAAAGAGCTGTTGCTGTCTGCTGCTGACACTGCTTTGGCTCCAAGTGCTACTCATTCAGCAAACCCCTACCCAGGGCAGCTACGAGCCATACAAGCAAAGGCTAGAACTAAAACCAACGTAGACATGATCCCATCACTCTGGAGAGCCCAGCCCCTGGGCAAGGCAATACTAAAGTATCTGCAAACTAGCATGACCCAAGGCCCAGAGAGAGAAAGGGGGCTGAGAGCACAGAGAAGGGGGCTAGGATGAGGGATCAGTGCAGGGCCTCCAAGACACTGCAGACTCTGGAGGGAGTGACAGGGTTAAGAAGGAAGCCAGGCCATTGCTTCAGGTAGCAAAAATGGTGCATGCAAAGGTCCTGGGGCAGGAAAAAAAGACAGGAAGAAGGGAAATAAAGGAAATGGATCCAATGAGCCGGAGAGGCAGCAGCCTCTTTCCAGAAGCTGGAAAGTGTGAAGCCTGGCCTGGTCTTCCTTAAGCTGCCTGGCCCCTGACCACTTGCAAACAAGAACAGAACCTACTTAGATTGTTATAGCAACTAACTGAGACCAGCCAACCCTTGCGTTTGGTCCTGGATACAAATTAAGCACTGTTGAAATGTTAGCTTTTATTTTCTCCTGTTACTTTTACTATCATATCTGAAATAACAGGTTTTAAAAAACAAGTATCAATTATGAAGGTGAGATAGTGTTATCACAGAATTCTAGTGTGGTATTGTTTTTGAGACAGGGTTTTCTACATAGCCCAGGCTGGCCTCGAACTCTCAGTGATTCTCCTGCTTCAGACTCCCAAGTGCTAGAATTACAGGCGTGTCCCACAATTCCTAGGTCTGTCAGATTCTAACTGGAGACTTCTGAGAGGCCATGCTGAGCAAATGGGCTTGGGCCAAGGGTGGCCCTGATGGGTCTGTGTGTGTTCCTGCCCAGCTGGGTCTATACAACATTCTCACCAAACCAGGGCAGGGGTTAAGAGCAGACCTGCATCCAGCCCTGGATCCTAGCCCGCCTCATGTCCCGGGAAACAGACTGAAAAACTATACAGAGCAGAGCCACCATCAGGCCCTGAGTGTGTGGGTAGCCACCACCACTGCCCCAAGCAGACTTTCCACAGGCCAGGCCTCCACTCCACGGGGCTCCGAATGAGTGTGTGTGTGTGTGTGTGTGTGTGTGTGCGCGCACGCGAACAGCAGTAGCAGAGTGTTCCTGAGGGGCAGAGCAGGCAAGGCAGGGACACAGGCAGAAGAGGGTCCCCTGGATCTGCAGACTAAAGCATTTCTGACAAGGCCAGGCACGGAGGCCCATGCCTGTAGTCCCAGCACTTGGGAGGCTGAGGCAGGAGGAGTGCTGTGAGTTTGAGATCAGCATGGACCACACAGCTAGATCCTGTCTCAAAAAACAATCAAAACAAAAGTATTTCTGATGGCTTAGAAACCTTCTAGGAGCTGGGCACAGTGGCACATACCTGTCATCCCACAATTCTTGGAGGCTGAGGCAGGAGGATTGCAAGTTCCAGCCTAGCCTGGGCAACTTAGCAAGACCCTGTCTCAAAATAAAAAATAAGGAAAAGGTCAGTGGTAGATCTCCCCTGGGTTCCATCCCCAGCACCACAGAAAACAACAAAGCAAAATAAAACAAAACAAAAAATAAATAAATGGGAAACAAAAGCCAGACCTCTGAGAACAGGTTTAGAAGGAAAAGGGCAAAGTGTCAAAAATGAAGTGGGGCAGGGCCGGATATTTTGCTCAGTGGTTCCACTGCCTGCCTTGCAAGCCCAAGGGCCCTGAGTTCGATTCCCCCGGTACAAAAAAAAAAAAAAAAAGGAAAAAGAAAGAAAAATAAATGGAACCAACTACTGGTTCTTAAAGGTGATCAATGGAAAAAAAAAAAAAAAAAAAAGGAAAAAGAAAGAAAAATAAATGGAACCAACTACTGGTTCTTACAGATGATCAATATAGTTGATAAACTTTTAATCTGACTAATCAGAAAGAAGAAATACAAATTCACCAATACCAAAGTGAGAAAGGGGCTGCTATCACTTATCCCACAGACATTAAAAGGACAATAAGAAAATATTCTAGGCAAATCTAAGCCAATGTATTGGACAACCCTAGTGAAATGGACACAAAGCCCACTGTGGTATCCAGTGCTCCACTGATGCAACAAAATAGCTGAAATAATGAATTTAAAGCGAAGAAAGATTTATTTTGGCTTAAGGCTTCAGTCTGTGGCCTCATGGTGAAGCCACACATCAGGTGGGGACTGTGAGGTGGATCAAAACTGTTCTTATTGTGGCTGGGTTAAAAAGGGAGAGAGAAACAAACTGGGCTTCCAGAATCAATCCCACTCTTCCTGCCCTTTCTCTAGCTTTCGTTTTCTTCAGTGTGAGGGACAGAGCCCTGGGCCTCCTAGAGGCCAGGCAGGTGCTGATCCATTGAGCTACCCCAGCCGTCCCACAATCCCTTGCAGTCAGGGCCTCAAAGTTCCCACTCCTCCTTGCAGGGTCCTCCACTTTCTCACAGCACCAATCAGTGTGACTGTGACACTTGGGCCTTGGGAACATTCCAGATCCAGAGCAGAGCAGCCACCCAAGAAGAAAGGGGTAATGCAAACAGCCTTGCAGCTACTGCAGAAAACAGAGTTGGAATTTATTTCCTACAGAGAAACTCAAATCCCATATGGTTTCACTAATTTTACCAAACAGTTTAGGAAGAAACAATACCAGTTCTTCACAGACCAAAAGAAAATCAAAGAGAACAGATCACTTCTCAACACAGTCTATAAAGCCGGCATTTTCCTGATATCAAATCAGAAAGAGAAAACGAGATCCATAGCCTTCATGAATAGCCAGATGAGGCTGTGCACACCTGTGATCCTCATATCCAGAGGTTGCAGCAGGAAGATTGCCATGAGTTGAAGGTCAGCCTAGGCTACACAGGGAGACTCTGTCTTGAAAAGAAAAGTGACTGGGGCCAGGGATTTAGCTCAGTGGCAGTGCAAGTTCCTGAGTTTGATCCCCAATAAGAAAGAAAGAAAGAAAAGTGACTAGCCTACCAGAGGCCCGTCCAAGTGAGGCCTGGAGCCCTAATGACCATGACACTGGGGAGCTCAGGCATGGAGGGAAAAGCGTGGGGACCAAGGAGGAACAACATGCAAAGTCCTTGCTCAGGACAATGAAGCAGAATTGTTCTCAAGAGTTGAATTTTTCGCCTACTTTTAAAACATCCAAAGAATGTACTAGCCAGGCCACTTTACTCTGTGATCTGCCCCCTCCTCCTACACAGCTATCATGGAGGCTGGAGACAGAATGAGTGAGCACGAATGAACAGCACTGTCTCCTAAGCGAGAGGGAAGGGACCTCTAGGGCTGGAGGCTCCTTTCTGGGCCCCACTTCCCAGCCAGTGTGACTGGTACTGGGCCCACGGCTGGTCCTATCCTGGCTCAGCCAAATATTTTTGTTTGTTTTTGTTTTAGAGAGTCTCGCTATTTCTTCAGGCTGGCCTTGAACTTACTATGTAGCCCAGGCTGAACTCAAACTTGCAGTGATCCCCTGCCTCAGGATCACTGAGTATGCACCACCATGCCTAAGATGAACATTTTTATGACTCTGGATTGGACAATGGTGTTTTTAAGTTTGACATCAAAAGCACAGGCCATAAAAGAGAGAGAAAAAACAACAACACACAGATGCACTGGACTTCATCAAAATTAAAAACTTTAGTGCATCTGAGGGCGCTATCTAGAGAGTGAAGAGACAGCTCACAGGAAGTAGCTTTAGACTGCCTCTCTGGGAAGGGTTAGTGTCTACACACACAGAAAATGCCTGCAATGCTGAAAAGGGGGAAACAAAACAAAAACAAAAACCTCCAACTCAATCGAATTTGGAGAGATGTTTCCCCCAAATGGGTAAATGGCTTTCCTGCTCCAGCCGCCATCACTCAAGCACCGGGAAGTAGCCTGGGCCCCAATCCACTGTGGGAAGGAGAGCCACGCCTTCTCCCGCCCCAGCCACCATCACTCAAGCGCCAGGAAGGTAGCCGCCCCCTGAACTCCCATAAGTGTCGTGTACCCCCCACCGCACACTCTCAGACCTCTTGACTGTGCCAGTCTGTGGACCCACTCTGCAGAAGCAGAGGTGGTCATCAAGGGTATATTTCTGAGTTCCCAACTTTGAACATCTTTAAAGAAAGGGCGTGGGAAACCTGTAATAGAATGTTGTGGAGTTCAACCATTCAGAAGGTTGGGGAACTCAATCTGGGCCTTGCAGCCCGAGGTCAGTCAGAGTCATGGGGTTCAGCCATCAGCTAACTGAGACCAGGGGTCTTGCATCCTCACTCTGTCTGAGCCATTAAATGGTAAATACACCATATTGAAATTTTGTTCACTGCAGACATGTTCTGGACTGCTTCTTGATTTCAATTTAATTCAAATGATTTAAGGGTGATAGACTAGTGACTACCTGGTGGTCAGTGTCCAAGGTGTGCTTGATCTTAATGTGTTGCTGATTGTATCAGTTGGGATAAAGCATTGCGGTTGATTTGATGAGCTGTTTTCTCTGATGTTATGAAGATGAGAATGTCTGTGGGTCATTAGAGACACAGAAGCTAGGGCGCAACTATATCAGGAAGATTTGGGTGATAATCCAGAGATTAAACCAAGGACAGTCCGACAACAAAAATAAAAATGAGAAAACACTTAAGCAAGACACAAGGTCAGACTTCCAGTTCACCAATGGCAAACAGTAGGGCAAATGAGGATGAAAAGGCCGATAGTGAACCACCAGGACACCCTGAACTCAAAGCACAGGAAGTAACAAAACAGATCAATCAGGCTCTAGAAAAATCCAAAACAGAAATAATTTCCCAGATAACCACAGAGATAGTGAACAAAATGGAAGTTGTGATTCGAGACTCTAGAGCAGAAACTGACAAAAAAATAGATGAGCTCAGGATCATGACAGAAGCCATGAAGCCCCAGCATAAGAAAGAAATGGAAACAATAAACGCCCAACATAGGAAAGAAATGGAATCCATAAAACAGATTCAAACAGATATCCAGGAGATTAAACACTCCATAGAAAGTGTACGCAACAGAATAAAAGAATGCGAAGATAGACTCTCAGATATAGAAGATAAGATTGCAGTCAGTGACCATGAAAAGAGAGATCTCTTAAAAACAGTAAGGGATCATGAGAAATTGATCCAACAACTCCTAGATGATGCAAAGAAGAATAACATAAGACTGATAGGAATACATGAAGTAGCAGGAGAAAAATACAAATGACTTTAAAAAGCTGTTCGCAGAATAAATGACAGAAAACT
This sequence comes from Fukomys damarensis, assembly GCF_012274545.1. Taxonomy (NCBI): domain Eukaryota; kingdom Metazoa; phylum Chordata; class Mammalia; order Rodentia; family Bathyergidae; genus Fukomys; species Fukomys damarensis. The sequence goes on from NW_022900921.1 coordinate 41,699,390, forward strand.
TCCCAAACAGAGGGGAAGAATTTGACATTCAGATAACTGAGGCATATAGGACCCCAACTAGCTACAATAAAAAAAATCTACACCTAGACATATAATAATCAAGATCCCAGAAACCCAACAGAAGAACAAAATACTACAAGCAGTAAGAGAAAAGAAACAAATCATAT
>NW_022900921.1:41700747-41716069 GCF_012274545.1 Fukomys damarensis
CAGAGGTAAGGGGAAAAAATGAGAATCAAGACTTGCCATGTAGAGGTACATGATCCCAACAATGAATGTAACTGTACTGTATCCCTAAAATGTACCAATAAACTCAATAAAAAGAGAGAAAAAAAAAGAAAATGGATAAATGGCTCATAAGCACATACAAAATCGCTCAACACACCCCATCTCAGAGAAATTCCAGTCCACACGCCTCAGGATAGCTACTATCCAAAAGCCGGACATGAGTGAATGATGGAGGATGTAGATACAATGAATGTAACTGTACTGTATCCCTAAAATGTACCAATAAACTCAATAAAAAGAAAGAAAAAAAAAGAAAATGGATAAATGGCTCATAAGCACATACAAAATCGCTCAACACACCCCATCTCAGAGAAATTCCAGTCCACACGCCTCAGGATAGCTACTATCCAAAAGCCGGACATGAGTGAATGATGGCAAGGATGTAGAAAAACTGGGACCTGCCTACACTGGTGATGGGAGGAGTCTGGCAGTTCTCAGAAAGTAAAACCTAAAATTTGTATGTGCCTCAGCAATTCTAATCCTTAGAGCTCACCAGACAGCATGGGGAATACACCTCACATAAACATTTGAAGTACTATTCAAAATGGACAAAAGACAGAAACAACCCAAGTGTCCATCAAGTGATGGCGTATTAAGTACAATGTGGTACGTCCAAGTGATAGAATAGTATGCAGTCATAAAAATTAAGTAGTGATATATAGTATGGCATGCATGAATCCTGAGAACATTTTACAAAAGAAAAGAACCCAGACGCAAAAGGTCACATACTATATGGTTCAATCTGTATGAAATGTCCACAACGGGGTTATCCATGAAGACAGGAAATAGACTAAAAGTGGCTGGGTGCAGTGGGAGAAGGGAAAAATGGGGAGGGACCAATGCTGGGTAGCAATGATACTTTCTGGAGTGAGGACATATTCTGGAATTAGATAACAGTAATGGTCGAACAGCTCTGTGAATGTCCTAAAAACCATGGAATCGTAACACTATATAAGGACTAGCACTTTCAGATGCTGAGCATGAGGTTCACAAGTTTGAGCCTCTCTTGTTCAACTTAGTGAGAATCTGTCTCAAAATAAAAAATTAAAAAGGCTGGAAATGTAGCTTTCAATATAGGGCCCTGAGTTCAATCTCCAGGGTGGGGTGAGGCAGCACCCCAAGATGCTTGAGACAGCATCTTGCTATGTAGTCTCCAGGAGATGCTCCTGCCCCAGTCTCCTCAGTACTGGGATTACAAGCATGCCATACTAAGGACTGAACTTAGGGGAACCCTAGTGCTAAGCGTACCTCATGCCCTACCCTTTCATTTATTCTGAGGCAAGGTCTTGCCAAGTTTCCCAGGCTGGCCTGGAACCTGAGATCCTCCTGCCTCTGTGCTTGGCTATGAATTATATCTTTAAAAGCTCAGCAATTCCATCCTGGCCATGCCAGAGGCAAATGAAGCACCACCTTGCCTACCATGGCCCCTTGGTCCTCCAAGCCAGTACCAACACTGGCCTCTAGTTCCCGCTGACTCCACCCTCCTTCCCACACATGCTGCTGTTCAGACTTGGTGAGTTCCCAGTGGTATTCAGAGAAGCACCCTGTGCTCCCAGCTTCCCTTGTGCTGGGACCTGGTCCTGGGGTCCAGCGCAGGCAGAAGAGCAATGTAGTGATCTTTGTGGAGACTGCTCTCTCTCCTGCCGCTCCACCTGCGGGCACTAAGTGTTTTCAGCCCCTCCTGCGAGGTTAGCAGTCTACAGCAGCCTGTCTTCTGCAAGTATCCCAAGGACATCCAGGAAACACGATGCGAGCCTTGTCTGGTTGCTTTCTTTACTCGCTCTAAACAACATGCTGGCTGGCCACTGATGGAATTGTCTGGGTGCAGGAGACCACTGGGAGACCTGTGTGTGTATTCAGGGAGTTGTTAGGAAGGCCTGACAGCAAGAGATCAAAGGTGATCTCCTGGACCTGCACTTGCAGTGTCCCAGCTCCCTGCTCCCTGCAGATAAGGAAAGAATGTCTTCCTAAGTATGTATACTCAGATGTATGCTTGCCATAGCTTGGCTCCACAAACAAAATTTATTATTACCATGTATAAACTCTGTGGTGTTTTAACTTTTGTGATGATTAACACAGCCTGTGACTAGTGACATGTAGCAGCTCACTATGTAGGGTATAAAAAGAGGAACAAATAAAGATCTGGGTCTTTGCTCCTCAAAGCTTTGATCCCAGTGCCTTGTCTTTCATTTCTTAATAAAGTCCCTCTCCCTTAGAGACCCCAAACAGGCCATAGTGGCACTCATACCCCTGTAATCCTAGCACTAGGGAGGTTGAGGCAGGATGTTTGCCTCAAGTTTGCTGCTAGCTTGGGCTACATAGTGAGATCCTGTCTCTAAATCTAACAAATAAATGCTGCAGTATTTGCTACCCATCCATCCATCCATCCACCCAGGGTCTTGCTCTGTCCAAGGCTGGCCTAGATCCCTAACAGTACCTCCTACATCAATGCTATATGAACTGCTGCTCCAGCATATTGTCCTGCTAATCTTTTTTTTTTTTTTAAATTGTTTTTTTGTTCGTTTGTTTTTTGAGACAGGGTCTCAGCATGTAGTTGAGACTCTCCTGGAACTCACTATGTAGCCCAGGCTGGTCTTGAACTCACAGTGATCCTCCTGCCTCAGCCTCCCAAGTGCTGGGATTACAGGTGTGTGCCACGATGGCCAGCTGTCCTGCTAATCTGAAAACTGAAAACTCAGATATGGAAGCAAAGCTGGAAAAGCAAGCTTCTTGGGTTTTACCCTGGAGGGCTTCTTAAGGCAGAGATGTTACAGATACTGCTAGGCTGTAGAAGGGGCACCAATAGCCAGAAACACAGCAGGCGCCCTTCAAGTCCTGTGACCCAGTTCTGTCCAGTGAAGCCAGGTAGGAAGACTGTCCTGATACAAAAAGAAAAAAACTGGGTGTGGGGCACATACTTGTAATCCCAGCATTCTGGGGGGCTGAGGCAGGAAGACAGCAAGTTTGAGTCCCACCTGGGCAATTTGATTACTTAGCCAGACTCTATACCACAAAATAAAATAAAAATAAAAAAAGAGAAAGGAAAAGGGAAAAGCCAAGATCTCTTAAACCTCACCTTTCAGCCTCGAATACCATTGCCTCAAGAGAAGATGGTTACGCTTGGAGCTATAGCAGCAGTTCTGTGGCCCCAAAGGAAGTACGGCAAAGAGCAGACACTGAAGCCAGTGCCCAGTGCTGCAGATCTGTTGAATATACCACAGCACCATGCACTCCAGGTACTTTGTCATGAGAGACAACAAACCGCTCTTCATGGTGGGGGGGCCGTTAGGCACAGTTTAAACAGAGCCCAAGCCAGGTGTGGTGGTGCACGCCCATGATCCCAGCATTTGGGACGATGAGGCAGGAGGACTGCTGTGCATCTTGAGGCTAGCCTGAACCACAAAGTGAGACCGTCTTTGAAAAACAAAAAAAAAGCAACAGAGCCCAACTAAAACATGGCTTTTCTTGAGATTCTGGACCTGCTGTTACCTGCACAAGCCTGGGCCACAGCCCTTGGCACATGGCAGCTGAGCCCTAGGCTGTGAGTGCCCTCAGTCTCTGCCCAAAGGTTCCGGCCGGGGTGGTCTGGCAACCCTCTGCCGGCCTCTGTGCCCGATTCCCACTGACCTCCATCCACCCTTCCTGCTCCCTCTCCAACCTATCCCAGGGCCCCAGACTACTGAGGACAAGGACTGTGCCTCCTGCTCTAGCCAGGCAGTCATCAATGCATCTTTGCCACACAAGGACCAGCACTCCTAGGCTGAGGTCTGGTGACCTTCTGGAATGTTCTGTGCCCCGAGCTCACCAAGCCTTCGCGTGGGTGACACGTGCTGCTTCTCTGTACACAGAACGGCTCCCCTTCCTTTGGCTGTACACCTGGGACTCTCAGGCCCTCAGAGCCATGGCTCTAAATCTGGGTCCCAGCCCTGTCCTGGCCCTTAGTGCTCCTGACACAAGCAGACACAGATGCCAGGAGAGGCAGCTGTCCCCAGCACTGCAGCCCCATGGGATACTGGAGCTCTGAGGAGTGCGACTTCCTTTTTCATCCAGTTCTGACAGTGATGCCCCTGGCCTGGGGTGCAGCTGTCTTAGCACATGGAAGGCCCTGGGTCCCAGCCCCCTTGGGCAGCCCCCCAAGTGTCCTCCTGTCACCCCCTGCCCAGCCCCCGTAGCTGTCATCTACTTTGTCTCTAAAAATCCCATGTCAATTGATTCCTGAGACACTTGTCCTTTTGGGAATGGCTTGAGTTATCCCATATTTTCATCCACATGGTAGGATGCTAGAGTTTGCTTCCAGGGTGGAGTAGTATTCTGTTACCCTGTTTTGTTTACCCACTCATCCACTGGTTTCCCCCTTTTGGCTATCATGAATAATACTGCTGCCTGGCCTGGTGGCACACAACTATAATCCCAGAAGTTGGGAGGCTGAGGCAGGAGGATCGATGCAAGTTCAAGGCCAGCCTGGGCTGCTAAGTAAGTGCAAGGCCAGCATGAACTACATAGCAAGACCCTGTCAAAATACCAAAAATAATAATGCTGCAGTGAACACCCATGTTCAAGTTTGTGTTCAGGTCACTGCTCCAATTTTTTTGTGGGCCCTGCCTCTGCCTCCCCCAGAATCAGCAGGGAGGCAGAGGGCAGCCCTAGAGTCCCTTTGGCAGTCTACCCTGCAGGGTAGGGGACAGAACCTAGGTGCCGTCCACAGGCTACGCCCAGGCTACGAAGCCACTGCAGAGCTGAGCAGGAGCTCGGGGCACTTTCTTGCCCCTCCTGATGGAGAGAGAATCAGGGACCGTGTGTCAAGAGGAAAGGACCCTGGAGCATTCCTTCTGTCCCTGCAGAGGAGATGCATGCCACTACCCACAGGAGAAGAGCAGGACAAGGATGCCTTTGTCTCAGAAAGGGCAGGCTTGCCGCAGAGGCGTCCATAGGGGCAGGAAAGGGCAGCCCGGGGCTCAGGGGCAGGGGTTATGCAAAGGGAGAGGATGCCCAGACAGTGCCATTCAGGCCTTGGAGAGGGGTCCCCATTGAGCTGGAGGGGTGTATGGAATGTGCAAATGAGACAGATGGCCCTCAGCTCAGCCAACTACTAAAGCCAAGTGGCACAGCACAGAAACGCCAATCTGGCATACCAGAGGACCATCTCGGTCCCAGTGCTGTGGTCCGTGCTATGCAGGGAAGCTGGGCAGACTGAGGCCAAATACGGGCAGGGTCTGGGCACCATGAGTCCCTTTGCCACCTGCTGTAGGCAACTTTTAGCTAATTAAGTTATTTTTTGGTGCCAAAGCATCTAGAACCAGGTACCAAATGTTGACAGTCTGGGGAGTGTGCAGCCACTCAGGGGCCTGCTAATTACTTTTACTCAACTAGGAATGCAGGATACTCCTAAATACAGGATCTGGGCAAAGCACAGCCCTGACCCAGGGGCTCCAGGGATGTTCAATCTGCCAGGAGAGGACAGCTTGGGGGCCTCCCCCTCGGTGACTCATCCCCATCGGAGGCCATCGATTCCCTTCCAGCTCTTCCTCAGCCAACTTCCCAGCTGCTCTGGGTCCCCAGGGTCTGCAAGGTCATGGTCACCTGGATCTAAGAGGGTCAGAGGTTCAGCTTGTCACCAACACTGTACCAAGGCCAAGGACAGGTGGCTTGATGTCTCCACTGCAGGGACATGCGGTGGCCCCACCCCCAACAGCTTGCCTGCATGCTGGGCTAAGAGCTTGGGGACTCCATCCTGTACCCTGGTACTGACCAGGCTGGCGGAAGAGCTCATCGAGGCTGAGATCCCACAGGAGAGCAAAGGCCCTTGAAGATGTGTCTGGAGGCCACGTTAGCAGCTGGAGGAAGAAAGCAAGCTCATCTTCATGGATCAACAGTAGCAAACACCTATTATTCCACATTGGAAAATCCCATTTAGCCTGGCCTGGTGGTACATGCTTGTAATCCCAGCACTCAGGAGGCTGAGGCTAGAGGATCACTGTGAGTTTTGAGGCCAGCCTGAGCTACACAGCAACTTCAAAGCCAGCCTGCACTATACAGTGAGATCCTGTCTCATAAAAACAAGCAAAACAGGGGTCAGGGATTTAGCTCAGTGGTTCAGCTTCCTGCCTCACAAGCACAAGGTCCTGAGTTCAATCCCCGGTACCAATCCCCCCTCAAAAAAACCAAGCAAAATAAAATAATCTCATTTAATCCACACGGTAGATGGATATTGCCATTCCTGCCATTTTGCAGACAAGGAAACCATGCTCAGGGAGGTCAAGTAACTCCTCTGGGTCATATAGCTAGAATTATAAGTAGAAAGGCCAGGCATGAAGGCCGGGCATGCGACTTGAGATATGTCACTTGCACCTATGTGGAGTCTTGGTCCTTGTACCCTTTGAGTCCCTGGGTCACAGCCATGCCCTTGCTGGGCAGGGACAAATGTAGGGGAAAAGGCTGGGAGGCACTGATGCAGTTAGCTGGCCAAGGACAAGTGCTGGCCTGCTGCGCTTCCTGCATTGTGTCCAGGATGGTGCCTACACCATCACCTGGAGGCTGGGCTCAGGGAGTCCTGGTACCGCAGCACTGCTCCTATGCATCTGGGTTGGGGACGCTCCTCGGTGTGAGCTTGCATCTCCTCTGTGTGCGGGTCATGTGCCAAGGATGGGGACCCCAGGGAGAGCATGTGGTTTAGACAGGCAAGGGAACACAGGAAGCTGCACATGATAGGTCATGTTGTGCCATCCTCCTGCTGCTAGGGCACCGGGGATGCAGGCGGGCCCCCATGGGACAGGGCATTGCTGCTGTCACAAGCTGAGCTAAGGCCCTTTCTACACACTGAGCTTGGGGGCCCCCAGCTGCACCCTCTGCTCTCAACATGCACCCTGTACCCCATAACCAGCTGAGCCCTATGCCTCAACTTGGCAGCCCTAAAGGGTTGCCTAGGTCTGTAGCATGCCTCAACTGCAAGGTTGTCTGGGGTCATCTTTGTACTGCTGTTTTGAGACAGGTCTCACTATGTACTTCACTGGCCTTAAACTTGTGGCGACCCTCCTGCCTCAGCCTCTTGTAAACTAGGATTATAAGCGTGCACCAATGAACTTGGTGGCCCTACTTTTTTTTTTTTTTTTTTTTTTTTTTTTTTTTTTTTTTTTTTTTTTTTTTTTTTTTTTTTTTTTTTTTTTTTTTTTTTTTTTTTTTTGGTACCAGGGATCAAACTCAGGAGGAAGGTGTGGTGCCACTGAGCTAAATCCCTGCCCCCCCTCCCCCTGCATCTTTCTTTGTTTGTTTTCTGGAACCAGGGGTTGAACTCAGGTCCTTTCACTTGGAAAGCAGGCACTGGAACCACTGAGCTAAATCCCCAGCCCATCCCCCTGCATCTTTATAAGCACCTCATGAGGCAGCTTCTGGCTAGAATCCTCACCACCTGTAGGAGGCTTTGAAGTCCTTACTACCTGCCCTGGCCCTGATCTGGAGGGGCCATATCTGGGATGCACCAGAAGCTTTGTGCTTGCATTGCTCCTTGCCAAAGGTGTCCGGGTCCCAAGCAGGGCTGCAGGGGCTACCGAGAAGGACAGTTTGCAGAATGCATTCCATAGCCCACGTGGGACAGAGCTGTGCTGAGGGCCCCTCCCAGCCTTGGGCTGGGGTCTCAGAACTTCACAGACACCCAGCCACCAATGGGGAGGGTGGCCCACACTGTATCAGGGTCGCACAAGGCCCTCTGTGGGTTACAACTTAGAGGGGCTCTTTGTGCATTTTGTCATCAGCTGTGCAAGGAGCAGCGAGAAGCTGCACTGGCCAGGCCAGAGAATAAAGGCCACACTGTTCATGTCCCCACCCGCTCCTCCTCCCTGGCCTGGGCCTGAGTGGGGCACTGGCTGGCCCTGCACCAGGCCCCAGGAGCTCCCACCCTCCTCCCTGGGGAAGGAGGGGTACCTCACAGCACCAGCTGCCCAGCTAGGGCTCCTAGAATGACCCACCCACAGGGCTCTGATTTACAGGTGGGATCCAGACTGCAGCTGGCTGCCCAGAACCCACTGGGACTTGTAACCAGCCCATCCCCAGGCAAGGCCAGCCTGGGTGTGGCAAGGCCAAGCTGCATCCTCATGCCCTGCATTTAGCTGGTGGCAGCTGGTGCCCAGATTGGCCCTGGGCCACAGCAGGTCCCTGTACCTCCAATTCTGGGTGTGACCAGCCTGAGGCAAGATAAAACTGAGGCCCCAGGCTTCCCTCTGTCAGGCTGTGCTGTTTGCGCCACCTAGTGGCCATGGAGGTCCTCACCTTGAGCAGCCACTGCAGCACAGGCACCGGACAGGGGACAGGGGAGTGGAGGTAGAGGTTGCTCAGGAGGCCACTGCGCAGGAAGGACAGCTGCTGTGATGGTGGGGCGCTGTGGGAGAGAGGGGTGCAGTGAGGGGTCTCCATGGCTGTCCAGGTGACCACAGGAGACCCCATAGTGTCAGGATGCCATGAAGCATCCTGGCTACTGTGGGCAAAGGTGCTTTGTGGAGCCCTCAGTGTGAGGTAATCAGAAGGAAAAACAACCCAAGCTGTCATCAAAAACATTTTTCTCCAGTGCTGTCCACAAACATACCTGAGAGTGTTTTATTTATTTGTTTTGGTACCGGGGATTGGACTGTGGACCTGCGCTTGCAAGGCCCTTGCAGAACCACTGAGCTAAATCCCCAGCCCAGTGTTTTATTTATAATTATTATTTTACGTTTTGGTTTGTTCTGAGATAGGTTCTTGCTATGTAGTCCAGGCTGGCCTTGAATTCACTTTGTAGTCTAGGCTGGCCTTGAACTCCAAGAGACCCTTTGTAAGTGTGTATCACACCTGGCCTCACAGTGTTTTAAATGCAAAAGTAGCTGGCGCGTGGCACCCTTTCCAAGGAACCAAAGGGAAACTGAGGTTTCTTCAAGGGAGGACAAGACTGCCTGAGGTGAAGCAACAAGGATGGAGCCAGTGCTCAGCCTGGGGCTCCAGGCCGAGGGACGGGCAGGGTTACCTGTGGGCTACACCAGCATCCTGGGTTCAGTTACTCAGTGTGTTTCCACCCAGCTTGTGTTTTTCCAACACAAAGGGGACACCCAAGTGTATCAGAAAACAACAGACAGGGTCCTGGGCAGGAGCTCTGAGAAGGAAGTCCCAAGTGCAGCTCCAGCAAGCAGCCTGTCCCGAGTCAGGGAGAGAGGCACTTGGGCTGCCACGGCTGTTGATTATAACCTGCATGCACACATGTGTTGTCCTGTCAGGTCCCCTCCTCTCAGAACTCATTCCTGGGATGGAGGGGACACTTGACCCATCCTCTTGGCCTACAGAATACTGGGTCTTCGTGAAAAGAGGAGGAGACTTATTCTGGCAGCTGTAAGGACTCCAGGTCAGAGTATTCTGGAAATCAGTTAAAGAGGTTGACAGAGTGTGGAGGCTCATGCCTGTAATCCCAGCACTCAGGAGGCTAAGGCAGGAGAATCTCAAGTTCGAGGCCAGCTTGGGGTACATAGTGAGTTCAAAGCCAGCCTGAATTACAGAGCGAGACCCTGTCTCAAGACAAACAAACAAAAACAACAACAAAAAAAAAACAAAACAAAAAAAACAAAGAGAAAGTGTTCAGCTGGACTGTACCATCTCCTGAAACTCCTGGTCCCCTGCCAAGACACTGGTTTGGCGCAGGAGCTCCCAGCCCTTGCATGTCATGCTTCTTCTCTCTAGATAACATCCCACAGATGACAAATGCAGATTCCAGGAAACGACAGTGATCTCATGTTTGCTCTTCTTTTTAGTGACCAGATCCCTGCAGAGCCTGAGATAGCATCTGATGTCACGACCCTGGAGAGCAATGTCTCCACCCACCCACCTCTCTTCCTCCTCCTAAGAGGCTCCAGGGCTTCTATCCTCAGGGGGACAGGGCATCCCAAAGTCGTACATCTCCCCAAGCCAGGGCATGGTCTCCCCTCAGGGTCTGTCTGGACAACTGACAAGCTGTATGGATACTTTTCCCTAAGTCATTTAAACTGGGAGGAGAAAAAGGATTTGTTTCTGTGGCTGTGAGACAGACCCTCCTGTGTGCACATGAACACACATGCACACCCAGCACCCCGAGTGCCTGGTCACATGCTGCATTCACCCAGACTTAGAGGTGCATGGCAAAAGTGCATAAGCTGTCCCCCCAAAGCAGGCTTCACCTAGTGGGTAATGCCAGGGCCTATGTGATGTAGGGTCCCTCTGGAAGCAGCACCCCAGGGACTTTTGGGGATGACCTACTGGGCCTGTAGGGAGCCAAGTGTGCAGCCCCCACGACTCAACTCGGAGTGACACAGGGCAGCTGCTGTGCCCAGAGAAGCAATCTGTGGGCTGAGACACCTTCCTCCTGCTACGCTGGCTCTCAATGCAGCTCCTGCCAGGAAAATGACAGATGGGCTTCAAGTTCACTGCTGAGTTAGGTTTCATGTGTGTGATGAGCAGCAAGAGAACCAAGGCCGCAGCCTGCTCTGCCCGGAAGGAATGGCTTTCAAGGAACTCTGGGTCCAGCACTCTATGAGGTGCAAGGAGCAGGGTGTGTCACTGAGAATTCGAGGCCAGCCTGGGATACATAGCGAGGACCCTGCCTCAAACAATTATCTTGGGGGACAGAATCAGCTATTGTCAGGTTTAGCAAAAACCAGTGTCTCATCTCCATGCCAAGAACACTGCATTGGGTTCCAGAAGGTGCCTCTGTCAACGAGTTCACAAGTTATCCCAAGAATGTTGGAGGCCCTGGCAGAGAAGGACGGCAGATGCCACTTGGTCTGGGTGGACTCAGAGCCCCAGCTGTCAGCTTGAGGATCCTGAGGCAGTGAGGGGCTGGAAGTGGCTCAGGGTGCAGGCACAGCAGAGCGCTGCTAATCCTCAACCACGTCAGCAATGACAGGGCTGTGGGACAGGAGGTCAGGGAGGGACAGCAGGGATAGGCGGAGGCAGCACAGCCTCCATCACCCTGGAATTTCCAGCCCGATCCTTATGGTGCCCAAGGGAACACCCACTCCCTGTCACTTCTCCAGATGCCTGGCACATCCCAAGTGGTGCAGAAGGATCAGTGGCACTAAGGACGTTATTTACATGGTGCCAGCTGCACCAAGTTTCCAGATGAAAGCTAAAATAAAATACTATAACGGAACACAAGCCAATCAAAGATTTTGCTCGCCCCTACTCTCTCGATTTTGTGGGGAGGGAGTTGAGATGAGGTCTCACTATACAGTTCAGGCTGATGGTGAACTTACTATGTAGCAGTGGCTGGCCTCAAACTCACCATGATGCTCCTGCCTCAGCTGCCCGAGGGCTGGGGTTATGAAAGTTTGCCACCAGGCCTGGCTTCATGTGGCACTGACCTTGCTATATTCCTCCAGGAAAGGAGGTGATCATGGCAAAATAAGAGCTGGAAGTGGCCAAGCCTGTAATCCTAGTATTCAGGAGGCTGAGGCAGGAGGATAGCCATTAGTTCTAGGCCATCCTGGGCACAAAATGGAGTTGAAGGCCAGCCTGAACTACATAGTAAGACTTTGTCTCAAAAAAGAAAACAACACAAAAGGTGAGGTTATGGGGCCTCTGAGACACACAGGGCACAAGTGCCATTAAACCCAGCGAGGCTCAGGTTTACCTACCTCCAACATCATGCTCTGCCCAGGTATCCATGGGAACTTCAGGGTTCCTGAGGACACTGGGCGGCACCAAGTGTCAGATGCTGCTATGGACTCTGCCCCCCTACCCCCCACCCCTTCCGTCTGCCCCTGGGCTGCATGGCCTGGGCCTGGCTGGATCTGGTTTCCTCTGGAGCTCTTGTCAAGGGTGGAGGCAGGAGCTCAGGACTCTGATCCTGGGAAACTGAGCTAAGTTCACATACCCAGCCCAGGTTCCACTGCATGGTGGGCTGGGAGGGGCATCCTTGCACACAACCTGGAGTAGGTCTGGTCTGAGAGGCTGTCTGGACTCAGACGCTGGGTCCCCTGCACTTGTGCCTTTGCCGGAGATGAAGTCTGTGGTGTACTGATTTTCCACTGTGTTCCCCTAAAAAAGGCATTTTCCCTTCATAGAGAAACAAATCTATATCAAGGTGATTTTTTAAAGACTAGCATTTGTGCCAGGTATGGCGGTGCATGCCTCTAAATCCAGCACTTGGGAACATGAGTTCAAGGCCAGATTGGGCTATATATTAAGACCCTGTCTCAAATAAATAAATAAATAAACACTTTAAAATAGCATCTACTTCTTCCTCCTCTAATGATACAATGATACATGCTTACTGTACAAAGCCTAGAAAATACAGAGGAATATGACTAGGGACAAAAATTCCTCGTCAGCTCATAAGGTGTTCATGAGTAATCCAGCAAGTGCCTAGACGATACCTCACGTCCTCATGGTGGCTGTGTTTCTGGCCCAGCAGAGTGGGGTCCTGCCTGGCTGGCTCATACTCATATTCGCCCCTCTCTGTGTCAATAATTGAAGTCTTTGCAGAAACAGGAAACAAAAGATGAGCCTGGCAAGATGGTGACCTCCGGAAGTGGCCCTGCCCAGCAGAAGCTCCGGATGGTGCCACACAGCCATGGTGTCACACAGTGAGTCCTTCCAGCAGGCCTCTGCCGATGAGATGCTGGCACCACCACCCCACACACATTAGCATATCCGAGGGTGGAGGGGCACTGGGTGCCACCTGGCCCTGGCTGGCAGTGCTGCTGATGCCGGGTCACTACACCACAAGCCAGCTCATCTGTCAAACGCTTCCTGCCTGACAGCCAGCTCAGAACAGAAAACCTGCTGCTGGCAGGAGCCCAAGGCAAAGCAGCACAGGAAGACACCTTGCTCTCTACTGGGCCCCAGTCCTACCTGGACACTGTTGATCTCTTTTTCCAGCTCCACCATTTTCTTGCTTTTTATATTCTTTTCTTAAGATTTTTTTTTTGTTTTTTTTGTTTTTTTGTTTTTTTTTTTTTATATTTTGAGACAGGGTCTCGCTATGCAGTTGAGGTTGGCCTGAACTCACTATGCAGCCCAGGCTGGCCTTGAACTCGCAGATCCTCCCCCTGCCTCAGTCTCCCGAGTGCTGGGATTATAGGCGTGCACCAGCATACCCTGTGCACATCTTCACTTATGATAATATATAGCTAACATGAGATAATATTTGCCCAGTATACTCACTTTCTGGCATGCGCTTTGGAAGTTTAAAACTACATAAACTGGGCCGGGCATGGTGTGCGCACCTGTAATCCCAGCACATGGGAGGCAGAGGCTGGAGAATCACTGTTAGCTCAAGACCAGCCTGAGCTACATAGTGATTTCCAGGTCAGTCTCAACTACATAATGAGACCCTGTCTCAAAAAAAAAAAAACCTACATAAACTGAAAATTTTAAGTCTAGCTTACAGATCTATTATTGCATTGTTTTATTACCCTACATGTAACAATCTAAAACTTCAAACTTTTTAACTAGTTTTAATGCTTGCCATTAAATCTTTCACCAATTGCCTCTTTACTCTTCAGTTATTTTTAATTTATGTTCTCTGTTGGCTGCAGTAAATCTGTCAACACATTTTTCAGAGAAGGTTCTAGGTTGACAGACTTTCTCCACCCCTGAATATCTGAGAATATCTTTCAGTCGTCTTCCTACAGAAATAAAAACTCAGCAGGGTATACGATTCTGGTTCAAAATTATTTTCCCTCCAAACTCTAAGATCATATATTGTTTCGCTGAGTCTTTGTTTTTTTTGAGACAGGGTCTCACTATGTGTTCAGGCTGATTCTGACCTCACTATGTAGCTCATGTTAGCTTCGATCTCATGGTGTTCCTCCTGTCTCAGTCTCTCGAGTGCTGGGGTACCAGGCGTGTGCCACCACACCTGGCTTGTCCCATTGTCTTCTGGAATTTAGAATTGCAAGAGAAAAATCTGAGGTCAGATTGACTTTTGCCCCTTTCTAGGTAACCTGCTTTCTCTGGATACTTGCAAAATCTTTTATCTTTGAAATTTTAAAAAGTACATGGGATTATGCCTAGGTATTGCTCTCTTCCCATTACATTTGAAAGTTCCCTGTGGACCTTCTTTTGAAGGTCTACTTCTTTCTTCAATACTGGAAAGTTTTCTTCCATTAGTCCCTTATTGATTATTTTAGCTCATTTGCTTTATACCGTTTCAGGTATTCCTACTATGCGTAGACTGTTATCTCCTACATGGGCCCTTTTACTATCTTGATTTTTTTTTCTTTTTCTCTGCATTTGTTGGGAATTTTTCTCATTTTGCATTCATTTCAGCAATTTTCTTTTGTGGCCAATCCCTCTTGCCCATCTCCATGAGCTCTTGCATTTGAGCAGTCTTCCACTGGCTCTCACATGCTCGGCTTTACCACTGAGCAGTGTCTTCATGCCCAGTCACAGATATTCAACCCTTCCAGCTCTGCTATGGAGACCAGTACTCGTGTTTCTCCATGACCTACCTGTGCTCCTTTCTTCTGAACTATGGTACTATGACCTTCGCAATGGCTCTTCCAAAGTGCCCAAGTTGAAGGTCCAAAGTGGTCTGGATGACACCTTACACTTCCACTGCTATGGTGCCTTACAAAGGGTAAGGCAAGGGGCCTCAGCTGTAGCAAGTGCTCTGTTTTGGGGACTTCCAGCCTCACTCAAGCTAATACATTTTACTTCTTTGTAAGGACCCAGCCCCAGGAATTTTGGTACAGTAGTGTGAAATGTATACACACAGGAAAGCCCTGGGGAGCTGAAGAAGAGAGGAGACTCCTTTGTTCTACTCCTAACGTGACCATGAGACCACAGAGCTGCCCAACCTGTGTCCCTCACTGGATAGGCGAGCTGGCCCTGTCCCCATTCCCTCAGTCTCCAACACATCAGGAAGAATAGCACCTTCCTTTCTCTGCCTCTTAGATGTGTTAGTTTACAATGGCAAGTGGTGCATATTGCAAACTGTTTTCAAATCCTCTTAAAGGCAGTCCAGTGATTATGTGACAATCGTCATGAATTTATTCCCAAAAAGAAGAGAACAGGCAGCTGTTCTATTGTTGCTAAGTGTGCTGGCGGCTGAGGAAAAGCTCCTTGGTGCCAGTGTCACACAGACAGAAGGGGACCCTTGGTATCTTTGGGTGATGTGTCCTAAGACCCCCAGTGCATGCCCAAAAGGGAAAGTAGTACTAAGACCTATAATTAAATGCCTTTCCAATTTAACTACATTCTTATTGAGCTCTGTAGCTCGACCTTTTTTTTTTTTTTTTTTTTTTTTTTTTTT
>NW_022900921.1:41716422-41754147 GCF_012274545.1 Fukomys damarensis
TTTTTTTTTTTTGTATCTGGGATTGAACTCAGGACCCTTACACTTGCAAGACAGGTGGTGGCACCACTGAGCCAAATCCCTGGCCCCTTGACCTTTTTGTTTTCTTGAGACAGGGTCTCAACTATGTAGTTCAGGCTGGCCTTGAACTCACTATGTAGCCCAAACTGGCCTCAAACCTGTGGTGATCCTCCCACTTCAGCCTCCCAAGGGCTAGGATTATAGGCATGTGCCACCATGTCTGGTTTCTGTACTAAAATTTTTGCAGATTGGGATGTGACAACAAACTAGCACATTTTTTTTTCCTTCTTTACAACTTTGTGAATAGACATGAAAGTCAAGAGTGTCTGCTTTGTCATGTCAGGTAGTACTTTACAGCCTCTCCCTGGTGAGTCTGAATTCCTGGCATAAGGTCACTTTCGTTCTTCAGCCACTTAGGTAAATGGGGGTTATTGGGACACAGGCCCTGTGACATGCAGAGGTCTATGTGAGAACTAAACCAGTTCCTAAGTGACAAACAGCATAGACTGTGTGGATCTGCAGGGCTGATTCCCACAGTGGCAGCAGGGAGGAGTGGGGTGGCCTGGGGTTTCACCACAAGACTCCAAATGGTATAGGATTTAAAACTCAGGAACAGTTCGTTTCTGTTGTTTGTTTGTTTTTTGAGACAGGGTCTCACTATGTAGTTGAGACTGACTAGGAACTCCCCATGTAGCCCAGGCTGGTCTCAAATTTACAGTGATCCTCCTGCCTCAGCCTCCCGAGTGCTGGGATTAGAGGTGAGCACCACCGCACCTGGTTCTGGAACTCACTTTGTAGCCCAGGCTGGTCTCAACTCACAGATCCTCCTGCCTCAGAATCCTGAATATTGGGATTACAGGCGTGCGCCACCACGCCCGTCTGGAACTGTTCATTTCTGGAAATCTCCATTAGATAGTGCAGACCACAGCTGGCCATGGATAAAGGAAAGCACAAGGTGCAAACAGACTCCAGCCTCACCCCACTGCAGACTGATGGGACCAGCCAGGCCCTAACAGTGGTCCTGGAGTCTGAGGATTTGTGACCCCAGGCCATATGTGAGGAGTTTGACTCAGCTGTTCCCTGGAACCAGGGGATGGGAGGAAAAAGCAGTGGGGACACATACCTGCTGTCTGCTGGGACTCAGGATTCTTTACAGTCTGCGCAGCTGAATTAGTCAGCTTTGTAACAAACAAGCACGACCATATCATCTCAAGCCTGTGAGGTGACATAGCCTAATCTGCCCAAGCACTGCTCTGATGTCCTCACTTGGGTGGCCCTTGTCCCTACTTTGACAGGCTCACTGCCCTCCCCACTCACTTGAGGAACAGCTCTTCCAGGGTGCTGTGTGGCTTCAACTGAGAGGCATCCAGGAAGCAGGGCAGCGGGCGGCGCCGGGGCAGGAACACAGTCTCACCGGGGTGCACCTGTGGGATGTCCTGCAGCGACACAGTGAACTTCTCCACCAGCAGCCTGGCAAGGCAAGGGCAGGGAACAGGTCAGAGGCCACCTGGGTCCCAGCAGGGAAGGCCCTGGAACCCTGCCCTGATGTGCCCCTTATAGACCTGGGAGACTGCGCCACCCACTGATGGAGGGAAAGCCCACACCAGCCAATACACCCCGATCACTCTGGGAGCACTAGCTCAGGGCCCTGGGCTGCCCTCACTGGCCCTGTTCAGGTCAAACCATTATGGCACCTTTTCAATGGCAGGCACTAACAGATAAGTCAAGATTGGACCACCAAAGAAAAGCATACACAAATCCCCACAGTGTCCTGAGTCACAGAGCAGACCCAGGCACAGAGGAGCCCCACTGTGAGAGGGGCAGGGTGAGAGGGCCAGGGAGCAGGAGGGACTGGCTACAGTGTGCCGGTTGAGAGGTGGCATGGGCATGGCTGGAAGCACAGACAGCAGCAGAGGCTCAGTGCCAGTGCAGAAGCTGGGTGCTCCCTCCAGGCCAGCCGTCCTGTGCTCCCAGGGACCACCCAGGGAGCCTGCTGAGACACAGATCTCAGATCAGAGCAGATCTGAGCTGGCACATGGACAGGGAAGGAACAAGGAGAAGACATCCTTACCAGTGCTATCATGGTGCACTGAAATAGGGACAGGGCAAGGAAGGTGGTTAAAAATGAATCTGGAGTTGATGATGGTAGCTCACATCTGTAATCCCAGCACCCAGGAGGCTGAGGCAGGAGGACTGCCTCGAGTTCGAAGCCAGCCTGAACTATATAGTGAGACTCAGTCTCAAAACACCAAAAACAAAACAAAACAACCCTGAGAATGAGCTATATCTGACAGGGACACCTGGGCACTGTACTAACATCTAGCAGATGGCAGAACATTGTATGTCTGTGTCCGTGTGTGTGTGTGTGTGTGTGAGGGAACACACGTGTGTGCGAGTTGTTCCCCCTAATCCAGAGGGGTGCGTTCCAGCCCCACCATAGATGCCTGGAATAGAGGACACTCGCACCTTATACCATGTCTCTTGGATAACTAGGAACAGATCGCAGCCGGCTGCAACAGCAAAACCAGAGTTATTTCCTTTTCCTTCCTCACAGATTCACAGATTTGTTCTTCTATAGATCTTGGCAACCACTCACGGATTTCTTTCCTTCCATACTGAGGTGAGAATATTCCTTTTCACTCACGGGAAGTGCTTCGCACTTCTCAGGCAGAGCTGAATTGTGCGCCCTGCTCTGTGCACACCAGGGTTATCTGGACACAGCTCTTGACAATGATGATCAACCTGAGACTCCAGAGTGACTAATGTACAGATGGCATACACAGAGCCCACGTGCTGCTTTAGGGGCGACTCATATCCAGCAGAGATGGAGCCAGCCACTGTGCACCATAGGGCTGCAGTTTAAAACCACTGACTGCTAAGCTTTGGGGTCTTCCATTTAATATTTTCTGACAGTGGTTCAAATGTGGGTAGCTAGAAAAATGGAGCCATGGATAAGAGGGGACAGCTCAACATGTGGACACACACACACACAAGTATCTTTCAGTACACACAACAACACACACAAATGAGAGACCCAGCTAGGATTGAGGGTCATGCCCAGGAGACAGAGTGAGGATAAGGGGAGGGGAAGAACAGACATTTCCTTCATGTAACTTCATGTTTACATCATGTAACTATGCTCTGCTAGATGATGTAGCAACCTAATACCCATTTAATAAGTCCAGCATGGGAGCACATGCCTGAAATCTTGGGAGGATGAGGCAGGTGGATTGTGAGTTTGAGGACAGCCTGGGCTACACAATGAGACTCTGTCTCAAAAACACCAAACCAAAACAAAACAAGTGCATGCATTAACAACAATAGCAAAACAAAACAAGCTGTGGACACTGCCTCCTCTTCTTGCTCCAGGCCCAGTAAAACAGAAAACCATAGGAAGAACAGTTTGTGGGCCCATCAGCACCAGGAACAGGAGCGCTGGCCCTAGAAGAGGCCCACCAGCCATGAGACACTGTCTTGCTTTCTGGCAAGGGATGCAAGGGGAGGCCCCACCTGCATCACAGAGCTGTCCTGAGGACGAAAACCAGGAAGGTGCTGGGGGAGCATGAGAGTGCATGCCTATAATCTAGCAATCTGGGAGGCTGAGGCAGGGGGATCACAAGTTCAAGCCCAACTTGGGCAATTCAGTGATTTAACAAGACTGTCTCAACATAAAAAATTTCAAAAAGGCTGGGGATGTAGCTTAGTGTGAAGGTCCTGAGTCTAATCCCCAGCACTGAAAAACAAGCAAACAAACAAGGATGATCCATTCCTGCAGGCCTTTGGCAATAGCTTGGAAACTGCCACCACAAATGGTAAAATAATTTTCTATTTTGTTCATGTCTCTGTCATTAAGAGTTTTGCAAGCATCTGTTAGGCTGCTTCTTAGGCTGCTTTTACAGTTAAAATAAATGGAATTATTAAACATCCATAAGAACAAACTAACCTCATTTATGAAGGGGTCCTAGCCCTGTCCACAAAAATGTCCCTCAAAGGGACTTTTGTGGTGTTCCCCATAATGCATGTGCATTACTGGTAACTGTGAGCCGACTATTCCCCCATCTAATTGTGGACTTCCTGTGAGTCTGAGATGGGAATAAAGGATCATGCTGTGGTTTAAATATCTGCCTCTCCCTCCCTGCACCCCCCAGCTCCAGTGCACAAAGGTCTTTTAATTTTAAGAAAAAGAGAATTTAGGATGTCATCCCTTTAAGGCCAGCGGCAGCACCACAGAGCTAAATTCCCAATCCTTTGTCATCCCTTAGAGATGCAAGCCAATTCTTAGGGAATGACAGGAGCTCTGCTCCGGATAATCAGGGTTCTGTCTAAATCATCCGGTTGTGACAATTTTAGGAGGGCATGTCTAGTGGACAGTGCCACCTTGCCCACCACCACATGACCCCTCAGACTCTGTCCCAGCCCTGCCAACTCCGGCTCTGTTCAGAGATGATTGTAAGGTTGAACAGTCCCTTCAAAACCACCCAACATCAAAACAGCCACCTCAAAGTAGCTGCTGTCAAAGAGGCTTTCTCAGAGCCCACTGGGAACTATCATGTGCCTAGAAGGGCAGCGCTGGGCTCAGGGCAGGAAGCCCTCTGCTCTCCAGGGGACCTCACAGCACCACACCCCTCCATGGGAGTGATTTTGAAACCTCCAACCCCTTCCAGGACCTCCAGAGTCCTAAATGGGCAGCAGGAATTCTTGCCACAGTGATTTGCCTGCCCAGGCTCTCCACCCCAGAGAGTGCAGAACCTGGAAGCCAAAGTCTTGAATCTCCACTGGGAGACAAGGTGCGAGGGACGCCACTGGCCCAGCTCGCTGGAGACACTTGACCTGCACACCTGCCTTCCACCTGCCCTTGGAAGGCAGGTGCTGTCCTCCTGGGGTCCCATGGGGGACTGTGAAGCACATGCCCTGTGCTCCAAGTATGTGCACAGTTCTTTTGGTCCAATCTTGTCCCAACCTTCACAGTCCGGACAGGACCAAGAGGAAGCTGGCATCAGTGCAGGGCCACTCATTCTGCCCTCCTTGCATTTGTCACCAGTTCAAAGTGACATTCAGCCCACCTGTGTCCTCCAGTAGCTTTGTGCAGATCAAACCCCTGTGGCTATGGTGTCTTTTCTCGGGGACATGGAGGCTGCCTGTGTCTGTCTCAGAGCAGTGGAAGACACTGACCCTCCACCTGGGAAGCCAAAGTGTCCACCATGTGACATTTTGATGGCAAAGAGCCACAGTTTGGCACTCAGGAGATGTTCGCCCCGCCACTTCCTGGATGTGTCTCCGCAAAAGGTCAGGAAGATCACGCGCGAGGCAGATTCCAGTGACTTTGCTTTTCCCTATGCCTCGGGCCACCATGACCCTTTATCCCATAAGCATCCCTAAACTGTCTTAGGGAGGCGGACCTGAGGGTGCCTCTTATTGGGCCTGGCTGCCTCATGCATAACTGGCTGTTCCAGCTGTAGAACTGAGCCTGGGGCCATCACAGATAGGGAACAGTCAAGAGGTGGGGTCCCCTAAGCCAGGCCATACTCCACCCCTTCTGTGACAGTGCCCCCCACCTCAGGCCAGGATCAGCCCCTGACCGCTGGTTGGGAGTGGTCGCCCCACAACCTCACAGTCCATCACGGTGTCAGCCTAATCAGCCCAGGGCCTAAACACTTATTATCTACCCAAAAACTGTACAGAAAGTATTCTGATCTAGGCCAAGACAATTAGCAGAAAAACTTGAGAAAAGGGTGAGCAGCTAGCCAGGTGTGGCTCACAACCATTTCTGGGCAACCAAAATGTGGTGAATAACTTGGGGAATCCTAGAAATGGGGCCATGGGATCATTCAACACGCACAGTCAACCACATAGTCAAAAGCTGGCATGGTGGCGCACACCTGTGATCCCAGCACTTGGGAGGCTGAGGCAGGAGGATTGTAGTGATTTTGAGGACAGCTTGGGATACATAGTGAGTTTGAGGCCAGTCTAAACTACATAGCAGGACCTTGCCTCAAGTAATCCCCAAGCCAAATCACACACTCAAGCTCAAAGCTCACAGAGAAAGCCACACCTGGACAGCTGCCCAGCTGGGTCCTGCGGCTGTGACCTCAGGCCCTCTTGAGTACAGGGCTCCCTCCCAAAGACCTCCCTCTTCCTCATCATCCACTGAAGCATCCCATCCCCTGTGAACATGCTGCTACTTCCTCCATGAATGGAGACCGACAGGAGGAAACCACCCAGCCACCCACCCAACCCCACTTCCCTCCACAGTTCCAGCCCAGCTTTTTCCTGCTGGAGATACATGGCCTGCACACCTGCCTCCCGCCTGCCAGCATGGGACCATGGGATCTGTTCCCTCAGGGAATTCAGACCCCTGCACAGCTCCCTCTGCACTCTGCACCCGGGTGCTCATCCTATCTCAGAGCTTTAAATGTCACCAGCACACAGCAACTTCTGCCTTGCCTCACAGCCCACCTGCCCCATCTAGGCCCTAGGACTTCCCAAAACAATTCTTTCTTTTGAAACCGGGTCTCACTATGTAGTCCAGGCTGACCTTGAACTCACCCTGGCCTCGAACTCACAGCAATCCTCCTACCTTAGCCTGCCAAGTGTTGGGATTACAGCTATACACCACTGTGTACTGCTATTTTTGGACTTTTGCCTTGCAGCTGTCCCCACAGTACAGGTCGTGGAAACCAGAATTTCTTTCCCCTAAAGAACCCCCATAACCTTCCTATGATGCCTCTAGATACTCCTATGGTGTACCTGGTCTAGGACAGCTGAGAACAGGCCTAAAACCCTATCCAGGGAGTTTGGCCCCACACTCACAAGAAAAAACACATCCAGAGGGCCCAGGAAGCAGTGACCAGACAGCCACCCAACCAGGCTCTCACAATCCTGTTTTCATAGGGAGGTTCCAGAAAAACCCAGGACAGGGCTCAGAGCACCCTGATGACAGAGCACCCAGCATAGGCAGTGCCTGGAGAGGGGGCAGAAGCCCCTTCCCTCAACCCATGAATTTCTCCATCAGAATCCTTCCTGACAGCGCTGTAACAAACCTGCAAACATGAGAAATGTTTCCCCAAGTTCTGTGAGCTGCTCTAACAACTCCATTAAACCCAAGGAGAGGGCATGGCGTCCCTGATTTGGAGCTGGTCAGTCAGAGGGACCAGGAAAACTACCAGCTGGCAACTGAAAGGGGTGAAGGGCGAGGGAAGGGACTGAGGGATACAAGGGTGGAGGGGGTCCGTGGGCTGTGCGTCTGTGTCCCCGAGAATTCCCAAGTTGGGATCCTAATCCCTGACGTGGAAGATTTGGAGGTAAGCAGGTAACAAGGTCAGGATCATTGTGAGCAGCAGTGTTATACATAGAGCTCTATCACCCTCCTCCTGACACACGCGGACACACGATATTGGCCATCTGCAACCTGGGAGACTGCCTTGCTCACAACCCTCGTCCACAGTGCTATCACAGCAGCTCTCAAGAATCAAGGCAGACGGAAAAGTGTAACCCAAAGATGAACTGATGCCAGGTGTGGTGGTGCTCGCCTGTAATCCTAGCTCTCAGGAGGCTGAGGCCAGAGGACTGCTGCAAGTTCAAGGCCAGCCTGGACTACATCGTTAGACTGTCTCAAAAAACAAAGTTTCAACTGTGGCCCAATACCTCTTCGGCCCTGTGGACCAGATGAATCCAGACCTCCCTCCCAATAGCCCACTTAAATCCAGGCCAGCAGAGCCCCAGTCAGATGATGGCGCTTAGGCAGCTACCTTCTCTGCCCGGATGGGGAGGATGAACGCTGCATGTGGCTGTAATCTCCCTGAAGAAGCAGTTTTCAGACTGGTTACTTTCCCAAGAGGTCTGATTCTGTGAATTTAGGCAGATAACTGGGCTATATTTTATGATCACTGCATTCTCAAAGGCCAGTCCAGACCCTGAAGGCCGATGGGCCATCATCGGCTGGGTGTTCCCTGAATCTGCAAGTGAATGTGGCTGTAGGAAGAGGCAACTTTCCTTTCCTTCTTTTCTTCTCCCTCCTCTCCTCTCCCCTGCCCTACTTTCCTCCTTTCCATTCCCCTCCTTCTCTTTCTTCCTTTCTTTGCTTTTTTGAGACAAGGTCTCACTATGCAGGTCAGGCTGACCTTGAACTCTGAGTATCCCAGATTGGTCTCAGCCTCCAGAGTGCAGGGGTTACACCATACCCAACTCATAAATGTACACAAACTGCTGGCTGGGCCCCCACCCCTCACCTGTGCTCGGGCGTGAGTAGTGTGTCTTCATCCTCACTGTCTTCCAAGCATCGGAGATCGTGGGAGTCCTGCAGCAGCAGCCTCTCTAGCTCCTGCTCTGGGGCCTGTTCCCTGTGGCGACACAAGAGCCAGTCACCAGGCTGCCGAGACCTCATGGCATGGCCAGGGAAGAAGTAGGCCCATTCCCTGGGCCCCCTGCATTGTTTGGGGGACAGCAAGGGGTGCCTGGCATGGAGGGTGCTGGCTCCCCAAGTAAGGCAGACATCAACAGAAAGCTCCATGCACAACGGTATCCCAGGGCCTGGCACACGTCTGCCACTGAGCTACATCCCAGCCCTTTTCATGTTTATTATTTTGAGACAGAATCTACTAAGATGCCCAGGCTGGCCTTGAACCTATGATACTTGTGCCTCAGCCTTCCAAGGAGATGAGATTACATGCACCCAATTGGCATTCACTCCTATTTTAGCACACCCAGGCTTGGGCCTGGCCTTCTGCTCCCTGGGGCCCAGCTGCACCTGGGTGACCTGGCATCTGTAGAGGCCATGCCTGGGTGTCCTCCAGGGGAGGCTGCGCCCAAACATCCTGGCACCTAAGGGAGGCCATACCCAAACACCCTGGCACCTCTGTCACAGCTGCATTCCCCAGCCACGAATAGTCAGAGTCTCCTCTCCGCTTGTTCTCTTTGCCCTCTGTGTCCTGCAGATACTATGTGGGTACCAAGCCCCTGTCCTCCTACAGGTTGGGAGAAGCCCTGGGGTCTCCCCAGCCCTGTCCCTGCCAGGTTGAGCCCTGGCTGTGCCCACTGGCCTGCAGGTTCCCAATATCCCGCTTGCAGCCCAGGCTCTGCCTTGTTCTCAAAGCATCCAGTGGCTACTGACCTGGTGGCTCCAGCTCAGTGAGCCCTTCAGATGCCACCTGTGCAGGTCTGCTCACCTTTTTGCACAAGATGCCAGTGCCCCTGACATCCAGACACACAGCCATGGGGTGTTCCCAGGATGAGCCCTGCTCCTCTCTCCCCTGTGCCTCCCATTCTTCCTCCACCATGGCAAACACGTCTCTGCCTGCTCAACACTTCCCCGCTCCCCATGTGCTCCTGAGGTCGCAGCCTTGGTCCCCTGGCACACCCCAGCCACACCTTTGGCTGTGTCCCATTTGCCCTAGCCCTGAGCGCTCCTGTCCCTGCCAGCCCAGCGGCATGGCCTGTCCTCTCTGCCTGTCTCCATTCTCCAAAGCCCCTCTCATCCTGCAAGGGTGAGAAAAGTCTGGGAGCTTTTTTGACCTTCAGACCAAGAACTGCACCACCATTCCAGCCCCAGTGTAGCTGTGTAAGGAGCAAGGAGGTAATTCAAGCAAAACTGGCTCATAGGGGGATAGACAGATAGATTAGTGTCCTCAGAAAAAGAGAACCCAGGGCTGTTGGAGAGCTCAAAGCTAGAGCACTTGCCTAGCACACAGGAGGTGCTGGGTTTGATCCCCAGCCCTGGGGAAATAGACAGCAGACAGCTTGCTGTCCCTGCTGTGAGACACAGGGAGGCAGCAGCCTCCTGAGGAGCAAATCAGCTAGGACCTACTTGTTAGGAGAGATGAAGGCCTGCAGCTGCAGCCCGCCAGGATGGTTCCTGACATTTCCCAGTATCTGCCAAATGCACAGCAGAGCAACAGGCCGCTGCCCCACCCCACCTTCTAGTCTAGAGGGGAGAAAACACACTTGGGAAGGAAGAAGTCAAACAACAGTACTCTCCAGATTAGTGCCCAGCCTGGGCAACTCAGCAAGATTCTTCCTCAAAAAAAAAGGCTGGGGTTTGATCCCCCAGTACTAGGGAAAGAAGAAAAAAGAAAGAGAAGATCTGAAGGAGGGGTGTGGTGCAGAGAGGGAGGCAGAAGGAAGAAGATGTGCAGAGGGCCAGGCTGTCCAGGGATGGAACCCAGTCTGTCCCCAGGTGTCTACTGCCCCCATGTGGACACCAGGCTGCACTGCGCACACTCAGCCACTTGTAAAGGACAGATGATGCTGGGGACCCAATGGATCTGGGTTGTGTGAGCAATGTACATGGTCATCCAAGGCGACCCTGGCTCGGACACAGCTGTCTCCAGCTACTGTGCAGTGTGCAGAGCCTGCTGTGGGCAGCAGGGGCCTGTGTTTCCACCCAAAGGGTCCCCGGTGTGTGCCAAACTGCTCATGGGCATTAAAGGCCAGGTAGCATCCCCTGGGCCCTGAGGGCTCGAGGTTCAGATCAGTCAACTGAATTTGCACCTCCAGAAGCTGCTGGGTTGAGGAGTAACTTGACTTGTACACCAGACTGGCTTCCCCCGCCAGGTCAGCACTGCAGTGCCAGGGTAGGTAGGAAATAGGCTGGCAGCAGAGGCTGGTGCCTTGTGCCCATAGGGAGGCTGGGTCCCTCCAGCTGAACCGCATGACTCTGCATGCAGCAGGCAGCATGGAGCCCAGGAGGAGAGGGCCAGGGTGACCACTCTGTCACCTTGCAACCTGAAGCTCCCTGCCTCATGGAGACACCACCTCCTCTGGCTTAACAGCAATTTGCACACAGGTGGAGGAAAGCTGGGCATACACAAAGGAAGTCACATAGCTCTAAAATTGCTGAAATCCCCAAAGAAATGAACGCACGGCAGACTCTGCTCACCTCTTCTCCTGCAGTAAGGAATCTAAGGAGTTGATGTAGTTCTTGGAGCCCCTGGGGCTGCACTGGAGACACAGGAAGTGGGGAAGAGAGAGGAATTTGAAATTAGAGAAGCAGGAAAAGGAAAGGTTTAGCCTAAAATAAGCCCTTTGTCGCTGGGCGGTGATCCCAGCACCTGGGAGGCTGAAGCAGGAGGACTGCCACAAGTTGGAGGCCAGCCTGGGCTACATAGTGAGACCCAAGTTTTCTCCCGCACTTCCACCCCAGTCACCCAGTTCCTCCTCGAAGTTCCTTGGGACTCTGGTGAACATTGCTCTGGTGCTTTATATTTTATTTACTTATTTATTATTACTCATATTTTTGATAGCGTCTCACTATGCTGGCCTCGAATTCCCTTTGTCGCCACAAGCTGGCCTCAAACTCAGTGATTCTTCTGCCATTGCCTCCAGAGTACTGGGTCACAAGTATGCACGGCCATGGCCTGCTCCGAAGCCCTATTCTTAGAATCCATTTCTGGATCCTTGGATGTTGGAGTTTTTCATCTGTCCCCAAGAGTAGATCCCCGACATGAGGTTCATCCTTGATGTGTCCATGCGGGGAACCTGGTCACTGGGTCACCAGGGTCAGCCTGAGTCTCCATGCCAGCCCAGCCTGGACTCAGTCACCTCAATGCCAACATCGGATGTGAAGGCCTAGAGGGACCCTGCACAGAAGTGACACTGAATTGGGGGCCACCCCGGGGCAACCTGTTAGGAGCAGAAACAGCGAGAGTTATGGCCCAAGGGTGGGGCACAAGGCCAGGAGAATGGTCTGGGTGGCTGCAGGGGGACAGTTGGGGTGGGGCCAAGGTGGTGGGGCTCACCGAGGTGTTTGTGCTGGGCTCTGGGATGGCCACCAGCTGGCTTGGGCTGGCCCTGCTGCAACTTGGCTCCTCCAGGGAAGCCAGGCCCTCCTTTGGGTCCACATCCGTGGGCTGTGGCTCCAACCCCTTGGCCAGTGTCGTCTCTCGGGCCTGCAGAGGCCAGGGACTAAGGAAATCGACAGGCGGTGGGCTCCAGTTGCTGGGGAATAGGTCCCCGGATGTATCCATTGCAGGCTCCACAGGGTCAGGGCAGCAGACCTGGAATCTGCGGCTCTGGGCTGATGGTGACTGCTGAGATCCCTGTGGACAGGACATAGTGCTATGGTGCCCCCATCTGCCTGCTGCTGTCCCAGACAACAGGAGATACCAGGGGAGGAAAGGACAACTTGGGATTTCCAGGTGGGGGCTGCCTCATGCAGGTGAGGAACACCTAACTTCTCCCCAGGTGAGAGCAGGCACAGCTTCTGGGATCTGGTCAGCTACCACCACCAGTGGGACACTGAACAACATCCCACCCTTTTTTATTTTGTATTTTGATTTTGATTTTTTTGTTTGTTTGTTTTTTTGAGACAGGGTCTCACTATGTAGTTGAGACTGACTTGGAACTCACTATGTAGCCCAGGCCAGTCTTGAACTCACAGCGATCCTCCTGCCTCAGCCTCCCCAGTGCTGGGATAACAGGCCTGCACCACCATGCCCGGCTTTATTTTGTATTTTGAAACAGGATCTCACAAGTTGTCCAGGTTGGGCTCAAACTTGCAATCCTCCTGCCTCAGCCTCCCAGAGTGCTAGAAGATAGTAGGTCCAGCAGAAAAATTGTGTTCCAAGCTATTTCACTAGTCTTGCTGGGTTGGTGTCATCCCAGAAGGCTGTTTGCTGACAAGGAGTGGGCATGGCCACCTGATCCCTGCCATGTCCCAGGCACCAGCACAGAGAGGGGACGTGCAGAGAGATCTGTGAATTTCCGTGGCATCACAGGGACCCAGGGACAAGCCCAGTCAGCCTCTGTCAGCATAACCAGCCTCTGTCCCAGCCAGGGTGGACCATGCTACACACAAGGCCATCTCTGCAAGTCAGGCCCAGGCTGGGATCAACAGCAACACAGAGGACAGATGGGTTGCCAACACACAGAGCTGAGGCTGGGAAAGCAAACTGTGACAAACAGCATGGACTTGTGACACACGACTCAGTAACAACTAAGTGATCAGCAAATAAAGATGTGCCCTGCCAACTGTAGGCATGGGTGTGAGGACACGAACTGCCTCCAGAACCTAAAATGCTTTATTTCTATCGGGGAATGGTGGCGTATTCCTAGAATCCCAGCACTCAGGAGGCTGAGGCAGGAGGATGCTTGAGCTAAGGGGTCTGCAGCCAGCCTAGACAACACAGCCAGACACTGTCTCAAAGAAAATAAATAAATAAATAAATAAGTAAAACTAACAATAACCGACAGGTGCAACGGTGCATATCTGGAACTCCAGATACCTGCAAGGCTGAGGCAGAAGGGTCACAAATCTCAAGCCAGTCTGGGCAACTTAGCAAGACCTTGTGACAAAAGGCAAACAAAACAAAACAAAACAAAAAAACCCATGAAATATAGACACACAAAGTAATAATTAAACAACCATATTAACAGATATGCAATGTACAAAGATATAATTTGTGACAAAATCTAAAGGGAGAGGCGGAGTTGTCAAGGAGGCTTTTGTACACTACTGAAACTAAACCAGTAATGACTCACTTATTATACATGTAAGATGTAATTTATAATAACCACTGTGAAAATAAAAATATCTGGAAAAGGAAATGAGCTATGAAAACAACACATTTTAAACACACACACACACACACACACACACACACACACACACACACAAAATAAACAAACACAAAGGGCCAGGGATTTAGCTCAGTGGTTCTGCTGCCTACCTCGAAAGTGCAAGGTCTGGAGTTCAGTCCCCAGTAACAGAAAAGTAAAATAAACACAAAAGAAAGTGCGGGAAGAACAAAAGAGATGTGAGACACAGAAAACAGAGCAAAGCTGCAGAAACCTCATTGTCAAGAAGTCATTCAAACGTAAATGGCCAAATTCTCCAATCAAAATGGAGGGTTGGCAAAACAGATTAAACAAACAGGATCCAACTTTGATAGCTTCAGCTTTGAATCCAAAGGTGCAAACAGGTTCAGCACTTGGGAGGCTGAGGCAGGAGGACTGGCAGCAGGACTGCCAGGAGTTCCAGGCCTGCCTGGGCTACACAGTGAGTTCAAGGTCAGCCTGAACTGCATATCGAGACACTGTCTCAGGAGAAAAAAATGCACCCTAGAAGCAGGGAGTTAGTCTGACATGTCCTAAGTGTCCTAGGCCAAGTGCCACACGGAGAACACAGGGCTTTGCAGTCATGGGGGAGGCAGAGTAAACAGCCTTATCACTTCTCCACCGGCTTTTTGTTTGTTGTGGTGGCACCAGGATTGAACCCAGAGCCTAACGTGTGCTGGGCAAGTGCTCTATTGCTGAGCTGTGTCCCCAGCCCATGATCCTCACTTCCTCCTCCCCCTCCTTCCCCCCTTCTCCCCCCTAAGCCAACATCCAGCCTGTGCTCCCCCCACCTCACTCACTCTTTTCAGAAGAAACCTGTGAACACTGAGTGCGTGTGTGCCCATCTGTGTGTGCACGTGTGTGTGTGCAGTGCTGGACACAGGACCCAGTGCCTCGCGCGCACAGCTAAGCACTCTGCCATGGAGCCACCTCCCAGGCCAGTGTCACCTTGCTTTGGCCATCACTGTTTTTCCACTTCCCTGGCTCCCAGCAAAATGAGCTGCTCTTGAAGTGCAGCTGCAAGGCCGAGTAATCTGGGAAACCTGGGGTCAGACGCCGCCCTGTTTGTTTCTGTGAGCCCTGCTTCGTGGGCGGTTGGATCCCAGCGCCTGGTTTTCTACCCACAGAGGAAGGCCAGTGAGGGCAGCGGCTCTGAGCAGCAGGACCCGCTGGGGATGTGCAGAACAAATAACAGGGAATGGGAGGGAGGGTACCCTCAAAGCAAAATAGAGCACTCCCGATGTCAGAACCGAACATGCGTCACACGGGGCGGGACTGGGGACAAAGAAATGGCAGCTCCCCGTGTGTCCCGGGGACCACCGCAGGCCACCGCTACCACAGGCTGAAGGAAGCCTGGGCCTCGGCATGCCAGGAGGGTGGCCCTGCCTGGCTTGGGCCAGGCTCGGAGGGAAATCCACGCACACTGCGGACCCTACAGTCCATGAACAAGCCAGGTATGGTGGCGCACACCTGTCATCCCAGCATGCGGAAGGCTGAGGCAGGAGGCTCCCCGTGAGTTCGAGACCAGCCTGATCAACACAGTAAGATCCTCTCAAAAAACCAAACCAAACCAGAGTCCATGAAAGTGGAACCACCACCCACCCACAGCCCGAGGTTCCTCCGCCTTTGGTTTCTCACCTGTACCGGAACCCAGGGCCCGAGGGGCACTCGAAGCCTGAGCCTGGCAGCCTGCAGCAGGGAGGGAAACGGCAGGAGGCGGGCGGGATGCGCCAACCGGACCACTAGACCACCAGCGGCCTGCCGAGCTCAGAAATCGCAGCGCTAGAGCCTCTCCCACCCTCAGCGCCCCAGCTGCGCCGCAGCCACAGCTGCGCCGTTTGGCCCACGTGGCAGGTCACGTGCACTACCACGTGCATCCCCACGCTGCTCGACCACGTGCACCCCCACGCTGCGCGCGTCTTGCGCCCCCTGGAGGCCGCCGTGGCTCAGTGACCGTGACCCGGGCCACAACCTGGAACTAGGGCTTACTGATGACACAGGCATGTGCGCCAAGGGCACGTGGAAGAAGATGTGAGCCGGATCCTTGGTCTGACGGTAGGACCTTGCCAAGGTTAAAGCCCAGCTGGGCATGGTGGCGCATGCCTGTCATCCCAGCACTCGGGAAGCTGAGGCAGGAGGATCGCAGTGAGTTCAAAACCAGCCTGGGCTACATAGTGAGTTCCAGGTCAGTCTCAACTACATAGTGAGACCCTGTCTCAAAAAACAAGCAAACAAAAAATAGAGACAGAGCCATCCCCAGGGGAAAAAGAATAATGACCCATGTGAGAATAACCCTTTCAGAGCCAGAAGCGGTGGTGCATACCTGTAATCCCAGAACTCAGGAGGCTGAGGTAGGAGGATTGCTGTGAGTTCTAGGCCAGCCTGGGCTGCATAGTGAGACCCTGTCTCAAACAAACAAGAAGGAGGGTTGGGTGAGGCCCTCAGTAAGTGGTTTCGAAGGAGGTAGTTACGGAAAGGAAGTGGGAGGAAGACCAAGAACTGAGAGAGCAGCGCTGGCCAGAGGGAGACCTAGACTGCAGTGCTGTGGCCGGGATGTAGCCTTTCCCTTACCGGCACACACATGGGAAGCCTGGCCTCCGGGGTGGTACCGTCAGGAGGTTGTGGGCCTTTCAGTATAGGGCCTGGCAGTAGGTTGCCGAGGGACTCAGCCTTGGGAGAACTGAGGGGGATCTCACAGAGGGAGGTATTTCTCCCAGGACAGAGACTATGGAAACTGGTGCAACTGCTATGTAGATCAGTATTTTCTTTTCCTAAAACAAAAACAAAAAAACACTAGAGATTCCATTTGACCCAGATGTTCCTCTTCTAGGATTCTTCCCAAAAGAGCTAAAGGCATCATGTTACAGTGATCCATGCACGCTCATACTCACAGCAGCACAACTCATAAAAATTAAACCTCAGAAGCGGCCTAAATGTCCATCAACAGATGAATGGATCAAGAAAATGTGTTTACACGCAATGGAGCACTGCTCCGCCATGAGGACAAACTTGAATCATTTGTAGGAAAATACCTGCACCTGAGACCATTAACGTTAAGTGAAATAAAGGCACAAGGATTAAATATCACATGGTTTATCTTATGCGAGAAACCCAAAGTATAAATAAAGTGCAAAATACAAGAAGGGCAGGGGATTTAGTTAAAAATCAGTGGTGCCACCGCTTGCCTCACAAGTGCAAGGTCCAGAGTTCGATCCCCAGGACCAAGAGAAAAGAAAAATACCAGACAGATAATAGAAAGTAAGGCGATAGATCTTTTTCAAAAGGGAAGGGGACCAAAAGATGGAGGGAGAAGGAGACATAAGAAGAATTAGGATGTGTTAAGCACATGTACCAACTCCCCATGAGGAAGTGATCATTGGATACTGCAAAGATGAACTCATAACAATAAAATTAAAAAAAAAAAAAAGTAAGGCTGGCCCCTATCCAAGCTTCCTCATCCCCATATCACCTTTTTCTGGTGAGTGTCCATCACTCAAATCCCAAGTTGTTGGATATCAGATGTGCCAAGTTCATGTACCCTGAATACCAAAGAATTAATTCCAAAGCACAAAGGAGGTTAAGAGTAGGAAAGGTTTCTAAATTTCTTTTTATTTTGGTTTTTTGAGACAGGGTCTCACTATGTAGCTCAGGACAGCCTTGAATCATGATGTAGCCCAGGCTGGCCTCATACTTGTAGCAATACTCTTGCCTCAGCCTCCTGAGTGCTGAGATTACACGTGTGAACTACCACGCCCCACAGGAGTAGGAAAGATTTATTAAGAGAAAGTTCCTGGGAGACAGGAGGGGACCCGAAGGGGTTTCTACAGATGCTATTTCTCCAAGAATTTTTTTCATTGAGTTTATTGGTTCATTTTAGGTGTACAATATGATGACATTCATCTTTGGGAATTTGTACCTTTACATGATATATCTTGGTTCTTATTTTTTCCCCATTCCCCTGCCCTTCCTTCAATTCCTCCACCCCTATTTGCAAAGACTTTGTTTTTGTTTTTTCTTTTTCTCATAATTATTCCTTCCCCTCTTCCCCTTTGGACCTTTTCTTCCTATTCTCCAAGAGTATTTTATAGAGCAAAATCACAAGGTGGAAACAATGGGAGTCACATACCATCAACCAATAGGACAACAGTTGCTCAGCTGATGTGGATCCAATAGGTACACGAGGCACGCAGCAAGGATACACAGCAAGGAGCATTGTGAACGTCAGCTTATCTGTAACTTCTAACATAGAATGAAGCATTTTTGGAAAGGGATGAGTCCAGATGTTCTGGTCATCTGATGTCTGCCTGGACTTGACCCAGTGCTGATTATAGTAGAATCTCAAGTTGCTGTTTGTCTCTTAGGGAGGCCTTCAGGCCTGGCCATTGCATCTCCACATTGGGGGCCTGGCCTACCTCAAATGTGCCTCCAGTCACAGTTCTGAAATGTTCTCATTTTCTGCATCTCCAAGGGCCTATCCCTGTCTTCCCATCTATTAATTTTTATCTAATTTAGCTGCCTGTAATAATCCCATCCATCAAGAGGTCCTCACCAAAGCCAAACAGAACCTGCTCCACAGTCTCCAACATCTGGCCCTGTGAGCTAACAGGTTCTCCTACATAGTCCAGGCAGGCCTGAAACTATGTAACCCAGGCTAGCCTTAAATTTGAAGTGATCCTCCTGCATCGGCCTCCTGAGAGCTGGGATTACAGGCCTCTACCACCATGCTTGGTTTAAACTTTTTTGAAAAACGTGGATTTGTGATAGTGTCAGAAAACGGGCCCCAGGACATCGCTGCTGGGCCGGGAGAGGCCTGCAGGGCCCAATTCCTTGAAGGCAGGAGGGAAGAGCTAGAGCAGAGGAGGAGAAGATAGGCTGAAACTCAAGATGGGCAGGCGGGGTATAAGAAAAGCTTCAGGGCTCAGCCCAGTCACTGCCTGCCCTGGTGTCTCTTCACAGTGCCAACTCGCTGGGAAGGAAAATACAAGAGGACAAATGGTTGAGTGCAGTGGATACCAGTGAGGGAGGAACTGAGCCACTGACATCGGGGCTGAACCCTGTGACCAGGGGGTTGTCCCAGACAGCAGTGTCCCTGATGGTCTCTTGTCCCTTCATGCCCATCCTCTGCCCTTTTCCCAAGCTCAGTGGCTGGGCAGGGACCTCCTGTACCCTCTAGGTGCCAACTGGGCTCACTGCAGGAGCTCCTGAGAATGGCCCTCACCAAGGCCACCCCTGACATGCTCAGGGTGGTCAGGGTCCCCACCTGCACCCCCAGAACAGGTCCTGGCTCACCTCTCTCTGTGGTTCAGGGGACTGGCTGCCTCACTGCCCATGGAAGACTTTTATTTTTTAAAATGCAAGAGGCTTTGCCTGAGATGCCTTAGCTGAGTCCTGGGAGCTACCCAGCGCTGACCCCACATTGACAATGCTGGCAGGTGACCCTTTTCGAACCTGTGGTGTCCACGTCTCTGTCTCCCGAGGGTCCCAGGTCCCTTGTGTCTCTGCTCTGGGTGTCCAGAGGGGCCCAGACCCACACTGTCCTTGCAGGCCCCTCCTGCTGGAGTGACAGCCTGGCCCAGCCTGGGCCACCCATTGAACTACTCCTTGGGCCACAGAAATGCAGATGGAGACCCTTTTTTGATCCCATTCCTTCAAACCATGTGGCCTCTGCCCCAAACAAGATCACCACCCCTGTGGAGGGAGAAAGCAGAGTGACCAGCCTGGAACACTGTCCCCATTGTCACGGGCATGCTCAGTTCCTGCTCCCTTCCTCACTGGTAACCCCCCCACACCCTGCAACAGAGTGAAGGTGGTTGACTCACTATTGAAAAGTGAACAGCCTTGGCCCATGGAAAGGACTCAATATAAGTTTCCTAATATTCAATAAAAATCAATAAAATGCTGTGCATGGTGGTGCATGCCTATAATTCCAGCACTCAGGAGGCTGAGGCAGGAGGGTGGCTGTGAGTTTAAGGCCAGTCTAGAATACAAAGTGAGGCCCTGTCTCAAAACAAAACAAAAACAAAAATGAAAATGTTTAACATACCTACCTTTGACCAGATTCCTCAGAAATAAAACCTATACATACACAGAAGTGCACTGCAGCATTACTTGAGAGGCAAAAAAGTAAAAATCTAAGTATTTGTCAAGGGGAAATGCTTGGTACAGGACAGTACATTCATAGTACGAAATATCATGCAGCAATTATATGAAGTCAGATCTGTTTTGATTTGCAGGGATGTTCAAAATTAGTTAAGTAAAAAAATTAAGTTGTATTTTTATTCTGTACACAAATTTCTTTTTCTTTTCTCTCTCTTTTTTTTTTTTTTGGTACCAGGGATCAAACTCAGGCCCTTGTGCTTATGAGGCAGATGCCAGAAGCACTGAGCTAAATCCCTGGCCCCACAAATTTCAATTTTTTGTTTTCTGTTTTGTTTTTGGTACCAGGGATCAAACTGGAGGCAGGTGGCGACACCCTGAGCTAAATCTTTGTCCCTCAATTTTTGTTTTTTGAGATAGGGTCTCACTCTGCAGTTCAGGTGGCCTTGAACTCACTATGTAGCCCAGGCTGGCCTCTCACAGTGATTCTCCTGCCTCAGCCTCCGTAGTACAGGGATTACAGGTGTGTGCCACATTTTCAGTCACACAGGGGCGAGCAGGTGACAGTGCTACTATTCCCTAAACGCAGGCGGGGCAGCCTCACTGCCTCTCCCGCTTGGAATTTCCAGGTCCAAGATGTTAGTTGTTCTGAGGCTGAGAAATCCTGGCCTGGAGAAAGGAAAATAAAAGAATAAACCTCACCCTACGTTCCCTTTCGTGTGTGTGTCGTTTGCCTTATTGCACAGTGTATTTATTCTGACAACTAAAAATTTTCCTATAAAGTGAAAACTAACAGTCTGTAATAAGTGCATTGTTTTGGTGAAGGCAATGACTGGAGAGGCCGAAAGTTGCCAAAGCTGAACTTGCGGGAGCCGCTTCCCGATTGGGGGGGGGAGCCGAGAGGCGGTGGCTACGCCCGGAGGGCGGCCCTAACTCCCGGCAGCTTCTGCCCACACAATCTGAGCAAGGCCTGAGAACTTTTCCTACGCAGTGAGGAAGAGCAGGAGTTCCACTTTACATTCCAGGATTCACTGCCTCACAGAGAGGCAGAGGGGAATCTGAACATGTCAGATTTGGTGTCCCATTTGTCTGCTGTGGGGCAGGTTATAGATGTTCATCCGGAGAGGTTTTCTGGTTAAGGTAGGAAAACTCGGGCTTAAACCACAGGTAAATTTAACAGCATTTTTTGCCGCAGGTTTAGTTAGAGCCTTGAATATGCTGGTGTGCATCTCCAAGAAGGTGGTAATCTAAGGCAAGACTCCAGTCTTGATCAAGTCCTTTTTCCAAAGATTGTGTGTCGAGCCGGGTTATGGTCGTAATGCCTGTAATACCATCACTTAGGAGGCTGAGGCAGGAGGATTGCCATGAGTTCGTGGCCAGCCTTGGATACTGAGTTCAAGGCCAGCCTGGATTACATACAGGGATCTTAATGAGAACATGGTGGTCAAAAAGAGAGAAAAAAAAATGAGCTAGCTATTTTCCCAGACCAAGAGTCTTTCCCCCCACAAATGCCTACCCACAGTTAAACAAATACACTGTTGATCTCTGGGGAACACTTTTTCCAGCTTAATTTGGAGGGGCTGAGTAAGGGTAAGGAAGGAGAAACAGTGAAAGCCACACTCAGCAAAAGCTACCTGCAACAAGGAAGAAGACCTCCCTGGCTTCAGAATAGAGAGCATGTGCTCCCAACCAGGGCCTTCTGAAGATGTCGTAACCTGCATATGGGGAGCTTCGATCCTCTCCAGTGTGCCTCAAATTGACCTCACTGGACCAGGAGAAGCCCTATAAATTGACCTGTATGTTCTATCCAACTAGTAGACATATTTGTATCGGGGATTGAACTCGGGTCCTTGCTGAGCTAAATCCCCGGCCCAACTAGTAGACTTACTAAAAGTCACTCGATGCTCCTGAATCTATGTCAGGCCTCTGCAAGGCAATGATGTTTAACAATGACAGCATAATAAAAGGAATTCTTAATCCGGAAGAAAAACAGACATTTCTTGGCTGAGTCCATTTCAGGGATGTACTGACAATCACAACGTGCCTGGAGTTGACAGAGGGTTCTCAAGTGCCTGCCCCGCCAAGAAATTTCCACGCTGTACCTGTGGGGTGCCAGGAGCCATGGAAGTTTTCTGGCCAAATACTAACTCCCTACCTGCTCCTCCTCCTAAATGGTCCTTGGTTACCGGCCTCTCGGAGTACAACCTCTCCAGTACCGGATATCACCAAGGGCTCTGGTCCTGGGAGGGGGCCCACGTGCCTCGCTCTGGCAGGGGCGGCCACCGTCTGGAACAACTGTAACAGGGCACTGACGCTAGGACTGCCGCAGTTTAGGCAGGCTGGAACTCGCGACGACACTGCTGCCTCAGCCTCCCCAATGCGAGGAACAGGCTTCCTGTTCAAATTCTGCTTTGGTAGGCTGAAGCTACAAGTTCGCGATGGCTCAGGCAATGCCAGAAAACCATCTTCGCTATAAACACGCCTGACAATCGGCACAGTGGTCTTCTGGACCAGAAGCGGATTTGACGTCCATTAGCAGCTTCTACGTTTAGTGAACACAGCTGCCAGGCCAGACAAAAAGGAACTCCAACGAACTAGGATACTGAGTTCCAGGGACAGAAAGAGACGACCCACAATCCCAGGACCCTAGTTAAGACGCTTGACGAGCCCCAAAAACTCAGACCCCGGAGCCGGAACAAGCAGAGACTTCGCAGCACCGCCCACTAAGCAAATCACGTGGGTTGGGGGCCCAGGGTGGAGAGGAAGCGAAAGGCGGACCAAAGAGGGAGAGAGAGCGAGAGACAGGGGGGAAAAAAAAAAAAAAAAAAAAAAAAAAAAAAAAAAAAAAAAAAAAAAAAAAAAAAAAAAAAAAAAAAAAAAAAACAACAAAAAACCCTCTCCGGAAGTCCCGCCTTTCTCCCGGAAGTAGCGTTAGTTGTTGCGGGTGTGATGGCTTCAAGGTTACTACGCGGAGCTGGGGCTCTGGCCGCGCAGGCCCTCAGGGCCCGCGGCTCCAGGGTAGCGGCTGCCGTCCGCTCCATGGCTTCTGGAGGTACTCGCTTGGCGGGCGTGCCAGGGTCCGGCGTTTTGTTGCTCCCTGGAGTGGTTGGTGCGGAGGTACCAAAGGGGGCGGCCTTGCAGCTTTCGTGGGGTCCCATGACTATCCCAGGGTTCCGGGGCCCCAGGCTCTATGGCGTCTCCTTGTAATTATAGGCTTCGCTACTGCCTCTCACCAAACTGACGCTGCGGCGAAAGAGTCTTTAGTAAAGGCTGTGCGGTGACCTTGGGGGTCCAGGAAGCTCCAGCGGGATGGGAGGTTCGGGCGTTTCTTACATCCCTCGCTCACTTCAAGCCATGATCGACCTGCTTTTAGATATCAAGACATTGGCCTTAGTGATTGGAGAAGAGAACCTTCCACGAGTGTTGCCACTTTGGGGCCTTGTGACTCAGGTCCTTGGGGGCCATGAGATGGGTTGCCTTGAAGTGCTCGTGCGCCTATAGAAGCTTAAGCAGAAGTCTGTGTGTGACCTTTTCCATCCTGATCATTTCAGTATGTAGTTTTTTAAATCTTGATGTAACCTTGGACATTAATTCATGTATGTTCTTTTAGGTGGTATCCCCACTGATGATGAGCAGGCGACTGGCCTGGAAAGGGAGATCATGCTGGCTGCCCGGAAGGGACTGGTGAGGAGAAACCCCCTTCTGTGATCACAGGAGAGCCCTGATCTTGGATGGGATTGCAGAGTCTCCCTGGGAGCATTTGTTTGCTTGTAGGGCCAGCCCCCTGTGCCTCTCCAGGGACTGGGGTAACTTGGCATCCTGGCTCAATGCTTGTTTTATTTCAGGACCCTTACAA
Source organism: Fukomys damarensis (assembly GCF_012274545.1). NCBI lineage: Eukaryota > Metazoa > Chordata > Mammalia > Rodentia > Bathyergidae > Fukomys > Fukomys damarensis. Next base: position 41,739,941 of record NW_022900921.1, read on the forward strand.
TATACTACCCCCAAAGGGTGCTTCAGGCACCAAGGAAGACCCTAACTTAGTCCCGTCCATCACCAACAAGAGAATAGTGGGCTGCATCTGTAAGTACTTCATTTCTACTTTCTCATGCATTTGTTTAATAAAGCTTACTGTATGAGATGCTTATAAAGTGCTACCAATCTTGTGTGTGTGAGAGAGACAGTATTTAAAGAATATAGATATACAAATAAATTGCCCAAGGGTTCTGGCAGTCTCAAGCCTCGTGTTGCATGACTGTCATCCTTATTGGAAAGAGGCATGCAATAGCATCAAGCCTGGCTCATTGAAAGTGTATTATGAAAAGAATATTTGTCCAGGTAATAGTGACTTTATTATCTTTATGCTAGGCACTGTTTTAGGCACCAAGAGATAAATACCTATATGGACACCCCTTGAGATTCTATGTGTAGGCAAGGGAATTGTTAGAATTTACAGAATCCTGATGTGAGGTTAGCTTACTTCCAAACGCAGGGCCCTCATTTGATCTGAGAGAGAAGAAGGGCTGGGGATGCAAAAGAAGAGCTCAGGCTCTTAAGAAATCAGCCATAGTTTGATTTTTGTCTCCATCTTGGATTTATTTTTTTTATTGTACCGAGGATGGAAGCAGGCAGTGGAACTGCTGAGCTAAATCCCTGACCCTTGATTTCTGTCTCAAAGGTATCACAAAGAGATTAATGTTGAAAGTCTCCCTTTCTCCCTGGATGCTGTTCAGCTAAGAAGAGCTCAGGCTCTTAAGAAATCAGCCATAGTTTGATTTTTGTCTCCATCTTGGATTTATTTTTTTTATTGTACCGAGGATGGAAGCAGGCAGTGGAACTGCTGAGCTAAATCCCTGACCCTTGATTTCTGTCTCAAAGGTATCACAAAGAGATTAATGTTGAAAGTCTCCCTTTCTCCCTGGATGCTGTTCAGCTACCTTCTGTCCTTTTAGGTGAAGAGGACAATAGTGCTGTCATTTGGTTCTGGCTGCACAAAGGCGAGGCTCAACGGTGCCCCAGCTGTGGAACCCATTACAAGTTGGTGCCCCACCAGCTCGCCCACTGAGCCCCTGCACGGACTCACTTGGAATGTGCTGTGAAGTCTTTTCCAATAAAGACCAGCTGGGCATTCGCTCCTCCCATTAATGGGCAGTCTTGTTTCTCTTCCATATTTTTGGGTAGGTAAGGGGACTTGTTTGGAAATAGCTGTCTGTTCCTATGAGCTTGTGACCCACTCAGAGTGTACAACCAGTGCACAGTGCTTACATTAGTAACAAGTACACTGGGGCTGGGAGCTGTAGCTCACAGGTGGAGTTGTCCTTAGCATAGGTGAGGCCCTGGTGTCCATCCCCAGCACTGTTCCCCTCAGAATAAAATGATTGACAGCCACCAATGCAGTGATTGGGACCACCAGGAACAGGTGAAAGGATGGGCTCAGGGCTGGGCTAACTGGACTTAGGGCACTGGTTCTGTCACTTGGTGGTGTCACTCTGGGGGTGTTCTTTGGTTACATCTACCGGAAAGAAAAGGTAACAAACAAAAAAAAGGTAAATACCTAGTGAGGTATTAGAGGTAATATATATGGAGAGCCTGGCAAATGGGAGATCCTCTCCTCACAGAATCATAGGGACAGGTAGCTTGTTTTATTTTATTTATTTATTTTTGTTTTTTGAGACAGGGTCTCACTATGTAGTTGAGACTGCCCTGGAATTCACTCTATAGCCCAGGCTGGTCTCGAACTCACAGCGATCCTCCTGCCTCAGCCTCCTGAGTGCTGGGATCACAGGCGTGCAACCCCATGCCTGGCCCAGTTTTGTTTTTTTTTTTTAAAGACAGGGTTTCACTGTGTAGCCTGGGCTGGCCTCAAACTTGTGGTGATCTCCTGCCTCAGCTTCCTGAGTGCTGAGATTACAGGCATGCACCACTACACCCAGCTCTGGCACAGGGTAGTTTTGTGAGAACTTTAGTGACTTTGCTAGACTAGATTCAAACCAAGAGTTCCTAGGAACAACTGCAGCAAGTCAGAGTATGGGACTTTGTCAGAAACTATAGTCCAGGTTTCTGCAAATAAATTACAAGGGGTAGAGAGGGGGAAAAAAACATCTATAGAGTAAAGGGAACACCTATAGAGTATAGGGAACTCCTGTAGAGTAAAACCAAACATGACCTGTATACATTGTTTGGGTCTTGATTTCAAATCACTTGTAGTTGAGTCCAATCCCTGTGGGACTGTAAGACTCCCTTGCAGCACTTTCTATGCCTATCCATGGCTCATTTTGAATAAAGTCTACCTTCTTTAAAAAAAAAAAAAATAGAAAAATTGAGCTAGATGTGGTGGCAGCTTGTAATCTTAGCTACATGGGAGACTGAGGCAGGAGGATTGAATGGGAGGTGGAGGTCAGTCTCTACAACACAGTAAGACCCCAACCTGGGAAAATTGTGAAGGAAAAATCTTGGAGTATTTGTGATACTTTGTAGGGTTACTTTTTTCTTTCTTTTTTTTGTTGGGGTGGTGTGCTGGGTGGGTACCAGGGATTGAACTCGGGACTTTGCACTTGCAAGGCAGGCAGCGGCACCACTGAGCTAAAACCCTGGCCCTAGTTGGTTGGTTTTTTGAGACAGGGTCTCACTATGTAGTTTAGGCTGGCCTTGAACTCACTATGTATTCCAGGCTGATGTTGAACTCATGGTACTCCTCTTGCCTCAGCCTCCCAAGAGCTGGGATTATTAAGCATGTGCTACCACATCTGGTTTGTGATACTTTGGGCAAGTTAAATTCTCGCTTTTTTCACTGTAAAATACCTTTTCATTAGGTAGGTGTGGTGCACACCTGTAATCCCAGCACTTAGAAAGCAGAGATAGGAGGATCACCACAAATTTGAGCCCAGCCTGAACTACAGAGCGAGACTATCTTAAACAAAAAAGAAATTGGAAGGTGATCTTGGGCTACCTAGGTGATCCGAATGAGCACAAAGAGGTGGAGATGCAATAGCGCTGGCTTTGAAGAAGCTGGTAAAGGCCAAATGATTGTCTGTAGGGTCTTCAGAAAGAATAGAAGCCCTGTGAGGCCCAGGTTGGACTTCCAGACAACTGTGTAAGTTAATGAAGTTAGGCTTTAAAGTCATTCAATTTGAGATAACTTTTTTTTTCTTTTTGTACCGGGGATCAAACTTAGGACCTTGTGCTTCTGAGGCAGGCGCCAAAACCACTGAGCTAAATCCCTGGCCCGCATGATAACTTTTTATACTGGTAGTGAGAAACTTAAGACAAGTAGCTTCTACTGCTCCTCTCAGGTCAGTGGTCTTTAACATGAACTACACCTTAGTCATCTGGTATCCTGTACCACTCCAGGGTCCCACTGGCCCAGACCCTTGCAGCAGTCCTCAGGGTTCCTGGGGTTCCCAGTGCTGCAAATGCTGAGGATCCACCTTGGGCCGACCAGGTCCACCTGGACCCTTCATCTTTAGCCTCGGTGGTGGGAGCCCTTGGGCATAGGACAAGTGGAGTTCCCCCCGTGAGGCCCAAGCCTTGGCTTCTGGGCTCCATCTGAAACGGTCACTCGGCAGCACAAAGGGATACAGGTCTCATGGATGGTATTCGCCTATCTTTAAGAACTGAATAATAAAGAACTTTTCCCATAACTGCTTGAAAATAATTTGGTGACATCTTGACCCATTATACTCGAGTGTAGGTTTCCCCCCTCTTTTTTTGGTTTTACTGTATAGCCCAGGCTGGACTCAAACTCTTGATCCTCCTGCCTCAGCCTCCTGAGTAGCTGTGATTATAAGCATGTGCCACCATACTCATCTCTATAGTGTATATTTCTTACAGAGACATTTTGTAGTGTCTGTGCTGAGTGAGTGCTGTACTGAGCTATATCTCTAGCCCTTTTTATTTTTTTGAGACAGGGTCTTGCTAATTGGCCCAGGCTGGCCTTCAACTTGTGATCTTTCTGTATCAGACTTCTGAGTAGTTGAGATTACAAATGTGCCTCACTATACCTGGCTAAAATACTTTATTAAAAAAAAGAAGATCACATTTATTGTAGGGAGTAAATTCACTTATATTATGCATCTTAATTCTTTTTATTTCCCTCCCTTGATATTTTTTTAATACTCATTAAAATCGGGGTACATATTCTTTTTTTTTTTTTTTTTTTTTTTTTTTTTTCTTTTTTTTTCTTTTTCTGGTGCTGGGTATTAAACTGAGCTACACCTCCAGTTTTTTTTCTTAAAATTTGAAACAGTCTCACTATGTTGTCAAGTTCAACTCAGGCTGAGCTGAAATTTGTGATCTTCCTGCCTCTGTCTCTGGGTGCTGGAATTAAAGGTCTCTACAACCTGCTCAGTTTATATATTTCAATCCCTAATCTTCAGCTTCTAATCAAGTTTTCCTAAATGTTCCAAAGTGTGTTACTGATCCAGGCTGAGAATCATGTGTTGCCTACAGCTGTTGCGTCTAGGACAGCGACAGCTCCTGCTGGTTTCTGTCCTGACCCCGGATACTTGAGGATGATCCCAACAGCTTGGCTTTGCTTCTCGACTGGCTTCAGGCTGTAACCAGGCACCTGGCAAGAGTGCCACCAAGGTCTTTGGGAGGCCCCTGTTGCCTACTTGCCCCATGCTGTGGAGGTTTCCTTGATCACTGACTGGCTGAGGTCTGTGAAGGTGCTCTTTAATCAATGACATCATCTCACGATGTCAATGTCTTACACCTCATCAAACTTCCAACTTTTAACAGATCAGTATGGATCCATCCCTTAATTATTCAGTGAATTATCATCCATGACTTACTATTTTTGATGTTTAATTTGTTCCAATTTGGCCAGTCGAGCTTCCCTGAGCTGGCTCCTCTCAGCATGTCCCTCTCATTCTCAAGAGTACTTTTTGGACACAAAATGTCCCAGGCTCATCTTCCAGGCTGATAAACCCAGAAGATTGATGCCATTATTGTCACTTCCTTATGGATGGGGAAGCTGGGAGAATTCGGGTTTGTGCTGTTAGAATTTCGTGGGGACAACATAGTGACCTCAGGTCACTTAGCTCTGAAGCCTGAGCTTTTTTGTCCCTTGATTTTGGTGTGTGTGTGTGGTCTTTTGAGACAGGGTCTCACTATGTAGTTGAGACTAACCTGGAACTATGTAGCCCAGGCTGGTCTTGAACTCACAGTGATCCTCCTACCTCAGCCTCCCGAGTGCTGGGATTACAGGCGTGCTCCACCATGATCAACACGATTTTAAATTTTGGAATAATTTCAGGTTTACAGAAAAGTTGCAAAAACAGTTCCTGTTTACCTTTTCACCTACTTTTCTCTGTTAGCATCAGATATCACAGGGAATTAACATTGGTACAGAGATGTTAACTAATCAGCAGCTCTTCCTGGGGTGTCGCTGGCTTCTGGAGATCTCACATTGCACTCTGCTTCTGTCTTAGGGTTGGGGTTGAACAGCCAACTCATGTGTTTATTTGGGTCTGCCTGATGCCTGCTGCTGGTTAGACTGAGGTTTTGCAAGAACACCAAGGGGAAAGGGCGCCCCTGGTGCATTCACAGGAGACAATCACAGTGCTGTGTACTTTGATCTTTTGGTCAAGGTAGTGTCTACTAGCCTTCTTACTGTAAACTGACCAGCTTCCCTTCTGTAATTAATCTTGTGGGGAGACAGAAAGCTAATGCAAATAGCCTTGCTTTTTTGCTCACTACATTTTGTGTTCATTCCTCGCCTGCAACTATCCCCATTCCCCCAAAATAAGACCTAGCTGGAAATAATCAGCCTTGAAAACCAGGTATCAAAAATGCCAGGGCCGGGGATTTAGCTCATTGGTTCTGTCGCCTCCCTTGCAAGTGCAAGGTCCTGAGTTTGATCCCCAGTACCAAAAAGAAAGTGACAGCCCAATTAGCCAGTACTTGTTTGACCCCTGGCACTACTCTTGCCCGACAGTGACTACTCTTGCAAAGGAGGCAAGTTCACAAGACTTTCCAGCTGTACACTGGCTTGGTTTTCCTTCATGCCTGCTCCACATGGCCAGCAGAAGAGGTGGCCTAAGCACTGGGTCCAAGCAAATGTACTGGGCAGGAGGGACAGGCTGTGTGAAAAGGAGGGTGGGGAAGGAGCAAAGAGCATAGCCATAACCCACAAGAAGTTGGCGGGAAGAGGGTACAGTGCAGGCTCTGACACTGTGTGGTGACCAGGCTCAGCCCCTCGCCCCAACCTCATCTCTGTCCTAGGCCCCCAACACTCGCTGTCACTATTGTCACCCAGGACAGAGGAGGCCCACCTCCACGTCCAACCCACTCTGGTTTGTCCCCTGCCCTTTACCACTGATCCAACCTTTGCTGCAGTCCCTCCCCGCCACCAAGGGTTGCCTGGCGCCCCCGTCCCTGGTTGCCTTTGGTCCTTGCCACTCAGCCTGCCCCCCGTTGGGTTGACATCCACCCTGCTGGCCGCTGCAACTTTTCACTGAAATGGGCCCTGCGTCTTCTCCTGCCCCTCCCCCACACCTGGATGGAACTCAGGAACTTATGCTTGGGAGGCAGGTGCGGCACCACTGATCTAAATCCTCAGCTTTTTTTTGTTGTTGTTACCAGGGATCAAACTCAGGGCCTTGTTCTTGCAGGCTTGGTGGCACTGAGCTAAATCCCTGACCCTGTTTCTGGTTGTTTTTTGAGACAAGATCTCACTATATGGTCCAGGCTGGCCTTGAAATCATTATGTAGCCTAGTCTGGCCTAGAACTTGTGGCAATCCTCCTGCCTCAGCCTCCTGAGTGCTGGAATTATAGATGTGTGCCATTATGCCTGGCTCTGACCTGTCCATTTGTTGGGGCAAGAACACATCTTGTTTACCACTGGCCCCAAACATGAAGACCCTGGCAGACATGCTGTAGGTGCTTACATACCTAACAAGGTGAACAGCTCCTCTCTGGGCTCATGGGCAGCCCTTGTCCAGCACCTCCCCCACCTCTCTCAGGCCTCCCCCTGCAGAGCCAGGCTCACCCTGCAGCCATTGCTCCCTGCCCCTTGTCCTGTCTAAGGAGCCTACAACCCTGTTGGTGTCAGGCTGCCTGGCACAGGAACAACAGAGTAGGGCTGATGAGCACAGCCCTGTCCGTGAGGGGGAGGCAGGAGGGTTGCGAGGCTAGGGATACTGCAGCAGGTGAGCTCAGCCTCCTGGGTGCTCAGTGCCACATTGCCCTGCCAACCATGAAACCCACAGGCTCCAAGCTCAAGTCAGTGCCCTGCTGTGTCCCCTGTGGTCCTTTCTCTGAGTCCCCCGGGATGGGTGAGCAACAACAGCACACAGAGCCACAAGAAAACAGCCACACACTGGGCTTTGACTATAATTACTATAATGATTTATAAAAGAAAGTTTTCTCAGGCAACTGTTACATTATTGGAAACATCTGGGCAGGGAGGTTGGGCCCAGCCACCCTGTCCTTGAGGGTGGGAGGACCTCCCCAGCCCCTACCTGACTCCCGATTCCCTGGCTTCCTCCAACAACGTGGACGATAAGACTTTCTAGCCAGGGCACAGGGCAGGGCAGGAGCATCAATCACTGACGTGCTTGGAGGGCAGACGGCGACAGGCCATATGCCATGGCTGCCCCTGTGCCACTGTTTGCTGGGGCTGTGCACACAGGTGTGGGTAGCTGTGGTACTGGGTAGCATGGTGGCCTAAGACGCACCCCGCGCCCCACTGCCACTGCTCAAGCTGCTGGTTGCCCTTCTCCAGCCTACTTCCCAGGTCCCCAGGTTCTCTGGCTCCGGGTTAGCGCCTGCCAGAGGACACAAAGGCTTTTAGGTGTCTGGCCCTTGAGCTAAGGGAAGCAGCTCCCAAAATCAGAGCAAGGAACCCTTAGCCTAACTGGGCCCACACAGGGAGAAGCCCAGAGCAGCCCAATGTGGGCTCAATTCCTATGCTCCAGCTCGAGACCCCATCCATGCAGCTAAACATGTGTATGTGCGTGTGTGTGTGTGTGTGTGTATGTGCGTGTGCGTGTGCGTGCAAGGTGGGGCTGTAGGCAGATACTGCTGCAGCACCTGCCTGGGGGTTCAGGGCATGCAGGGGACCCTTGGCCTAGAAATGTGGACCTCAAACAGAAGGGGTCCAGGCCTCTGGCTCCCCCTCCTCCCATTCTCCCAACAAGCTCCACCCTCCTGGGCATCAGAAGGTCTTTCGATGAATAGCACGGGAACCGTCTTCTTCGTATTCCTTTTTGGATACCCACATCTTCTTAAAAGTATCCAGTGAGGCCAAGATGGAACCACTGCAAGAAAGAAGTGCACATTCTTGTGGGCCTCTGGGTGGCGCTCCTGGGCACTTAGCAACCCCATGCCTCTACTTGGGAGACCCCACCACCCACCCACCACCTCACAGCCTGGATACCGGAGCAGTATTCAGGGCAGAGTGGCTTCTTCCTAGAGCCTCCCCTTGGGCCCTGCCTCACCCTATCCATGTGGAGTACAGCCGTTCCTGAGGGGCGGAGATCTGCAGGGACAAGCAGCTGTGTCACTGCCTTGACCCAAAGCAGCAGCTACCCTCCGTCTGGGGCCCAGGCCAGGCCTGGAGGGCAGGCGTGCAGCCAGCAGGGCAGGCAGGGCTGGGAGGACATGGGACATGTGGGGAGGGCAGGGCAGGGCTGGGCTTCCTCCGCACAGCTGCCAGCACCCAGAGCCCCAGTCTCTGTGACCTCACCTTGATCTTGACGTCCTTTGGAGCAAGCTTCTTCACCTCACTCAGTAGTCGGTCCCCGAAGCCTGCAGATAAGAATGGTGGGGTCTGAGGTCCACATCTAACCTCTTCACTAGTTATCCAGATCTAGCCTTGGGGGATCCCCCTATTCTCTGCAGGATTAAGGGAAGGGTGGCCCAAGGGGAGAAGCCACCAGGCACCTCAGTGAGGCAGTGAGAGATGGAGCCCCCAGTCAAATAGCCTCTCCTGATCTCTGTTCCTTGTGATCACTTGTACCTTTACATCTCAGATAACGTGATCTGGCCACAAGGTAAACAAAATTTAATTTAAATCAGTCTCTACTGCCAGGTGTGGTGGCACATGCCTGTAATCCTAACATTCAGAAAGCTGAGGAAGGAGGATTTCTGAGGAGGATTACTGTCATTTGTTGAGGCCAACCTGGGCTACACAGTGAGTTCAAGGTCAGCCAAGACTACAAACCCCCACACGCACAAAAAAATCTGTCACTACAAACAAGCTGAGTTCCACCAAAAAGGGGGCAGAAATGAGGTAGGCATGGTGATACGTGCCTGTAACCTCAGCAGTTTGGGAGGCGGAGGCAGCAGGGTTGCAGTTCGAATCCTGTCTGGACAACTTAGCCAGATCTTGTCTCAAAATAAAAAAGATCTGAGGATGTAGCTCAGTGCAAAGGCTGTGAGGCCTGGCTAGTCCCCCACCCACCCCAGACCTTTGAACAGCGTAGAACCCCCGGAGAGCACAATGTTGGCGAAGAGTGTGCGGCGAAGGTCCATGTCGGACTTGTGGATGGCGAAGGCTAGCACCTCATGGAGCCCCTCACTCTCGTCCCCCACGAGGTCTGGCTGGAACAGCAGCTCGGGGGCCCGGAATCGTGCAGGTCCCACCTGCAGAGCACAAGATTGAGGCAGACAGCTCCCCGGGAGCCAGGCCCTGCCTCACTGCCACCCTAGCCCCGCATCTGCCGCTTACGTCTAATGTGCTGCCATCAGGCAGGGTGTATTGCATCTTCTCCGTCTCCAGGGCCTCGTCTTTCTGTGGGTTGATGGATAGGTAGCAGGCTCGCTGTGGAGGTGACACATCTCAGAAGGCTGTGCCTACGTCCTCCCTTCCCTGCCAGCCATGCCCACGCCTCTGGGCCCCCCATCACCTCCTTGATGGTCCGCACAACCTCAAACTCAGCTGACGTGTGGAAATCAGCCCCTTCCTTGCGCAGTAGCAGTCGGAGGTAGCGGGAGACATCACGGCCAGCAATGTCCACCCGCATGATGGAGTGTGGCATGGCGAAGCCCTCGTAGATGGGGACAGCATGAGTGACCCCGTCCCCTGAGTCTAACACCACTCCTGTTGTGCGTCCTGTTGCGTACCTGCCACCAGGTCAGCATCCCCTCACCTCAGCCACTGAGGCACAGGGACCCCGACCCCCAAAGGGACTTGGGATATTGGGATTATCTGGTGGGGCTCCCTGAAGGAGCAGTCATCACAGGGATCAGGGGCCCTGTCACTACAGGCGGGGCAACCACAGTGAGGCAGGGCTCAGACACTCACAGGCTGAGCACAGCCTGCATGGAGATGAACAGGGCTGGCACATTGAAAGTCTCGAAGAACACCTCCGCCGCCTTCTCCCGGTTCTTGCTGGGGTTGAGTGGGGCCTCCGTCAGGAGAACTGGGTGCTGTAAGACACAGGAGACATATGGCCTGGACAACATATCCACCCAAAAGGCTCTTTGCCAAGCCCAAGCCCAGCTCCCAGCTGGCAGGTCCTTTTCCAAAGGCGGGCAGTCCCAGGCCACCAATGGCTGTATGGGTGCCACGGACACAGGGATGTAATAGGCCAAGGAGGATGTAGACAGGGAAAGGGACAAGGGAAGAACTGCCAGCTTTCGAGGGCTGGGCCCGCACCTCCTCCGAGAAGGTCTGCAGCTGGTCCTTGGAGTACACGTACTGCCAGATGCGCTCCATGTCATTCCAGTCCCGAACCACGCCGTGCTCCATCGGGTAGCGGATGGCCAGCAGCCCCCGGTGCTCCTGGAGGGGCAGATGTGATACAGGCCCTTTGCCAGGTGGCCACCTCTGGCCTTCTGGGAAGCTCTCTCTCTCCCCTGAACCGAGCCACCCCTGCCCATGGGTGTCCCCAGCTCTGGGGTGGGTCCTGAACTAAGAATAGCTCATCTGTCCCACCATGCTCTGGGTTCTCAGAGCTCAGCTAGCTTCAACTGGTTGAGGCCAGAAAAAGTGGCAGTAAGCCCCAAGCCAGAGTCCCTCCTCCAGTGCCTCTCCTGGGGCTTCCCCATTCTCTCCTCCTGTGCTGAAGCTTCCTCCGGGCCTTTCAGTAACTGCGCCTGTCAGCATAGCCCTGCTGCGGTCACCTTCTGCTTGTCCAGGGTGCAGCTCTGGCCAGTCCTGTCTCCAGCACAGATGCGCTGCCTCTATTTACCTTCTGACACTGCCCCAGCCATGGGTGTACCCCTTCTCATCCTCTTAACATCCTGCCGTGGCTCCCACTAACCTTACACTTAGGGCCCCACACCTGTCCCAACTCAGGCCACCCCTGCCTGGGCTCATACCCCTCAGGTGCCTACATGGCACTTGTCCAGCTAGGCTCACTCCTCCCACCCCAGGGGACCAGGATGTGTTATTCCTAGTGGGTCACCCTGGTTCGAGTGCACCCTGGCCATCACAGTGCCTGTCAGAGCAGCCATCAAGTCTGGGTAATTCTAACTCTTAAATCACCCTTTAATCACTGCTTTCCTCTGTAGTTTCCAAATAGCCTCTAAAGGCAAAGCACACAGAGGTCTAAGCAAGCTCCCCAGAATGGGAGTGTCACACTGTATCTCACAGCACAGAGGGCACGTGCAGGCCCCATGGCACATGGGAGTCTAGGAGGGTCTCCTGCCGTTAGCTAGTGGCCCTGTGCCTGTTACCTCTGCCTTGGGTCCGATGAAGAGGTCCCCCTCCAGGGCTCCGGCCATCACCCGCATGTGCTTAGGCCGCCCGACACTGTGGGGACACAAAGTCAATGAGGTAGGCAGGGGCATGGCCAGACACCCGTCCAGGAAAATGAAAGACCCAACTCTGAGGCTCAGAGGGACCTGTCTTCAAAGCAGTGGGACGTGGCCATGGGCAAAGGTCAGAACCAGAGGTGGCTATGGGATACAGGAGCAGGACAGGGTCAGAAGGAATGCCCCTCCCAGAGAGGGCTGAGCGTGTGAGCTCCGGGATGCCAGCCCTTCAAGGCCAGGCCTGGCAGAGGGTCAGCCTTCAGCAGCCACAATGACTCAGGCTGCACTCTTGTGTTCAGGGCAGGCCTGCTGTCACTGGCTGGAGACTCAGGGAGGATGTCTCCCCCAGTGGGTGCTGTCCCTTCCCGCCACCGGGATTTCCAGTACAGAGTCTTTGGAGACTTAGATCTGATGAGCTACCATTCCAAACTGTGTCCCAAGCTTTCCATGCACCAGCAGGAGCCGTGGAGTTCTGGAAGAAAGCCTGAAGCCCTCCAGGGTACCCATGCTGGCTCTATACAGACCAGACCTGTGTTCCCTGAAGAGTCAGCTGCTCTGGGGACCTTCAGTCCTGCTCTGCCCAGCATTTAGGATAACAATCACAAGTGTCCAAGACTTCAAAGGAAACTCTGCCTATGAGCTAGAGAACACTCTAGGCTCTCATGGGGTGGCAGCCTCTCAAATCCCTGCTGTGGCCAGCATTATACAGGAGAGTCCCCCAAGAGTGAAACCATATTTTCCAGAATCTGATCACAAACAAGCCCTGATGAAAACATTTCCGGGGCTGGGGATGCAGTTCAGGGGCAGGGTGCACGCTTGGCATTCTCAAGGCCTAGGCTCAATCCCCAGCATCAAAAGAGGCACAAAAATATGTTCAAGAAGGAGAGGGTGCCGTGCGTCTACCCCATTCTTCCTGCTCTGTAGAGTCTGTTGGGCTCCCTTTTATTCTTGCCATTGCTCTGTGCCCCATCCCCAGGGCAATACTGGCTGCCTCCCCCTCATTGCTCAGGGAGAGACAAAACCCCAAGCCTACAAGGAGGAAGGGGAAAACCAGAGCATTTCTTTGTTCTTTTTGTTCTCACCATATCAAACTCACCAAGCTGGGATTTTCTCTTATAGGCAGGGACCCAAGACTTGTGTTCAAATAACACAGCAGTGACCCAGGACTGCCAGTCTCCTGGAAGCAAACAAAAGAGGGCAGGGTAGCTGCCCCAGCCAGCCAACAATACTTACTAGTTTGGGAAACAGTATTTGGGAATCTGGTCTCCTGCAAAGCCAGCCTTGATCACCCCGGAGCCCTGCAAGAAAAATCAATGTTTACCTTCTGACATTCCGGGGTGAAGACAGAGCCTGGCAGAGAGCTAGCTGCCCCACCAAGGCCCAGGGACATTGCCACTTACAAGTCCAACAGTGGCTCAAAGCTGGAGGCAATTTTGTGTCCCCTGCCCTGAGAACATTTGGCAGCATCTGGTGACTGAACAGGGGAAACAGGAGAAAGCACTAATGGCATCTATCTTGTATGGGCCAGGGATGCTGCTAAACATCCTAAAGGGCACAGACCTCCTGCCCCACCAACAATTTACCCAGCCCAGAAGGTCAATAGCACAGAGACTAAGAGCCTGTGTGTAAGACCGGCCAGTTAAGACTTTCCTCATGGCTTCCTCAGGGACTACAAGAACTTGGTAGTTGCTGATCAGCCTGTGTAATTGATTTGGAGGGAAGCCACCTGGCCCTTCCTGCAGCCTGCTGTGGGGCTGGTCTCACAGAGCGCATCCCTATCTCTAGTCTCCTGGCTAAGCATCCCCTGCTATGACTCAGGCAACCCGCATGGGTCTTCCAACAAAGATGGCCATTCAGGGACCCCACTGGGCTCACGTGGGAGGCACACATCCCCCAAAGAGCAGATTGAGTCATTATCAGACTCCCAGGCCTGCACACCAAGGGGTATCAGCCGGGGCACATAGTCAGACGCCAGCCTTTAACTCCTCCGAAAGTCAAGGTTCAGAGACCAGAAATCCTAAAGCAGCTGCAAGCAAGCCAAGCCCTGGCGCTGAAGGACAAAGCCACGGGAAGCCGGACGTTTTTCCTGAAGCTTCCAAAGTTACCCTAAACTGCTTCTCCATCCTGGAAGTGTGGCCCTGAACGCTCCACTGCCTGCAGGATTTGTTTCTCACAGAGGCACTTAAGGAGAGGGTCAAAGGAGCCAAGAGGTCAAGCAGGCGGTGGTGCGTACATGGCTCGTGGAGAGTAGCTTGCATTATTTTGCAGCCCCTTGGGAAGCGTAGGCATCACCAGGCCAACCTCTCCAAAACAAGTCAGCAGCGCACACTTCATCAGAGCCAGGGCCAAGGTGAGCAAATGAGTTGGAGTGGCACGTGCTCAGGATCTGCGCTCTCAACCGAGAGGGTCCGCGGCAGGGGCTCCGAGACCTCTGCGAGACTTGATGGCCTTTACGCCCCGGCATCGGAGCCGAGGTCCAACGCGGGCGGGGAACGCGC
>NW_022900921.1:41754432-41758932 GCF_012274545.1 Fukomys damarensis
CGGCCTGCAGGGGGACCGGCGGCGGAAGGACAGGACCGCTGGGACTGGACACGGCACCGCGCCCCTCCCGGAACGCGCAGTTTACGCGAGCCCGGAGGAGCCTTCTGGGGGCGACAGCGACCAATTACCGCTCGTGGCGGCCTGATGACGGCTGGCTCTGGGGCTGGCTGCGGGGAGGGGAGAGGCCTGCTATCCAATAAGAAGCTGCCTGAAAGAGCGATGGGGCGTTGCCAAGGTAGGCTGCGCTGCGTCGGGGATGATGTCATAGCCCCGTTCTTAAAGGGAACGCTGGCAGAAGAGGGTGGACCGGGGCAGTGTGTGAGCTCCTGAAGAGACAGACGTCTTTGCCACGCTCCACCATCTCCGACCACGCTCTTTCAAGAGTAGCCCGGTGCTGGAGGAGGCAGGCCCTGATGTTTCTCGCACAGCATTTCTTAATTTTGCCTGTTTTTGAACTTTATGCAAGTGAAACCATAAGTATGCATTAATTTGCATCTGACATTTATGCATTTGTAATGTGGATCAGGGTGCAGCAGTGGGTCATGAGAGAGTTCTGAGAGATTAGATAGGAGAGACACAGCGGGGCCTATTGTTAATTCAAAGCAAAGAAAGAGCCAAAGAGTAGAATGTCTTGAGACAAGAGTAGAATGATATGAACGACTGTCTCAAAAAGAGTATTTGAGACATCTTTAGATCTCTTTGATTTGGGGAAGGAACCATAGGTAAATATGGGTGAATGAAGGAAAATTAAGTTTTTACCGTGTAAACTTTTATATTGAATTGTTTTGTTTTAAACTTGGGCATGCATATGTATCAGTTAGCTTTTGTCACTATACTGAAATATCCTAGGTGATTAATTTAGGAAAAGTTTATTTTGGTTCATGGTTCTGGAGGTTCCAGTCTGAGATTAGGTGACTTCATGGCTTTGGACTTCCGACAAGGGCAGCATATGGTAAGCCAGGAAGCAAAGATTTAGGGGTCGCTCAGCTCACTTCAAGGACACAGCCCAAATGACCTAAGGATCTCCCTCTTTCCCCTGAACACTCCTTACAGCCCTGGGGGTCCTTCGCTATTCTCAATTTTCAGAAAGCTTTTTTTTTTAAATTTTTAGTTTTGGTACCAGAGATCAAACTTGGGACCTTGTGCTTGTGAGACAGGTTGGTGGAACCACTGAGCTAAATCCCCAGCCCAGTTCCATTAAGCTTTGTTTGCATCCACTTTATGCATGGACCAGGGCAGCAGCTTTGGAGGGGCCCACAGGGTGGAAGAACTTCCTTCCCACAGATAGGCCCTGAAGAAAGGCAGAGATGATAACTCGAGGTTTCTGATGCAGCTGCCTCTCTTGACCCTAACCCCAGATACCCAGTTGCAGTGACCAACAATTTAAGAGAAGTAAGGAGCAACCAGGCATATGAATTAAATCCTGCCTACCAAATTAACTGTGAAAATGAGATGCACCGAGCGCTCCTCTTTGATCCTGTTTGGATTCTCTCTTAATACCTTTCTTGAAGTCACTCACTGAGGGGCTTAGGGTGAAGGATTGGGGTGAAGTTAGAAGCTCAGGTTTCATTTGCCACTTTTGAATAAGAATCTTATCATTCTTTTTAATCTCTGTTATTTCTCACAGATTAAAAAAAAACCAGGAACTCCTGGTTATACATTGCATTCCCTTCATTAAAATATGGCATGATAAACTACATGTATACAAACAATACAATTTGATTTTTTTTTTTTGAGTTGAGGTCTCAATATATTATTCAGATTGGTCTCAAACTCACTATCTTTCAGTCTCAGCTTCCTGAATATCTGGGATTACCAGTGTATGCCCCTATGCCTGGCTAATTTTTAGTTTTAGTTTAGTTTAGTTTAGTTTTTGGTATTGGGGGTTGAACCTTTACATGGAGCTATATCCCTGGGCTTTTTAATTTTTATTTAGAGACAGATTAGGCCAGGTTAGGCTTGAATTTGTGATCTCCTGCCTCAACCTCTCAGAGTGCTGGGATTACAGGTGTGCACCACTACACTGGCATGCCTGGCTAATTTAGTTCTGATGCTTGAATACACCCAGAAAACCATTTTCCGAATCAAGATAAAGAAGATATCTAAAAGTTTCATCGTGTGTCCTTGTAATCCCCCTTCCTCCTCTTCACTTCCAGGCAAGCATTTGCCAGCTTCCACTATGGTAGTTTAGTTGTCACTTTCTAGACTTGCATGTTAAGGGGCTGGCTTCTATGGTGTTTGCTTCTTTTGTTGTTTGGCTTCTATCATTCAGTACAGTTATGAGAGTTGCTTCATGTTGCTGGACAACATGTATATTGGTTAAGGTTCTCTAGAGGAATAGAATCCATTAAAATATATATGTAAAACTATATAGGGAGGTTTCTGAGCGTGGCTTACAGGATCAGAGGTCGGCTGGCCCCACTGGCCATCTTGGCACTGGAGAGCCAGAGAACCTAGTAGCTGCTCAGTCTAAGAAGCTGTAGTGCGAGAGGAACCAGGGATGCAGCCCTAATCCATGCTGAAAGCTTAGAGAAGAGACTCCCCGGCCAGTTACTGAGGTGTTTGCATGGAGGGTCTAAAGAAGCTGGAATGTGAGGTCCATGGCGGTGGCAGCAGTAAAAATCAGACCTGTTAAAGCAGAATTGAGCTTGCACCCCTGGCTGGCTCCCTCCTTCCATTTTTATTCCACCCTATTGCAAGTGCCCTCCATTCCGAATGGGTCCCTCTCGGTGTGATTTTTCTAATGTTAATCATCTCTGGCAATAGCACTCCACCCCCAGCTAAATATAATTGGCTAGTGTCTTTCAATCCAGTCAAGTTGACAATGGAACTACCTGGGCCTCTTTTCCAGTGAGCTTTGTTAGTTTGTGTCAGTCATGGATTTTTTCCATTTCATCCAACTTGTATTTATGGGCAAAAAGATGCCATAAAGTATCCTGATTTTCCCGTCTCTGCAGAAATGTGTACTCTCCTGTTAATATTTGTGTCATGTATCTTCCATCTTCGCTGATCAGCCTGACTACGGATAAATAAGTACAATTAATATTTTATTGATTTTTCCTTAGAGAATTAGTTTTGATGTCATTGACTTCTTTCCAAGAGTTTATGTTGTTTTAATTAATTAATTAATTAATTAATTAATTTTTCTCATAGTGTATCAGTAGGCAGCCCAGGCTGGCCTTGAAATTTCAATCTTGTTTCAACCTTCTGAGTGCTAGGATTAGGGCCTTCCATTTTTAAAGCCTTGTAACATCAAATTCGTGTGTAGTCAACTATGCTACAGAGGGGTGTATGGCCTGCAAAGCCTAAAATACTTTCTATCGGGCTCCTTACAGAACATTTGTTGACTTCTGCTTTAGACCTGGGTGACTGCATACCAACAGATTATTTTGAGCCAGGTGTGGTGACATTCACCTGTGGTCTCAGTTACTTGGGAGGCTGAGGCAGGATGATCCCTTCAATCCAGGAGTTCAAATTGTTGCTTAGACAACATAGTTAGACCTGGCCTCAAAAATCAACCATACAGCCGGGTGTGGTGGCACATGCCTGTAATCCCAGCACTGGGGAGGCTGAGGCAGGAGGATTGCTGTGAATTCAAGACCATCCTAGGCTACATAGTGAGTTCCAGGTCAGTCTCAACTACATAGTGAGACCCTGTCTCAAAAAACAAAAAACAAAACAAAAATCAACCATACAAAACAATATCACCACTCCCCACAGACAAATACAAACTAGATGTTTTCTCATACTGGATGTCTAACAAATCTTTCTGGAAATGAAAGAACTCAAGCTGAGAAAGTCTGACAACCAAGTAAAAGTAACTGGTACAAGCAACCACATGCACATAGGTCACAAAACAGCCTGGGATCTCTTCTCCTGGTGACAGGGGACAGAAGGGAAGGGAAAAGGCAAGTGACTCAAAATTCTGCCATGCAACTTTTGGTGTCACTTTTTGCCCTCAGAAGTCCCCTCCCCTCTATTGTATCTGTGAGCAGACAGAAGAGCTCTTGGGCCAGGTTGGTAAAATAATTTAGACCAGAACAAGATTAAAATGTAGGAAAAGGCCAGGTATGGAGGTGCATGCCTGCATTCCCAGCACTCAGGAGGCTGAGGCAGGAGGATCACTGTGAATGTGAGGTCAGCCTGGACTATGTAGTGAGACCCTGTTTCAAAACAAACAAACAGGGCTGGGGATGTAGATCAGTGGCACTGCACCTACCTGGCAAGCTCAAGGCCCTGAGTTCAATTCCCAGTACTGGAAAAGCAAACAAAATGCAAGAAAAAAATCTATAGAGAAAAAAGTACAGTTAAAGATGCTAACATACAAAGATATCTTCTTTAAAATAGATTTGTTAGCCAGGCATGATGGCGTACACCTGTAATCCCAGCACTCAGGAGGCTGAGGCAGGAGGATTGCTTTGAGTTTGAGACCAGCCTGGGCTACATAGTGAGCTCTATCTAGGTTAGTCTCAACTACATAATGAGACTCTGCCTCAAAAA
>NW_022900921.1:41759043-41841154 GCF_012274545.1 Fukomys damarensis
TTAAAATAATAATTAAAAATAATATTTTAGTTTTAATTCATTTTTGCAATGCCAGGGATTGAACCCAGTGCCCTGAGTAGCTAGGCAAGTGTTCTACAAAGAAACTATACCCTAAGGCCTTTTAATTTTTATTTTGAGACTGGGCCTGGCTAAGTGGCCCAGGCTGGCGTGCCTTAAACTTTGATCCTCCTGCTTTAGCCTCTCAGAGTAGCTGGCACAATAGGCATAGGCCAGCCCATCCAGCTAAGTACTATTTTTCAATGGGGTTATCTCTGAGGTTCCAAGTCTCTGTGGAAGGGTATGACTTCAGTCCTGAAGTAAAACTCTCCTCCTTGGTCTTTTCTTTAATATGGTCAGTCTGTTGGTTGTCAATTCTGTTGAAAATAGTTTAATACTTATGAAATACAATAGGGGAAATAATGATCTATGAAAAACATGAATCTCTCAATGAGTTTATGCTCTGTGTGGTGCTATAGTTTATACCCCTGTGTCAGTCAGCTTTCAATCACTGTGACAAAATACCTGAGGTAACCAATTTAATAGAGGAGCCACAGGGTTGGGGATTTAGCTCACTGACACTGTACCTGCCTTGAAAGCACAAGGTCCTGAGTTTGATCCCAGGTGTGGAGAGGAGAGGAGCCAGGTATGGTGGCGCACTCCTGTAATCTCAGCACTTGGGAGGTTGAGGCAGGAGGATCTTCTTGAGTTTGGGGCCAGCCTAGGCTACATAGTGAGACCCTGTCTCAAAAAACAGGTCAAAATTTAATAAGAGGAAAGGTTTATTTTGGCTCACAGTTTTAGAGGTTTCAATTCACAATCACTTCCTCGGTTTTGGGGCTGTGATGGCACAGTTCATTATTGTGTGGCAGAGCTCATGATGGTCAAGAAGGGAAAGAGGCAGAAAGGAGAAGGGTCCCAATATCCCCTCAGGGCCACACCCCCAGTGACCTCACATCTTCCACGAGGCCCCACCTCTTAAAGGTACTACAACCTCCCAACCTCACCCCAGGCTGGGAACCAAATCTTCAACCCCTGGGCCTTTGAGGGATGTTCCAATGTGAACTACAGCAATATAAATGCCATTTTATTAGTGTGACATCTTGATCAATTTTAGGATTTTCCTGCACATGCTAAGTATTTCCATTTCACTTACACTGCTTTGCAGGCTGGGGATTTAGCTCAGTGGTTCCACTGCCTGCCTCGCAAGCACAAGGACCTGAGTTCGATCCCTGGTACAAAAAAAAACAAAAAAAAAAAAAAAAAAAAAACAAAAAAAAACTTACACTGCATTGCTTGAGTGTTGGTCATTTGTTTTAAGAGTCTGTTAATGTCCCGCAGGACATTCAAGGAGAGTAGAGAGACAGCTACAGGGCCACCAGTGTCCCCTCTGCCCCGTCCACAAATGCAGTGCCTGACTGTGACCTCACAGACCATGGATTCCATATATTCCGTGGTTCAAGGCTGTCGCTGACCAGCCAGGTGTGGTGAGGATGAGCCGAGTTGTGACTCTCTTTGTTTTCTTCCTGGACTATTGGGCCAGTGCAGAGCGCTACCCTCACTCACGAATCCAAGGTACCTTCACAACAGCTGGAGGAACGGGGGTCCTGGAGGCCTGGGTCAGGCAGGGCTGGTGTCCCTGCCCACAGGGCTGCAGTGGCCAGCTTAGGTGTCCTCGTACCATCATCTCTACCTCCCTGAGTTTGCCACTGGGGATGTACTGCTTGGCAGAGGGGAGTAACTTGAAAATTTTCCCTGACTTAGAAGCTTTCTTAAAATCCAGAGCTCCATGTGAGGATAGCACATATAACCGTTGCAACTTCTTATTATAAAAAATGTTCAAGAAGACAGATGTGGTGGCTCAAGCCTGTAATACCAGCCCTTGGGAGGCTGGGGCAGGAGGATCACTGTGAGTCTGAGGCCAGCCTCAGCTGAACAGTAAGTTCAAGGCCAGCCTGAACTGCACAGTGAGATCCTGTCTCAAAAACAAACAAACAAACAAATAAAAACTGCAGTCCCTTCTTAACCATGGTTGCAGTTAAGTCATGGCCAACCACGGTCTTAAAATATTAAATGGAATGTTGCAGAAACACACACTTTATGAGTTTTAAATTTGTGTGCCCTTCTGAGTCGCAGGATGAAATTTCATGATATGTTAATTGGCTGCTGGAGATACAAGTACCAGTAATGTCGAGTCCAGCACAAACTCTTTTGGCTGGCAAGAGTGTGAAGTCATGAGGCAGCTGATCTCTGTAAGCTCAGCTTGCATGTCAGGAACCAAGCCAAATGATGAACATCAGGGGCAAAGGTTTTGCATCAAAATGCATCATGTACCAAATTCTACGCGTTTCAAAACAGCCAAGTCTCAAAGTGTGACAGCATTTCCACCCGACCTGCCTGGGATGGGATGTGACGCTGTGTCCAGCCTGTCTGTACTGTGCCAGCCACTTGTCCGTTAGTCATACCGCAGTCATTCTGGGTGTTGGATCACTTGTCACGGTGTCTCAGTGCTCATGAGCAAGTCTCCCTTTTTCTCTAAATCACGGCCCCCAAGTACAAGACAGTAGTGATGCTAACAGTGCAGAGGTCCAGAGAGAAGACACACAATGCTTCCTTGAAGTGAAAAGGTGAGAGTCCTTGATTTAACAAGGAGAGGAAAGAACGCTGCGCTGAGGATCTGTGGGAAGAAGGAAGCTTCTCTTTGTTTTTTGGTGCTGGGGGTGAACCCAGGGCCTCCTGCAGGCTGAATAGTGCCCTACACACCCACCCGCTGCACCCCGGCCGGAAATGGAAGATTTAATCACAGCTCAATTTATTTCCCCCACAGGTTCAAATTCTATAATTTCCTCCAGTACAAAGAGCATGGAAAAAGGTGTGGCTAAAATATTAGGTAAGTAACCTCCTCCTGTGAAACTGTGAAACTGGTGTCCCTGGCTTGGCGTCTCGGGTCCACTTCTTGGCCTATTAGGAAGCAGGCAAGTGACTGGAGCAATTGAAGCTCCTTTGCATGTGTAGTGCAGCACCCTCATCACTGATATCTCTGCCATGGACAGGACAGCTGCAGTATTAGATTCTCACAGGATCACAGGTCCTACCAGAACTACATTCCGCGGACCCAGAGTGTGCTCCAATGAGAACTTAACCCTGACCCCCAGCCCCACCCAACCTTGGTCCACAGAAGAAGGATTTTCTAGAAAGGGGTCCCTGGTGGCAAAAATGTTGCCAACTGTGGCTCTGAGCTGTATCTGAACAATTACTTGTCTTGATAGTCTCCCAGGACCCCTGTTCTTGATGCTTTGTAGGGAATGGTGAGCGCTTTGCTGTGAGATTAGGATCAGTTCCTCTAAGTGTCATGGTCCCAAGAAATTAGGCCAGAAAGGAAGATGAATGCTTGGAACCCTGTTCCTCAAAAGGCAGTGGGGTAGCAGAAGCAGGGCACCTTCAGGGAGTTCATTGAGACTGCAGAGCTTCCTCCACAATTTCCCCTGCCAGAGGCTGAGTTGGACTCACCCCCAGGGCTGTCAGCCTAAACCCAGCACGAGGACCACTAGAGAAGTTGCTCCAAGAGCCATCCCTGGCCTTGAACTCACTGTGTAGCCCCAAACTCGCGGTGATCCTCATGCCTTTCCAGTGCTGGGATTACAGGTGTGTGCCACTGTGCCTGGCTACATCAGCTTTTTAAAAAAGCCTTTTGGGTGACTCCAGGCTGGGACTAGCAATGTTTACCGGCTGATCTGGGGGTTATCCTAATAACAAAGATAGAAATGATATTTTTGCCTTCCCACTGGTACCCTATTAAATGCTTTCAGACACTGTTCTATTCAATTTCCACGAAAGATATGAGTTAAAGAATAGCCTCCTCATCCCACTGGTGAGGGAACCAAAAATTGAAGCGATGAAGTTAGTTGCTTCAGGTCATGTTTTAGTAAACAGCAAAATCAGGATTTGACGTGGCCACAAAATCATCACTGTCATTGTGAAAAGCTTTCCAGGAGAGGCGGGCAATGTTACCTGCGAAGGACATCTGGTGCAGTCATGACCCAGTGATACCCTACATCGCTCCACTTTCCCTTCCTAAACCCAGGCACCCAGAGCAGTGTCGGTGTCCCTGGCTCACTGTGCACGGACCACTCGGGTACTCAAGGCACAGGATCCATCAGTCTTGCTGCCTTGTTGATGCCTCTTGTTTGCTCCCACAGATGATATTCTGCATCAGGCAGCTCCCGAGGACCCAACAGTAGCAGCTTTTGAGAAAGCAGGTACAGCAGCTGGGTCCAGTGTCAGGGAAGACCCGGATGAAAGCAAGTATCTGTCCTTACCGCCTAGCTGCAAGCCTTTCCTGGCCGGGGATTGTGGGAGGTGGACCAGGCTGCTGCTTAGCGTGCTGGGAATCAGTTGCTGCTGGGGCAGAGCTGACCAGAGGTGTGAGGTTCTGAGAGAACTGTCCGAAATACCCCGCAGTGGGGCATCTGTGGTCCGCTGCAACACGAATGTCCTGCTGCGGGGATGGTCCCTGCTGTGCTGTGTCAGGCAGGTGCTGCCATCATCTGGAAGGCATTACCAGAGCAGGAACCTGACTTGCACGTAAGGGTCACTGTCCCTTGTGACATGAGCTGTGAGTAATTTCCTTGTGTTCTTTTTTTTTTTTTGGTTTTTTTGCGACAGGGTCTCACTACGTAGTTGAGACTGACCTGGAACTCATTATGTAGCCCAGGCTGGTCTCGAACTTGCAGCGATCCTCCTGCCTCAGCCTCCCAAGTGCTGAGATTACAGGTGTGCGCCACCATGCCTGGCTACCTTGTTTTCATTGGTGCTTTATTGTTCACTGCCCATGAGTGACCCAGCCACTGCCCACCTCCTCCCCATCACCCCCATTCCTGCCTCAGTTTTGGTAAAATATCTACCCTGACAACAGAGCTGATTTCTCCTTTAGGACTGATCTCAGTTGCCAAAGCTAAGAAGAAGCAGCTGGCCACATAAGGGCAAAAACAAAAAACAAAAACCATGCACATTATCCCCAGATCACACAAATAACAGAAACTCTTTTCATTAAGAAGAAAATTAGCTGGGCATGATGTAATCCCAGGACTCAGGAGTCCTGTAATCCCAGGACTCAGGAGGCTGAGGCAAGAGGATTGCTGCAAGTTTAAGACCAGCCTGAACTACACAATGAGACCCTGTCTCATTAAAAAAAAAAAAAAAGAAAAAAAAATTAAAAGCGGGTAATTACTTAGCAAGATAAGTCCAAGGAATTACTGTATAAGACTATCAGTAAAGCAGTCTTATAACTATAGACCCTGTCAATGCATTTCATATACCTCTTGGCTTTTAATTAGAAAAATTTTTATTAGTACATATTTGCAGTGCGTAATGATTCCAATCTTCATGGGGAGTTGGTACATATACATCATACACCTGAATTGTTTTACTTCCTCTTGGCCTCCCCTCCCATTGAAAGATTTTATTTTATTTTTTTTCTTTTTATTGAGTTTATTGGTACAATCTAGGTATACAATACAATTACATTCATCATTGGGATTCTGTACCTTTACATAATAGGTCTTGATTCTCATTTTTTCTCCTTGTCCCTGCCCTCCCTTCACCCCCTCCTCCCCTCCCCATTTACAAACACTTTATTTCCATTTTTTCAGTTTCTCATATTTTTTTCCTCTCCCTTATTACCTTTCCCCCACCCTTCCCACTTTCCCTACACCTTTAGCCCTTTACTTCCTATTTCACATTATTAATTATCTCATCAGGATCCTGTGTACTATTATAGTTTTTTCACACCAGAGAAACTATTCAGTATTTCAGTTAAAGAAATATCTGTATGAGCATTAAAAATAGGGAATCCTAAAATAAAACTAAAAAGCAAAGTAAAAGAGAAAAGCCAATGATGTAACATCAAAATAATCCTTAATTCTGGAGATGAAAATGGTCCCTGAACATATTTAAATTGCTTCTTGCTCTTGTAGTCTTATCTTATTTTTTTCATTATTTAGAGAATACTTTATTAGTTTCTGTAATCAAACCCATGTAGATATGACCTTACATATTTAGTATAGTGTGTTACCCCTGTACAAATGGAAAAAAAATAAAAATAAAAAAATTAACATTTCTAGACCAATATGGCTGTCCATTTCTGTACAATGCCAACTCAACACAGTAAATTGGGATGACTTTTTCCAAAGTTGACAGCACTGTTAAAGTTTCCCAAAATTCAATTTATATATATATGTGCGTGCGTGTGTGTGTGTGTGTGTGTGTGTGTGTGTGTATATATATATATATATATAAATATATTTATTTATTTATATAAAAAGACTAATAATAGTATGTTATGCATCAATAGCAGCAACAGCTTTTCCAGGTTCTGCAGTCATCTGAACAAAATTATAGACATTCAGCACATTCCATTAAAAAACAAAACAAAACAAAGAAAAGAATAATATCCAGAAAACAGCAAAGTTCTGTTGCATTGTGGTAGCTGGCACCATTTTTTTTTTTTTTTTAGCATCTTAATCATCATCTGGAAAGAGAAAATTCTAGAGTAATATCATTAATTATAGCTCTGATAAAGCAGTCACTACTTATAAAGCAGGTACAAGATATTTTACATTCATAGAGGTATGATACAGTACCGTCCTACATCAATAATACTAGAATCAGTTTTGGTTTGAAATTTGCTTTGTCTTCAAATAAGATTACTACCCCTGTTTTTTTCTGGGCTCCTGTCACATGGAGAATTGTTTTCTATCCTTTCACTTTCAGTCTATGGGCTTCTTTTCATATACCTCTTGCTTAAGACAAAAATGTATTTTACTGGATAGTCTTGATCAACTCTTTTGTATGTTTCACAATACTCCCTTGGCCTATACACATACCCTATACACATTTTTAACAAAATGCTTAGAGGATCTGTTCCTAATGATTCATTGATATCTTGTTGACAGAAAACTTTGCATTTGTGGTTTATTGAATCAGAGCAGTCATTCTGTAAACACCACACAGGCCCTTGCTCCAGTGTTCTTGCAGATCAAAGCTTCCCGTGCAGATTACTCTCTTGCCACATGTATTGTTTATTGGGAAACTATGTGAAAATGGGCTTTACCCTTGGTTTCATGCTGGAACGTCAGATTCCTGCATATACTTAATGCTGGTGACACCTGGATGCAGCCGCCTGATGCTCTCTTCAAATACCTCACAGCAGAGGGTGACTTTAAAGAGAATGAACATAGATTCAATGAGATTTACTCACAGCTAAGATTTATTTTCCCACAGGTTATTTCCAGGAAAATGGCTTGAGCAATTCTGAATTTGCTTCAAGTTCAAATGGGCAAGATGATGATTTGAAGAAATTATTGGGTAAGTAACATCCCTGTGTGAAACCTTTAGTTTGGATTTGAAGAGTTACACGCTTGTCCCTGGTTATCTCCCAGGTAACCTGTTCCAGTTGCTTGTGGCTAGAATTAGTTCCTCTAAGTGTCAAAGTCCCAAGAAATTAAGCAAACTATGGAAGATAAACACTTGCAAGGATCCTGCTTCTTAAAGAGGGGATCAGGTAGTGGCAGCAGGGTCTCCACCTGGGAGCATGAGAATTTCTTGTTGAAAGAGATACATCCTGCCCTGTCCAAGGTATCTTCCACGGTGTATGAGGAGACCTTGGCATTGGTAGTTTCCAAAGACCTTCAGTGATTCTCAGCTGTCTCACTGATCCACCTCAAGATTCTCCTTTACTGTTTGCAAAAAACTAAGGTTCAGATAGAAGATGGGGTAGGAAGCTCCAAAATCTGTCCCTTTAGCAAAACAGCAAATGAGCTGGCAAGACCTTCCTAGCCAGAAGCTATTTTGGAACACTGGAGTCTTGGGACACTCAGAGTCCCAGGGTGATTTGGATGAGCAGGCTGGCAAGTGCTGGTGAACTCTAGCATTTCACATAGGTGCTGCTGGTCTCCATCTTCAAGCCCCATGGCAGGCAGCTATGCAGATAGCAGCCCATATTCCTGGTGAGGCTTGATAGTGCCATTGTAGGCACTAGAGGCCTTGTCCTCCAAAACCTGGTCTGGGTGCATTGGTTGCTGATTGCTGCTTTAAGTCACTGCAGACACAACAGCCTAGCTGTTGTTTAGAGCACCAGAAACTGAAGAGGCTTTCAAATAACTATAAAGATATCATTGGGTTTTTTCCCTCATCTTTTGGAAGGTAGATTTTAAGGAAACCTTTGTCAGGCTACTGGTTGAGTTCAAAGATAACAAAACAGAAAGAACACCCACATACAATAAAGAGTACACATTTTGGGCCAGGGGTTTGGCTCAGTGGTTCCACTGCCTGCCTTGCAAGAGCAAGGGCCCAACTTCGATCCCCAGTCAAAAAAAAAAAAAAAGAGTACACACTTTGTAATAGTAGTTTAGAGAAGTCATATATGGATGGTTCCACCCTTAATAAGCAAAAATAAGCAATCCCTGAATAATGGGAGGATTACAGTGGCCCCTCAAGTTATGACCACCCTGATATGTGAAAAGTTTGGGTTACAACCAGAATTTTAGCATTAACTTTTGACCAGAGTTTTGAGTTATGATTTGAATGTCAGCTGCTTGTGCTTCCAGATGGTCTCAGATGAAGATTTAACCCTTAAAGAGTTTGGAAGGAACATTACAACATCCTTTCTTGTGTGAGGTTCATTGAGAAATCCTGAGGAAATGTCTCTCTAAGGACACTGAGATCTGCCTGTATGTAGGAGACAGATTTTTGAAGGCTGTGTAGAGGAGCCTGAGCCTTCAATTGACCACCTTGAGTTACAACTGCCCTTGGGAATGAATCGAGTTTGTAAGTAAAGGGTCCACTGTATATTTCATTACTTATTAAAATTTAATACTCAGAATCCTCCACCTTAAACAAAGTTGCAAAACATATAAAGAAATAGAAAAGAGGAATTTGACAGAATCCATCCTTAGGTGTTGGAAGTATTAGACCACCTCACAGCCTGGCACTGTAGTTTTTGCCAAGATGTCACATCAACTGTCTTCAGTATATTCCATGAGCTAAAGGTATCCATGGACAAAGTAATTAAAGATAAAAAACATACAGAAAAAATGTGAATATTACTAAAGAAATAGAAATTATACAAAGGTGCCATAGGAAAGTTCTGGAGCTGAAAGTACATAACTGAAATAAAAAGCTCCCTGGATGGCTTCAACAGCAGATGTGAACAGGCAGAAGAAAGGATCAACAAATTTGAAGATAAGACAAGGAAATTATCTTGTCTGAGGAGCAGAAACAAAACAATGAAAAGAAAACAGAACACAATATCAGGGACTTTTGGGACACCAGGATACAAAGTATGGGAATTTCAGAAGAGGGAAAGGAGAAAGGAGATTAAACTTTTGGAGAAATAGTGGGCTAAAACTTCCCAAATCTGATGAAAGATTTGAATAGAGAGATCCAAGAAGCTCAACAAATGCCAAGCAGGATGAACTAAAATAGATCCAACTTGAAACACATAATAGTCTAATTGTCAAAACCTATATGTAGGGCCAGGGATTTAACTCAGTGGTACCTCTCCTGCCTCTTAAGCACAAGGTCCTGAGTTTGATCCCTGGTACAACAACAACAACAACAAACCCAGATACAGAGCTGGGGATGTAGCTCCGTGGCACCACACCTGCCTGGCAAGTACAAAGTCCTGAGTTCGATCCCCAGTACAGCCAAAACAAATGAACAAAAAACTCAGGTATTTCCAACAAGATTTACAGCTCATTTCTCCTCAAAAATCATGGAACACTACCTAAAGGCAATAGGATGGCATTTTAATTTTTGTATTTAATTTTTTTGTTTTTGAGACAGGGTCTTGCTATGTACTTCATGCTGGCCTTAACTCACTATGTAGCTTATGCTCACTTCAAACTTGAGAGGATCCTCCTGCTTCAGCTTCCTGAATGCTGGGATTACAAGGTGTTTGCCCCTATATCCAGTTTAGGATGGCATTTATAAAACCTTTAAAGAAAATTATATCAAACAGAAATTCTGTATCTGCTGGTGTGGTGGTACATGCCTGTAACCCCAGCACTCAGGTGGCTGAGGCAGGAGGATCAGTATAAGTTTGAAGTTAGCCTGGGCTACATAGTGAGTTCAAGGCCAGCCTGAATTACAAAGTGAGACCCTGTCTCAAAAAACAACAGCAAAAACATTCTATATTTAACAAAATTATCCTATAAGAGTAAAGACTGGGGCCAGGAATGTAGTTCAGTGCCACAGCTCCTGTCTGGCAAGTACAATCCCTGGTACTGAAAAAACACAACAAGAATAAAGGCTATTACCCACAAGGAAAGTAAACATTATATATACTACAAACATGTACTAGTAAAAAAATTTAAAAAGAGTAAGGGTGAAATAAGACATTTCCATATAAACAAAAGTTGAGGGGGCAACCCACTTTCCGGTCTCGCTTCTGTCTCTCTTAGACAGAAGCTTTCTCTCCCTCAATAAATTTTTCCTACTCTTAAAAAAAAGTTGAGAGTTTTGTCCTACAAGAAATACTGAAGGGACTTCTTCAGGCTGAAATGAAAACACATTAAGTGCCATCTTGAAGCCATAAACAAAACAAACAAAGGTAAAGGTACCTACACAGGTAAACATAAAAGCCAATATTATTATATTTTTGGTTTAGTCTATAACTTTTTTCCTACACAATTTAAAAAGTAAATTCATAAAAACTGATTATAAACATGTTAATGAGCCTGGAATGTATAAAGATGTAAGCTGTGTCAATAATACAAAGGAGATAGACATGAACAGAGTGTATACTGAAACTAGGTTGACGCCGTTCCAACCAGGTTGTTATAAATTTACACTGAATAGAGGAAGGGGATTACAGGCTTGTGCCCCCATGCCTGGTGTGGGTAGCAGACTTCTGACAGGGATGCTCAGGCTAGTAGAGGGTAAAGAAGGTTCTTCCAGTGATACCTGCAAAGCTGGCTGCTCACATGTAAAAGAATGAAGCTGGACCCTTAGCTCACACCACACACAAGCATTAAAACCCCAGATGGTTCAGAGATTAAATTTCTGAGCTGAAGCCGCTAAACTCCTTGAAGTATAGATGAAAATCTTCGTTACCTGGACTAGGACATCATAAATTTGTCACCAAAAGCATGGGCAACAAGAGAGAAACTTGATAACACTGGATATCATAAAATTTAAAAACTTTTGCTTGCAAAGGCATTTCTGCCACAAAATGACAGAAAATATTTGCAGATCATGTATCTGATGGGGGTTACTATCTGGAATACAGGGTACTCCTATAACTCAACAACAACAACATGATTAAAAAATGGACTTGAGGGCCAGGGTTTTAGCTCAGTGGTTCCATCACCTCAAAAACACAAGGACCTGAGTTCAGTCCCTGGTACAAAAAAAAAAGGACTTGAATAGACCTTTTTTTTAAAAAAAAAAAAAACAAAACAAAACAAATAGCCAATAAAAATTGCTCATTGTCATCCATCACCAGGGAAGTATAAAATGCTACTGCATCACTCTCAGTAGAATGGCCAGTATTAAAAAGGGGGATATGACAAGTGTTGTTGAGGATGAAAGAAACTGGAACCCTCAAGCATTCCTAGTGGAGACAGAAAATGGTGCAGTTTCTATGAAAACAGTTCCTCAAACTATTATACACAGAATTACCACATGACCCAGAAATTCTACTTCTAGGTCTAGAATTGAAAACAAGAGGTCACACAGATGCTTGTACAGCAGTGTTCATAGAAGCATTTTTCACAACAGGAAAGAGTGGAAGCAGCTCAAGTGCATAACAGATGGGTATATAAACAGTATGGAACCTTACTTGTTCCCAAAAAGGAATGAAATTCTATGACATGCATTAGACGAACCCTGGAGGAAGTATGCTGAGTGAAATAAGCAAGACACAAAATACAAGTGTTGTATGGTGCTGTTGCTATGTAAAAATGACAGATCCAGGCCGAGGACTTAGCTCAGTGGCACCACGCCTGCTTCGCAAAGTGCAACGTCCTGAATCAGCCCCCCGTACTGCCAAAATGAATAAATAAATGAAATTGACAGATCCATAGAGACATGAAAAAAAGAACACAGTTTACCAGGGGTTGGGGGAGGGAAGAGTGGGAGTCACAGGTTGGTGGTTGTCTTAGTCTGTTTCGTGCTATTATCACAGAATAATACAGACCAGGTGACTTATAATGAGCAGAAAGTTTTTGGATCACCTTGCAAGTGCAAGGACTCGAGTTCCATCCCCAGTACCAAAAAGTAAAAGCAAAACACAACAAAAACACCAAATGCAAAACCCAGAAAGTCCTCCGTGGCCAAGGCGGGGGCGGGCAGCTCTCCCCAGTAGAGCTGGACAGAAGGAAGGTGTGTGAGTGCAAGCCCCGGAGAGAGTGAGCCTGCTACCCTGCCATGATGCCTCGTGGTGGGCATCCCCCTGTGTTGGATCTTCTTCTGGGGGCTCCCCGGGCCAGGAACTCAGGGTTTGTGCTCCTCTCATGTGCTGTTGAGGGGCCCCAGTTCTGCTGCACTCACTGACTGGTGACCAGGGGAGTGGCAGGCGACAGTGACGGGTGAAGAGTGGATACAGCAGCTCTTGCTATCCCACCTGCTGCACTCCCTGTGTAGAGACCAGGAGACGCATCTTCTTCCTTCCTGTGGGTGACCCCAGGGTCTCTGCACCCCATCCTGCTTGTGCAGCAGGGGACTGAGTGCATCTGAGGATGGCAGTCTGTGGGGTTCGGGAGGATGCTGTCCCCAAAGCCTGCTGACTTGCGCAGCCCGCAGCTTCTCCCTCGGTAGCATTTTCAGGATCATGCAGGCCTTGGCCTGAGCCTGTGAGCCTTATGGCTCCCTTCCGGTTCCAGCGAGGATCCCCCTTAAGTGCCAGCACCCTCAGGACAACCTTCACCCCATTTTTACGGGTCATCTTGGGGAGTGTCTTGTAGGTGGGTCAAAATGACAATAGCAGCGGGGAAGGAAGGAAGCTTATGACACTGAAAATGACACTGAGGGCAGAGTTGTAGCCCTGTGTTCTGGCGGACGATTTTAACTCAGTCCCAAGGATCCAGCGATGGCGTAGGTTGCTGCACTTTTCCTTCCTAAAACCAGGCACCCAGAGCAGTGTCCCGTGTCCCTGGCTCACTGTGCACGGACCGCTCATGTACTCATGGCGCAGGACACATCAGTCTTGCTGCCTTGTTGATGTGCCTCTGTCTGCCCGGCAGATGACATTCTGCACCAAGCGGCTCCCGAAGATACAGCCATCGCAGCTTTTGAGAAAGCAAGTACAGCAGCCGTGTCAGGTACCAGGAAAGACCCGGATGAAAGCAAGTATCTGTCGCCACTACCTAGCTTGCACACCTTTCCCGGGCCCAGGGATTGTGGGAGGTGGACCAGGCTGCCGCTTAGCATGCTGGGAGCCACCTGCTGCTGGGGTGGAGCTGACTTGAGTGTGAGGTTCTGAGAGAACTGTCCGAAATACTCCTCTAACGGGGCCTCTGTGGTCCGCTGCAGCACGAATTTCGCTGCATTTGGGGATGGTCCCTGCTGTGCAGTGCCAGGCAGGTTCTGTCATCTGGAAGGCCTTCAGAGGACAGGAGGCTGACTTGGGGTCACTGTCACTTTTGACATGAAGCAGGGAGACACAGAACTTCCCAGCGAACACACTGTGCACTTCGATGTACATGTTAGCCAGGTGTGGTGGTGCACGCCTGTGATCCCAGCACCCTGGAGGCCAAGGCAGGAGCGTTGCTTCAAGTTCAAAGCCAGCCTGGACTATGTAGTGAGTTCAAGGCCAGCTTGGACTACAGAGTGACACCTGTCTCTAGAAGCCAAAACCAACTAATTCAACCAAACACACACACATTTCTTCATACAAGTTGGGTTCTATATTAGCATTTCATTAAAAAAATTTTAAAATAAAAATTTACAATAACAGACACTTGTAAGTATGCACTGAAGAAAATCTCTTTTTCATGTATTTCATTCAAGGAACCAATGTGCCCTGGAATTCTGAGGAACCAGACTATTTTCTTGACAGTATGGACAATCTTCCAGATGACGGTAAATGCAAACGATACAGTTGCTGATGAGGCCAGTACCTAAGTCCTTTCTCCTGAGTTCACACCTAAATGCAAGGCTGAACAAGGCTCCAGCAGAGGGAGCTCTGGCTCCTGTAGAGGAGACCCAGCGGGACACTGGGGGCTTCACCATGAACTAGGACATGCTCCCAGGCCCTGTCAGGGTGGGGCTTTCAGGACACGATCTGCTTCAGCACAGTGTGCAGCATGGCACAACTCTCCGAAGGCAGATAGATACCAACGAGGAGCAGAAAGAGCTGGCAGCAGCTGGTACTTCCCAAAGCACCAGGGAGGCATGGCCGGGGGCAGCCACTGGGAAGGCTTTCCGTCCTCCTGAGCAGCAAGGGAAAGTGTCCTGTGATCAGCATCCTGCTGATCTGCTAATGGACAGGCTCACTGGCCCTAAAGACAGGATGGCAGGGCTGGGTGGGCAGCTCAGTGGTACAGCGCTTGCCTCGTATGCAGGAGGCCCTGGATTCCATCCCTAGCCTGGCAGACAAACCAAACCAAAACAAACAAGGCTAGCAACTCGAATTCCATCTGGCAGTTAATTCTTCCTTTGAAAAGTTAAGAAAGGAGAAAATAGAGGCCAAATATATCATTGTATAGTCTGGCAAATACATGGTTTTTCCTGGGTCTGAGGGTATAAATGGGCACAGGGTTCCCACACAGGCCCATGGGTAGAGGCTGCAGGATGGGAGAGCCAATTCCTGTTATGGAACCCACCAAGAGCTTCTAAAAGTGGAGCTCAGACATCTGCACAGTTTTACACATTCCCCACCTTAGATGATCTTTCAGGATTTATGACTCAATACTCTTTTAACTCCTATTGCTAATGTGCCCGGTTAGTTTCCTTTAATCATGACAGTAATCAGTGAAACACAGTTGATGGCTTTTGGCACCTGGGCCAAGGAGGAGGCAAGGCCTTGTTCCAGCTGCCGAATGAGTGAGGCTGATCTTCTGTCATTGGTTACCTTTCATGATCAGTTCCCCCAGTGCCTAGCTGCTGATCTCTCCTACCCTGTGGGAAGCTGGAGAGCTAAAGAAGCCTTCTCATCCTCCAAGAGCTCACAGCTGAGAAGAGAGTCAGTCTAGACAATTAAGAATTATAGGGTAGAAATATGCTACAATGGAGGGCATTTAGAAAGTGCTCAGGTCATATCTGCACCTGCTTTCGGAGAACAGAGAGATGCTCTGGAACTACTAAGGGTCAGGCCTGGTAGGAGGCTTTTGGGTTGTTGGGGGGTGTCCCTCAAAGAGAATCATGGGAATCCAGCCTCTCCTTCTACTTCCCAGCTATGAAGCCAGCAGCTGCTCTGTTTCACCCACCCACTACAGTGAGCCACTTTGTCATGGTCCCAAGAGCCAACTGATCATGGGCTGGAACATCCAAAAGCACAATAAAGAGAGCCACAATAAAGAGCTTCCTGGATGTTTTTCTTTTTTCTTTTTTTCTTTTTTTTTTCAGTGCTGGAGGTGGAATCCAGGGCCTTGCACAGGCTAAACAAGTGCTCTACTACTGAGCTATACCATTAGCCCAAGACTTTTTTTGTGTAGAGAAGATTTATCAAACCCACCCCAAACTGTCCCTCTAGCTCAGAGTTTTCCCATCAGGAGCTGGAGTACTCCAGCTTGGCTCAAACCCATCTGGGGTATGAGATTTTTCTTACTTTTCTTCCTTTCCCCTCATTTTTGAGACAGGATCTTGCTATGAAGTTCAAGTTGGCCTTGAACTCACCATGTAGCCCAGGCTGACCTCAAACTTGTGGTGATCCTACTGCCTCAGCCTCCTGAGTGCTGGGATTACAGGCTTGCACTACCATGCCTGGCTTCTTTTCTTTTTGATAGCTCTACTTTCCAGCTACTAAATAGTCCAAATAGATCTCCCCTGGACTCCTATCCACTGTTCTAGTTTTTTCCCTCCAATTTCTCATAACAGCTCTTCCTGGGTCATTTCTGCCTCTGCTGAAGACAGCTCTCTTCGCCTTGCCCTTCTCCAAGCCAAGCTCACCCGGGCCCTTTTCCAGATCTCAAAGGAGTCAAAGGTGGCCAAGGGCAGGGCTAGGATGCAAATATTTCTCATGTTCAACCCTGTCTTTTTTCTATAAACCATTCTGCAGCCCTTCTACTGACAAATAATTCAGTGTGGTTAATTTCTGCTTTGTCCTTGACACTTGAGAAACATTTTGTATGATACACTGGAGTTTAGAAATCATTTTCACAAACACTGTGCCTCTATGAGGCGGGTCCTATTATCTCTGTTTATTTCTGAGAGGCACTGGGGCTGGCTGGAAGTCCCCGTAGGGTCCTCTCAGTACAGTCAGTGGTGTCTGTCTGGTTTGTGAGACAAGTGAATTCTCTGCTCATCCCAGACCCACTGAGTCCAAAACTCAGGAGTGAACGAGCCCTCCCTGTGCTTCTGATGCCCACACCACTGCAGGGACCATGGCCTCGGTCCTGATTGAGTTACCCAGGAAGGTGTTAGGTTAGAAAAAGAAACCCAAAACCCAAATACTGATGTCTGTAGTCTGTTTAGATTCTTCTTGAAAATCCTCCTTCCTTCCTCATTTCCACTGTGGAAGAAGCTACTTAGTCTGAAACAGAATGAACCTTGGGGCAGTGTTTGGTTGAGTGTGTGTGTGTGTGTGTGTGTGTGTGTTTGTGTGTGTGTAAGCTTTCCTTTGCGATGACAAAATACTTGAGTGAATCAGCTCATAAAAGGAAATGTTTATTGTGGCTCGGTTTTGGAGGTTCTAGCCCATGATCAGCTGGCTCTGTTGTCTTGGGACCATGATGAAGTGGCTCATCTAAGTGGGAGGGTACAACACAATGGCTGCTGGCCTCTAGCTGAGAGGCTGGGTCCCATGATCCTCTTTGAGGCCATCCCCAATGACCCAAAGACCTCCCACCAGGCCCTGCCCCTTAAAGATTCTGGAACTTCCCAATGACGCCACCCTGGAGACCACAACTTTACCATATCAGCCTTTAGGGAACAGCCCAGATCCACACTCCAACATTATGTTATCCTTTGTTTTTTGTAGACCGAATTTCAGAGGAAAAGAGGAATAGAGACTCTTCCCTGATTCACAAGGCTGTGACTGTGGCAGCACTGCGAAAATCTGCCAGTCCAGGTAATCACCCAGATAGCACGAGAGCAGGAGGGTGCTTAGCAAGCATAGGACTTGGATGTGGCCTTGGCCTTTCATGCTCTTTTGTCTGAATAGATGTAGGCACACCTTTAGCTGTGAGGGCATGTGGTCTACAATTCAAACTCCAGGCATTGACCACTGCAAAGGTGCTACTTTTCTTTCTTTCTTTCTTTCTTTCTTTCTTTCTTTCTTTCTTTCTTTCTTTCTTTCTTTCTTTCTTTCTTTCTTTCTTTCTTTCTTTCTTTTCTTTCTTTCTTCCTTCCTTCCTTCCTTCCTTCCTTCCTTCCTTCCTTCCTTTCTTTTGGTACTGAGAATTTTCTTTCTTCCTTCCTTCCTTCCTTCCTTCCTTCCTTCCTTCCTTCCTTCCTTCCTTTCTTTTGGTACTGAGGATCGAACTCAGGACCTTGCACTTGTGGCAGGCGGCTTCCTTCCTTCCTTCCTTTCTTTTGGTACTGAGGATCGAACTCAGGACCTTGCACTTGTGAGGCAGGCGGCAGAAGCACTGAGCTAAATCCCCAGCTCTTGGTGCTACTTTTCTGTTGTTTCTACATGGCTAGGGTCATTCAAAACATGTGCATTTCTAGGCATGGGAATGCATGCCTGTGATCCCAGCCCTTGGGAGGCTGAGGCAGGAGGGTCAATGTGAATTTGAGGCCAGCCTGGTCTACATAGTGAGTTCCAGGCTATCCTGAACTACATAGCAAGACCCTGTCTCAAAACAAAACAGAATAAAACAAAACAAATTGTGGACATCATCTTCTGAGCCCCTACCACTGCTAGACACAGAGACTTTCTGACAAGCAGGAAGGGACTGAATGCCAAAGATTACCTTCATCCCTATGAGTCTGGCATCTTTCTTCTTCAGTTGCCTGAGCTCAGACCTCCTTGGAACCATGCCCAATATAGCCCCTCCACACTGCCCGAATTTTACCCACTTGTCACTTCATGGCTCTTAGAGATTAAATGCTGAATTATCCTGACAAGCCCTTTGAGTGCTTCTTTGTTGCCTCTTCAGGTATCAAGGTAAAGATTTGGGGGTGTTCAGTTTCCCTCATGGCCCAGAAAGACCCTGGTCAGCACTCTCCTCCCACACCCTGGTGCAGTGACTCTGAGCTACATCCCTGGCCCTGGGATCCCCTTTCTTTGAGATCTAGCTAAGGCTGCCTCTATGCCCAATCCCATCTCCATAACTTGCAGAACCTCCCTGATGAAATTTCTGTGCATGTGTAGAGGGCTGTTGGAGCTCTGGACCATCTCTGGCATTTCGTGATGCTTCCAGCTAATTTTTTTTTTTTTTCTGGTGCTGGGGATGGAACCCGGGCTAGAGAATGATGTCACCTCTCTGTCTCCTCTGCCCTGTGACTTCCCCTTTAGATCTGCCTTGTGGGCAGCTTCTGCACTTCCTACAGAAGAACATCACCTCGGTCGCCTTTACGGTGGCGGCAATCCTCGGAGTCATGGTGCTGTTGGTGTTCCTGCTGACTTTTTATGTGAAGAGGAGGCAGTCTTTGTGAGTTCCTTCCAAGAACTCCTGGTGTTTGAATCGGTGTTGCCCCCCCAGCTTCTGGAAGACCCCAGGTTTAGGGGGAGGGCAGAGGTCGCTAAGCCCAGCACACCCCAAGAGGACCCAGGGAGATCAGGTTTTAGGCACTGATGCACAGTCAGCTTTTGGCATCCTTGGCATGGGCTCTTCTCGAATCGCCAGGCCAGACCTGAGGGTTACTGAAAGGGAGTGGGGAGAGCCAGGAGGACGGATTGGAACCTAAGAATAAGGATGCAGAAAGGTAAGGCAAAGTACAGCTATAGGAGGGAGGAGTTCTCCATCCCTCTTGTCGAGCTGTGCTGGTGGATAGAGCAGCTTTTGTGGTTACTAAATGGCTGTCACCCAAGCCCTCCTGAGAACTTCCCTTCAATCCTCTAAGCCAAAGGTTAGTGCCTGGCACAGCAGGGCCCTGAGATGCTAGGTGCTAACAGTGGTCACTTTGACTGCACCCCTGATTATCCTCCTAGATGACAGAGTGCAAGGAGAGCACCCCATGGGCAGGCTCCAGGAGGCCAACAGTGTACAAGACCACACACTGCCTAACTGCTTTCAAAATTAGGAGCCTCCTGTGCCTCCCTGGAGACAGAGGGACACTCAGCTCTTTCAGACCCCAAGGTTTTGCCCAACATCTTGTTAGGTCCCGAGGGACCTAGGGACCTTGTCCCCAGGGAAAGGGGTGAAAGCAGAATGCCTTAAATGCCAAAGGCCCCAGAGACAGTCAGGCCATTACCACTTCCCATGCAGCTTCCTCTTTGGACAGCAGTGGGTCCCTGGAAGTGAAGAGGGAGCCTGGCCTGTGGGAGAAGTTAGAGATGCAGGATGTAAGATCTCCAGAAGAGCTCGATCCACCTCACAATTCTGATCAGGGCTTGTTCGCCAGACCTGAATTTTCCCTCCATGCCTCTGAAGTGGCAAAAGAATCGGTCGGGATGGTGGCTCCGACCCAGAGTAGAACCAGAGTGGTGGATGGACAATATGGGAAGGGAGGGGTTCACTGGAGGTCCTGTGCTGCCCAAAGGCAGAAGGGACACGACAGACCTTTCTGGTGGGAAGTGGGACCCGGGTACCCCGAAACACCAGCCTGTATCCCAGCAGACAGTGGGAATTCCCATTTCCTTAGTGAGCAGTGTGGTTTTTTGTTGTTTTGTACTAGGCATCCTCCAGCGAACATGACTTACAATATTTTTATATTGGATGAAAAGAGTTGGTGGCAAAAGCCTCAGGAAAGTGTCAAAAAATTTGCAGAAAAACACAAACACTTGAAGTACAATTCCTGTGTGTAAACCAGTTCAAGGAGCTGCCCAAACCAGGATCTGAGATGGTGATGTGAGGATATTCTCCATCCAGACACCATGGAGAGACTACTGAGTCTCTGGCTGTGAGGTGTATTTACCTTCTCTTCCCAGTCTTGAATGGAACAAGAAAGAACGTTTTACCATCGATGTCTATATTGGCAAGGCACTAATGACCAGTGCAAGAGACTTAGGACAAGTATTTAAAGACAAACCTGACCAATGATGATGGGTTTATTTATTTAATAAAGCAATGGTTTATTTAGTCATGGATGGCAGATGCTACTTGAACATCTGATATGTATTGTAGATAATATCAGAAGAAAAGGAGGGAGCCACAGGTGAGCCAGGCATGGATTGTGTCCCCCAAGGTCACATGCAGTGCCAACATCTATTATCTTTTTCAAACAGGACTGCAGGAAGCATTATATGAAGAAAGTGGGAACTCACAAGGGGAGCATATTTCCTGCTTGAGTGGCCAGGATGGTTACAACAGGAAAAGGAAATGGGATGGTTGAGAATATAATGAAGGGGTTCATTTAAATGGATGTGAAGGGAGTTTGAAACACCCCGGGGCAGACAAGAGTAGGAGCCGTTGCCATCAGGGATTGGAGCAGCAAGAAAAACCCAAAGATGGCTGGCAGTGCAACTCAGCAGTGGAACGCTTGCCTAGCAAGCATGAGGCCCTAGGCTCAATCCCCAGAGCAGGGCAAAAAAATAAGGAGAGTCAGAGAGAGCCTTAGACAGGCTAGACTCCTCTGTGGGACTATGGGTGAATTGCAAAACGCATCAGGAAGGAATCTGGGGAACAAATGCCTCAAACTCATGGTGGTCTTGACCTTCAATGTCCTACAGGTGGCTTCTATTGGCCAAGTAGGAAGCTAAGTGTCAGATGAATTTCTTGGAAAGACATTAAAAAAAAAAATGTGTCTTTCCTGAAAGGGAGCCAATAGTCCAAAGACTGACTGGGCCATTCCCAGATTGGCAGGGAAATGATTTGATTGCTTACAGAGAGCAGTGGGCGACTTATAGGCTGCAGCACTACCAAGGTTGCCAATTCCCATTTGCTAAACTGCTGGTTTTCTAGGGCTGGGAGGTGAACAGCAGAAGTGAAGATGAGAGAACTTGGGGAAAGTTGTGTGTACTCTACTCCCATCCCATCCCTATTGTAAGATCCTCCCAGGGAGGAATCCCACCACTCTAAGTCCGGGACGCCGTGATGCACCATAAACACCCCGGAGAGACGATTCTTGATGCAAAACACAAGAGGTCTTTATTCCAGCGCACTGGGGCTCAGCTCATAACCCTCGCAGGGGCAGAGGAGTTGAGCCCCGGAGCAGGGTAGATACACAGTTTTTAAGGAAAAAAACCACAAGCTATAGGGGAGGGGGAATTCCGAGAAAGGGGAAGGGGGACTTCGGTGGGGGATCATTTACGGGAATGTTTAGGGCTAGGTCAGGTCGTTCCCGTACCAGATGTTTATCTTGGTTCCTGTTCAGAAATGGTTAACGTGACCTTCTGGCCTGTCATAGTTAGCTGACTCTGCTAGGGGTTGGGCTACTGGAGCTTCTTGAAAACTTTCCTAACACTATCAGGAAACTGCTGGTCTGCAGCTGTGTTGATGGGTGACCTTGTTGTCCTGCATCCTGGCAGAGTCCGCAGGATGGCTAAACACACCCTATCCAAGATGAAGTTACTTTAGGTAGGGTTCTCGGACAGTTCTTGTTACAGCAAGGGAGTCACTGGGATAGTTGCTCAGCCTCAGAGGGCACAGAGCAGGTTTGAAAAGAGGGCAAACCAAAAGTATCTAGCATAGTTCATCACTCTGGCCCATCAACCTCCATCTTTGTCCTGTTTGTCCTGAATGAAAATTCCAAATCCATGTCCTCCACACAAAGGAGACAAAAAGTCCCAACAGGGACACCATGAAATAGATGACTCCCAAAACTGCTAGATATCCAAAACGCTAGTTGTGTTCTCTAAAATCAAAGAATAAATTCTAGGAACAGTGGACATTAAGAGTAGGAAAACTTACTGGGAGAAGGTTTTTGTGTAAGAGAGACAGAAGGGGAACTGGAAAGTGGGTTGCCTGCTCACCCAACTTCTTAAAGGTGTTTTATGGGACAAAGCCATGAGGTGAGGTAGGTTCAAAGTTGGACAAAATTATAGTCAACTAGTAAGATTACAAGTACAGTTGCTTAGGTAATATGGATTCGCTGAGAAATCACAAAGTGGACAAAACTATGAACAACCTGTAAGACTTAAGTCTCACTTTTACTCCTGGAGCGTGAACAGCCAAGAGGCTTCCACGATGCTGGGCTCAGAAGCTCAGCGAGGCTC
Organism: Fukomys damarensis; assembly: GCF_012274545.1. NCBI lineage: Eukaryota > Metazoa > Chordata > Mammalia > Rodentia > Bathyergidae > Fukomys > Fukomys damarensis. The sequence continues at coordinate 41,781,461 of NW_022900921.1, forward strand.
CAGGAGCTTGTCGGACAGCGAGAGTCACCCAGGAAGGACCACACCAGGCAAGTTGGCAAATAGACCTTTATTAGTCTGGCCAGATGGCACTCCCAAAGCCAAGTAGCTCAGAGAGGCAGCTAGCTCAGAAACAGAGGCCATTTCATATAGGGCTAAGGGGGGGTTTACACTTAAAACTTACAGGAAGAGGACAAAGGCAAAGAATCAGTTGATCTGAGCTAGTGGTCATCAAGCATATACTTGACCGTCACGTACTAATGATCAGCAGATCGATTATCTATTATTCCATTTACAACTTAGATTATAATGTTCAGAACATTCAACTACAGGCAAGTAAGGAGTGGTGTGATTTATGTTGGGTCTCTGTGTTCACTACAGTTTCCATTTAGTTTCCCAGCTACTTCAAAGCAGTTACCTAACAATTCACAATTAATCATTAGTTATCCTATAAGGGATGGGGGGAGCAACAGTCTCTACGTCGTTTGCTAGTCAACATGGAGTCGCTCTGGTTCAGTCAGACTCTTACGCAACCAATAAGATTATGACAAGTATAGTCGCTTAGGTAATATTGGTTAAATGGGGATCCAGTGGGGAAACAAGTCACACAGCAAGCATACGAGGAATGAGCAGAGGTTGTCAGTAGTAAAGGATGGGTCAGAGATCTTTCTTGGAAGGTCTGGATTCCCTACGGGGGGGGGGATTGACACCTATTTAGAATATCAATCACTGCTATTTATTATGGGTGTGGAGTTTTTCTCCTTTTATAGATGGCCTTTGGCAAAAGTGTCTTGCTTATCCTCCATGTTGGCTCCTCAAAGGCTGACCCTGTCTAACTGCCCACAGGATATCTAATTAACTTACCTATGTACAATATGCCAGGCTCCATTTCCTCCTCTGCTCTGTGGTCCTTGGCAGGCCTGGGCTCTGCAGGGACGCGTCTCAGCGTCCTTGCAGCTGTTGGCTCCAACAGAAGGCTTTGGCCTGAGCTGGAGGAGCGAAGGAGGGAAAAGCAGCTTCCTTTCTGGTTTCCTATTAGTGTGACTCTCCAGAGGCACGGGCCAGCAGCCACCTACTTTGGAAGGTGGGGCAGGGGAAGGAGGGGGACGGAGTTCCTGAGGGGTATCCTCAGGGCTGTCACAGTAGAGGTGGGTGGGAAGTGACCACCTGGCCACGCCCTGGATGAGCACCATGGGGGTACAGATGGGAAGGCGGAACAGCCCCACTCCATGGGCTCAGGGCCCTGCGCTCTTGTCCTGTGGGAGGTCTCGGCCCTTGTGAGGGGCAAGAGAGCAAGGACAGGGACAGGACCAAAGGCAGTGCGTTAGGTGGTGTTCAGGGACAAGTCACAGTTGAGAGGCCTCTCTTAGAGGCATGGCCTGAGGGTCCCAGCACAGCGCTGGGGAGTGAGGGAGGGCCATGGACAGAGGGCCAGGCCAGAGCACACAGACAAGGTGGGCAGGGGGGCCTAAAGGCCAGAGGCCTCTCCCTGAAAAGGCTTGGGAATCTGGCGGCTGCCCTACGGTTGTGATCAGCAGGTGGGTGGCTCCCTGGGGGTGGCAGATGATGGACCCAGACCTCTTTGTCTGTGCGTTTGTGGGGCTGGGGCAGGCAGGGAAGGAGTGTGGATCTAGAGGGTATGGAGCAGTCTCTGTGGACAGTGAAGTCACAGTGGCCTGAGGGCCCCATCAGGTCTTCACCACTTGGGAAAACCAGCCCATCACCAGTGCCCAGGAAACCTGTTTCCACCAGATCCACCTAGTTAGTGGCCTTGGGCTGTGGTTCTGCCATAGCTGCTATGTCTGTGTCCTTGTGTGCTGACAAGGGATGATCCCTGTCCGGCTCAGGGTTTGGAGGAAAGTCCCAAGGCAGATGCCTGTCAGGCTCTCTCAGGACACTGGTGCACCCTGCACCCCCACCCCGCCCCTTCCTACCCCTCCTACTTCCTAGTCTGGGGTTGGCGCCTATGCCTCTTCCCTGCAGCTGCCACGTGGTGGCTGTGGCCTCCTCCCTACTTCCATTCAAATACAGTGAAATGCAACACATGCCCAAAGATATACGGGAGACTCCCCACCCCATGGTGACATTACTGGAGACAGCTAAGTTAATTAGAAACATTATAGGCAGTCGATAGGGCTGGGTCCTCCAAGAAGTCATTGCAGAAGATAAATGTGGCTGGAGGCTCATTAATTGAAGGTCAGGCTTCCAGGCTAAAAGCATTGACTACACCCACATAATTCCCCTAGGGATGAACAGCAGTGACTGAGATTCTAAATAGGCATCAGTCACCTTGGGTGGGGACCAAAACCTCCCTCGCTCTTCCTCCCCCTATGCTTGCAGCCTTGCCTCGTGACTTGCTTCCTCATTTGATCCCTGTTTAGTCAATATCACCTAAGCAACTATCCTTGTAATCCTATTGGTTGACAATAGTTTTGTCCCACCAAATACCCACCTTGTGAATTCCCATTGGACCAATAATACCTAAGCGACCATACTTAATCTTATTGAATATAGTTTTGTCCCACCTTACACCCACCTCACCTAGTGGTTTGCTGTATAAAATTCCCTTGAAAAGCAGGGCTTGTGGGTAACCCACTTTGGGGGCTCTCCTTTATGTCTCTTAGACAGAAATTGTCTTTCAATGAATATTTCTTACTCTTCACCTCCGCTGTTCTTAGAATTCATTCTTTGATTTTACAGAACACAAACTCAGCATATCAGACATTTAGCAGGTTGGGAGTTATTTTTCCCTTATATTATTTGGATTATTTGGAGGTCCTGTATCACTAGACCATTGTGTCACACTGTGGACACAGTCTGCTCTGACGTGTGCTGAGACACATCCAGGGGCATTTTGTCCACCATTCAGCATCACACATCACTGTACACACTGCACAGACTCCCCCTGGCTGGCAGCCCTGCACACTCAGACACAGACACACAGTCACACTCATGCCCCAAGGGCAGGAGAAGCCCCAGTGGCTCTGTGTCAAGTGAGGGGCAGGGACAGGAGTGGGCAGGTGGGGAAGAATAAGGTGGGAGGGAGGACAACGGGTGTGTGTGGGGGAGGAAGTAAAAAACCTGGATTGACACAAGCGACTCCATTTTGTCTAAAACACACCTACTGCCCCTTTGGAGACCACAAAGTGTGCTTGTGGCTACCATAAAACTGACATAGCAGGAAGGGTTTATGAAGCTCACCTGCCAGATGTACTATCTGATCTCTAAACTCAGAAATGTTCCTGTGAAAAAAACCCACTCCCTAGCTAAAACATTTCATGCTATTCTGGTTTAGATAACAGGAGAGGCCTTTTAACTAATTGTACCAGAGATCCCAGATGTCTCAACTGCGCATTCTTTCTTGTTTCTGTAATTAGATAAAAAAGTTTACCCTGAGGTAAACGAGAGAGAAAAGAGAAAAAAATGTTTTGTTTCGCTTTTTTCTCTTCCTATAAAAACTTAACTCAAGTTCATCTTCAGATCTGACTCTGTGGCCAGTTCCACTGGAAGATAGGTCCTGGCCAGCAAAATAAAGTTCTTGTTTAGACTTCATCACCGTGTCGTGTCTTGGGTAAGGGTCTCACTGAGAGAATGGGCACAGCAGAAGGAAGAACTGGATCCTGGTCGGGGAGGGCAGAAGACAGCTGGGGTGCAGACCGGAGGATTTGAGCTGAGGGGGCAGGGTGTTGGGCGGGGGCAAGGTGCAGTGGAGGGGATGGGACAGGTAGGAGAAGGATGGGAAAACAGCTGGCGGGGTGGGGTCCCTGCCATGGTGGGGTAGGGAAAGCCATCCTGTCCAGCAGCCGGCTCAGCTGTTGATTACTGAGCATCGGCCCCTCCTCTGGCATGCATTTACTGGTGTCTTCTGGTGCCAAGCCCAGTGTCCTGGTGAACAAGTTTCTTCAATGTCCTGGTGAACAAGGTTTCTCCCGGACCTGCCCTTGGCCTCTGTGGCTTCAGCCCTTCCTTGGAGCCAAGCAAGACCGTGCCCACTTGATGGATAGGAAGCTGGAGCTGCACAGAGGGATGGATGTGTCACACTGGTTGCCCTGTGGTCTCATGAGCTTGGCCAGGACAGGTGGCAGTGGGGTGTGGCCAGTCCCCTTGTTGTCTGTCTGCCTCTGACCTGGAAGTGTGTTGCCTGGCACAATGTCCTGGGGAGCTGGGCCTACGATGGCCCCTGTGAGCCTTCATGGATTCATCTTGGCAAAGAAGGCCATTGCTCACCCTTCCACGGGGCTACTGGGTGGCTCTTTCAGCAGCCAGCATTTTCTGAGCGCCTGTGTGGGCCAGGCCTACTGGGCTGAGTGCTGGGGTACCACAGGGAGCAGATGGCCCAGCCATCCGGAGAGCCTGCGACAGGCTTCTCTCGAGCTTGGAATGAGACGTGGCTGGCAGGGCTGGGCGGACAGCAGGCACAGCATCAATGCCAGGCTGTCTCGGGAGCTCTTGACAGGTACACTCTGGCCACCTTCCATACTGGCGATGTCAGTGTTGGGCTCCCTTTGAGACTGCTCTGCCACTTACGAGCTGTGAACTCCCCAGCCTGTTTCCACTTGGCCTCAGTTTCTGTATCTGTAACATGGCGCTAGCCTACTTGTGGCTGCTGTTGTGAGCATATTAAATATGGCTTGGCTAGGGCCAAAACAAAGAAGCCACTCCCACATCCCAGTCAGGCTTTAGGGATCTCTTGGGGAATGGACATGTGATCCACTTAGCCAGTGGGCTCCGTTGGAGACTTTTGTTGGGGATGCTGGGAAAGATTCTTGATCCTCTCATGAGAGTTGAAGCCCCTTGTGCAATTTTGTGCAAAAGGAAAAAACTTGCCTACCATTTCCTGGTTTATTTCCCTCCTTAGCGCTTGTAACCACCTACCATGCTCTTTGGAATACTTATTTTAATTCTCTGTTTCCCACTAGGATGTCGTGCTGGGGGTGGGGAGATTTTCATGAGATGTGCACAGCAGGTCCCTAGTGCTTAGATAAGGTCTGGTATACACTAAATATTCAGTGTTAAAAAGCAGGGAGCAGCTTGGAGTGGTGCCGCATGCCTGTAATCCCAGCACTCAGGAGGCTGAGGCAGGAGGATCACTGAGTTCGAGACCGGCCTGGGCTACATAGCGAGTTCCAGGTCAGTCTCAACTACATAGTGAGACCCTGTCTAAAAAAAACAAAAACAAAAAAGTAGGGAGCTCACATGCCTGTAATCCTAGCACTTGAGAGGCTGAAGCGGGAGGACTGCTGTGGGTTTGAGGCCAGCCTGGGCCATCCTGAACTACAAAGCGAGACCCTGTCTCAAAAATAAACAAATAAATAAAGGGAGCGCCAGGAGCCAGGTGTGGTGGCACACACTGGTAATCCCAGCACCCAGGAGGCTGAGGCAGAAGGAACACTATGAGTTCGACGTCAGCCAGAACTCCTTAGCAAGAAGCCCCCAGGGGAGAGCACAGTATCTGTTCTGATTTCCAGCAGCTCGGTTAATTTTCACTGGAGGGAAGGTGGTGGCAGCCCCTTTCATCGGAGCGGAGCCGTCAACATGCAGTGCCCCAGGGCTGCCTCTGGCGGGTGCCGGGAATGCCGAGCGGTGTGGTCACCTGCAAGCTGGGGAATCGAAATGGGAATAATGAAGACGAAGGAAATGCGACGAGGATTGGTATTCACGGAGCAGCACCTGTTTCCAGGCCTGTTTTTCAATTTTTACAATAGCCCCACGAGTTACGTACCATTACCATTTCCCAAATGAGAAAATCAAGGCACAGACAGGTCAAGTCCTTTGGCGGAGGGGAGCAGAGAAGTGTCACAGGGGTGGCAGTCACGCAGTCACCCAGGAGGGGCCCGGAAGGGGGTACTCAAGCTGAGACTGGAGCCCCCTCCCCCTCCGCATGCGCCCAGACCATGCCAGATGTTTCCCAGCTGTGGACTGGTGCTCCCCGCAGACGCCGGCCCCAAGGCCCACCCTCGCCGGTGAGGCTTCCCGGAGGGAGCTGCGTTCGTCAGAGACGCTGGGAGCAGGCAGTGCAGAGAGCTCTGGCGTGCACAGGCGTGGGCGGACCGCGGCGAGGGCGCGATCAGTTCCTTCCGATCTCTTCTCGTGTCTGGGGTGAGTGTTTATTCACAGCCTCAGGCGCAGATGCACGCAACTTTCCCGGCCCAGTTTCCATCCGTGCCCTTTCCTGTGAGCCCCTCCCCCATCTGTCTCCTACCTGCAGCCCCAAGTCGCTTAGGTTGGCGCCCTGTGGCTTCTCCACAGTTTCCAGTCTTGGAATACGGTTTCCGGACAGGAAGGTGTGGAGGTTGCTGGACCAGCGGTGGCAGAGACTGGAAGCTGTGGGGATTGTAGGGCCACGCCCCGCTTCTGGAAAGCGGACGAATTGGGTCATTAACTGCAACGTGGTGCTACTGTCGTTGTTTTATAGTTTATGTGATTCCAACACTCTGATTTCTGTTTTTCAGTCTGCTGGGCATTCACTCATCACTCCAAAAGAACAGCACCCAGCATGCGCTCACACAGCCTTGTTCTGCACCCCAACTTTCACCATGACTGGGGGGAAAGGAAGGGCTTCTAGCAAAAGCAGTCCTAGGGAAACCTAGGTGGAAAAAAAGCTTCCGGCTTGGAGTCCAGAGAGGGTTTCCTGCATGGTGAGGGGATTGGGCAGGCAGATCACAGGTGAGAAAGAGACCTATGGGGGTAGATAAGGGACCCTGGAGTGGATCGGGGATCCCCTTTCTCCTGCGCATGGCAGGACCTGGGGAAGAGAGGTTCTCAGGTCCCAAGTATCCCCGAGGTGGACAGGGCAAGGGGAGCATAGGGCCCCATGCCGTGGGCAATGGAAAGGGGTGGCCCTTGGTGGGCAAGGATGAGGGAAGGGAGGAGGGCAGGCTGGCGTGGGATTGTGTGGGTGCTGAGGGCACCTGTCTCTGTGTACTGGCTGTATGGCTGTTTCCTCCTGGAGCCTTTCCCTGGCATCCTGAGCAGAACTGGAGCAACTCCAGGTGCACAGGTGCCCAACCCGTCTCCCTGAGGAGCTCCCCTGTCCCCCCTCCAAGGGCAGGGAGAGTCTGTCATTGCTGTCCCCAATACTACTGGCACAGTAGGCACTGTGGACATTAAGGCAGGGCCTGTCTGGGTGGGTTCCTCGTCCCTCGTCACCTGGGGGCGTTGGCCATGACCCAGAGGGGAAAGCCCTGCAGTCGTGTCTCCACCAGACCGGGGCTCCCCCTCTGTTCCCCTTCTCTCCGACCCAGCACACAGGCCCCTCCATCTGGTCCCCTGGCCCTGCCCTGCACACTGGGGCTCACAACCCTGTGGCCCCGGAAACGCCCTCTGCCCTCCCCGGAAGACGGAGTCTGCAGTTTTCCTTGAACACAGCACTTTGTGATGATGACGCAAACTTCAAATGCAGCTCTTTCCTGTCTTTGAGTCGAGGAAGAGGTGCACAGCAGGCTGCTGGTGAGAGCCCGACACCAGGCCTTCTGGCCTCAGAGTTGCTGGGTGCCCAGGTGAGCGGCCAGCCTCGGCCTTCTGCCCATACCCTGCCACCCTGGCCATCCTAGGGGACCCCAGAGAGCCAGGCGGAGAGCGACCCTGCACCTCGCAGGTGTGAAACGCGGCAGGAACTGACTTTACACCTCGCTGTGTATGTGAGGAGGGTGGGGGCCAGTGGGGCTCTTGGGCTCAGCTGCCCGAAGCCAAGTTGACTGTATGGGTCCCCGCTATTCATCTAGAGCCAGCACTGAGTCGGTGTTGGGGACCCAGACCCCACGTGGCCTGCTTTTCCTCCACTTCCATCTGCACATCCCCAGGTAGGTCAGGACCAGATGGAAGCGCTGGCTGCTGTCTGTGGGGTGGCCTGGGGCTGGGCAGGGACGGTGTCACCCAGGGAATCCACAGGCTGCTGGAGGGGACCGGGAGGGCTGCGGGACTGCGACAGCTGGGGTCCGGTTCTAGGCTGGCCACCCTGTAGGAGGTTGCCCTGCAGAGGGTCAGCAGTGGAGGAATCTGGGGGACACTGTCAAGGCTGCATCCTCGGCCAGGAAGCAGAGAAACCTCCAGGGAAGTAAAGGTCCCCAGCGCCGGGCTGGTGAACTTGACACCAAATGTGGATGCTCAGATAAGGTGCTGTGGCAAGGGGACCCAGGGGATAAGGAGCCAGGCATCTGAGTTCTGCTCAGCTGCTGTGCGCCCTGGGCAGGTGCCTGGCCTCTCTGAGCCCCAGTAGTGGCATCTGTTCAATGCAGACCAAACGTGGGCCGTGGTAGGGGCTGGTCCTGACTTGAGGGAGGATGGGAAAGGCTTGTGGGAAGGAGCAGGGCTGCATGTGACAAGCTTGTCTTGGGCATGGCAGTGAGCACACACGAAGTGCCTAATGCAGCATTACTTAGACATATAGTCAAGCTGGGCGTGGTGGCGAGCAACTGTAATCCCAGCACTCAGGAGGTTGAGGCAGGAGGATTGCTGAGAGTTTGAGGCCAGCCTGGGCTCCATAGTGAGTTCAAGGCCAGTTTGGACTACACACTGAGACCCTGTCTCAAAAATAAAATAACAACAACTAAAAAAAGAAATTAGATCAGAGATGCCCACAGTGGAAGGTCCTTGTGCCTCCTGCGTGGGTCAGCGTGCAGAATCCAGGGCTTCTCCCCTTTGCCCACTGTTGGTGGGCAGCCTGGATGGCGTTCACATGCATGCTTGGGGGCCAGGGACATTGATTCATTGAGTTACCTCCACCACTTACCAACTGTGTGACCTTGGTCAAGTTACTGCCCCTCTCTGTGTTCAAATCTACCCGCGAAGATCAAGGGAAGGGTACAGACTGCGCCACACTGAGCTCACTCTGACATTTCCAGAACGAGTGTTGAGACCCCAGAGCCAGTCTGCACTGTCTGTATACATCTGTAGTCATGGCTTGGGGCCAGGGGTGCACTGCAGAGGGTAGGGGGATGTTGTTTAGTCAGTCAGCAAACACAGTCTGCTGGGTTTTAGAACCTGCCCTGGATCCCCTAACAGCCCAGCTCTCCAGGCCCTGACAGGCAAAGGGCAATGATGCCTGGGCCAGCCTGGGCTCTGTGGGGGTGTAGGAGCCCTGGGGACCCAGCTCAGAGCTCTCCACTGGTGGAGCTTTGCTGGAGAGGTTAGTGCCGGCTGCTGGTCAGAAAAACCGAGGTTCAAATCCCTGCCGTTTTCAGGCTCAGTGGTTCTGAGCATGACACGTGGCTTTGGGGTGAGGCACAGGGACACGGTTCTACTGACTGGGGGCCCTGTGGATGGGGTTGACAGGGTGAGCAGGGGAGACACCTAGGGGCTGTGCAGCCCTGCCCCCCAGCTGTGGCAGTTGGCAGACATTGGCAGACATTTTTATCTCTCTTCCCTCTCCTCCCTTCCCCTCCCTGCCCCTCCCCTTCTTCTCCCCCCCTTCTCCTCCCCTCCCCTGCCTTCTCCCACCTCCCCAGTACTGGGGATTGAATGCAGGGCTTTTACATTCAGCCACATCTCTAGCCCTCTTTTTATTTTGAGACGGGGTCTCACTAAGTCACTTAAGTTGCCCAGGCTGGGCTTGAACTTGGAATTCTCTTGTCTCAGCCTCCCAGAGTGGCTGGGATTATAGGCATGTGCCACCATACCCAGCTCCACCTGGCAGACATTTACTGGGAGAAAGCGGCAGCACGGGAGGTGAGTGTCCCTGGGCTCTGCCACGGGACACCCAGCATGGTCAGGGATGAAGGAACCAACAGGATGACCATCTGTGGCCACTGGAGCTGTGATCCGAATAACAGGGACCTAGGAGCCCATGGGAAGTGCCTGGCCCCGCTGGGCAGGGAAGATGGGACTAGGGAGCCTTTCTGGGTGGAGGGGACAACTGAGGGACCTGATGTCTGCGGTCGACAGAGGTGCTGGGTCCCTCATCTCAGCAGCGTTTCCGCCTGCACATCTTATAGGTGCCTGTTGTGGTGGCCTCTGTCACCGCCTTGGGGACACACATTGGGCCCTGGCTCCATGCCTGGCTGATACGGGCACTACAAAGCCTCCATTCTCACAGGCCTCGCTCTAGCAGGGGACACAGACACTGTCGACATGGTGATAGGTGCACCACACCCTAGGTGGTGAAGAACTGAAGCTGGGCCAGGGACCAAGAGGGGCTATGTTAGATATGAGGTCATGCAGGGATTGGGGAGGGGCATGACATTCAGGCAGACTGAATCAGGTAGAGGGGTCCCAGTGAAGGTGCACAGGTAGCAGGCATAGGCAGTGCAAAGGCCCTGAGGTTGGCTGAGCTGTGCAGCGATCTGAGTGATAAGGAATGGGGGTGAGTGGTGAGTGAGCCAGGGTGTGATGGGGACATGCACAGGGCCCTGGGGACTGTAGTGAGGACGTAAGACTCATCTAGAGTCAGGTGGGAGCCCTGGAGGCTCTGGAAATAGGTATGATAGCAGAAGGGCCCGGTGCTGGGGTTCCTGCTGTCTTAGGCCACAGTCAGTGAGCTTAGCTCACAGCTCTATGGGGCTGTGATCCCAGGATTCTACCTGATGCCTGGGTCAGGAAGGACCTAGGAAGGTGTCTCCTGCCACCAGGCATTCAACACTTCTGAGTGTTGCTGTGGCTGATAAGGCCAGCCTGGGCTCCATAGTGGTTCAAGGCCAGCTTGGACTAACTGAGACCCTGTCTCAAAAATAAAACAACAACTAAAAAAAGAAATTAGGTCAGAGATGCCCACAGTGGAAGGTCCTTGTGCCTCCTGTGTGGGTCAAACTGCCGAATCCAGGGCTTCTCCCCTTTGCCCACTGGGGCAGCACTGGGGACCTTGTGTTGGTGGGCAGCCTGGATGGAGTTCACATGCATGCCCAGGTGGCATTCTGCAGGTGACAAACAGCTGCACAGTGCCTGCTGGGCCCCTGGAGCCCAGTTTGGTCTGAGAGGGAAGAGAGGGACACAGCTCCTGGGACAGAGGACAGGGATAGAGTGGGGTGGTGGCTGCGCCTTCTGTCTCTAGCTGAAGCAGCACACAGAGCCTCCAGGCCTCCTTCTGGATCCCCAGGGATCAGTGTGTCCCTTCTGTACCATGGCTGCCTCAGTCTTCCCTCTGGACTCTCATACGAATTGGGGCTCTGGACGCTCAGTGTGTGTTCAGGGCCCGTGACTACATGGAGATTAACAGAACTATGAAGGTCCTTTCTCCACTCAGGAGGCTGAGGCAGGGGGATCACTTCCAGGGACCTTGTCACTCTTCTTAAAACTTTAAGTCCTCCCGCTGCCTTTGAAATACATCTGGCCAGGGTCCTTTTCCTGTGGGGTGTGCAGGGCATTTTGTGCGCCACTTCAGCTCCCAGAGAGGACACCTGAGTTTTCAGCCCATCCTGCTGAGGACCAAGGGTCCCTACTCACCCTGGCAGGCTCAAGCTGTACCTGGGGCCACCCCGGGGCTATGGCTCTGAGAGGGGTCTTTCAGCCGTGAGTCTGGAGGACTTGGGCTGGGCAGGGAGGAACAGGTCATGGGGGTCAGTCCTTCAGCCTTCAGCCCAAGTCCTGCTATCCCCTGGGTAAAGCCTGGGCCAGGGCTCGGGTGGGAGGCCGTAAGTGTGCAGGACACCCGATGCCTGGTCACACGGGACTCTGCCGATCGGCCTCTTCCACCGCCTCTGTCCTTCCAACCTCCCAGCCATGGGGTCCAGGGTGCTCGGTCCCCAGGGGCTAATGAAGATGGTCCAGGAAGGTGGAGGCAGGCAGGCTGGCTGGCACGGTGGCGGTTGTCACCGCGGTCACCCACAGTGAGCAGGGAAGTGGGGAGGAACAGGATGGCAGGGGGACCTATACTTGGCTTGGGGTCTGCGGATTGGGGCCCTGGCTCAGCCCTAGGTCCTCTCCTGCCCCCCCCCCCCGCTCCCCCCTCCACAGGGTGCACCCCACCAATTTTTTTCCCGCTTCCCACTACCCAGGTTGCACCTGCAGCCACCGAGGGGTGGAGCTTCAAACCCTGTCTCTGGCAGCTTCCTGCCACAGCTTCCTGTCCCAGAGCCTAGGGCCACCCCTCCCTCCGCTCCCTCCCAGGGTCCCAGGACAACCTTGCCTCACCTGGTCCTGCTCCCCATCTTGGGATGAGCAGGAAGGGCTGGTAGATGGCCAGGAGCAGGGCTGGGTGGGGGATACCGCATGGCGGCGCTGCTTGGACAGAAGAGGAAGGAAGGCAGATAACACAGCTAGCTGAGGCAGGGGGCTGAGGGGTTGGGACCCACTGCAGGCAGAAGGAAGCCACAGAAGGTTGTTGAGCATGGGAAGCTTTGGGAAAGAACTACCCCGGGGCAGCTTGCAGACCCCAGAGCTCAGCTGAGGGGAAACTGGCTCGAGCTGGAGGTGGGGGTTGGGAGGCGTCAGCCAGCCACAGGTGCTGTGTGAGTTAGATCTGGATCTCGGGTCATATTAATAGAAACAGCTGGTGGAGATCAAAGAGCAAACCTATCTCAGGCGAGAGATCTGGGCTGGTGGAGAGCTGGGTAGCTACAGACAGGATGATTCCAGAGGGGCCTGGGCCGGGAGGACAGAGGACGAGCAGGACGAATCAGTGGGAGGAGGTGTGGGTGACTGCTCAGGACCAGAGAGATCTGTGAGGCTGAAGCAGAAGGGTGCCCTTGGGGACCTGGCATCGAGGAGGTGGAGACGGCAGTGCTGAGGATCTGCTGGAGGTGCAGTGTAGACCATGGCTGGATGAGAGCTGGGCTGGAGTCAGGGATGTAGTAGTCAGGGACGGACTGTTAGACAGCCCTCTGTGTGAGTCCTACTCAGTAAGGACTTCTCGGTGTGTGACCGCTGTGCTCAGCCCAGCCCCTTCCTCTTAGTTAAAAAGGAGGCATAATTCATGCGCAGTGATTTTGTACACTTAGTGAGAAATCCCAAGGTTCAGTGAATGCATACAGCTGGGAAACCGCCACCTCCTTCCAGCTGCAGAGTAAGGGACGTGGTGGCAAAGCCTTAGCCCCAGCATGTGGGAGGCTGAGGCAGGAGGACGGCCAGGTTGAGACCAGCCTGGGTGAGACGGCAAGTTCAAGGCCAGCCTTGGTCACCTGTCCAAAAAACAAAACAACAACAAGAGGCCCAACGCCTCATACCCTTTGTAGTCAGTGCAGCCCAGTTCACCTGGCGAGCTCCTGTCTGAGCTCCCAGTGCAGCCGGACTCTGGCTTCTTGTACAGCAGGGCACCCGCATTTCTTGCTGAGTACTGTTCTGTCCGAGGTGGGTACCCAGCTAGGATGCTCACCTCCTTGTCTGTTGAAAACTATGTAATGCTGCTACCAATGATGGCAGCCACAAGTGGACAGGCTCTGTGAGTTCGGTGTGGGATTCCATGCATAGTTGTGTTGTTTCTCTAGGGTGAACCCCTAGGAGTTCTTGCAACTAATTTTAAACTTTCTGACGGCATGGACTCTTTTTTTTTTTTTGGTTAGGTTTATTTTATTTTATTTCCTCATTGAGTTTATTGGTACTTTTAAAATATACAGTACAGTTGCATTTATCATTCAGATCTTGAACCTTTACATGCAGATCTTGGTTCTCATGTTTATGGTATGGACTCTTAAAAAAAAAAATCACCTTTTTAGTTTTTTTGCTTGATTGTTTTTGAGACAGGGTCTTGCTATGTAGCCTAGGCCGGCCTTGAACTCCTGGTGATCTTCCTTTCTCAGCCTCCTGAGTGCTGGGAGTATAGGTGTGTACCACTGGGCCTGGCTAAAAATGACTCTTAAAACACTTCTCTAGGTGGGGACAGCAGCACTGTCCCGTACTGTCCCCTGGAGCACTGCTTGCTCGTAGCTCTCGGGACATCCAGGATCCCTCTTCAGCCTGGCTCTCCCCAGCCCAGGGTCAGAGCCAGTATTAGCGTCACCTGGCCCCTCCCCAGTGCCCTGACCCAGCGTAGCCCCCCTGGTCCCCACTCCAGTGTCTTCCTCTGTCCTGAGTGTCATCCCCAGTACCCAGGGCAGAAGCAGCAGTGTTTCTCAATCCACAAACGCTTCCTAGCCCTTCTTTCCACTTGTATGAGTAGGAGGGTGCTGGGGACACCGCCCAGGCCCATGCATGGCCAGTGGCCTTGCTGTGGGCAGATGATTTTTTTCAACATTCCCTAAAAACCTCTGCGAACATGGAAAGAGGGAGCTCACTGCCCTCGGGCTGTCTGGACCCCACGTGGTTCATTTGTCCGCACAGCTCCTTCTTACTCCCCACAGGGTCGGTATCTGTGGATTCTTCCACTCGCCAGAATGTATCAGAATGTATTCGTAATCCCCAAACAGCAGGGGCTTTTCAGCCATTTGCAGACACAGAGTGAGGAATAATGGGGGTGGCCCATGTGTGTGTCCCTACTGACGCCGAAGAGTGGGGACCCTGGCTCCTGGCATCACCTCTCATACTATAAGTTGGTGCTTTTTCACAGCCTACTTGGTGCCTTTTTCTTTCTGCAAACTTGCACTCTTTATTAGTGAGTTCACAGTCTGAAGTGGCTCCGAGCAGAGCGCAGGAGTGCTGTTGGGGACACTCGGTGCAGGGAGGCGCGGCCCAGTGCCACACAGCTCCAGTGCCTCTGGCCAAGCTCCTGTGTTCACAGACTGGTGTCCAGCGTGGTGCAGGCCCGGTGCACGTTCGGCAGGTGTCTCCCACCGAGCTGCAGCCCAGCCTGCATACACCTGCAATCCCAGCTACTTGGGAGGCTGAGGCAGAAGGGTTGTGAGCCTGAGGGCAGTCTGAGACAATTTAGTAAAACCCTATCTCCAGAAAAAAGTGTTGTGAAACAGAAACACAAAAAATAAGGTTATGCATTCATTACTTGGTGAAAATGTAACCAGAGTCTTGCAGGAATCTGAATCTGTTTTTCCTCTAGAAGCAATGGTCTAGCATTTGCTAATTGAGCATTTCAGTGATTTTAATAACAGAATCATTTTTTTTTTCCTGGTACTAGGGATTGACTCAGGACCTTACACTTACAAGGCAGGTGTGGAGCCACTAAGCTAAATCCCCAGCCCTGCAGTGATTTTAAAAACAGACTGTGAATATCAAGAATAAACCGTGCACTTCCTGCTACCCGGCAGTGTTATTTTTTGGATAATCTTCAAGGTAAAGGACAATCAAGAGCACCCATCACACCTAAACATTCTGCATGCAGGTCATTAACCAGGGCTCCACATTTAATTGGCTCTTTTAATTGGGGGTGATACATACAGTGAGACGGACAAGCCTTCGTGTACTCTCTATGAGTTGTGATTAATATAGGCCCTGTGTGGCATCACCATTGCCCCAGAAAGTCTAGGCTGGACAATTTAAAATTACCTGCTTGACCACATTATTTATGTATCCATCCTCCTCCAGGCTGAGGGGAAGTTGGTGGAAGGGCCTGGAAGTGAGCAAGGTTTCTCTCTGCCCTGGGGCCTTTGCACTTGCTGTTCCTCAGCTTGATGCACCTTCCTTGTGCTCTGTGAGATTCTGCTTCCTTCTCCTTCTTCTGATCATGGCCCAAATGCTACCTCTTGAGTGAAGGTGACCATCCTAGCTTAAGGGACCTTTTCCCTCTTAAAACCACTCTACCTTCTTTGGAAGCCTGACCTTCATGTGCAATGATTAAATTTGTCCCTCTCTTTGTTTCCTGTGTCCCCCATCCTGAGTTTTAGCTGCAGGCCTGCGGGCAGGGTCACTGCCTTCTGCATCTAAATTCTCAGCAGGTGGCGGGCCTCACAGTAAGCATCTAACACGCGGGCGTTGTGGGGGGAGGCTGGGGCCGCAGGGGCCGCTGTCCTCCGGTCACCAGGGCCACGCAGGCCCTGATCGACTGCCTCTGCCCCACAGGCAGCCAGGCGCGAGCCATGCCGGACCCCGCCGCGCACCTGCCCTTCTTCTACGGCAGTATCTCTCGCGCGGAGGCCGAGGAGCACCTGAAGCTGGCGGGCATGGCGGACGGGCTCTTCCTGCTGCGCCAGTGCCTGCGCTCGCTGGGTGGCTATGTGCTGTCACTGGTGCACGACGTGCGCTTTCACCACTTCCCGGTTGAGCGCCAGCTCAACGGCACCTACGCCATCGCGGGCGAAAGGTTGAGCACTGTTTCACACATCTTTTGTGCTCGTTTTTTTGTTTTGCTTTGTTTTGTTTTTGAGACAGGGTCTCACTATGTAGTTGAGACTGTCCTGGAAATCACTATGTAGCCCAGGCTGGTCTTGAACTCACAGTGATCCTCCTGCCTCAGCCTCCCAAGTGCTGGGATTACAGGTGTGCGCCCCCACACCCGGCTCTTTTCTACTCTTATAAGTATGTATGTCTGAGTGGGGGCCGGCTGGCCGGCCCTGCTCCTGGCCACCCTGCAGCACCCCTGTCCCCTCCTTCCCCAGGGCGAGGCCCTGGAGCAGGCCATCCTGAGCCAGGCGCCCCAGGTGGAGAAGCTCATCGCTACCACAGCCCACGAGCGGATGCCCTGGTACCACAGCGGCCTGACCCGTGAGGAGGCAGAGCGCAAGCTGTACTCAGGCGCGCAGACCGACGGCAAGTTCCTGTATGTGGGCCGCGGGTGGGGTGGGGGACTGGGCACACCCGGTGTGCAGGTGGGTTGTGCAGATCTGGAATGCAAAAGGACCCCCCGCTCCACCTTTTAGTTATTGGGGATTAAACCCAGGGCTTTTGCGCAGAGCTACATCCCTAGCCCTTCCGTTTCTTTTTTGTTTTTGACTCAGTTGCTAAATTGGCCAACCTGGGCTACAACTTTGGATCCGCCTGTCTCAGCCTCCCAGAGTGCTGGCATTACAGGAGTGCACCACCAGGGACTTCTATTTAGGACCCTAGCAATGAGTAGGGGAGAATCAGACGGTTCATCTGAGTGGGAACCCAGCTTCCGCCACCTACCCGCTGTGGGTTTAGGGTGTGGCTGAACTTCTGCTGGCCTCAGTTTCCTCACCTCCATTTGACCAGTATTTACAGAACACCTACTGGTGCTGGTCACTGATGACCTGGCTGAGAATCCAGTCCCTGTGGGGCAGGCAAAAAGGACAGCTGATAAAACCCAAACGTGCCAAGTGGTGCCCTGTGCTGTGTCTGGGTGGGGAGGGGTCACAGCATCAGGTAGCGCCCCTTAGGCCTTCCCTCGGGAGGACCCAGAGGGGCTGGGACCAGGGGTGGGGCTCAGTGGTAGGAACTTGTGCCAGATGCTGGATGCCATTCCTGCACTACCATTGCCTTTTGTGTGTGTGAGTGTGTGTGTGTGTGTGTGTGTTTTGTAAATAAAGTAGAATTTGTGGCATAGAAATGTATGTGGTGAGAAAACCAATGTCTTAGCCTGTGAATTTATCCAGGAGTTAGTGACTGCTCTTGTATGAACCCATGTTCCTCTTTCCAAAGACAGCATATCAGCTGGACATGGTGGCACACACCTGTAATCCCAGCACTCGGGAAGCTGAGGCAGGAGGATCGCTGTGAGTTCGAGACCAGCCTGGGCTACATAGTGAGTTCCAGATCAGTTTCAACTACATAGTGAGACCCTGTCTCAAAAAACAAAACAAAGCAAAACAAAAAAACCAAAGAGAGCATATCCACATTTGCTGCATAACAAACTACCCTAGCACATGATGTTTTTTGAAATTAGCTATGTATTCCCTCTTGGCAGTCTGGGCTGAGTTTCCTGTAATCCCAGCACGCGGGAAGCTGAGGCAGGAGGATCGCGGTGAGTTCGAGACCAGCCGGGGCTGCATAGTGAGTTCCAGATCAGTTTCAACTACATAGTGAGACCCTGTCTCAAAAAACAAAACAAAGCAAAACAAAAAAACCAAAGAGAGCATATCCACATTTGCTGCATAACAAACTACCCTAGCACATGATGTTTTTTGAAATTAGCTATGTATTCCCTCTTGGCAGTCTGGGCTGAGTTTAGCAGGCTGGTTCTTCTGCTGGTTCTGTGAGCTTGCTCATTTGGCTTCAGTGCACTGGGAGGGTGCGTGGGACTGGATGGTCCCAAGATGGCTTCATTCCTGAGTCTGCAGGCCTCAGTTCCCCCATGTGGCCCCTCTAGCTGGCTGGCTTGGACTCATTTCCACAGTGGTCATAGGCTTTCCAGGAAAAGTGAGAGAGACCTGGCAGGACTCCACAGTGACCAAGCTGTTGTTTATGTTGTCCTTGTACTAAAACCAGTCACATGGTGGAACCCTGATTCAGCCATTGTGGTCTATGGCCATACCACTCTGAATGCCCTGATCTTGGAAGCTAGGCAGGGTTGGGCCTGGTTAGTACTTGGATGGGAGACACCATTATGGATGGCAAGAGCTGCCTAGTACTAAGGCTGCTTCTCTCCAATTGTATGCATGTGTTTATTGGTGAATAGTTCAGCATTGAGTTTCTGATGTCTGTTTAAAACTTAAGGTTATGGCTAGATATGGTGGTACAAACCTGTAAACCCAGTGGTCTGGAAGGCTGAGGCAGAGAGGTGCAGGTTTGAGTCCAGTCTGGGCAACTTAGCAACTTTAGACTTTCTCTTTAGACTTTCAACTTTAGATGTTCCCCATGGTGTCCACCTCTCTGGGTACCCCTGGACTTTTGTGAACTGTATTGTCTTTTCCTGTGTTGTTGTCTGGGAATGGATGGGATAGTCAGAGCTATCCCTCTGCCCCCCTCTAAGCTCTGCTGCAGTGGCACAGGGGACAGTGCCTTTGTCCTTTGCCCTAAGGAAGGCCCTGCTGGCGAGGTGGGCTCCCCTCTGTCTTGCTCACCACCATATCCTTGCTGTGGTCATACATATTCTGCCATGAATAGAGGCTCACGGGTGTGCATCACGCTCTGCCTGAGTGGCTGCAGGATCCACTCGTTGGGGACTCTGCTCGTGGGCGACCCAGTGGCCAGCTCCCTGTCACTCAGCATAGTCCCTGGTCAGGACCTGGCACATTCTGTAGCTCTGAGACCTCAGGACCAGCTGGTTTTCCTCCTGCACTGGGAATCTGAGTGTGGCCTGGAGCATTTGACCTGGTCCTGGACCCAGAGCACTTGCCTAATGGCTGTGTTGATGGCTTTGCGATGGGGCTTCCTGTGAGGCTGCTGGCGGCTGGTTCTGGCTGGCTTGGGTGTGTGTGTGTGTGTGTGTGTGTGTCTGTGGTGATGGGTGGACAGGCTCTTCATGCACCAGCTGTGAGTCCTATCACAGATGTGGAAGGTTTACACGTAGATTTATTTTTATGAATGTCCAGCAGAGGGCAGTCAAGGGCTGCATTCTCTCCCAGCTAGTCCTTTTCAAGACATCCTGCACTACCCAGAGGTGACTTTCAGGAGGAGGCCTGGGAGGAGTTACAGTTGGGGTCCCCTGGTGGGTCTGAGTGGAAACAGCTTTCTGTGCCCAGGGGGATGGTTGAGAGTTTGCGGAAGGCTGAGTGTCTCCTTAAAGAGGACCTTTGCTTGTGTCGATGGCTCTGTATATGGCCAGCTGTCCCCTGTGGGTGACTGAGTGCCCCCTAGTGGATGGCAAGTGTTTGGTCATGGGTAGCCATGCATTCAGCCATGGGGGACCAAGTGGCCCCCTTAAGCCTATGGCAAAGAAGGTGGAGTGAGTGGCTGCGTCCCCACGTGGGCTTCAGTGTCTCCCTGTGAAGGATCACGTCTGCCCCTGGACAGCTGTATGTGTCCCCCACAAACCTGGCTGTTGCCCTTTCCGCTTTCGATGACCTGTAACCAGTGTCACCAGGAGTGGCGGTTGAGGGACATGTGACCCGGGCTTCTCCAGTCCCTGCTGCTCTCCATGAAGCTTAGGGGTGGAGCCCATAAGGTGGATGCCTGGGGACCTTGAGAAGCAGGACTCTCAGGTGGCCACAGAGGTGACAGCCTCCTCACCCTGCAGGCTGAGGCCCCGGAAGGAGCAGGGCACCTACGCACTGTCCCTGATCTACGGGAAAACCGTGTACCACTACCTCGTCAGCCAGGACAAGGCTGGAAAGTACTGCATCCCCGAGGGCACCAAGTTCGACACGCTGTGGCAGGTAGTGGCCCAGCACCCATGCTGGGGGATCATGGGGTCGGGGTGCCCAGGGTCTGGCCTGATTCCTGCTCCCGCAGCTGGTGGAGTACCTGAAGCTGAAGGCCGACGGGCTCATCTACTGCCTGAAGGAGGCCTGCCCCAACACCAGCGCGGAGGGTGAGCACGGGACATGCGGCAAGGCGGGCAGGGACTGGGGCGGGTGGCCTGTGCCCTCACTGTCCCTTCTGCTCCCTCAGGGGCTGCTGCTCCCACACTCCCTGCCCACCCATCCACATTCACCCAAGTGAGTTGGGGCCACTCGGTGCTGGGGCTGGGTGCACCGCTGGTAGCTGGGGGCGCTGTGGAGGGGAAGTGTCCCTGCATGGCGCTGGGAGCCTGGCTCACTGTCCTTGGCCCTGTGATCTTTAGCCTCAGAGACGGGTGGACACCCTCAACTCGGATGGATATACCCCAGAACCAGGTGAGCTGGCCAGGCTGCAGGTGGGGGCCTTGTGCCTCTCTGAGAGCTGGTCCCCGGGCACCGCGGGGCTTGGCCAGGAGGATGAGGCAGGCGCCTGCCCATGTGCACATCCTGGGGTGCTGACATGGGGTGGACGCTTGGGAGCATATACACCTGTATACACCCGGACACGCACGCCTGTGAACACTAACGTGCACCTGTGTGCCCAGCACGCCCGGCCCCCGCAGACAAGTCGCGGCCGATGCCCATGGACACAAGCGTGTACGAGAGTCCATACAGCGACCCCGAGGAGCTCAAGGACAAGAAGCTTTTCCTGAAGCGTGACAACCTGCTTGTGGCTGACATTGAACTTGGCTGCGGCAACTTCGGCTCAGTGCGCCAGGGTGTCTACCGCATGCGCAAGTAGGATGCCTGTGTCTGGGGATGCGGGTGGGAGCTGGGGGGTGTCTGGAGAGGGACAGGGTGTGCCAGAGGGGCCCTGGAAAGCTGGGGACACAGGAGAGGGAGCAAGTAGACTTGGGCCTGGGCAGGGGGCACCTGGGTGGCGTGGCAACTGTGACAGCCCAGGCGTGCAGACACGCAGGGGTAGCGCTGGCTGGGGGTCTCATCCGTGGGGTCATTGCGGGGGGATCGGGCAGTGAGCACCACTGCGCCCAGCTCGGAGACAAGGGAGGGGCGCAGGGCTGCCTGGCTCAGGCACCACCTCCTGGGCAGGAAGCAGATTGACGTGGCCATCAAGGTGCTGAAGCAGAGCACAGAGAAGGCGGACAAGGACGAGATGATGCGGGAGGCACAGATCATGCACCAGCTGGATAACCCCTACATCGTGCGGCTCATCGGCGTGTGCCAGGCCGAGGCTCTCATGCTGGTCATGGAGATGGCAGGCGGCGGGCCGCTGCACAAGTTCCTGGTCGGAAGGAAGTGAGCCTGGGTGGAGGGTGCGGGGCCACGGGCATCCCCCACACCTGACCCCCGCACCCCGCTGGAGCGAGCTGCTAGCCCTTCCAGTCTACATAGGCGTCTCGGTAGTGCCAGCAGGACCCGTCCAAGCAGCTCTTGTGAGTCAGTGCCTGGAAAGCATGTACAAAACATCAGGCACAGCTGGTAAGAGCTTTACAGACAGGAGCCCCATCCAGCCTCTCTGCCCAGGTTCTCCAGGCTAAGTCATGACCGTGGGAAATTGTTCACGGTCACTTCAGTGACCTAAAGCAGGGGCAGTAGTCAGCAGCCTTGGCTTGCTTTTGAATTGCATGGTTTTGTATTTTTAGAGGGTTATATATGAAACAAAACCAGCAGAATAGGTGACAGTGGCCGTAGGTTGGCAGAAGCTCCAAGGTGTACACTTTGGCCCTGGGTGAGAATGTTTGCAGGTTCACCTGTGCCTCCTTGTGCTCTGCTCGCACACTCTGGCATGCGTCTGGTGGTCTGTGCACTCTCGTGGCCACACACACCTTCCCCGAGAGTGTCTGGCCATGCACTACACAGGGCTTGGCTGGGCTTTGCCCCTGGGAACAGGGCTGCCCTCTCTCCCTGACCCCCCTTGTCCTTCCCAGGGAGGAGATCCCTGTGAGCAATGTGGCTGAGCTCCTGCACCAGGTGTCCATGGGGATGAAGTATCTGGAGGAGAAGAACTTTGTGCATCGAGATCTGGCGGCCCGCAATGTCCTGCTGGTCAACCGGCATTATGCCAAGATCAGTGACTTCGGCCTCTCCAAGGCCTTGGGTGCCGACGACAGCTACTATACCGTGAGCTGGGGCTCGTGCCCCTGTGGTGCCCGGGTGTGTGGGCTCAGTGGGCAGAGGGTCCCCGAGTCCCCGAGTCCTAGCTGCGTTTCCCCCACCCCAGGCCCGCTCAGCAGGGAAGTGGCCCCTCAAGTGGTATGCGCCTGAGTGCATCAACTTCCGCAAGTTCTCCAGCCGCAGTGACGTGTGGAGCTATGGCGTCACCATGTGGGAGGCCTTCTCCTATGGCCAGAAGCCCTACAAGGCAGGCAGGCAGGGACAGGTGGGGATGGGGGCAGGGGCAGAGGGGAGCAGGCAGGCACCCATCACTCACCCTGCCCTGGCTCTCGCTCAGTAGAAGATGAAGGGCCCCGAGGTGCTGGAGTTCATCAAGCAGGGCAAGCGGATGGAGTGCCCGCCCGAGTGCCCACCTGAGATGTACACACTCATGAGCGACTGCTGGATCTATAAGTGAGTGCCCAGTGGGGGACCCTGTCAGACCCACGCCCGGGCCTTGTGCCCATCCATCAGCATCACTGTGACTCTTCCCAGTGTCACCGCACACAGAGGTCTGTGCTCTGTCCGCGGCCTCTTTGACACCCCTGGGGTCACATCCTGCCTGCGGCCTCAGCCCCCTACCTGCTACCGCTCAGCACACGGAGCCCTCAGTCCCCAGACAGATCCACATGGCCACTCAGCATGCGCCCCACTTCTCTGGGCAGGGGACGGTGCCCAGTACCTAATCCCTTGGCCTCCACCAGCCAGCGCTCTACCTGGGGGCTCAGCTAGGTCAACTCTGAGCAGGGACACGGTATATTCAGCCCCATTGCCAACACCATCAGCATCCCACCTCCCGTCCAACCACATACAGTGTTGCGTTGCTCAGCACTGGCTCCTAGGGTTTGTAGTTGTCACTCCAACATCCGGGGACTCAGCTCTCCCAGTGCCCACCTGTCAGGAACACCAGGATCCCAGGACCCTCAGCCCAACACTGTTCCTTACCTGTGAGTCTGTCACTGCAAGCCCCACGCAATCCCCCTTGGGGCTGAGGCTGGGGTCTGGGTGTAGTGAGTGCTGGGTCTACGCCCCCACAGGTGGGAGGACCGCCCTGACTTCCAGGCGGTGGAGCAGCGCATGCGGACCTATTACTACAGCCTGGCGAGCAGGGCTGAGGGCTCCCCACAGTCTGCACAGGGTCCTGAGGCTTCATGCACCTGATCCTTGGCCACATGGAGCCTCGGATCCCAGCCTGGCCTTTGTCCTCTGCCCAGGCTCCCTGGTCCTTTGGGCCTGGGGCAGGTGAGCTGAGGCAGACTGGTCCTGGGCAGAGGGGCTGCCTCAGGACTCTCTCCCTCTGGGCCCTGAAGGGAAGGCTGGAGTCCGTGGCTGTACAGACTTCAATCATTGGAATAAACTCAGCTTTCCTCTTGCCCGAGCTCCTCTTTCTGGTGAGGCAGACCGGATGGGTCACGGGAAGGCGTGGCTGAGTAGCACCCCAAAGCAACTTTCCTCATGTGAGAAAGATGCAGCTGGATGTTACCCCTTCTCTTCCTGGGGAGCATCTCCAGGGCAAAGCGGGGATACTGAGGCCAAATGTGTGGGCCCAGCGGGCTGGGTGCACTGTCGCAGTTTCCCTGAGTCACCCAGCTGCCTGCTCAGCTGCTCCTTTTTTTCCTTGCCCCAGTCACAGCTCTGGTCTTTGTCACCTTCTGCCCCAAGTGTCAGCTCAGTCCCGCTCAGAACAGTCCTCAAGTCTTACTGCCTCAGTTTCCCAACATGGGAAATTGGGTTGTTTGAGGGCAGAACCCAACAGGGGTGAAGGGCAGCCTAGACCCTGCACTGCTTTTCTGAGTGTGCCCCCTCCCAAACTGAGATGGGCTCTATCCCCACTGCCCAACCAACACCTTATTCTCATGGCTAGAGCAATTGGTCCAGGGGACAGCACGTGACACACCAGCAGCCAATGACCGTCAAGGAGCTTTGATGAGGATTCTGGGAAGGCAAACTTCCTTGTGGTGTGAAGCCAGGAGACTTGGAAGCTTGTGCTGTTTTGTGGGACCACAGGGGAGGGATGGGGGCAGAGTTTAAGGCCCAGGTGAGAGACTGCAGAGAGGGAACCCCCGAGCCTTGGGGACATTTGGATATATTGTGAAGCCAGGAGTTCAACCCAGGACAGACCTTATTCTGACTTCACCATTTGTTATTAGATTTTTTTTGGTACTGGGGATCGAACTCAGGACCTTGCTCTTGCGAGGCAGGTGTGGTGCCACTGAGCTAAATCCCTGGCCCTGTTACTCATCTTTCAATGACCTTTGTGTTCTTTGTGGAAGCCTATTACCAGTTCCCCAGTTCTGGGGTCCAGCGCAGGAAGGGACTGACCCCACTGTGTGCACCTTGGGGTTAAGGACACCCTGGGGTTGTCTGAGGGTCTGTGGACCCCAACAGAGCTGGCGTCCTGAGTCACAATCAGACCTTGGAGCACAGCTAACCGCAGACAGATATAACTAGAACTGCTTCAGGTTTGTCATTCTTTATGACCTCTTGGTGGTTGTGTGTGTTTAAAATTTAATATACCAGTGCCTCATTATTAAATGCAAACATTGTTTTTTTAAGTTGTCTTAAAACTAATAAAGGAAAGTCACACCAGTGGTGTGACAATGGCTTCCTGAATTCTACTATTTGCAGATAGTTGTTTTATTAAAGTTCACTTGTTAATGATTTGACTTTCATTTCTTTTATGTTCATTATCATTAGTTTCCTGTTTATTGCTGAAGACAATATGACCTCATGGGAAGTGATTCACTCTGGGTATCAAAATATTTCACCGTGAATCTAGGGACTTCGCAATGTTATCAATGGTCCGATGAAACAGCATGCAGTTTCACCACATAGCCACGAGGTGGCAGTGTCGTCAATCTCAGGCCCGCTCAATTTCTCACACCCCCTAGGTCTGGACATCTCACCAGCCTGGAGTCGACCCGGGAATCCTGCCTGATCTCCAGGCCCCGGTCCTGTCCCTTGCAAGGTGTTCACACTGCAGGCCTTTCCCTACCAAGCAGCTCCAGGTCCCCAGATTCCCACTTTCCCTCTTGCCTCCTTTACTGCCACCTCTGTGGGAAACACATCCTGCCGGGATGGCCCATGGATGCTGGGAAGCTGCCACAGATTGAGCCTCAGTTTCCCCAGCGGGGCAAGTTCTTCAATCTGTTAGTGCCTCTGTTTCTATGGAAGGGTTGTCTGGGAAGAGAAAGTAAATCCAGGTCTAGGAACTAGATCTGAATGGTGGCGGGGAGCATGCAAGGTGCTTGTGCACTAGAGTTCTGGGGGTGCAGAAAGTCTCCCTTCCCTTTTCCAAGAAGGTGGGGGCGTGGGTGGCTCTGGCCTTGGCCTGGCTCAGGCCCCCTCCACCAGTCCCCAGTGACTGGGCTGGAGGCTCTTCCTGCTCTCTGAACCCTCCCCGGTGATCTCCGTGAGCCAGCCCCAGGAGCCTGGTTCCTGGCGGACACAGGTTGGGGTGTGGTGTGGGCAGCCCTGGAGGAGAAGCCATGAGCTGCAGGTTGGGAGCCAGCTGTCACTTTTAAAACACATGGGAGCAGACCCCATCGATCATGAGGCTGAGGCGGGAGGATTGCCATGAATTCAAGGCCAGCCTGGACCACACAGTGGGACCTGTTTCAACAAACAGTAAACAAACACTGGTGACCAAGAGGCTGACGTGACCTAGGTGGGTTCTCTGGGACAGGGTGACAGGAGGGAAGGCTTGTGCACAGGGCCAGAGCCAGCTGGGCCCCGGGACATTCAGGAGGTGGGGGCTCTTCAGGGACCCTGACCCCTGCTCCTCAGCTCACATCTCCCCAACCCTCTGCTCTTCCCTTCTCTAGGGCACCCCCATCCTTGTTTATCCTCAACAGCTTCTTCCTCTGCCCGTCTCTCCAGCTCCAAGTTTCTGTCCGGCCCTCATCTGGCCATCTGTCTGTGGCCCCACGTTCCCACTCCTGAGCAGAGGAGCTGCCTCTCACCCTGTGGCTCTGTCTCCTGACACTGGCTGCCCCGGGGGACAGGAAGACACCAGACCCCAAGGCTGAGCCTATCTGGGGGTTCTGGCTGCAGCCACCACTCATGCTGCCCCTTTTCTGTTTTCCTTTCCATCCACAGGCTCAACATCTCCCTGCCCCTCTTCTGTGGGTATCATCTCTGAGCCCTGCAATGTTCTCCATGGTACAGCTGCCGATGCCACCTGTGCCTGGGCTGCTGCTTCTCTCCCTGCCTGGCAGGGGACCCAGCCTGGGCTCCTCCCTGAATGCTCTGTCACTGTCACTTTTGCACAACCACCTGCCAGGACTTGGTGTGCCGGGTGTGGCTTCAGAAAGCAGGGCTTTAGGGGCAGCAGAGGTGGAGGGCTCGTTCCTGGGAGTGTCTGATGGGGCAGGGCCATCAGGGTCCCATCCTCCAGGCTCAGCTGTTGGTGGCCTCGGGGCTGCCACCAGGCTCAGGGAGAGCCTGGCTGCTGTGTGACCCTGCACAGGCCCGTGATGGTTGGGCTGGGACAAGCTCCTGGAGATGTCCGTGCCTGTCAGCCAGCTTTGTCTCTGACAAAATACCAGGGAAAATCAACTTATAAGGGAAAGGTGAGTTTTGGCTCCCCCAGCTGCACAGCGTCTGGGCTGGTGGAGTGAAGCTGGCCCCTCTTGGTGAGAGGAAGCAGAGAGCCTGGGACAAGAACACCTTCCAGGGGACCCTGGATGACCTCTTCCTCCCCAGCCCCCGTCCCCTGCACTGCAGTTTCCACCGCTTCCCACAAGACTACAGCACAAACCTGCCCAAGGGCTGACCCTCGGCTGAGGTGGCGGCTGGTGTCCCAGTCACCTCCTGAGGCCCTGCCAGGACCGACCCTTTGGAACATAGGCTTGGGCACCATTTGGACCCAAACCACAGTGCCTGTCTCAGGCAGCACATGCTGGCGCTGCTCCCTGGAGCCTGAGGGCTGTGTGGAGTCTGGATATAGCTGGTGGCGAAGCTTCCTCTGGCCTCTGCCTCCGGTTCAGCTTTGGATCCTGGTCTGTGCATCCAGTTCTGTTATGTGGCCAGGGCTCGGGACCTCACTCAGACAGGAAGGGGTGCTCCCTTTTGTGCTAAGACTGCCTCTGGGGGCCTCCTGGATTCGCTTGGCACAAAGGGGCTGGACACTTGTCTTGAGGACACTCCCCTCATTTTCTTTTTCCAGAGCTGGAGATGGAACCCAGGGCCTCACAGGTGCCAGAAAGTGCTTTCCATTAGGCCACACTCCTAGCCCTCTTCCCTTGAACTTTGAGGCTGGGCCCAAGGGGCCTCAGACAGGCCTGAGGCTGTGTAGTTTGGGGGCTCCAGACACAGGGACCCTCCCCTGGTATCAAGAAAGCTGTGGCACCAGCAGAGAGACAATTTCGATGTATTGGGGCGGAAGAGCTCTGACAGAGGGAAGAGCCATGCAAAGGCCCAGGGCAGGGACAGACCCAGCTGGTTCTCGCGCAGTGAGAGGCCATTTTGGCAACAGCCAGCCAGCGGGTAGCCCTCGGACGATCTGGGCCTGTACTCTGAGCCAGGTGAAATAGCAACTCAAAAACGGGAAAAATATCTGTGATATATCTGGTAAGGGTTTGATATCTACAACGTAAAAATAAGTTGTACAAAATATAGGGAACTCCTGCACTCAACGACGAAAAGACACCTCAACTAAAAATTGTGCAAAGGGATTGAATACATATATATATATATATATATACTTTTCCAAAGATACACGAATGGCCAATAAGTACATGAAAAGATGCTCATTAATGATCATCAGTCACTAAAGAAACACAAATCAAAACCACAGGGAAATACCATTTCACTCCTACTGGAATGGCTGTCACAACACACACATACTAACAAGTGTTGGTGAGATGTGGCGAAGTGGTGACACCTGTACACTGCTGGTGGGAATGTAAGCACAGCTACTATGGAAAACAGTTCAATGTCTCCTTACAAAACTAAACAGGATAATTCCACTTTTAAGTATAAACCAAAAAAGAATTAAAAACAAGGATCACAGATTATCTATCATACATCAGTATTCATTGCAGAATTATTGTCCAAAGATGGGAAAAACCCAAGTCCTTCAACTGGTGAGTAGATAAAATATGACATAAACACAAAATGGAATATTATTTAGCCATAAAAAGGAATGAACCGGTCATAAATCACCACAGGATGGACTTTGAAAACATTAAGTGAGCCCGGCGTGGTGGTACACGCCTGTAATCCCAGCACTCAGGAGGCTGAGACAGGAGGATCAGAGGATCACTGTGAGTTGAGACCAGCCTGGGCTACATAGTGAGTTCCAGGTCAGTCTCAACTATACAGTGAGACTCTGTCTCAAAACAACAACAAAACAAAAACAACCCCCCCCCCAAGAAACATTAAGTGAAATAAGCCAGGCATAAAAGAACAAATGTTATTTTATTCCACTTATGTGAAAATCTAAATCAGGCAAATTTACAGAGACAGTCTTATGGCTTGTGCCCTTCCAAAGCTTCTGCAATGGGAAGGTGAGGCTGAATCTAGGGTGTGAGGCTGGGATTATGGGCATGTGATTACTAAACCACACAGTGACTGGCTTGGCACTGCCCTAATTCTGGTGCTCTGGATGGGATAAAAGGGGCAGAAAGTGTCATGCCTGACCTAAGTGAGTCCTTCACAAACAGGACAAAAGTAAACAGGCCACTTTCAGGAAATGATGGGCTATTTCTCTTTTTTTTTTTTTTTTTTTTTTTTTTGGTGGTACTGGGGATCAAACTCAAGACCTTGTCCTTGCAAGGCAGGCACAGTGCCACTGAGCTAAATCCCTAGCCCATGAGCTATTTCTCAGTAAACACAAGACAATCTCCTTGGCAGGTACTGAGAAGTCCAGAAGTCCAGTGATTGTTTTACACACCTCTGCTGACTGTCCTTGGGCTTGATCTTAAACATCTCAACCCCGATTCCTTAGGCCCTTCAATACCTATATAAACCTAATTCCTTTCCCAGGTAGTTACTCATAGCTCTCTCCTGGTGTTAGCCCATGCACTCACGGATGAAATCTCTTCCAGCTAGCTGCTATTTTTCTCTCCCAATGTCAACCCATCCACACACAGATGTGATAGACTCAGGAATCTCTCTGATTTTAGTTCCCAGTTTTTCTTTTTTCTTTTCTGGAACTAGGAATCGAACTCAGGACCCTGTGCTTGCTTGGCAATGTTGAACTGTATCTCCAGCCCTCGAGTCCCTGATTTTAGTCTGTTCACTGGAATAAACTTTGTTCCCCCTCACAAAAAGTCTGTTTAAATGAGTAGATTCACATGCAATGTATAACAGAAAGATGCCATGAAGCTCTCTTGTTGCTTTGCAACTCTCTGTCCACCATGAACAGTTGCCTCTCTGCCACCCTGCCTTGGACCCAGCTGATTATGAACTGAAACCTCTATAAACTGTAAGCCACATAAACCTTTCCCCCTTTAACTCTGGGTGTTGGATATTTTGACTCATCAATGAGAGAAAAGTAAGACAGAAATCTGGTACCAGAGAAGTGGGGTTGTTGCTGTGACATTATCTGGTCATGTGCTTCAGAGCCTTTGGAACTGGCTTGTGGGAAGGGGAAGCGTTAGGAAAGATTCAGAGATGCCAGCTGAGAAAGGAGAGGACACCTCAGGCTGTTCTGTACAGGAGTCTTGCCAGAGCTCAGAAGACCAGAAAGCTGGCAAAGACCAGGCTTGGGAAGTTTCTGCTGGAAGGGCTGCATTGGCTGCTGACTCCAGTCAATGCGTGTTATGCCCAGGCAGAAAGTTGGTGTGCATTTGTGATAGCCAGCCTGACTCCATCTGTGTAAAGTCCAGTGATTCTGGGTGTTGCCCTTCTCCCCTTGGGAGTCCCCACAGTTAATGCAGGACAGACTGCCACATCATGCAGTCTGAAACTGTGTTCTTTACACCTTCCACGTGTTCTCCAACTGTGTTATCTTTACAACCTTGTAAACAGGATACTCCATCCTGTGTGATATTGCTTCAATCAAAGTGTGTGAAACTTCCCAACCCCTAACTTAGCAAAGTTCTGCTCTTGGAAATTTCACTTGCCCTCCCCCTCTCCCTGACCCCTCTTCAATTAAAAGAGCTGCTTAAAAGAATCCTGCAACTGCTTTTCCTTGACGAAAGCTTTCCAGGTGCCAGCCACTCTTGAATGCCAGCTGATAATAAAGAACTCAAATTTGGCTCAGAATGGTGGCGATTTTCTATCATCTCTTGCAATTAAGTATAACACATTTTGCTCCTGTCCAGAAGACTTGTCTAAGACAGAGATTAAGGGTGGTGGACTAATTAATCTAGCAGAACAAATTTCAAGACAGGCTAATGTTGAGGTCATGGCACAGCTGCTGTTGGGGGCTTTTAGCCAGGTCTATGTTGAGAATCAAGAGCAAAGAGCCCAGCTGAATGATTTAAAACATTCTGAGTTTGGTTAAAAAAAAAAAAAAAAAAAAAGGCTATAGTAAAGTTGGGGCCTACAAAGATAGAACAAAGGAGAACTTGGTTGCTGAAAAGATTAACATTAAAAAGCCAAGTACTATGGAAAAGGACAATACAAAAGATGGCCCGAGGGGATCACAAGAAGCAGCAGGACCCCACCCTTAGCAGCCTCAAAATTGCAAAAGTGAAGGACTCTGCTTGAAT
Source organism: Fukomys damarensis (assembly GCF_012274545.1). Lineage (NCBI taxonomy): Eukaryota > Metazoa > Chordata > Mammalia > Rodentia > Bathyergidae > Fukomys > Fukomys damarensis. The sequence continues at coordinate 41,812,323 of NW_022900921.1, forward strand.
TGAGAGCCCTAGAGCACAATATTCCAGAATACTGCAGTCTTAGGAAGTTGTTTCTCAAGATTTGGTTTATAGGCATTTGACTCCTACAGCCAAGAGAGAAGGAAGCCTGGCTACTGCTCCAGCTGGCAGCAGACCTTGCCATCATCCACATGGCGCTGGTTTTAGGTGCATGTAGAACTCAAGAGTTGTGGGGTCAGGAAGGCTTCCATCCAGATTTCAGGTCTGGTGAGGTGAGGGACGCTGTTGAGTATGAAGCCCCAGAAGTTTGGAGAAGCCAGGAGCATGGATTGTCTGAGGAAAACTGCAAAGAGGGAGCAGAGCCTGCTCCAGAGAGAAGCTGTGGGAACTGTAACCACTGGCAGGGCCATAGGGGCAGAGCCATCTAAACCCTTTGGCATTCACATCTTGCCACAGATTGCTGGGGATGGTGGAAGTGAAACCAACCGTGGGGTTTAATATTTGTCATGCTGGATTTTGGACTTGCTTTGGTCCCATTCTTTCATATCCTCCATCTTTACCTTTTGGAATGGAAATGTCTATCCTGTGCCACTGAATGCTGGAAGTGTTTAACTTTCTTTTCATTTGTATAGGGGCTTGCAGTTTAAGAGTTTACTTTCAATCTCAGAGCAGGATTTGGGCATGGACTTTTCAGCCTTGTGGAAACTACTAGGTCTTTGGCAATTCTTGGAGACGGACTAAATTCCTTTTGCATAAAGGAACGTGCCTGAGTCTTTAGGGGGGCCAAGGGCAGAATGTTATGGCTTGTGTATAGATGTCCCTCCAAAAGCCTCATGCAGTCACAGTGTGTGATGCTGGGATTAAGGGATATGATTACTAAAACAAGTGAGTGATTGGTTTGGCACCACCTTAACCCTGGTAGTCTGGATGGGATAAAAAGGGAAGGAAGACACAGTTAAGCTCTCTTGTTGCTTTGCTACCTTCAGTCTGCATGAACTGTTGCCCCTCTGCCTTGGAGCCAGTCGATTATGGACTGAAACCACTATGAACTGTGAGCCAAAAAAACCTTTCCCCCTTTAACTTTGGATATCAGTATTTTGTCTTAGCACCTAAAGAAAAATAACTAAGACAGAAAATAGAGGGTGACAGAATCTGGGGGAGTAGAGAATGATAAATTATTGGTTAATATATACAGAGTTTCTGTCTGAGGTGACGGAAGTTATGGCAATACATGATGATGGCCACATAACACTGTGAATGTAGTTAATGACACTAAATTGAATAGCTAGCAATCATTAGAATAGCAAATAATTTGCAAACTAAATGAATACACATTTTCTCTATGTAAACCCAGGGAGGGGGGAGAGAAAGCAGCAGATCTTTCGGATAAGCACACTCTGGGGGGGGGATCAGTTAGGGTTCACTAGAGGAACAGATTTACCACAAAATATGTGATAATGGCAGTCTGTGGAGTCAGGGGTGGAAGAATGCAGTGGTTCTCGGTATGTTGGAGCTGGAGGATCCAGTGAAAGTGGAAGGCCTGGGGCTCACTGCAGAATTTGGTGCGAGTCCTCCCAGGAAGCCTGAAGGAAGACCAATGTCCAAAGGCAATGGACAAGACCAGTATTCCTCTGAAGAAAATAAAGAGACTTCCTCCTTTCCCTTTTTATTGTACTTAAGCTACGAGCCTATTGGTTGGTGCCATCTACATCCTGGGCAGGTCTCAATTGCAGCCTACATGTCAATCATCCACACACAAACACCCAGATTGATGTGCTCTTCAATCTGCTAGCATTTCATAATCATCCAATTAATGATCACACCAGTTTTGTCTATCCTTGCCACAATTATCCTCATAGACCTGCACTTTAAAATTCTGGTTTGAGAAAGGAGGTAATCAACATTTAGAAGAAGGTAAGGGCTGGAATTTTTTGCTGATAATAGATGAAAAGAGACAGCCCTAGTAGTTGGAGTCAAAATATGGGATCAGGCTATGTCAGTCGCTTCCATGTTTATTTTTACTATGACTCAGTATAAAATACAATTTATAGCATGACCCTGTGAACACATAATTTAAAAAAGAAAAAAAAAAAGACTACTACTAAATGACAGAAAATGGTGTTGAAGAATCAGTAGTAGAAGATTCCCCCAAATACTTTATGATTTCTAGGAGGAGTGAATATCCAGGAGTCAGGAGAAGGGATCTATCTATCTACCTATTTATCTATCTATCTATCATCTTTGGAGAGAGGGAAGGAGGAGGGGAAGGAGAGAGGGGGAGGGAGGGATGTGAATCTAAGAATCAATGCTTAGAAATCTATTGGGTCTGTTGTTAACAGCACTGGAGACCATGTTAAGGTAGGTGAATTGGAAACGTAGTTTTTAGCTGTTGGGATAAAGCTGGAGGTGGCATCAGAGTCTCTTATAATAGATAATCATAAATAATTATAGTAGGATAGAATCCAAGACAGGGGGTGAAACATCCAAACACATGAAAAGGCTCATCACTAATTTACAACGGGCAGGGAAGAAAGCAACACAAAGGGAGTGCTTATTCATGATGTTGATTCTAGGACTCAAACCATTTTCTGTTGTGGCGGAGAAGGGAAGTTTCTTGGGACTACTGTATTGGCAATGGTTTCAATGACTAAAAAATCTCAGCCTACTTTTGCAAATCTAAGCAGGTTTTCTATAATCAGAAGTGGTTCATTTTGTTATTGTTTGTTTTTCAGGATGTCATTTTTAGTATAGCCATTTCTTTTGGATTTATTTAATTTCTTTACTTTTGCTTTTTTTTTTTTTTTTGGTACTGGGAATCAAACTTAGGACCTTGTGCTTGCAAAGCAGATGACAGCACCACTGAGCTAAATCCCTAGCTTTACTTTTGCTTTTCTTATTCTTTGGAATTTCCTGCTGCAAAGAATAAAGTGGAATGCACCCAAGAAAACAAGGTGTGAATGACCAGCAACTTCATTTTGTGCTGTGCACAGGCTGAACTGCAGAAGTATGTCTGACTGTAAAGCAGAAATTTCAAATAAACAAAAACTATAGAGCAGTACATATCTCTCATGAGCATAGATAAGATTGAATCCTACAATGAATTATATACACTATGATTTAGTGAGGTATAGAAGGCTGGCTCAACACTTGTAAATTAATTAATGTAATCCATAGCATCAAGAAGCTGAGTAAGAAAAGTCCTATAATCATATCAATGGGCACAGGAAAGCATTTGAAAAATTCAACACTCATTTATAATAAAAACGTGGCAAAATGAAAATGGGGGGTTTCATCTCAAAAAAGAACTTCCATAAAAAAAGTAATGCTAGCATCATATTTAATGGTGAGATGCTGGACACCTTTCCCTTAAGATGGGGAACAAAGTCAGGATGTCTTCTCTTACCATCTCATTCTCTGTTCTGCTAAAAATTCTAGTTAGTGTAATAAAACCAAAAAAGGAAAAATTTTAAATACCAATTGGGAAGGAAGAAACAAAAATTGTTTCTTCACATATGGCACAATTATCTACATATAAAATCCCAAGAATCGAAAATAAGAACAAGGGTATGGTGTTCCTCAAGCCTGCTGATCAGTCTCATGAGGTGAAATAGAACTCAAAACAGGAAAATCTGCCAGGCTCAGGGGATTTTTGTACCAAAGCAAGTTTAAGATCCCTGCTATAACCTCATGATGTAAAGATGGCTGATAAATATTTTCTTAATGAGTATTCATAGGAATCTCACCTGTTTGTAGAACTGACATCTTATTTGCTTTCATACAGATTTGAAAGCTTTAAATTTGTCCTAATTTTCCAAGTCCACCTAGGAGACCCTCGACTAACACTGTACAAGGCCAACTATCAGCCCAGTCCACTAGACAGCTGGGTGTATAGAAAAACTGGTGTCCCTAAGTGATAAATGTTAATGTTGTCAATGTGATGCAACTGGTTCTACGGAACCTAGCTAGGTAGGAAGAACAGAAAATCCAGATTTAAAATCATGCCGCATATTAACTTTACCATTGCTGCACAAAATACCCAACACTTGCACCTTAAAGGAGCAGAGCTTTAAATCAGCTCATGGTTTGGGAGGATTTAGTTCACAGCTGGTTCCCAGGCAGGGACATCACAGCGGAAGGCATGGTGAAGCAAAGTTGCTTAGTTCACAGTGGCCAGGAGCAGAGGAGAGGACAGTGGTAGAGACGATGGTAAGGGGCCATTACAGCACCCTAGGCCATGCCAGACACACCCGGTCGTGCACTCTATTAACCTGCCAGGTGTTTCTTAATGCAATGAATTTAACATATCAGGATTAACAGTCACAATCCACCCCTTGTCAACTTCACACCTACACACATTTAAAATCACACTTAATCCCCAAATACAGTAGCAAGTTCACAATTCTGCCTAACATAATTATCCCACAAATAGAAATATAATAATCCTTTCCCCCAAATATCAACTGTTCCAGCATTTTTCAGAAGTCCAAGTCTCTTTTTAGACTTAAGGCAAAATCTTAGCTGTGAACAATTAAAAAATGCTGCCATATATGCCCAAGACAAAAGGCACAAATTAAACATTCCCATTCCAAAGAAGAGTCAGTAGAGAGAATAAAAGAGAATTGGCCAAATCAAGACCAAAACCCATCAGGCAAACAAAATTCCATAGTTCTGTGTCTGGCATCTGGGACACATTGTGATAAAGTTAGCTCCAGATAGCACGAATGGCCTCATCCTATGGCCTTGCCAGTTGCAGGCTACAAAGTGTCTCTTAGGCTGGTTCCACTCATGGCCTGCAGCTTTCCTCAGCTGATGATCCATATTTCTGGCAACTCCAACTTCCTGGGGTCTCCACTGAACCTTTGGCTTCGTCCCTGCAGCTTTGCTCAACTTCCTCTCAAGGTCTCCTTCTCTAGCCTCCTAGGCCTTCCTTTGAATCTGGGTGGAAATCTTCCTAGCCCCATTGTCTTGCATCCTGCATGCCAGTAAAACCAGCCTCTCATGGACACCATGATCTGCTGTCAGTGGAAGCAGCAGTGGCCTTTGAATGCCTTGATGGCTGAGTATGGTGAAATGAACTTTGAGGAATCTATTCATGCATTCATTTATTTATTGGTACCGGGGATCAAACTCAGGACCTTGCGCTTCTCAGGCAAATAGAATCACTGAGCTAAATCCCCAGTCCAGGAATCAATTTCTAGAGATCCTTCTTGAGCAGGGGTCCCAGGGGCTCTCTTCTCAAATGACAGATGGACAGTTTTGCATTTTTTGAGCATGACTGGTTGGGTCTTACTGCTTTTTTTGAGATTGGGTCTTGCTTTATCTTACAGGCTGGCCTTGAACTTGCAGAAAGTTTTGGTTCATGGTGCCTGGGGAGGAGAGCAGAACAGTGCTGGAGGGAATGGGTGAGGGACTAGATAAATACCCAAAGCCACACCTCCACCATTCACCCAGATTTGCTAGGCATTGTTTTCTGTAGGTACTGGGAATCGAACTCAGGACCTTGCACTTGCCAGGCAGGTGTGGCACCATTGAGCTATATCCCTGGCCCTTGCTAGGCATTTCTTAATCCAGTGAAATCTATACATCAGTATTAATGGTCACACACCATACAATGGTTCACTTAATCCACTGACCTTCACAGGAATGGTTTGATTTCTTCATGATGTGACTAATCCCAAACAGAGTATCTAGTCACCTAGCAAAAGCTGGCATTAAAAGAGACTGGAAATAAGATGAAAAAAACAAGTTGGAGCAAGGAGGACTTTCTGAATGATTAATGCAAATGAATGCACTATGGTGTGCTGAAACTTGCCTGGTATCTATGTAGACTACAGGTGCCATTTGGAGTTTTTTTCAGCACTGGGGATTGAACTCAGGACCTTGCAATTGCGAGGCAGGCAGCAGCACCACTGAGCTAAATCCTCAGCCCTGGAGTTTTAAGAGTCTTTAATTGGAATAGTGGCAACTCCCTTTGAGGCAAAAGGAAAAATTACATCTTAATGTATAAACTTTAATTATGTACCTTCCAGACTTGGCTAAGTTGTTTCTAGTCTGTTCTGAGGCCTAGTTGCCAAACAAGTCATGCTAGCATTTTTTCACCGGGATCAAACTCGGGCCCTTGAGCTTGCAAGGCAAGAACCACTGAGCTAAACCCCCGGCCCCATGCTGGCATTTGTAGCCAGCACTCTGCCTTCTCTGCCATCTGTGGCTGTGTCCTTCAGCTTCATGTCTGCCTCCCATCCAGCCCTGTCTGGAGTTTAGCTGTATTTGGTTAAATTGCTGAAGCTTCTTATCATCAGTGGGAAAATGACTGATTCGAAGTTCCCGGCTCTCAGCTCAAGGCCTCCCTCCCACTTGGTCCCCCCAAATTTGGAACTAACAGGTGCAATGCTGGGAACCAAGCTGTGGAGCTGCTGAAAAGCTCCTACACGTGGCCCAAGGCCCCTCTTGATTCCCAGCTGCTCTTGTTCACACTGTGTCTTCCTCTCATACAACTTCCTCAGATGGAGAAGGCTGGCCCATCTTGGAACATGCAGTGGTGAGTGGGACACAGGGCCCTTTCCTGAAGATGGGGACTGTGCCCTGCAGGTCTGTAGCAGACTTGCCTCTGGGTGCCCAGGCATCCCTTTCACTAAGCTCCTAAGAGGCTGAGAGTAACATGGAGATAACCAATGGATGCCAGGGCGTTAGCCAGGTGCTTGATACAGAGTATCTGGGAAATGTTAGCAACTGTGGTTTTAAAAAGACTTTAATGTTTAGGAAAATGGTAGGGGAAAAACCATTCCTGTGAGCCCAAAGAGGCTCCTAGGTAATGTTCAGGACCCTCAGTGATTACCATGAGAATTTCACTAGACCGCAGGGGTTCTGGTTGTAGTTAATCACACACTGCCTTTACCTGTCAACTCCAGAGTAGGACAATGATTTGACTGTTCACTGTGTGTGAGACAATCCAAATAAATGCAGCTTGTGTGTAAAAAAGCAGAGCAGAACAATTTAAGGCTTTTGAAAAAAGCATCATTTATTTCAAAGTACAACACAAAGTTGTATTTTTTTTTGGGGGTACTGGGGATCGAACTCAGGACCTTGCGCTTTCGAGGCAGGAGGCGGAACCACTGAGCTAAATCCCCAGCCCACAAAGTTATATTTTTAAGAAATACACATTCAATCTTGTTATCTCAAGACTCGGCTATGTGCATTTCAGTTTATCTTTAAAATAAATTCAGGTATACAAATGTTACATACCTCAAGTACAAACAGCACAGAAAATGCATATGGTTTCAACAGAATGTTTTTACATTCATCCACTGCTCATAAGGTGATGTACGTTTCTGTAATCTGCTTTAAACCAAGACAGCCTTACTTTAAAAAAATACTCTGTATTTTCAGCACAAAGTCTTCATACATTTTTAAAATTAGATCTTGGCGCATAATATTGTGAAGTTATTAAAAACCAAACTTGGTAATTTAGTAAAAGTGTCAACATGCCAGGATTTCGGAATCAACTCAAATTACCCCCTCAGTGGCAATGTCAAGTCTCTGTTCAGACAGGTAAAGAAAGCGTGGAGAAGATGGGTGGGGAGCGCGGGGAGCAGTTACGGTTCTTACACATACAGGTCTTAGTAGGGTTTGTGGCTGAGCCCAAACTTTTCTCTAAAAGCACAACAGCAAATCTCATATTATCATAATTGCAAGAGAGATCTGGAAGAAGCGAGTGGTGCAAGCCTGCCCTGCTGGGTCTGTTTGGCAAGGATGAGGAGGGAGGGGTGGGAGCAACAGCAGTAAGATCCTGAAAGAGCTGTCTTGAATCTGGCCTCCTGCCATCTTGACAAGGGGCCCCTACACTTTATTTTTTGCCTAATTTCAATTCTCATGAGGGAAGTGTGAATTTGACCAAGGGTCAGAGCTTCTTCTCCCAATTGTGGGGCTCCATATCCGCCAGGGATTATAGGTCTGTCCCAAGTCGTCGGCTGGACTGGAGGTGTTGGCAGCGTGCGAGGCAGGGGAGTTTTCTGCACCCATGAGGCCGATGCCTGACAGCGTGTTTGCTGGAGTGGTGAAGGGAAGAGCACTGTTGAGGTTGCTGGACCAGATCGAGTTGCTGAATGGAGTTGTAGACCACAAGCCACTGGTGTTGCCAAGGATTGACTGCGACAGAACAGAGGACACCCGACGCTGAGCCTGAGGCCGAGGTGGGCAGGTGAGGGCCTCTGCACAGATCGAGCTGAAGCTCCAGGTCTCTCTCACTTTATCTAGAACATATCCCATCTACGCAGCTATGCTGCAGTGGGAACAAACGGCTCCAAACCCTGCAATCTCCCTGGAGCAGTCACTCACCTTCAGACACCACTGGGGCTACTTCTGCACCACGACAATGGCACCAAGTAAGTGACACATGAGTGGGATGCCCCTCACAGCCTCATACATGGGCAACCTGACCCTACCATTTGCTGACCATGCTTTACAGATGGCTGAGGTTGCTTTGGAAATTGAAACCAGAATGATTACAAATGAAAGCCAACTTTGGAGTCCACGAAAGTAAAATCTATGAAGTTAAAATACCTCCTGGCAAACTCTGCACATCTCATTTAATTTCCTGAGAATAAAGAAGTAATCACAGGGGTTTTCTGTTGTAATTCTGGGAAAGCTAAAACCTTTATTTCCCTGGATAAGAGGACATTTTTTAGCATAATCTTTCCAGAAAAATTTAGCTGAGACGCAAACAAATATGTACTACAAAGCTCAAGCAAAGAGACAGGTGCCGCTTAGAAACAAAATACAGTAGTGCCTCTACTCATGAACGCTTTTGTTTGTGAACACTTATCATTTACAAACAGAAGTGTTTGGCAAAATTTTGTTTTTGTTTGCAAACTCTATATTGGATAATGAACATGACCATGGCCATCTTTTCTATAGGAATACAAATGTGGTCATTTTCCCTAGAACTGTGGAATAAATTAAGTTTGTGAACTGAGGCATCTGTGAATACAATCCCTCAGTTTGCTTCTGGGGGCCAGCGAAGCCACGCCCAGTCCTCACCTGCACCATATCTGTGCTCTAGCTTACAGGACAGAGGATGATGATGGTCCTGGGCTGTGGTGGCAAAACTGGGGAGCAGCCCCACAGCGGCTCACGGTACTCCCAAAGCACTCCAACCCTGGTGGTTCTGGAGGGCAGTGATGGACCTTTTGGCAGGAAGTGAATGTAGCAGTGGGGACCATGGAAGTACTCTGCCAGTGCCATCTAAGTGACAGCAAAGACTGAGGTGACAGTGAGGGGCCAGGGCCTGAGTACTCACGGTGGCTGTGTGGGTCGGGGAGCTAGAACTGGCTGGCCAGGAGGGGCTTGGATCTGTGGCTGGCGCGTCCCACAGGTATGAAGGGCCACTGTTAAACTCATTCCAGCTCCTCTGTGAAGCCTGATTGCAGGATCGCGATAACCCAAGTTTGCTGAAAACTTCTGAAAATAAAGAGACAATAGTCAAGTATGTATATTGTTTTGCTGTGGCCCCTGGGGCAAGATGGGGCTCCCTCAGTGGCACACATCCCATGTGGCTCACTGGGAACTGCCACCCACACTTTGTCACTCCTACCACACACAAGGGGGCTAGGGCAGGGTGGCCCCCAGAACTCAGGCACAAGGCATGAGCATCAGATATCAGTGCAAATACCTCCCACACTAACATCACAGCCACTGCCAAACTCACTTGCTGACTCTAGTTCTAGCTGGCAAGAAACAGGAGGTGGCACCCTGGATCTTGGGTTCTCCCTTTACAGCAGAATCCTTCCAGGGAGCTCTGACAGGCATGGGGGGTATGTGTGGGGCACCAGCCAGGTGGCACACATATACACAGCAAGGCCACCCCATTGCAAGGCACCCCATTGCAGGCTGGTGGTACGGATGTGAGAAGACAGGCCACTGTACTGTGCACCTCACCAGAATGGTGGAAGGGCTGAGTGGGGCTGGTCTCCCAAGAACCCTACCAGGAGAGTGAGAGCAGAAATCACGTCCCAGAAACCAGCATGGAAACTTCCTACTGACTAGTGACTAGATTCTGACTTCCAGGAAGCAATGAATGCACTGTAAACATGTCTCTACACCAGTCAGGCTATCCCTTGCACTGCCTAATACATGGAGCTATGCTGCCTCTTCCTTCCTTCTTTGTGCACAAACTAATTAGTCATAGGCCAGTGTTAAACACTCACCACCGGTTAGATTAAAAGAATTTCCAAAGGCGGAGAATGAATTGAGGGGGGTGAAGTCAGGGCTGCTTGGGTTGCTGACAGGGCTCCACAGACCCGAGCTGGAGGTTACAGGAGGAAAAAGGCAACACACAAATGGTGAGTTAGTGAGACGGCCCTGTGTGCAGCTCCAAGGGAGCTTACATTCACAACAGGGGGCTGGGTGCAACTGAGGGTCAGGGCAGAGAGCCGCAGGGCTGTGCCCCATGCTAGCTGTGAGCTGGATGAGGCAGTGTTGGAAAAGAAAACATACATTTTACTTCAATTTACTTTTGTTTGTTTTTTTTGTTTTATGAGACAAGAGTCTCACTATGTAGTGGAACTGACCCGGAACTCACTATGGAGCCCAGGCTGGTCTCAAACTCACAGTGATTCTCTTGCCTCAATCTCCCAAGTGCTGGGTTTACAGGCGTGCGCCACCACGCCCTGCCATACTTCAATTTACTTTTGGTAATGGCAGATTTGTTAAACAGCTATTTCCATCCTAGGACCTGTTAATGCAAAGTGGGTAAATGGCGGCCTTACTGACAGGCTTTAATGTGATTCTTGTTATTTATCTGGGGAAGTCTGCCAAGTGACTGCTGATGCCACCATGCCACTGTGTAAAAACCAAGCTGCTGCTGTGGGTCCAGAGAGCAGCATGGTCAGAATTTACTATGTTGTTCCATATTTGCACCAAACCCCTTCCTCCCAAGCATGGTGTGGTGTCTGTAAGAGCAGACTAGACCCAGCCTTCCCATGGAGCCTGCCCATGAAGAGTGTGGTGAATCTGTGGGACGTGCCTTCGGCGGGGCTCCATGAGGAAGGCCGAGAAAACTCTGCTTCTATGCTGTGTCCCCTGAGATGAGCGGCAGAGTGACTGGAAACCATCTCTGGACTGAGGTGCTAATCCAGCCCTGGGTTAAGAAAGGTCAATTGAGAGCCGCGTGTGGTGGTACACGCCTGTAATCCCAGCACTCGGGAGGCTGAGGCAGGAGGATCGCTGTGAGTTTGAGACCAGCCTGGGCTACACAGTGAGTTTCAGGTCAGCCTCAACTACATATGAGACCCTATCTCAAAAAACCAAAACAAAAAACTAAAAACAAAAAACAAACCCCAAAACCACCACCAACAACAAAAAACAATAAAAAAAAGAAAGGTCAACTGTACCTGTCTGAGCCATCACTATCAACAGGAATGTGTGAGATGCCAAGGCTGTTGGAAAAGTCTGTTTTGTTTGAAGAAACTTTAGCAAAGCCATTCCCACCTGTAACAAGGGACCTGGAATCAGTCAGAAACAGAGCAGGACCCAACCACTCTAGCATCTTGGGACAAAGTGGAGAAGTGGAGGCACTCACCGGGGCTCTTGTCATAACCTGCTGTGACCGCGGCAAAGGTGGGGTTGCCGTTTTTGCCAGGCAGTGAGGGTACTTTTGTCAACTTGTGTTTGCTGCCATTTAGTTGCTTTGCTTTCGGGTCACTTGAGGCAAGAAGCAGAGAGAGGAGTGATTGGTATTGGCAATATGGGCTGGGGGTTCTGCAGGACAGAGCCTGATATGTGAGTCACTGCTGCTGGAACATCTCAGGGAAGATGCTCTGTGCCTAAGAGGGGTGTCTTCGGAGTTAGGAAAAGAACAGGGCAGGGATCACCATGTAGGGGCAGTGGCTGACCACATTTTGGAGAAGAAACCCAGGAGCCACTGAACAGAGATGCTGTCAGAGGGCGGGCGAGCCCAGAGAGGATGGGAGTGACCTACCCGCACTGGCAGGCAGGGTCATGAGCTCACTGGGCAGGGGCCCTAAGCAGGGTGGTCCACCCTCAGTGGAGCTGCCTTTCTCATCGGCGTGGGAAGACCCAACACCAACTTGCTTGCTGGTGGGACACAGCACTGGCACACAGTGCCACCATCCTCATTTTAACTGTCAGGCAGACATGAGGGCAGTGTCACCACGTCAAGGGAGCAATGCTGGGTGTCTGGAAGGCTCAGTGCCTACCTGCTGGAGGTGCTGTTGACAATGCTGCTGTAGCTGCCCCGGGATGTGAATGGGCAAGGGGCAGTGGGGGGTGATGGAGAGGTGGGTGTTGGCGAGGTCTGGCGTTGTTTTAAGAAAATGTCTGCGTTGAGGGTTTGCAGAGAAAGTTTGTAAAGACTGTCAGTAGCTAGAAATGAAAAAAAAAAAGTTCTCATTAATGTGGTATTTTGGTTTGTAGTCTTCCCAGTCACAGCTGATGTTCTGAAACAATGCGCGACTCAAGTGCTTCTACAAAGAAAACAAATTAAAGCTCTTATATGGGCCTGTTAAAAAGTTTTAAAAGAGAAGAAAAGAATCTGTGACACTTGGCTTTTTGAGAATCCCATGCTCACAGGGCGATCTTGGCAGCTCCAGTCACCCTCTTTTCTGTCTCTTCATTCCCCGTGGGCAGCTGGAGCCCCGCTACTGCTGCCAGGAATGGATGTGGAAGAGCCTTGACCCCTATTTGGGTATGGAGCAACAGCAGTAGGTTCAGCACCCAGGCTCATGTCCCTAGGTCTATGTCAAAGACACTTGCCACCCCCCGCCCACGGCCTGCTGCACCCATTAAAGCAGTCTCTACATAGCCATTTTAAAGATTTAAGTCAGAAAAGTTTTTTATTCATTTATTTTTTGGTACTGGGGATTGAACTCAGGACCTTGCACTTGCAAGGCAGGAGGCGGCACCACTGAGCTAAATCCCCAGCCCCAGAAGTTTTTTGATGTCATAAAATATATGCACTCAAGATGGAAATATGTATACTTTTAAATAAAATTTTGCACATCTACTGTGTACTTCTTGGTGCTATTCTTGACCCTGATATATGAAATCATCAGGGGGTCTGGCTGCTGAGGGGCCCCAACCTGTGTGCCAAGAATGGTGTGTCCCACTGCCGCCTGGGTGGCCTCTAGTGTTTATCCCATCCCTCCCATCACTGTCCAGCTCCATAGATTCTCCCTGAGCCCCTGTCCTACATGATGTCAGGACCCACATTATGGAAGCACCAAGCACACCTCCCTGCTCCAGAAGCCCATGCTCCTTACTTCCTCCCTTTGCTACTGCCTTTCTACCTCAATGCTGGCCCCCAGCCTCCCCTTGATCACGTGTTCTCCAGTGGCTTTGCTGCCCATACTCAGTGCCCACCCCAAATGAGCTTACTCCCACCCCTCTGCCCTCTCATCCTCTGCGGAGGTATCCTTAGCTAATGCTTCAGGTAGGAACACAAGATGGGATGGGCAGGGAAAAATTGCACAGAGTATCTGCAATTAAGTGAACTTTTTGCTCCAAATATTAGATTTTTCTCTGGCTTTCTAGCTGCCTTTCCTTTGTATTTTTGTCTATTTAAATCAGGGAACTTCCTGAATGTTCCACAGGGTACAAGGCCCTGTGCTAAGGGCTGCCCCTTGGGACAGTGAGTGCTTATGTATAGGTTCCAGTGCTTAACTTGAGACCAATGCTGCACCCAGTTGGAAGCACCCTGAATGGCAGGACTGACTTTACTTCCTTGGGCATCTGTTTAATGGAGGAACTGCCCCAGCATAAGGTACAAGCCAAGGACCAATATCCAGCAAGGCTTCTGAGGGCATCCAAGGAGCCAACCTGTCTGCACGTGTGGACCCATTCACACTTGGACAGGGCTTTCTGCATGACTACAGAAATGGGAACACAGTTCACTTCCGGCAAAAAAGACAAAGACTAACTGGGGCTGGCCAATGTAATGGCAGGCAGATGGTGCCAGGCTCCAACACAGAACACACCTCTTAATGGCTCATGTGCAAGCAGGCAAAATGCCATAGCACCTGAGCGACCAGCCTCTGCCTGCGCACAGCCCAACCAGCACTACGGTCCCCACTTTGTCACCAACCCTGCATCTTCAACTTGAGCCACCCCATCCCATCCATCCACCTCATTTCCTCTCACTTGGACAAGCTGGCTGCTGGTCTGCTCTCCACAACACGAAGTGCCCTGCTCATGGGCCCTTCCTTCTATTGTTTTGCTGTCTTCTATATCTGGCCTAAGTGTCTACAAGGCAAGCGCTTCTACCTGCCTTCAGCAGACTGTGCTCATGGTCTTGATTTACCACAGTCCAAATCTCAGAAGGCAGTGAGCAAAATAAGGGACTCTTCATGTAGCCGCTTATGTAAAAATGTGGGCTGAGGTGGGCAGTGAACTGAATGTGGCAAAGCGATCTGGGATACATGTGGAGGAACCTGTCATAGGTGCAGGACAACTGGGTCAAGGCTTTTGTACAGCAAACACTTCTTGGATAATCAGCCACTGTAGACAGTACACTCTGCTGTGCACACAGGCAGTGGTGTGCCAGCTGGCTGGAATGGGAAGCCCTCAGGTGAATCTCCGCTGCTTTCTCTAGTGTAAATACCCTCCCGGGGCCGCTTCAATCTCCAACAGTGTAACCAATGCTTAGCCATGGGCCCTGGCTGACTGTTTCCAGTTGGTCATGATGCTGGGCTCCCCTGAAAGCAATATGCCTGCCTCAGGGTACCCACACTCGAAGATGGGGCGGCTGTGGGTGCAGGGAGCAACATGGTTCGTAATGAGCCATACTTACAGCTGCCAGGCTTGTGAACTGGCACAGCATCCCACTCTGGAGGAGGAGAGTCCTTTTCACCCTCTGAGCTACTGGTGTTGCCCAGTTCTTGACTGTTTGGGAGGAATTTTGCTAGGGTGGGTGGTCTGTTGTCCACTAACTTATTTGTACCTGCAAAAAAAAAAAAACAAACCAAAAAACAAAAACAAAAAACACACCAGAAAAGAGAGTTGTTAGCGGGGAACAATTTCTCTTTCAGGTCTCTTTCAGTCTCTCTGAGACTCTCAATGAGGACAGGAACACTGCCTCTGCCCCTTCATGTGACTGATAACTGCTGCTACTCCTAACTCATAGAAATTACAGATACCATCAACCGTGAAAAGACCCATGTGACCAAAGTGGCTGTACCTTTTGTTTTCTGGGAACTTCGTGACTTGGACCCACTTGTCAATGGAGTTGGAAGAGGAATCTTGGTTGGCAGATTTCTCCTCTGTTTACTTTCCAGTGGGGGAGCATACTGTATCTCTAAAGAACTGAAAGACAATCAAGGATGAGGATATAGATCCTACTGTTTTGGAGCAGGGGCAGAAGAGACTAATACTGTAATTATCCTACAATTCTATTGCATGTCTAATGTGGCTCTGGGAGGCATGGCCCACCCACACTGCTGACCCAGGACCACAGTATTCTGAGCAAAGTAGGACTGCCTGGAAGATGCCCAGCACGGCTGCATTAACCTTTCTGTTCTGAGGGCTGACAGGGTGTGGAGGTGGGATTGGCACACTTGCCTCAGGTAACATGAGTGCCCGTCTCTGTACCTGGCCTCAGAAGCCCTCCTGAATATGGGGAGTATCAGGATCTTGGACTTACAACCTCATAGGTTCTGTTATTCACAACCCTGGTCACATTTCCCATGGAAACTGCAAGGAGCCAGGCCAAGGAGAAGCACTGAGCCCCCACAGGGTGGCAGGCTGCTTTACATGCAGGTCCAGGCCAGTGTGGCATGACAAATCCTAGGCAACCACTATAAATGTTCTTTTTATGGATTCATTGAGAGTACATGCTTTCTAAAAGATTCTGAGGTAAGCTTTCTATAATAAACATACTTTGTATAAATAGGACAACTGACTGAATTTCCTGCCGGCCAAGGCAAAACAGCCTGATGGTCTATTTTAAGCCTTCTACACCGATGAAGACATTAAATCTGCTAGGAGACAAACAATCCAGAGAGGGAAGCTGCAGGAATGTGCTGGGCAGCAGCAGGCTTGTGAAGGTGAAACTGTGAGCAGCATTAACACGCGGCAACAGTGTTCTTATAAAGCCACTTATGTGAAGCCCACCAAGACCGTGCCTTGGACCTGGGGTCCTCTAGGAGGGGTTGTGTGACTCTCATAAAGGTTGCTCTAGTGACTGTGAGATACAACTGTGGGAAGCCAGGGCCCCTATGGGGAATTATCCCAAGAATCATCAGCGGTCGCCACTGAGTTCAGACTGAGCTCGAACAGATGCCCTCTGGCACACCCCACCTCTGGGTGCACTTGCTGTCCCCAGTCCTAACCTGTCCTCAGGCTCCCTAGCCTCACCCTTTAAGCTACCTGTCCTCAGGCTCCCTAGCCTCACCCTTTAAGGTCTCCCTGCACCACACAATCTTCCTTCCACTGCCAGCCCTACAGCACTGCCACCTGCTACATTTGGGGTTGGGGACACTCACTGCACCAGTGCACGACAGATCTCAAAGCTCAGAAGGGCCCAGACGTCCCTGACCCATGGTCACCAGGACACCCTGGCTCCCCTTTCAGGACAGTAAAATGTAGTCTCATAAGTGAATAAACACATTTGAAAGAGGCTATTTATACTTTTTAAGTCAGTAGAATCAAAAGTCATTTACATTTTTTAACACTTTATACATTTTCCATAATCATATTATACATGGAATTAGTAAAAGAACTAACCAAAACCCCAGCAGGTCTCTGTTGGCCCAAATCAGTAGAATTTTAGGTAGGATGATAACTGAAAGTGAAAAAACCCACTCGTTATGGGTGAGACTGCTAATATTATGGTATTAAAAATCATCTGCCCGCCCCTCTTTCATTTCTGGCAGAGTTATTTAAAGTGTGTTTCCTAAAAAAACCTCCAAACTCTACCACGACACAGACACCTAGCTCTCCAGGGAGGTGGTGTGGGTAGGTTATTTTTAGGTAAATTGGCTGAGGAGTGAGGGTGTCTATTTATTCAAAGCTTAGCTCTGTGCCACTATAAAATTAATTGGCTTTTTAGAAAAAAGGTGCCAGACTATTTTATTTTTGTGGATTCATATATTCCTAAATTAAGTAAGATGATCTCTGGCAAAAATCCCTTTTTAAGGCTTCAAAATAAAATGGACAAGAGCCAACTTACTTGAGGTGATTCTTTCTAAAGGGAGAGGAGGTGGCTCAGCCAAGATTCATCTCTGCTCAGGCCCCTCTGTGGGGAGATGGACAGAGCTGAGGATGGTGTTCCCTGTGCTGATGTGGCTGTACCTGTGTGTGCAGCGTGGTGTTCAAAGCCCTTGCCCTACACCAAGGGTGATACAGTCACCTTTGCTCACTGGAGGTTATTGCTATTTAAACATGCAGAGCCACGACAGACACACAGAAAAACAAAAGATCAGTGGGTAGGTGGTTCCTAACACTGAGATGGGATTCCTCTCTGCTGGCATCTCTGACCCAGAACAGTCTTCTGGAGGGCCACCAGCCTGTTTGTATGGCATCAGTGCTAGAGAAACGGGAGACCACCGTTCTGCCCTGCAGCTTGTGCTCCTTCCTTGGGGCTGAATGTTCTGAAGCCCACTCCTGGGAATGGGGGAGGAGATGGAGGATAAGCTATCCCCCGGCTTTATTAGTATGTGCAAAGTTCCCAAGAGGAACACCTTATCAAGGAAGCCTTACTGTGATATCCTTTAGGTATGTGGGTCACAGCTAGCAGGTCTCTCTCAATGAGTGAGGATTGGCCGTGACTCTACCTGACCAACAGCAGCAGCACCCACCACAGCTCAGGGCACACAGGGAATGGCTCCACTCAGAGGCAAATGTCTTTGGTTATTTACAAGATCTGTCTCTGTCTAACTGCACATTTGATAACTGTGATTCTCAATATTTTTTGGAAAAACAAAATGATCAGTGAATTTAAAAGGATTAGATAAACGAGATTAAAAGACTGGGGTTGCACATAGATTTTTCCAATGATAAAAAGACAGTTTAAAAAAGCAATCTAGAGCACATGGTTTGAACTGTCTTCTGGTAATGATTTCTCTCTTGATTATGCGTCAGAGATCCCAGGGGCCTGCTGGAACTATCATCCTGGGGCTGGGAACAGAGAACTGACTCTTTAGCTTCTGCTTTACCAGAGAACTGGAAATCCTTGCAAAGGCAGTGGACTCAAAGTGTTTCACAGACTCTACAAATTCAAATCTGCTATTCTGATAAAGTAAGAATATAGGAGAAGTCAGTGGAAGAAAGATGAAAGTCAGAAAAAACATGTCCTATCCACTTAGTCTCAGGTACCAAACTCAGGTATCACGGACAGCAAACAGCAGGTGTTGTCAGTTACCTACAGGGCAGTATTTAGGAGAATTCTTATGAGCTCTAGCTTTTACATTTATGATCGTAAGAACAGTGTAATTATTCTCAAAAGATTTTTCCCACTTAAAAACTAGGGTTTTTCACAATCTGGGTGCACTTGCCTCAATCACTTAAGCTTGAAACAGGCCTGGAAGAACACTCCTGACCCTCTGGAGCAGTACTAATCCTGTCTTGGGATGCCAGAACACTAGTGACACTTGGTGTCTCATGCCGGGTTCCTCAGGAGGGATGCCAGGGTGCCAGCCTCCTCTTCAGAAGAGGCTGTCTCCTCTCTTTCTCCCCCTCACATGGACCACCTGACATTCCTTCTAACTGGTCCACACTAACCTAAAAAAAAAATGTTGGCCTGGTCACTCAAACTAACAATTCCCACAGAAGACTAAATTTTTGATAGAAATACTACATTAGTAATCAGTGCCATAGTCATTTCATAAGCTCAGAGCTCAGGTGACATTTTACTGTGATAATCTCTACAAAACAGGTCTGACCCCGCCAGAGGCCAGCTGTACAACAACAAATCTAGGTTAATCATGTTTTTTCAAAGTCAAGTTTTATTCCCAGAATCAGAGTCAGAACAGACTTTCCACAAATTATGACTGGACGAACAATGACAGAAAGCTACAACTTTTTTGATTTAAACCCAACGCCTTGACTTCCCACATTATTTCCTGCTGTCTCTGTCCAAAAGAAGGCAATGCTGCAGGACATTTTTATGATGAACTATGAAGGGCATTATCAATGATGCCCATACTAAACTTGGTTTATGAGCAATGTAGACATTGACTCAGGGTCTAAGGAGAACATGAAATGATCTTAGTATAGTGCATTCATTCAATGAACTCATTTACTTGCTGCACATCTGCAGCAAGGGCTCCCTGAAGCCCGAGGCATGGATGGAAGTGGAGTTAGTTCACAGACAAACTGACGTGAACACCTGCCTGACAATTTTTAGGGAAGAACAAACTCTTCCAAGTTTTATGGTACATGACTGTACATCCCAGCTGTGGCTCTGGGCTTCTACAGATGCAGAGTCCTTTATGAGAAAAGCTATGCTCTTCCTACTGGATCACCGACATCACCTTTGTGCACATGTGAAAGGGCTCTTTGCCTGGGAGTGAATCATAAACTAAACTTTCACAACAGGTTGTTGTTAATCTTGTCCTCTACATGTCTGGCTGTCTCTCATCCGCAGCAGTGGACATTAGACTTAAGAAAAACCCAAGAGAAGCATGAAGCAGGACCCAGCTTTCGCTATCAGAATCCCCCCAAAACCAACCAACCAAAACAATACCTGACTTTCACCAGCTACTTCGTGTACCTTTTTTCTCTGTACTTATTTTTCTTACCTGGGTTTCACATCTGTTGGGATTTCTTTCTTAACATGAACAAGTTTTTTGCTCTTTTGTTTCACTTGAGACATTTCACTTTCATGTTTTTCAGGAATGGCTTGTTTTCCCTTTTGCTTTTCTGTGTCCTGAAAGAAAAAACGTACACTTAATTCTTGAGAAGGATAAATAGAAATGACTGAAATGAGTTCCATTTGAAGATAAGCACACAAAATCTACAATGTAAAGATCTATGTGTTTTACTTGTTAATGTGGGCAGGGTCCTTCATGCAAATCAATCTTTATTGTGTTTCTGGCAGCTTTTCAGCCATTTTAAGTGTAACTGTAGTATGGACAATCAAAGTTATAAAGAAGGTCATTTTAATTTATACTCTGTCCTGACAGTAATGGATGATGGCAGCGGCAGCACCAACTGGTAACTCCTTATTTTAGGGTATTAGGGAGTACAACCTTGTTTTTATTGGTACGAAAAGTTCAGCAAAGGGCTGGGGGTTTAGCTCAGTGGTTCTGCCACTTGCCTTGTAAGTGCAAGGTCCCGAGTTTGATACCCGGTACCAAAAACAAAACAAAACAAAACAAAAAGTTCAGCAAAGAGTACAGTGTAAAGTTAAGCACTTCTGGCAATGGCCTCACCCTGAGCAAACACTCCAGGAAAAAAGGCAGAGCAGGCAGCACTCATTGCACTCCCACCTGCTCCTCCCTGAGCCTGGGGAAGCCAGAGTCGTGGCTGGTTCAGCACCAACAGTCATCCTGTCAATGGGACAGTGCCTGGAATCTGTCTCATATTTGGCACTTAATGCTAGGCAATGGGGTTACCAGGAGGGCCCAGTCCCCTCCCTGAAGGCCTGTGAAGTCCAGGAGGAGGACACATACGATAGAGGGCAATGTGGGTCTCTGATGTAGAAATGCTCCCTTGCCAGGCCAGAGCACAGAGGGGCTGTCAAGCCTGGCTCGGATGTCGGAGATGCAAGCCTGAGATGCATCTGAAAGCTATGCTTGTCCACTGGTCCATCAGTTGCTGTTTTTGGGACTCTGTGAAATCAGTTCATGAACTGCTCTATATATTTCTGGAGTAACATGACGCTGCTGTGACAGACACACTGTTCTGCATATCGTGAGCCTGTCTAACAGGGTGCATGCTGGCCCCTCAGGTGTCGCTGAGCTGCCAGGGGAGCTCCATGTAGAGGATGCTGGGCATTAAAACGATCTGGCTCTTCACCACTGCCACTAAGAAGCATGAGGCTAGTTCAGGGGACAGACAGTGGAAGGCTGTTCTCAACAAAGGGGGACAGCCACAGGTGTGTGTGTGGGGTCTCTGCAGGTGGTCATTAAAGCAGCCAGGATTTCCTAGATCAAAACAGTTCTGTCCCTTTAACCACCAGGAGCAAATAACCGAGGCAGGGCTGAAACAGCCCCTGGCTCATGTGTCATTGCAGACTATTGGGTTGTTCAAGAAGCAATTCTTGAATCCACGACCTGTCAAGTGATTTACAGAACCAGAGCTCTGTGAGGAAAAGGATGTGGCCTTTTTGAATGTGGTTTGGCACTTGGGTGACTGCCACACATTTGTTCACTGAATGGATGCATCAGGGCTGGAGAAGACAAATTAGAAAAATGACCTGGCAAGGGTAATCTAGTTAGGAAGAAAATACACAACCTATAGCCCTAGAGCAGTCACAGAGAAAAGCTCACAGCCTGTAGCCCCAGAGTGCTGTACAGGAGGGGCAGAGGCCTCCTGGAGAGCGCAGGCTCTGTGTTGCATCTTCGAGGGCCAGGGTGGGATGGCAGAAGAATGCCGATGCCAGAAGGTACAGGGGATGCTGGCGGAACTGTCAGTTGGAGACAGCGTGCTGAGGTGATAAGGAAAGGGTCTGGAAAGGCAGGTTGGAGAGAGAATGGCCACACCAAGGGCTTCCCAAAAGCCACTCAAGTGCAAGCAGAGGTGCCCTGCAAGATTAGCACTGGGAGCTCTGTTACACTCAATTCATTTATTAAAATGGACATGAAATACACAACTCCAGCACTAGTTAGGAATTCTACCAAGGGAGATAGGGCACCATGACAGCAGTGATGACATGCGAAGGGGATGGTGGCTGACCTGAACAACGAATCACATACACGTCTTATTTTAAGAATTAATTCATCTAGCTGGGGATTTAGCTCAGTGGTTCCACCACCTGCCTTGCAAGCACAAGGATCTGAGCTTGATCCCTGGTACGGGGGGTGGTGGTGGTAAAAAAGAGTTAATTCATTTAGCTGACACTGTTGAATGTGTTTAAGAAGTTTCCCTTAGGTATTTTGATTGAAAATGAAAAAGAGCTTCTGGTCCACAATGTTATAGGCTATATCAAGACCATTTCAAATTTGAAATCTATTTATCCAGACATAGGGCCAAAGTAGAACTCTATCTTTGCTCTTTTGGACGCCATGTGTAACTAAGTCTCTTAGACACACTGACAACTATAACTCTACCCTGTGGTCCTAATGGCCCCCCTGTGCTGGGCACACCACACTATTATTTGTTAGCTGGTAATGCCCTACAAGCTAAGTACATCCAGGGGTAAGGTGGGTAGTATCCTTGATGTCTTGCTTAGGAGAGAGCCTGGTCGGGTGCCAGTTCAGGGAGACTTCTCGGGCAGTCACTGCTCCACCGCCTGAGGATTGTGACCACCAAAGCCTTACTCCTAGCAGTGACAAGACAACACAATGAAACCGACACTCAAAATCAGAAACTGATTTCCTGAGGTGAATAGTTACTATTCCAGGTGCTCCTTGACTCTCAGGGAGTGTTTCTAGTTTCTGTTTTACTTTGTAAACATGCTTCCAAATGCTCTTCCCTGGGGAAATGAAGTCACTGGTCCTCAGAGCCAGGATGTGAACTTCCAGGCGCACATTGAAGCTCATCCTCAGAGCAAGCCCATGTTATACACAAATCACTAATGCTGTGTTAACCCAAGACCTATGGGGCGATGGGCTAACACCCACATGAGCTCGCTTCCCTGCGTGTCAGTCTACAACCCCGTGTACCTCCTTGAGGAGCGGCTCTGTGTCG
This sequence comes from Fukomys damarensis, assembly GCF_012274545.1. NCBI lineage: Eukaryota > Metazoa > Chordata > Mammalia > Rodentia > Bathyergidae > Fukomys > Fukomys damarensis. Next base: position 41,835,078 of record NW_022900921.1, read on the forward strand.
GGGTTTGAGGTTTCTGTGGTGGTGGAGGAGCTGTCGTCGTCAGCCAAAGAGTCTTTCAGTTCATCTTCCTGGGGTTTTCCCTTTCCTTTCTTTTCCTTTTCCTCTTGCTTCTTAGGCAGTTTAACCTTGCGTTGAAGAGGTTTTCCTTTCCCTGAGGATGAAAAGCAAAGTACAATAACTCAATTTGTAAACAGTTTAGAAAAATAAAGCCATTACAGTTTGTTTTGGGGGGTACCAGGATCGAACTTGGGACCTTCTGCTTTTGAGGCAGGCAGTGGCACCACTAAGCTAAATCCCTGGCCCCTTCTCATTAATAAAGGTTTCTTTCACTACTTTATCTTTTCTTGAGTTAAAGCTTTCCAAAGCAGGCTTGACGTGATCAGATTACTGAAGCATGGTTTATGTATAACAGAATGCACCTGGCACAGGCATGTACTTGGATGAGTTTAGACAAATGCAGGAGATCTGGCAAGTCTGAGAATATTCCCTGGGTAACAGGGGTTTGGAAAATCACAGAAGTGAAAACCAGACAGCTTCCGAAAACAGGCTGGTAGACAGAAGCTTGGTAGTGACATCGAGATGAGCTGCCTGTTGCATTGTCTGGTGTGTTGCAGCAGCAGAGCCATGGTGGCTGGCCCCAATCCTGGCTTTCCCAGGCAGCTTTGTGACCCTGGCCTCTCATCTGCACAGTGGGGAGACAAGACCTTATAGGGCTGCAGTGAGAGATTACAAGGAGCTGCACAATGGCAGGTGGCACAGGAACCCTACAGTAAAGTGGAGCTAAGAAAAGATTAGTATTTTAAGAGACCCAGGTGCTACTAAGATGAATGAGAACCAAGCCAAGACATATTTCCTAGGCAGTATTCTGTGTGCTGTGAAGACAGCTGTGAACATGGCTGATGTTCTGTGGGGACAGACAGACAGTAAAATCCCCAAATCCCAGCCCTACAGGTGTATTTGCAAACTACCTTAGTGGGCAGGTGAGAGTTACAAAACCTACCCAGTGCCAGGCAAACCCACTCTGTTCTTGACACCATTGCTAGAGACATCCTTTTGAAATGGTGACTCTAAGGCTGGGCATGGTGGTGCACGCCTCTAATCCCAGCACTTAGAAGGCTGAGGCAGGAGGATCACTGGGAGTTCGAGACCAGCCTGGGCTACAGAGTGAGTTCCAGGTTAGTCTCAACTACATAGTGAGACCCTGTCTCAAAAAACAAACAAACACCCAAAAACAACAACAATAAAAAAATAAAATGGCGATTCTATTCAACTTTACTTCAGTGCTGATGTTTTATGCTTCATCCCTAAGAATGCCACTATAAACGGGTTCCAGAGATTAAAACCCTGGCATCTAGAGAAGGGGCTGGCACACTGTAGCTCACAGGCAGAATCTGGCCTGTGGCCTGTTTTAAGGGGTTGAAAAAGAAAGAATACAGAGAACAGTGGCAGTCTATGGCCCACAAACTCTCAAACACTTTATTACCTGTCACTTTGTGGAAAGTTTGTTGAGTCTGATCTAGAAAAAGAGTAAGTAAGGTTCTTGCTCGTTTCCAGGAATGTCATTTTTCCATTTTCTTCACACTGATTCTAGCAGGTGCTAGCCTCAAATCTGCAACTGGGATATTAATCAAAAAAATCAAAGGCCTTTGTCTCAGCACAACACTGATGGAAACACTGGTCTACTGTTGTGTCCTTGCACCCCCAAGGGCTGGGACAGAGGGAAGGGGCATGTCCTGTTTGGCTAGTAGCATCAGGACTGCTCAGTTCCTGAGAAATCAGCAGCCCATGTGCTGGGAACCTCTAATTTTCCCATGTGACAGGATCAGTGCCTCATACACTTCTTACCTGTGATTATCCAAACTTTTCAAGCTTGGGCTCCCTGGGTGAGAAGTAGATATGTATAAATAATTTTATTTATGATAACCTGAAACCTTCATAATAAATAGGAAAGGCTATTTTTTAACTTCTTAATGCACTGCACTTAGAGCCTAACTGAATGTGCTCTTGAAAAGGTTAACAATCACCCGCACATCAAAGCTAATTACCTCTCCCACTCCTCACCATCTTGCTCCACACTACTCTTTTACTGGAAATTGCAGAAGGAATCACAAGGAACCATCCGATCACCCCCAGTCCCACTGGGCCCAATGTGATCACTTTGGGTACTTCTATCTTCTGGCAATGTTTTGCTGGCTTCATCTAGCTATTTGCCCTTTTACCTTTTTATTTTCTGTGGGGGCTCACTTTAATGAACTGAAGTGATTGAAACATAAAATGTCTTAAGATTGAGGTGAATATACTAAAAACATCTTTTAGGTTTTCAGTCTATAATAATGGTTCCCAGTCAGGTGCACTTCAGAATAACCTAGGGAGCATTAACAAAATACTCAATCTGGGATACACCTCCAGGAGATTCAGATTGAACAGCTCCAGAGGGACCCATCTGCTGTCACAGCCCAGTCTTCCTGTTCCTCTCCATCTTCTATACTCAGCAGCAATGACTTCCTTTAGAAACATCTTAAAGCTCACAAACTTTATCCTGTCCCTTTTCTGTAGGATGAAATTCAAATTTCTCCATAATCTGGACCTATCTATCCAGACCGGATGACTCTTGTCCCTAGAGAGCCCCACCCTTGACAGTGATGGAGGCTCAGTTTCTTGAACCCAAACTGCTCTCCATGTTGCCATACTGTTGCCAGTGCTCAGACAGCAAGGGAGGAATTCAGAGGGATCTCTTTTCTCTACATCCGAGCCAGCCCTTGTCACTGGTGAAAATTTAAAAAGTTTACATTTTTAAAAGTTATAAATTAATTATGTATATTATAGAATTATGGAGCACAAGGTGTTTTGTTTCATTTCATTTTTGGTAGTACTAAGACCGAACTCAGGATCTTGAGCTTAGGTTCATCTTCAATCCTTTATAAAAACATTTTTTTTTTTTAAAAAAAAAAGACAGGATCATGTTAAGTTGCCCAGCATGGTCTTCAACTTGTAATCCCCCCTGCTTCAGCCTCCAGAGTAGCTGGGATTACAGGTGTTTGTACCTGGCCAAGGTGATGTTTTGATATGCATTCACATGGTAGGCTTTTGTCTTTTTGACAACAGTCATTCTAACAGGTGCAAAGTGACACAGAAGCAGAGTAGAACAGTGAGGTACCAGAGTCATAAGGCGGAGGAGGAATAGGGAAACTTCAGAAATACGTCTGGGACTATTATTCAGCAAAGTGACTACAGTTAAGAGTAATACACATGTCAAAGATCTTAGTTTTTCCACAGAAAATGACAAGTGTCCAAGATGATGGACATATTAATTAGCTTGATTTAATCATTCCACAATGCAAACACATATCAAAATATCACACTGTATCTTATAAATATATACAATTAAAAGGTCTGACAGGGGGAGTGCCCTTAAAAGATGATTAACTCAGTGCACAGGGGAGGAGATGGGATGTCTCCCAGGCTTCAGGTAACCATGAATTAACTGGTGCATTATCACTAATATAAACAAACTCATCCAAGTTCAGGTGGCACAAGCTGAAGGAGGAAGCAGCTCAGAGACACTCGGAGATTTCCTCTGAAGTGACCAAGTATGGATGATGACAAGGATGGAGACCTTGGTGACAGAGAAGGTCTCCTGGTATGGCAGCTGGGTTGACCAGGCTCACACCACCAGCTTACGAACAATTCTGAGGCTAGTCACCCTCTGCCTTTCTACAGTGGCCACCTAACCCTGGATACAAACTCTTTGCTACATATCCCCCAAGATTCCCTTTTTAGGCTCCTAGCACTCACACCTCCCCACCCCTGGCTCTATCTGTGTATAGCCTGAGCATCTCAGGAGCAGAGTAGGCCTCACTGGTCTCTCTGTCCTCAGCAGCACCTACTGGGCTACAGAGTCAGTCCTATGAAATACACCGTGAGTGTCACCTGGGCTGAGTCCTGCTACCCCTGTTCACACACTTATCACAGCTCAATCCTTTCTAAGTATGTACCCTATCCAAAAGCAGATCACAAAAGCTTTTAACAGAGGACTCTTCTAGAATTACTGGCCAGGACCAGTGAGTGTGGTTTTTGTGATAACTACCAATCTGTGACTTTACAGATTTCTACTAATGACTTTTTAATCCCACTTCAGCCTCTATACTTATGGGAACCTGAGGTTTCCGCTAATTCAGAAGCATAAACCCATTAAAAAAACCTGGAGACTTATACTTTTGGGAAGATGGGATACATGTACTTTCCCCTATTCTTCCTGCTAAGCAACTAAAAAACCTGGACAGTGTAGGAAAAAATTAAACCCGAAATGGCTCTGATAGGAGAAGAGATGGTGACAGACTGGAGAGTGACACATGGCCCCTGATTTTCCTTTTTGCCACACTTATCTACCCACAAACACCAATGGGCACAGAAAGCCCTGCTAAAAGGTAGCTTTCTCTAGCCGAAGGGGAGGGAAGGGGCAAGCAGCAAGACAAACCACTATAGTGTGGCTCAACTGGAGAGCATCTCCACTTGTGCTAGCCATGGCGAGTAGGGAGACTCTACTCCACCCTCACAAGGCTGGAGCTGGGTGTCCAGTATGTCTGTCATGGTGGTGTCACAGAGTGCTAAATGAGGACCTGGTGGTCTCATCCCACCCCACACCCCACCAGCACTGAGGAGCCAACTCCTCCTCCCTACTGGGTGGTGTCAGAAGTGGCCTCAGGAAGCCAGCATTTTCATACAGCCCGAGGCATCTGTGTAGACAACATGGGCAGTATCATCTCTAGCCCCAAGTTGTGGGGACAAGGAGCTGTCAACAGGGGACAGCAGGAAACAGAACTTCTAATTCCACCTCACATAACCAGATAGTGTCAGCCAAGGCTTAAGTAAGATGCAAAGCCCCAAGGCCGGGGATTTAGCTCAGCGGTTGAGTGGCCTGCCTTGCAAGCGCAAAGACCGGAGTTCAAGCCCCGGTACCAAAACAAACAAAACACCATGTAAAGCCCCAGAACATTAATACCCACAGGTCCAGGTTTCAATCCAGACTCACTCTTCAGACTAAGAACCAGGAAAATCTCAAATTAAATGAATAAACAAAACAACAGATGTCAACATCAAGATGACAGGTATGTTAGAATTATCTGACCAAGATGAAAGTAGCTATCCTAAAAATGCTTCACTAAGGGCCAGGGCCATGTAGCTCAGCAGCACAGCACCTGCCTGGCAAGAGTAAAGCCCTGAGTTCAATCCCTGGTACCAACCTCTCTAAAAACACCAATGAAATACTGACAAAGTATTTTACATCCATATATAAGATAGTATAAAAAATAAACAAAAGGTACAGTTTGGCCAGGTGTGGTATGGCACGCCTGTAATACCAGCACTTGGGAGGCTGAGGCTGGAGGACTGCCATGAGTTTGAGGCAGCCTGGGATACACAGTGAGTTCAGGGATAGCGTGAACTATTATTAAGGGAGACCCTGCCTCAAAAAAGGCCTTAATAAACAATTATGAGCATACTTGAAATAAATGAAACAAAGAAACAAAAAACCAGAAAGCCTCAGCAAAGAAATCCAAGATATAAAGAATACATCATAACTTTTAGAATTGAAAAATAACTGAAAGAAGGTGAGTGAATAGGCTCAACTACAGAATGGAAGAGACAAGAAATAACCAGTAAACTTGAATACAGAAAAACAGATGGACTAAAAAAATAAATATAGCCTCAAGGACCTGTGTGACTATAACACAAGATCTAACATTTGTGTTACCAGTTTCAGAAGGAGAAGAGAAAGGGACAAGCTGAAAAAGTACTCAAATAATGACTGAAGGCCGGGGATTTAGCTTAGCGGTTTGGTGGCCTGCCTTGCAAGCACAAGGACCCGAGTTCAATCCCCGGTACCAAAAACAAAACAAAACAAAACAAAACAAAACAAAAAACAAACACAAAACAAAACAAAAAACTGAAAATGTCCCAATTTTGACAAGAGATATAAACCTACAGATTAAAAACAAAAAATTAAAAAAGAGAAAATCCTCAAAAAGATAAACAGAAAGGAATCCACACCAAAACTCATACACTTACGGAAAAAAAAA
>NW_022900921.1:41841604-41849581 GCF_012274545.1 Fukomys damarensis
TTTTTTCAGCTTTAATTGAGTTTATTGGTACATTTTAGGGATACAGTACAGTTACATTCATTGTGTAGTGGAAGTTTTAAAGGCAATTGTTATAACTGGCAGAAGGCAAAGGAACAAAAAGGAGATAAGGTTTCTATTTGTCACTTTAACTAGTAAGATGACTCCAGAAAACTGGAACATATTGTGTACATATAATGTGATATCTTGAACAACCACTAAAAGTTATATAAGGATATATTAAAAATGATAAACTAAATAAAAACAAAATAAAAATACAAGTAATTCATAGGAAGATAGGAAAAAGAAAATAGAGAAAAAATGGAGAATTGAAAACATATAAAAATGGAGAACATATAGCAACAATTCCATTAAAAGAAAATGGTTGATTACATAATTAAAAAGAGACTAGCAGACTGGATTAAAAATCATGACCTAATTATACTGTCTACAAGAAACTCACTTCTAATATGATGATATAGGTAGGATGCAAGTAAAAGTATGGAAAAAATATATCATGGATACATTAGTTAAAGAAAAGCAGGGATGATTATATTACTATCAAAGCATACCTCTGAGGAAAACAAGTTACCAGGGACAAAGAGGGACATACACAATGACAGAAAGGTCAAGCTCAAGTTACCGATTTTAGTATTATGTGCTGCCAAAGCGAGCACAGGTCAAGCTATTTAGAAGATACAGCAATCTTAAAGTATGCACATTGAACAAAGCTGCACACTATGTGAAGCAGAAACAGGTCTGAAAGAGAAACATCCTTCTCTCAGCTACCAAACAACTAGATTAAAAAAAAAAAAAGAAAAGAAAAGAAAAGAAAAGAAAGAACTCCACAATACCATCAACCAGGAGAATCTAATAGATATTTACAAACTATTCTACAAGAAAGCAAAAACTGGGAGGACACACATTCTTTTCAAGTGTCCATGGTCATTATTACAGCAGGAAAGACCAAATCCAGGGGCATTAAAAAAAAAAACCTCAATCATTTAAAAGAACTGGAATCAATAAGTTATATTTGCTAACCGTGGGTCACAGGAAGTCTCAAATAAAAGTCTATGGAACTGAATGAAAATGAAAGTTCTGTGTATAAAAATTCGTGGGACACAGGTAAAGGATTGAGAAGGAAATTTATAGCATGAAGAGCATACATATAAAAAAATGGGAAAGCCTCAGGTGGGCATGATGGTGTATGCCTGTAATCCCAGCACTCTGGAAGGCTGAGGCAGGATCTCAAATTAGACTGGCGCAGGCAATGTAGTGAGAGCTTGTCTCAAAAAAAGATGAGATGTAGCTCAGTTATGGGTTTGAATCCCAATACTGCTAAAACAAAACAAAGCTAAAAAAGAGCAAACAGGAAGAAGAAAAAGAGAGCAAAAAAACAATGCAATAATACAGATAAACAAGAGAAAAGTGAATGAAACAAAGTTCACTATCTGACAAACTTCTAGCAAGCCTGAAAGGAAAGCTAGAAGAAAGAAAGACAAGATACAAATTACTTATACCTGAAATGAAATGAGGTATCATTAGAGACCTACACTCATAAAAGCCACAATAAGAAAATACTACAAACAACTCTACATATATATACATTGGTAACTTAGTTAAAACAGACTACTTTCACAAAACTGTGTAACTATCACAACTCACCTAACATGAAACAGATAGTCTAAATAGTCCTATCAAGGAACTGTGATCCAAGTACCCACTTCATACAAAAGTTAACTCAAAAAAGGATTACAAATTTTAAGAGCATGAAAGAGTGCAGAGTGCTTGCCTGGCTCTGGGTTTAATTCTCAGCTCCCTTGCGGTGGGGTGGGGCCATGCTACGGACTAGGAGAAAACATCTGCAAACCATGTACCTGACAAAGGACTAGTATCTTAAAACTCAATGGTACAAAAACTCTCAAACAATCCTGCTCAGAAATGGGCAAAAGATATGAAGATGTTTCACCAAAGAAGATATATAGAAGGCAAATAAACATATGAAAATAGAAGCCAAAAGAGAAATGTAAACTAAAACCACAATGAGATAACACCCCTACAAATCCAACAAAATGGCTACAGTAGAAAAAAGATGATACCATCAAATGCTGAGGAGGACACTACCTCATTCCTATACTACTGCTGGGAATGGAATATGTACAATAACAGCCACTCTGAAAAACATTTTGGCAGTTTATTAAAAAACTAATCAGGGCCAGGGATTTAGCTCAGTGGTTCTGCTGCCTGCCTTACAAGCCCAAGGTCCCAAGTTCGATCCACAGTACAAAAAAACAAAACAAAGCAAAACAAAACAAAAAAACAAACCAAAAAACCAAAAACTCATCAGGCAACTATAACATGACCCAGGAAACTGAGTCCTGGGCATCATCCAGAGAAATAAAGTCTTATGTTCATAAAAAAACCTGTACAAGGAATTTAGCTCGGTGGTGGTGCTGCCGCCTGCCTCATAAGTGCAAGGTCCTGGGCAGTGTTAAGGGTGGCAAGATAGTCTTTGTCCCACCCACTTCAGCTATCTTTCACAGCCCTACACTCTTAGGGGAAAGGGGAAGGGCTTCTCTACAATGAATTTTTTAAGAAGGAAAAATAATAAACTTAGTTTCTGTATAAAAAAGAAAATCTGTACAGAATTCTCAGCTATATGGAATTTGACTACTCCCAATTTATCTCTTCTCTTTTTCTGCCCTATGGCTTCTCCCTTTGGTCTCAGTCAGTGATTGTCATGGTAGTTCAAGTGCAAGGTACCCTACTTGCGCCTGCCACACCTCTTCATCTCTACCAACACACCCACATCCACCCCACTGTGGAGTAAATGTTCTTTCCTTTAGAATGTGCTTGACACCTTGCCTCATCTTGCTCCACTTCCTGGGGCATTTGGTTTTGCCCATTACCTCCTATTCCTTCTTTCTCTCTCTGCAGCAGCAGCACAGTGTAGGGTTAGACTTGTAGACTGGAGCTTGGCTCCCGTACTGCCCTGACCTATGATTTCTTAGCCTGAGATTCCTCCCTGCAAAAACATGTAAAGTAATGTCAATCATCAGGGTGTGGGAGACAACGTGGCTATACTGGAACTTACAAAAGGAGATCAACCTCACTGTTCTCAGCTCTGCTGGCCTTTTGACTCTGGCCTACAGAAATTTTCAAGCACCATTTGTTCTTTTTTCTTGTCACAAGTACTACTACACATTATATACATTTTTTCTTGTTAAAGTTAACCCAGAAAGTGCAGGTTAAATTAAATGTAAGTGCCACCACACACACAGTGACTGGTGACCGACACTTGCAGTCTGGTGACTCCTTACCACAGTAGTCTCATCTCCAGTCTTAACACTTCACAGAAACAAGTAACGCTCTGAATGCCAGGCTGTGCAGAACGCTGCCTGGCTCTGCTCTGCTGCCTCCTGGGACATGCTCATCACATGCCACTGGACCTCCTACCTGCTTTCTGTCACACTGGCTGCTGGAAGCCTTTGTGCTATCCTTGCCCTAGGGAGTCTGTCTTTAGCCTGTTTACCTCACTTCTCACTTCAAGACCAAGTCCTGAGCAGACAATTCTGCCTTGATGTTCCACAGCCACCTTCACTCAGCAGAGGCTACATCCTGTCTGTTCTATTTCCTGTCCTAAGAGTAACCATCACAGTAGTGACAACCTACAATAGAAGTGGTGACAAGTGGAGGCTCAGAGGAGTAATTTTCTCTAAAAGTCACAGTTTGTAAGTGGCAGAGCCAGGATTTAATCTGGGCATGTCTGATGGTTGGGCCTGGCCTCCTAATGTGGTGTCACTATGTCACTCCTTGCCTTTGATAAAGCCACAGCGTGCCAAATCTGCAATGAGAACGACTGCAGTTATTGCAGACACTGAGAACGGACTGTGCCATGTTCAGAGCTATTTTGGGTTTTAGTCCTCAACCCAGCATGGCCTCCATCCAGGCCACAGAACGTAAATGTTCCAAGTGGGAGACACCACAGAAGGACAGAATCCCATGACTGTCCAGTACATGATCCCTACATAGGCCAACAATGTACAAAGGGCATTCCTGTTCCCCTTCTGCTAGGAAGCAACTAGAGGGAGGATGAGAGAGTGGTTGGAGAGCTTTCTGTCCAACCAGAAAGGGCAGCTCAGGGAGATCATCACATTAATTGGGAGAGAGGCCACTCTGAATGGCTTGCAAAAGCTAGACCTAACCTCAACATAAGGAACAAGATTTGTCTGAGATACTGGGTGGGTGGAGGGTAAGATTAGGTTGCTTCTAACAACAGAATGCTTATCTATCAGGTAAACACAATGACCATATGCAGGTGTGGGGACTAGCAAATTAGAAAGCCAAGAGACTAAAGGCTCATGACATACTATTCTGCAGCCCAGAATCAATGGCTACCTTTTCTTGGGGGTGGTGATGGAGATGGAACCCAGGGCCCTGCACATACTAGGTAAGTACTCTACCACTGGGCCACACCTCCATCCCTAAAGCTCATTGTAAAGACTGTTTTTCTACATACATGTTATATTTTAATAAAACACTTATTGAAGAAAAATTATATACATATAATCTGGCTCCTTTCTTTCTAACAGCAGCAATGGGAAGGAAAACAGAGGAGAGGGGCCACTCATGTGAAGTATGTCACCACTGTCTCTCCATGGGCTGTCACGAAGTACCTTTTAGTAGGTCCACTCTGAGGCTATGATGAAATTTAAAAAAGAACCCCCCCATTTTTAGTTTAAAATGAATGGCCCTGAGGACAAAAGTGGAACTATCATGGGAGAATCTATTTCAGACACACATAATGAGGTATTCAACTTGGCTATCTCAACTCTTTCTTTCTGATAATAAAGGACAGTTTAATTATGCCCTGAATAAGGAAAGACATGTAACTTGATCTGCTTTTTAAAAAGAACTTTTAAGCACTCATGTAATATTACTATAAAAATTATCCGAAAATATATAAATTATATTAATAAGTTAATCAAGAGAATTCTGTAGAAGTTAACAAATAATGTTCAAGATATTTTACTTTTTTTTTTTTTAACAAGTAACACAGATGTGTATTATTTGAAGGAGTCAGCATAGCTAGTTTTCATGTCACTGGGATGAAGAGATTTTTAGAAGCAGTTTAGACTCTGGGATGTCAGGTTTCCTTCACTCGCCTAGAGCCACCAAACTCCCTGTACTGTGTGTGAACCAAAGGCAGAAACTGCTTGGTGATCAGTGACAAAGCTGCTTAAACAGGTTTGGGGTAATATATATTAATACGCTGCCTCCGGGGAGAAAGAAGGTAAAAATCCAGGTCGTAAAGGGCTAACACTGAGATACAACTAGAGGCCACCACCTAAGTACTCTTCCCTTTGGTTTGGAAGTTACCAATCAGCCTACCCATCTGTGTGTGGTAGGTAGATAGCTAAGATGGTGCCTGATGATCCCCACCTCCTGTTATTTATGTCCTTTCGAGTTGTCTTTCCTAGAATATGGGCCAGGATATACTTCTGATGAACAGAACACTTTAAAATTGATGGGATGCCAGCCAGATATGATGCTGTGATCCCAGAACTCAGGAGTCTGAGGCAGAAGGATCACTGCAAAGCTAAGGCCATTTTGGGCTATTCAGTGAGTTTAAGGCCAGCTTGAAGTACATAGTGAGACCCTTTCTGAAAAAAACAGAAAGAATTGATGGGATGCTATTCCCATTGTAGGATCCAGAAAACTGACTTCCATTTTGCCAGCTGACTTGCCCTCCTGTTTGCTCATTCTGGAGAGGCCAACTACCAACTGTGACTGCCGATGGACAGGAGCCACCAGAGGCCTCTGCCATAGGTGACAAGGAAACCAGGGCCCTCAGACTGCGCCCTGTGCCTGTGAAGAACAGAATCTGAAATCAACCACCTGCACAAGCTGGGAAGTGTTGGCAGGTCAGCTTGGAGATGACTTCAGCCTGGCCAGGACATCTGGCTGCAGTCTGGTGAGAGCCACTGGGCCCTGCTCAGCTGCTCCGACAGTCCTGTTTCTGAGGAGCCATGGGTGGTGGCTGGTATGTGAAGGGGCTGGGTTTTGGGGTCGTCTGTTTCTCTGAGTTAACCAAGGCAGTATGCAGAACTCTAAAGCAGGGCTCAGGAAACCTTTCCTGGGAATGGCCAGACAATAACATTTTTAGCTCTGTGGGCCACACTGTCTTGTGGCAACTACTCAACTCTGTGGAAGAATGAAAGGAGCCACCAACAATCTGTATGCAAACCTCCACAGCTGTGTTTCAGTACAACTCAGAAGTTGGGTGGGGGTGGGGGTTTCTAGCCTTTGGTTGCAGTTTGTCAACTCCTGTTCAGTGGTAAAGGTTGGGTGGAAATCCTATTTTTGAGTTAAAAAAGTCAGATGATCTACATTTTACCACTCTGTCCAAAATTATTTTAACAATGGAAAAAGTTTTTTTTATCACAATAATGCCTTAATCACAGGCAGCTGAAAAGGAAAACAGTAGATGTCCAACATATTTCTGAGTTTGAAAAGTAATCTAAGAAAATCCAAATCTATCTTTTATGACCAATGGATACCTCTATCTAAAGTGTGATAAGGAACTTGATATCTGACAGTGGACATGAACTTGAGCTATAGAACACCCCCAGCAATGCTGTTGCCTCCCGACTGCAATCCCGACAGCTCTTGAGTATGCCTGCTTTCCCATCAGAGGGAACAGGTGATGGTTACCTTTGCTTTTTGACAGTGGCGATGGAGGCTGCTCTGTAAACACTTCTAGGGGTGGGGAGTCATGGTGATCGAAGTCTTTGTCCATGGCTTCAATGAGACTGGTGATGTCTGAGTCCTCTGAGCTGTGCCTTATGCTGCTGGCACGTTCTGGGTGGGAAGGGTGAGTGAGGGGGGCAGGTGACAGCCGCTCGGGCTGTGGCTCCTGTTGCTGAGGCACTGGCGGTGGCGGCTGTAAGTGCTGCTCCAGCGGGCTGTGGCTGTGGTGCTGGCCACTGTGCTGGTTCTGCTTTGCCCCTTTAGACTTTCTGCCTGCCGCGTGGCCTTGGGTCACTGTATTTGCTTCTAAGACAAGGGGGCTTGCTTTGCCCATAGACTGTGAGGAGGCTGCTTGTGCAGAAGTCCTGCTTGAGGTACTGGAACTGTTTTTGGCTCTGATGGTGTCCACGTCAGCTGAATTTCTATTGCTGTGGCTGCTGTGAGGGTGGACCGATGGGCCACACTGCTTGTGACTCCCTGCACTGGGTCGGGATGATGAGCTGCCTGCTCCACAGAAGCCTCGGCCATGACTGGGGTCACAGCTGAGGTTCAAGCTAAGAAAAGAACCAACTTCAGATGAGTAAACAGCAACCTACAGAATCTAGTACTAAATTTCTTTCCCTAGTATGATCATCACAAATAGAAACTGAGGAAAAAACCAGCAAGACACAGGAATTAATTGCCACAACCTTCCAGGTTCTATTTATCTGAAAACTTCTAAATCAAGTCAGTGATCAACACTTAACCTGTACCAGTGTGGTAAAAACATATCTAGCGTGGGTGCTCAGTGAGTGAGTGCTGTATACAGAGTACATATTACTGAATAATTAGAATTAGGGGTTTTCTTTTTTTTACCCTCCCAAGCAAAATGAACTATGTCAGCCAGATCTATGTATACTAGAGAACTGACTGTATTATGTGAACATACTTTCCTTCCGATGAAATGCCGACTATTCTCCTGAGATCAAATGGCCTTCCCACATCAAAGGGTGGGTTTGAGGCTTCAAATGACAGTCGCCTTCTAAATGGCTCCCAGATTCCTTGAGCTTCCAAATAGGCTGTTCCAATGACCAAGAGAAACAGTGCACTGCAGGGGTAGAAGTTGGAGAATCAGGATTGTTAGCACAAGAGTGCCAAAACTGACTAGTAAACGCAGTTTTTTGTAAAGTACACCACGATATAAAGAAAGAGATGTCTAGGAAAAATTTTAATGGACAGAACAAAGTACTT
>NW_022900921.1:41849679-41853054 GCF_012274545.1 Fukomys damarensis
TTTTTTTTTTTTACTAAGAGGAATGTGAGCTTCAACTCTGGGGCCAACTCTTTTTAAAGGATATGTTAGGTAACTATATAAATTGTACTTGATTCTCTGAAGCACATATTGAGATATACTAAAAAAAAAATAAAGATCCTGAGGACTGAAAAAATATTTCATCAGTTTCATATTGCTGAGGCACACAATTATGTTAAGTAAATCAAGTAACTTTACCTGATAAATTATAGTATTTTTCTTTATGAAATTAACATGTACTTCATTTGTGTAACAAAGTTCAGTGGTAAAAAACTGTTTATTGTATACTGAACCCAAGAAGGGTTTGGTTCTAATGACCCACACCAGTAGGTGAGCAAGGTGAAGGCAGAGTTTTGTCTGCTTTGCTCATTGCTGTGTCCCAGCACTTAACAGTGACTGAGACCTAGCAGACACTTGATAAAGAGTGACCAAATGAATACCAACCTCCAAAGAAGACACAAGTACCTCATTATTCCTGAGATGATGATGTACAGAGCCAGTTCCCAGTTGGGCCTGGGCAGGGCTTCTGCACAGGTTGCTAACATGTGGTATGGAAGTGACGCATTTAATATAAACACAAACTCAGAGCCACTGGTTGTTACAAGCTTCAATTCACGAATAACTCTAGAAGCTGTGAAGTCAGGGGTAAACCTAAGACAGAAGGACAGCAGTAAGGCTGAGGCCTGAAAATAGATGACAAGCAGATTAAACAAAGTAACAGTCCTGTAAGTCCTGGAATTAAGAACTTGAGCATGATTTTTTAATTCAACTTCCTCAATTTAAAATGAAGTGTTGTTCCATGAGGTTAATGTACAACTGTATTCTATGGACAGTTTGGTAAATTACATTAAAAAGAACAAACATCAGCTTTTCAACATTAATACAGAAAGTAGCGTCAGAGCTTTCCCTTTCCTTTCTCTTTTAACTAGGCTACACTGCCAATAATGTTTTTCAAAAAAATCCTGAGCCCTTGTGATTTTTTATTATCCCTCCCAGTACTGCTTATTGTTACAAGTGTTTTATGTCTTGCTTACTTTAGGCACCTACAGGAAAATGGTTTTACTCCTTAACATACTCCTAGGTGTCAATTACTATGCTTTGTATGTACTAAGATCATGAAATTATTATTCAATTAAGGGGAGAGAGCTTTTCTTACATAAACTTTGTAGCAAAACAAGTAATCAATTGTTAAAATGTGCTGCAACAATTACTGATATAGGCATTAAAAATATCTTCTGGCTGAAATATTAGACATTTTTTTCCATTGTTTACTGATAAATTTTAGGTATACAATAGTTACATTCATCCTTGGGAACTTGTACCTTTACATGGTGTATCTTGGTTCTTATTTTTTCCCCATTCTCCTGCCCTCCCTTCAAACTCTCCACCCCTCCCTATTTACAAAGACTTTGTTTCCATTTTTTTCCTTTTCTAAAATTTTTTCCCTTTCCCTTACCTCCCACTTCCCCTACTCCATTTAGATCTTTACTTCCTATTTCACATTATCAATTATACATTTTGATCCTTACTTACCCTTTTAGTTTCTCACAGGGAAACTGTTCGGTATTTACACGTGTCCTATTTATTTCACTTCAGAGTATGGCTTCAATATGTATCCACTTAGCTGTAAATGCCTCTAGTTTCTCATTCTTTATGCCTGAGTAGTACTCCATTTTATAAAAAACATATCTTCTTTATCCAGTCTCCAGTTGATGGGCAAATGGGCTATTTCCAAACTTTAGCTATTACAAACTGTGCTGCTATCAACACGGGTGTGCATATATTGCTGTGGTATGATTCTTTTCTTTTGGGAAGATACCCAGCAGAGGAATAGCTGGATTGAGGGTATCTCCATATTGATTTCCACAATGGTTATACCAGTCTTCACTCGCTCCAACAATGGAGAAGGGTTCCTTTCTCCCAACAGCCCTGTCAGCATTTGTTATTGGTTGATTTCTAGCTAGCAGCTGTTCTTTCTGGGGTGAGGTGTTTTCATCTGCATCTCTTGAATGACCAGTGATGTTGAACATTTTTTCATGTTTATTTACTGCTTTTACTTCTTTATCTGAGAAATGTCTGTTCATTTCAGATGCCCATTTTTTAATTGGGTCTTTATATTTGGGGGGGTCTGATTTTTTAAAGTTCTTTATATATTTTAGATAGTAGCCCAATGTCTGAGGAACAGCTGATAAAAATTTTTTCCATTGTTGGTTGTCTCTTAGTTCTTGGTGGTTTCTCTTGCAGTGCAGAAGCTCTTTATTTTTACTTTTACTTATTTATTTTACTATAAAGGCACTTTATTTTATCCCACCCCATTAATTTTATTGGTACATTTAAAGCAAACAATGCACTTACATTTATCATTGGGAACTTGTACCTTTACATGATATATCTTGGTTCTTATTTTTACCCCATACCCCTGCCCTCCCTCACCCCCTTCACCCTTCCCTATTTACAAAGATTTGTTTCCACATTTTCCTTTCCTTTATTTCCTTTCTCTTCCCCTTCCCATTTGCCCTTTAGCCATTTTCTTCCTATTTCACACAATTTTCTTAGCATTCTGCCTATATACTGTGTTTATATGATTTTTAAGTAAATTATAAAAATATTCCAAAAACAAGAGTACAGATAAGCCCACTGTAAAAGAAAAAAACTTATGAGGCCCAACAGAGCAAATCAAATAGGCAAGGCAAGAAATTAAAAGGAGAAGGGGAAACAGTAAAAAGAGTCAACAAAAGGACAATACCATGTCAATAATAAGTCAGTACATATCAGTTATAACCAGCAATGTCAATGGCCTCAACTCACCAATCAAGAGAAATAGACTGGCAAAATGGAATAAGAAGCAAAATCCAATAATATGTTATATACAAGAAACACACCTAGTGCAAAAAGAAGCCCATAGACTGAAAGTGAAAAGATAGAAAACAATTCTCCATGTGACAGGAGCCCAGAAAAAAACAGGGGTAGCAATCTTATTTGCAGACAAAGTAAATTTCAAACCAAAACTGAATCTAGTATTATTGATGTAGGACAGTACTGTATCATACCTCTATGAATGTAAAATATCTAGTACCTGCTTTATGATACATAGTAGGGACTGTGCTTTATCAGAGCTACATTTAATGATATTACTCTAGAATGTTCTCTTTCCAGATGATGATTAAGAGGCTAATAGAAAAAATGGTGCCAGGTACCACAACAGCAACAGAACTTTGCTGTTGTCTGGATATTATTCTTTTCTTTTCTTTTTTTTTTTTTATGGAATGTGCAGAATGTCCATAATTTTGTTCAGATGACTGCAGAACCTGGAAAAGCTGTTGCTGCTATCGATGCATAACATACTATTATTAGTCT
>NW_022900921.1:41853755-41873540 GCF_012274545.1 Fukomys damarensis
AAAAAAAAAAAAAAAGAAAAGAAAAAAACTTTATTTTTGTGAATGTTTTTTTGGCCTATTGTTTGCTCTCTTATTTTGGCTTTACAGTTTTACCTTTTTTTCCCTTTGGTACCAGGACTTGACCTCAGGGCCTCGTGATTGCCAGGCAGGCACTGTTCCACTGAGTTACATCCCCAGCCCCTCATTTTTGGCTTTGCAGTTAATCATAGAAAATCTATTTTTATTTCTTCTTTTGCTTATAATCTTAAAAATATTTTTATCTCATTCAATATTTTTCATGACTTTAAAAGCTAATATTCAGTTTTATTTCAGGTTTTAAGATATTTGATAAAATTATTATGTACTACCTTAAAATCATTTTGTTTTTGTTTTGGTTTTCTGAGACAGGGTCTCACTATGTAGTTGAGACAGACCTGGAACTCACTATGTAGCCCAGGCTGGTCTTGAACTCACAGCGATCCTCCTGCCTCAGCCTCCCGAGTGCTGGGATTACAGGCGTGCACCACCATGCCCAGCTAAATTCAATTTTAATTAAAGGTTTGTCTTAAAGATGTTTACATTAAAAAAAATAATTTATCAGAATAACAAAACCTGCTCCACCAAACCAAGAATCAAATAAGATGAGGTCCCAGTTGTTGATTCTTTGTGCTAGTTCTTGTGCTACCGTTTTGCTAATAAATTCTTTTATGCTGGGCATGGAGGTACATGCCTGTAATCCCAGCATTTGGGAAGCTGAGACAGGAGGATCGCTGAGACCAGCCTGGGCTATATAGTGAACTCCAGGTCAGTCTCAACTACATAGTGAAACCCTGTCTCAAAAGAACAAACAAACAAACAAACAAACAATTCTTTTCCTATACCAATCTTCAAGAGTTCTACCTAACTTATCTTCCAGAAAGTTTAGTATTTCTGTTTTAATATTTAGATCTTTAATCCATTTTGATTTTAGTTAGTGCATGGTGAAAGATAGGGGTTTAGTTTTAATCTGTGGCAGGGTGAAATCCAGTATTTCCAACACTGTTTATTAAAGAGGCTGTCTTTCTTCTGGTAAGGATGGTTGGCTCCTTTGTCAAAGATGTCTGGAATTGTTTCTGCATCTTGTAATCTATTCCACTGGTTTCTTTGCCAGTACCATACTGTTTTTATTATAGTGGCTTTGTAGTATAGTTTCAAGCTGAAGATTGTGATACTTTCTGTCATGACTCTGTTGCCTAAAATTGCTTTTACTATTCTAGGTCTTTTATGGTTCCAAAGGAATTTTTGGATTGTTTTCTCTAGCTCTGTGAAATATTCTGTTGGGATTTCAATCAGGATTGTGTTGAATCTATATAGCAGTTTTGGAAGTATGGCTATTTTCACTATACTGGTTCTTCCTACCCAGGAACAAGGGATGTTTTTCCATTTCCTTATATCCTCTTTGATCTCTTTTCTCAGAGTGCTGTAGTTTTCACTGTAGAGGTCTTTTGCTTCCTTGTTAGACTGATTCCTAAATATTTCATTTTCTTGGGTACTATTGTGAAAGGAACTGTTTCCCTAATTTCTTTCTCACTGAGTCTATTATTTGAATATTATACATTCTTTACACACAACCTGCTTTGTGGCCGAGACAGACATCACAACAGCATCTTAGGTGTTAACAGCTGAGAATAATTTTGAAATTGGTTTCTAAGATTATCTGATCTCTTAGTTGAAGATTATGTGACAAAAATCAAATGAATGAATTTGATAATGATCTCTTATTTTGCAAGTATAAAAATGTATTTTTGTACAGGACTGAATGAGAGAAGTTCATGAGTTAGTATACTGTACACTGTAAGAAAATACTTACAATATGACTATGTCTCTAGAGGCATTGGCACTTAGTGCAAACTCTTGACAATTAACGACCTTAAAGCCATAGCCTTCACATGCATATCCACTGATTTCAATGGTTTCTATGTGGATTGGAAGTTGTCCTGTATTTTCTACTTTAAAAGTTCTTTTCAATGTGAAATTTGGTTCTCTCAGTTTCAGACCTACAGGAAAAATAAACCAAGAGTGAGGCTAAATCTTGCTACCACAAATGGTACATTATACATTACACACATTCAATATATTATCTCAGAGATTATGAACCACCCAAAGAAGTCAGCCACTTCTCAGGTTTCGTCAGAATGGCAAAATTTTACTGTTTTACTTTTCATACTTAACAGTATACTACAAGTAGTGACACTTCCCATCTCTAAAGTTCCAAGTCAAACAACCCTGAATGGATGATATAGGATTTCTTTAAAATCTTAAGTGCTCCACACTGATACACAGATATGCACAAACAGAAACACTGTTCTTGTTTTTGGAATTATTTAAAAATAGACGCTAAAATGTGTGCTGTGGGCACTGCTGGGAATACTCACTGTCTGTACAATCCTTTAACAATGCTTCTGTGATTTTAAAGCGTAAGGAGCTTCCTGGACCTGGAAGCTTGCCTGCCACTCTCAAGTTCTCGGTTGTTCCTTGTCCTTGGACCATCACAGCATCCATCACGGTCAGGTTATTTCTATACAAGAATAAGAATTATAGATCTTTCCCCGTTAATTCTGTATGGTCTTTTCTTAATTTCCACTGTTAATTTCTAAGCCACCACACAGAAATGAATACATTGATTAGGCCTGGGATGCATGTCTGTAATCTCAGCTACTCAAGAGGCTCCGGCAGGATTACAAATTCAAGGCTTACCTGGGTGGCTTAGTGAGACCCTGCCTCATAAAGGGGGCTCAGTGGTAGAGCTTTTGCCTACCTGCTTAACATGCACAAGAACCTGGGTCAAAGAAATTATTACATTGAATTTAAGGGTAGAAATTTAAAAATGCACAGAGAAGAGCAAGTGTTTCATTTTTTGAGGTCACTCATGGTACAATAAAGATACCATGCATGTTTCTGAGTGAGAAACTTAAGGATTTTCATGTTAAGTACTAAAAACCAACCCATACTTACATCACAGAACCTACCTGACTATGATTAGTGAAGAAACAGTTCTGTTGTGAACTGGAGTGAACTTTACTTTGACAGATTTCTTTTCTCCAGGTTTTAAAATTAGGTTTAAAATGAAATGTCGAGAGAGGCCCTCCGTAAATCCTGTTGAACTCTGCAGAGGATGAGCCTGGAATCATTGAGCAGATAAACAAGAGTCAATATATTCTCTGGAAAATGTTTCTCCCCTTACCCCCCCTGCAACTCAGGAGACTTCCTCAAATGGATTAAATATGCAAATGATTTTGTCCTTCACGATTAAGACAATGGTCAGCCAGCAACCAGAGCTGGGCATCCAGAGATGAGAATTCACATCTTGCACAAGGCCTACAAATGGCTTGGCTCTCAGGTCACCAAAGTTTTCAGTTTTGCACTAGGTGTTTACTTCTATGCACAGTTTTTTTTGGTGGGGGGGTACTGGAGATCAAACTCAGGACCTTGCACTTGTCAGGCAGATGTAGCGCCATTGAACTAAATCTCTGGCCCCTTATGCACAATTATTTTAAACCTTAACAGGACACATACATAGAAAAGGACACACACCTAAGGCAAACAACAGCTAGAGGCAGGCACAAAGCAAATATTTGCATAAATAGCACCCTCAGATCCTCCTGATGCTGCCCCACCCCTCCCTACAGGAGGAGCCAACTGATGATTTTAGGTCACACATGGTATGTATTTTATTTGTAAAAATATCTCTAATTCATATTACTTCTATTTGAATTTTATTTTGAAATCTAGGCACATAGTTACTGCTTCATAAACACTTGATGATTTAAAGTTTAGAGAATGGTTTAGTTTAATATCTAAAACCTGACTTTTTGCTGGCCAGTAACAAGGTTAAAAAGCGTTGTAAAAAAAATTTACAAAAACATGGTTCATAAATAAGATATACACTGTTCTGACTGTTAATTAAGTAGGATCAAGCCTAAACATTCAGGCAGGAGGGCTGTGACCCCAGCTCTTCATGACCCTGGGAAAGTCTCCTTACATGGTCAGGTCGCACACCATAACTGACAGGCTAAAATGGATCTTTGAGTTAAAGATGAGCTATTTCTCCAGCTTCCTTCTGGTGAAAGCAGAAACTTTCACCCCCAGACTTGGTGCCAAGGAGGTTTGCACAGAACTGGTTTTTCAACCTTCTGGTGGCGAAGCCTGGCAAATCTACATATGCTTACTTCCTGGCTTTTGTTCTTCCAGAGTGCTTTTGTGCCTTCAAGTGGGATGGGCTAGCTGCCCTCCCAATTTGGTGAAATTGTGAATATAGTCATTTTCCCCTTTTTATAAGTTTTTCTTGTACTTGATGGCAGGCAGGCAAATCCATACAGGGCCCAGATTCAGGCCTCTGACCCCACTCCATTTGCCCCGCAAATAAGGGACAGGTCTGTCTACTATCAGCACAGGTCTACAGCACTTATAGCCATGGACTCTAGGCAGCACAGTACTTCTTTTTTTGCGGCGGGGGCTTGGTTTTTTGAGACAGGGTCTCACTATGTAGTTGAGACTGACTTGGAACTCACTATGTAGCCCAGGCTGGTCTTGGACTCATAGTGATCCTCCTGCCTTAGCCTCCTAGTGCTGAGATTATAGGCGTGCATCACCACGCCCAGCTAGCACAGTACTTCTTAACTTTTGCTTCTGAGACAAAATTTTCTTCCACATCTAACATTGTTTTCTGTCAATGCCTACTAGGACAACAGAATATTCTGATTGCTCTAAGGTGCCTGGTGAGTAAGCTCCCTTTCAAATATTCTTGGTAATTTATAGATGCATTCCCAACAAACAATATCAAATTTAAACTCTGATACAGTGGGAAACACTGTAGGGTGTTACGAGGCCTCCGGGCTATCACTAAGGTCTGGTTCTCCAAGTGACCAATGAACCCATGAGGATTTCAGAGATCCTTTCAGGGTATTTGTAATATCAAAATTATGTTCATAATAATACTGATGTATATTATTTGCATTTTCACTGCACTGACATTTGCACTGATGGTCAGCAAAAGCAAGGGAGGGTAAAACTGCTCCTGAGTCTGGGAAGTGGTGTCAAACTTCCTGAGCAACCATACCATGCTTCACTACCATACACTTGTAGTGAGGACAAAAATGTCCTTAGCTGGGTATGGTGTCACATGCTGCCTGTAATCCTAGCACTCTGGGATGCTAAGGTGGAAGGATCTCAAATTTAAGTCCAGCCTGGGCAACTGAGTAAGACTCTATCTCCAAAGTATAAAACTAAAAAGGCAGAATTTTTTTTTTGGTACTGGGATTGAACTCCAGTCCTTGTGCTTGCGAGGCAGGTGCTGGAACCACAGAGCTAAATCCCCAGCCCCGAAAACTAAAAAGTTAAAAAAGGGCTGGGGAGCCAGTGATTTGGCTTAGTGGTTCTGCAGCCTGCCTCGCAAGCAAAAGGGCCCCCCCAAAAGGCTGGGGTGGTGATGTAGCTCAGTGCTAAGGGACTAGGCTTCAATCGCCAGTACTAAAAAAAAAGTCCTTGATGAAGCAATAATAAACATTAAGTTTATGAATCTTACCCCTGGGCTCATGTGCCATAATACTTTAATAAAAAGGGAAGTATGCAGAGATCAATCTGCCAGCACACGATATTTCATGGTGTCCTGAATTGCTACTGTATCTGATACAAAACGAACTAGTTGATAGCTATTCAGAATTGGGTATCTGGCAGGCATTTTCATGAAAATAAGCGATTCTGTACCCTTAAGGAAAACAATACAAGTATTTGCTGTCAATGATGAAAAAAATAAGTTTTTGAGCAAAATCTGGAACTTTGTATAAATTGTATCCACTCCTATGAGCTTGACAGTTTTCTAATACTCAATTTTCTGATGAGATTGATGGATATATTAATGAATGCTATTTTCTGGAAATTATATATTTAACTGTGTTAAGATCTGTAAGGTCTGCATATTATCAGTGAATCAGTATTTTCCCAATAATTCATATACAGTGTTATGACCAGAAAGACAAGATACTCCTTGTTTCTCCAATTATATGTAAGTATCAGGTCAGATTTTCATCAGCTAGTTCAACTGGAAAACTTATCATGAGAACCAATGAGGCAGATTTGAAAATCCATCTATTTAGTCAGAGAGCCACTTAAAGAGGTTTATGAAAACACAAAACAATCCATTCTTACAAAATACTTTTCTTAAAATATAGCTAGTTTTCATTTTATGTTTGTTAAATGGAATAGGTTTATGATTTAAAATGAATGGAAGTAATACATTAAAGACCTCTCAATTTCAATTTCTAATATTTGGGAATATTAATGTAATCTATACAAACAAGAAATCTGTTTGGGCTCCTTAATGATTCTGAGATGTAATGGAATCCTTTGACCAGATAATGTGACAACCACAATGCCATAGCACTACAGAACACTGGGATAGGATAGAATTTATCCTAAGCTCCTCCTAGGACTCCCCTGGAATTTTTTATTTAGAATAATTTCTGGGGTCTGGAGTATTCATTCACTTTCTTATAAAGTGTTCTAGTTCAGAGCATTGTGTATCTTACAAATATTATTTGTATTAAATAAAATAAAATAGTTATTAGTTCATTTTTGCCTTAAATTGTATTTTTTTCCTCCTAAAGGTAGAGAAAGTAAAGTTCTGGTTACTCAGCTTTCCTGATCTCCAATAAATTTGTTACACTGGCATTTTATGATGGGAAAAGCAGAGTACAGATTCTAAGAGAAAGGCACGAGACTGGAACACACAACTATCTAAATTTCAATGTGGGTTTCCAGCCATTAAAAGCGTAGCTAAAAAAAAAAAAAAAAAAAAAAGCAGCTATGGGAAAGAACACAGTATTTCAAGAAATGTAAGATATTTGTTTTGATGAGGTTACTGAGCACTTCCTGATGAGCAATGATCATGTGGTAAGATGGTATGGACAAGAGGTCTGAAATCTGAGAATTAGATTTGAATTTGTCCCTGGGCAGAAGAGCAGGGAGGCCTAGAGAGCTTGGCCAGACTTTAGGGACTTTATCTCCAAACACAGTCTTCCTCACTGACATATCCACCCACATTAAGGCCTTGTCCAATAATGAGTGGCTAGTAGTTGCTCAGACTGAATGACAGAGACCAGTCTGGTTTCCTAGCC
Organism: Fukomys damarensis; assembly: GCF_012274545.1. NCBI lineage: Eukaryota > Metazoa > Chordata > Mammalia > Rodentia > Bathyergidae > Fukomys > Fukomys damarensis. Next base: position 41,860,889 of record NW_022900921.1, read on the forward strand.
AAATCAGCTTGCATATGTATTTATGAATTCAGGAGTATCTACTGAGTAAAAAGCTTGCGTACTGTTATGCCAAACATGAATACAGCCAGTCACAGGTCTCACATTCATGGGACTTATAAATGTATTAGAAAGCACTCATAATTTGACTTAAAATGATCAAGCCCAATATTTTGATGCTTACTCAAGATAAATTGTATATTGGTTATACTTCATCTATATACTCTCAGAATTTCTGGTAGCTTCGTTGTGCTAACAGAGGAATCCTGCTTAGGGTCCCCAGCAACTTTTCTCAGTTTCTCTGACTGTTTTAACTTCCTCAGTAGCTTGCCCTTCTGCCAAATTTAAGGGGAGCAAACAGATTTCTTTCACATTTGCACCAATCACATTAATAGAACAGTATTAAGGTTGAATACTTACACTGTTTCTGTAGACTTGGAATTCTAGTGTTCTCAAATCTATCTTTGCCACCTTACTCAAGTTAAACCTAAAACAAAAAATGCACATACATGTCTTCTGAAGTAGCACTATAATCAAAGGAATTATGGACTATATTTGGGGCTTTATTTGCAAATTATATTTTGGTAAGTTTTAGGACCAATATTACAACATTATAGCCTTCAAAATTAAAAGCTATTTGGGGCCGGGGATTTAGCTCAGTGGCGCAGTGCCTGCCTTGCAAGTGCAAGGTCCTGAGTTCGATCCCCGATACCAGGGGGAAAAATAAAAGAGGAAGCATAAAATTAAAGGCTATTTACTTAAAAAAAATGTAAATATATGAAGAGTTTCACCTGTTTTCTCTTTACAAATTTGGTAGGAGGGAGTTTCACATTGCCTCAATTTGAAAGCTTTTCTAAATGCTGAATGCAGTATGAACTCCTCTCCCTAGAATCTTCTCTCAACATTACAGATTTAGAATCTAGTTAAGTTAAATCTATTGCTGTATAAGCTGCAATAATTTTTAAATGTATAAAACAATAAAATACTGTATTGAGCTTTTTGACTATCTAAATAAAATAATGCTTACCTTGAGACTAACTTATCTACAAAGACTGAAGGGGTGGAATATAATGCCATAGGAACAAACTGAACATAGACAGGAACATCTGCAGGATTTTCTAACGTAATCTCTTCTTCCTTAAACAAAGCAACAGAATGTTAAATCAAAGATTTCTATAGTTAAAAGTAAGAATAACTACTTTGTAATCTTGTTACATATTTTTACAATTTCATGTTACTTTGAATACTTACTGAGGAGCAGTTTGTATTAGTGAGTGGGAATTTCAAATGCCGGGGTGAATTAAGTATGGAAGGCCAGGAGAGCTCGGCAGTGATTTTTGATATTATATTTTTCTGAAGGTCTGTATTTACTTCAAATATAGCACTCAATCTAGAAAAACAATTTGTAAGTCACTATATCAAAATGAGATTATTTGAGTTGTCTAAACATAAAGAAATTTCACTAGATTTGTATACTTAAGGAAGTTGATTCTGGTCTTGAGAACAACACAGGTTCATTCACTGTCAAATTTTCCTAAGCTTTTAAACATAAAGAAATTTCACTAGGTGTGTATACTTAAAAGAGTTGATTCTGGTCTTAAAAACAACATTGTCATAGTCTCCTAAGCTTTTTTTCTGTTTTTTGTTTTTTGTTTTTTTAAGTTGAGACTTACCTGGAACTCACTAGGCTGGTCTCGAATTCAGTGATCCTCCTGCCTCAGCCTCCCGAGTGCTGGGATTACAGGCGCGCACCACCACACCAGGCAGTCTCCTAAGCTTTTAATGCTATATGATGATGTCTTTATCAAGGGGTTGCTAAACTATCTATCATTGATTGGCAATATTCCCCTTCACCCCGTACCGGACCATGTGCTTATAAGGCAGGTGTGGTGCCACTGAGCTAAATCCCTCTTCATTGTTTTTTGTACTAACTCTGTAAAGGATGACAGACCTTAGGAACAGTTCCAATAGCATAAGTGTAATGTTATGTAAGGTAAGCCTTTTAAAGGATAAATTCAGTAAAAAAAGGCTTGGAATATATTAGATAATATAATTAGAAAAAGCAGACATATACAGATAACATATGGTGCCATGGGGATCCTAAGTAATTTTACATGTCTAGGGGAAAGATCTAGACCAAACAGCAGGATGCTGGAGTAAAACTAGTGAGGAGGCAGTAAACTGCTTGGCATATGGCTTTTACCCCACTGCCATAGAAAAACAAAACGAAACTCTTACATGCAATGCAGGTTTTGAATAGACAGATGTAAAGTGCTCAGTAACCATTTATGACCTCATTTTAATCTTTGCCTACTTATGACCATTTGTAATGCAGCTGTTTTAATTAATTAATTAATTAATTAATTTTGGGTACTGGGGATTGAACTCGGGTCCTTGTGCTTGTAAGGCAGGCGGCAGAACCACTGAACTAAATCCCCGGCCCCATTTACTTCAATTTAATTTATTTTTTTGAGACAGAGTCTCACTATGTAGCCCAGGTGGGTCTCGAACTCACTGCAATCCTCCTGCCTCAGCCTCTCAAGTACTGGGATTAAGGTGTGTGTCACCATGCCCAGCAATCCAGCTGTTTTAAACTCATAACACATTTATAAATGGGGCTAAGGTCTCTGAGACCAAACACTGAAGCCTATTTTAAGTGGAACATGATTGAATTTGAGATTTGGATATTGACAAGAGTGTAAGTTTTATGAGGCCAGTAGAAGTAGTTCTCTGTGACATGCATATTGATAAGGTGATGTAAAGGCAGGAGCAAGGAGCTTGCTGCACTCACTGTGCAACCAGGGCATGGTAGCACAGGGCTGGATGGTGTGTGTGGGGGTGTTGGTCCACAGAGGAAGGCAGGAGATTTGCTGGTTAGGTGCAAGGCTCCCTGGTTGCTGAGCGTGGGGCAGCCCTAAAAAGGTATTCATTCATAACTGGACATTAAACTTGGATATAGCCTACGTGTCCACTGTGGAGACAGGATATAAAGTGGAGTTTTAATTAGTGTTCTCTTCTTAAGTCTATTAGGAGGAGTTTCTTTGTACTCATTTTAACTTTTTTTTTTTTTTAAACTCCCAGTACCAGGAATTAAACTCAGGGAGGCACTGTATGCTGAACTATATCCCTGGCCCTCATTTTAACATTTTAAAGTAAAAATTTAACTTTCTTTTGCCTTAAGATGTTTTCACAACATACAGAGTTCAGATAACTCTGAGATTTAATCTTTAATGGTTTGAGAATTTTATATTTGTTAAGTTGGATTTCTTTTTTGAGACCGGGTCTTACTACATAGTTCAGGGTGGCCTTGAATTCACTATGTAGCCCAGGATGGCCTCAAACGTGTAGCAAGCCTCCTGCTTCAGCCTCCTGAATGCTGGGATTACAGGCAAATGCCACTGTGCCCACCACAAAGATGGAATATTTTGATTTTGATAAATATATTTCAAATTTGCCATTAAGAAGACAGTTTTCATTCTTTGTCATATTATTATTCTAGAAAAATTCTTTTCTAAAGAATATGAAAAGACCAGGTCTTTTTTTTTTTTTGGTACCGGGGATTGAACTCGGGTCCTTGTGCTTGCAAGGCAGGCGGCAGAACAACTGAGCTAAATCCCCAGCCCAAGACCAGGTCTTTATAATATCAAGTAAATACATTTTTGCTTTTGAATCTAAATACAGTACTGAGTTGTCATTAACATTTTTTGGGGGGGCGTTATGTGGATCAAACTCTGGACCTTGAACTTGTGAGGTAGGCAGCCACCACCACTGAGCTAAATCCCCAGCCCTCATTAACATATTTTTGACTTGCCAAAGACACAATAAGGAGCCATCTGCACTGAGCTCTATGTGCCCTCCCAACAGCCCAGCACTTGGAAATAGAAGAGGAAACTCTTCACAAGAAGCAAATGCACACTCATCTTCTGCTATGGGAACAAGCTGGGAAGAGGAAACATTTTCTTTCTTATTTATTTATTTTTTTTGGTTTTTTTGAGACAGGGTCTCACTATATAGTTGAGACTGACCTGGAACTCATTGTGTAGCCCAGGCTGGTCTCGAACTCACAGCAATCCTCCCGCCTCAGCCTCCTGAGTGCCGGGATTACAGGAGTACACCACCATGCCCAGGCACGCCCTGGCTTTTTTTCTTTTTTTGGGGGTTAAGGCAACATTTTCTTTGCCTTTCACAGAAGGTAAAAACTTTCTTATGCAAATGACTGTGTCTAAGGTAAACCCTGAAGTCATCCTATAATTTCAGAAAGACAATTTCAAATATTTTTTTTGATTTTAAGGAAATGTCTCAAGCACTGGGGAAAAGAGAAAAATGGTGGGATGTATATTTCTGAGCAACATGAAATTACAATGACAATTTAAGATACCTCATAATAACTTCCTGAAGGCTAGGCTTATTCTCTTAGCTGTAAAGCAAAATAACTTGATATGAAAATATCAGAAAGTAATTTATGGGGTGAGATGTTTCAAATTTGTAAAGATCACTAAAATACTTACAGCAAAATCACTCACCTATGACCTGACTTTTCCTTTATTCCTGTCCATGCTCTGAATAGGCTTTGATGTGAGTCCCAATCAGCATCCCACACATCTTCCTGCATGGCCACCCCAGGCTGCACTTTGGGTTCGGCTGAAACAAGAAAACATGTTATGACAGACCTAACTCCAAAACTAGTTGTCAATTTCCTGTCACATGCTTTCTATGGTATCAAGAGACCAGGGATGGACCTAACAGTGGCAGCCTTTTATTAAGAGAGCATTTGAGGGGAGTGAGAAACAAGAACAGCAGAATAACTTACATTTGGATAGAAAAGGTAAGCCAATATAGCAATGATCCCCGCACTGCAGTCCAGGATCAAAATAAATGTTTGCAATCTATAAAGAGGCACAGGAAAACTGTAAATCCCAAATCCATACAAAGTCATAATAAAGCATTAATGGATAGGAATTCTCAAGTATATAATTTTCAAACCTTGGACTTTTTTCCTGGCTCCAAGTCTTCCCTATTAGCCCGTAATCGTTTGTAGTAAAATCGCACATCTTCTGACAAAGATCGTATTTGCTGTATCTTTACCTTCTGTGAGAAGGAATTCATAATATTTAAACTTTGATGAACTATTTTTCCCTGAAGGAAGAGAGAACAAACAAACAAACAAACAAACTCATTTGTACACAGGCAAATAAATTCTTAAGATACGATTTCTAGGAAACCACAGCCCAAAGACATTTAGGATCTAGTCAGCTGATCTCTAAATTTTAATTGAGCCAAAAGGCCACCCCCTCGCCATTTTAACTTTTTGGTTGTCATGGCACGTAACAAAAATTGGGGGACAAATCTTTGCAATCTTGTAAAAATGAATGAAAGTAACAACATTCAGTTTCATGTTGACATATCAAAGATGCCAACAAAAAGACAACTATAAATAAAAAAAACCCACTCTTTTTCTTAAAAGGAAGTCTTTCTTTTTTTTGTTTTTGGAGACAGGGTCTCTATGCAGTTCAGGCTGGCCTTGAACTATGTAGCCAGGTTGGCCCTGAACTATGTAGCCAAGGCTGGCCCTGAACTTGTAATGATCCTCCTTTCTTAGCCTCCTAAATGCTGGGATCACAGGCATGCGCCACCATGCCTGGATTATAAGTCTTTTATTTATAAAAGGAAAATATTGCTTCAGTCACCAAAGAGATATTATCTTTAAAAAATACAGATTATCAACTGTTTTATGAAAGTAGCATACAGATTAAGTTCTCAAATAACCAATGACTGCCCTTACCAGCTATAAGCTTCTCTTTATTAGGGTACAATCATGGTTTAGATGTAAAATGTCTCCCCAAATTCCCATGTATGTGGAAGGTGACTGGATCATGGGGTGCTCTACTCCTTAACAGATGTCTCCCTGGCTGAGTTTACAAGCTGAATGTTCTGGGCCTGTCTGGAAATGGGTCCCTGGGGGTGTGACTGGAAGCTCTATCTCCCTCCCTTGCTCTTCCCTCCTCAATCTGCTTCTGGTCACCATGGTTAAACACCTTTTCTTCTTCTATGCACATCTCTAAAATGAAAAAATCACTTTCCTAATACAGTAACACCTCAGTTAACTAATGCTTCTGTTTGCAAACAATTCAGTTTGTATACCAAAGTATGTGGAACATTTGCAAATCCCGCATCGGGAGATAAACACAACTACAGCCATCTTCCCCATACAAACAAAAATGCAGCCACCTTTCCCCAAACTATAAAACAAATTAAGTTCATAAACTGAAGTACCACTGTAATTGGTATTAAAAGATTAATGCACAGGGAAGAGGTGAATAATGGTGACGCTGAGATCAGTACTACTCCTTTACTAATACAGCTTATTGAAAACAGAACACATTGCAAAGACACCAGAGCATAGGATCTGTGGGCTGTGATGGAAGAACACCAGAAAGAGGGCTAACCAGTTACCTGAACTTCACAGGCCCGTAAAAACTACTTCCCTCCGGCTCTCTGGGCTGTGGTGGGGATCCAAAGAGGCAACAGATAAAAAAATTCTCTTTGGTAATTCAATTCAAATATTAAGTATTAAACTGACTTATTTGAAATGTTTATTCTGAATTATGGATTCCATCAGAGAGATTTAGTATTCTCCCTATGATAAAAGAGATTATACAGAATTTGGTAATAAGATGTTAATTTATTCCAAGCCAATATCTGTTCCCGAAGGGAATAATCAAAATAATTTGAGGGCATAATATGAAATACGTTAAAGCCAATGCCTTGTCTTTATAGAGCCACATTCTTACCTGCTTCACCCGTGGGCCTTTTCACTATGCTCTCTGCCATCTTTGGGACTATGTATTCCCTTCTAGGTTTCCTACCCTCTTGGCACCCCATGCTGTGAGATTGAATCTAGGACCAGTATTCTGTTGGACTACTACTGATCAACCCCAGCCACCTTCAAAAATTTATACAAAGATTTAAGTAGATCATTAATTGAGAATGTAACTGAAAGAAGGGACAAGGCTCTTTTAGATACATAAGTCAAGTGTTCAGTAATTGGTAATATCCTGAAATACAGGAAGATGAAGGTTTAAGACCCAAATTGAGATGTATTGAATTTCTTAATTCAAAATTTATGTTTTTAAGGAACTAAATTTTGAATTTAGGTTTTATTGTATATAGCATTAAGATTTGCAGTATCTTCTTTCTTCTAATTTGCAATGTCTCCTATCTCACCTGCCCCAAGTTCTTCTTGCAAAAGTCAGCATCTTCTGTTTTCTCATTTCTTTTATCCTTGCTTTGTACGCTCCAATTCTTTTTTTTTTTTTTTTTTTTAGCTTTAATTGAGTTTATTGGTACATTTTAGGGATACAGTACAGTTACATTCATTGGGATCGTGAACCTCTACATGACACAAGTCTTGATTCTCATTTAGTACGCTCCAATTCTAAGTCATAGCTTTGACTCCTCTATTTACTCACTTCCTTACAGTTGTCTCGATCTGTCTGACCTCATCAGGACCCTCAAACACCATTCAAATGATTCATCTGGAACATCTCTTGCCTATGAAATATACTCTCTCCATCTCTTTATTCCTTTATCCATCCACTCTCTACTGAGTTCCTGTAACTGGGGATAAGAGATCCCTTTCCTAGAGGATCTCAAAGTCTTGCTGGGGAGATCAATGTATAAGGAAATATTTATTGTACGATGGATACTGCTACAAGACAGAAGATTTGACAGTTTTCTAGGACCACACATGAAACAACTAGTATTGTAGAAAGTCAGGATATCTTCAAAAGCCCTAAACTGGGACTGTTTAATATTCTATGAACAAATTTAACTGGGAGGTTGAAGCAGCAGGATCACAAGTTTGAGCCTCAACTTAGCAACATAGTGAGAGCCTATCTCAAAATAAAAATTAAAATTAAAAATAAAGGCTGGGAAAGCCCTGGGTTCAGTCCCTAGTAACACACACATGAGTGCATTCATGTATATCGACCCAAAGTAACAACAACAAAAAAAAGACTCTAGAGATAAAGGTTTTATAGAGTATTTTTCCTACTCCTAATTTTAAGTGTACAGTCACACACATATTTTTTAGATAAGTTTATGTGAGTTTAAAATTACACATTTATATTTACTCATGGTGGAACATGCAACTCAGTTGGGCTTTATATAAAATCAAAGAATCCTTTCTGGTGATTAAAATCTAAGTGAGTCATTTCTGCAATTTTTTTTAAACCATAAAACATACTACTGCAAAATAATATTCTTCGGAAATGATTTTTCCAATTGGCTGCACGTGTCTTGGCTTGACAATTTCTTATCAAGCTAAATAAAAAATGATCAATTGTGGCAGTTAATCAGATGGCATACAACCTTCTGACTTCATTTTATCATAACAAATCTAGGACTGCTTTCCCTCAGTGAGAGTACATTTTTATCACAACACTATGTGCATACACACACATATAAATACAATGATTCTGTTTCTGTTTTTAGTAACCATTTCTAAAATTTTCTCAAAAATTTTAGTTTTAATTTTAAAAGGTCTCAAGATAATCAGCATGGTTCGTGTTTCTGTAGCTCCCATATAGATCATGCTTGTGATCATTCAGACCATAAAATGATTAGAACTAAAACTGTCAATTAAAAGGACATAGTACACACACACACACACACACACACACACACACACACGGCAGTGATTCTGCATATAGAGCAAAGTGTGAGGCAATGCTGAGGGCAAATGTGGCTCCCTCAGTGATGAGGCCGCAGTCACTCTGAACCCACCTTTAAGTCCAGTTGGCAGTCTTAGATTCTTTTCTTTTTTTAATATTGAGGGTACTTGGGCCTTTGCACTGAGCTACATCTCTAGTCTTTTTTATTATTGGGTCCTGCTAAATTGCTGAGCTGCTAGGCTAGGCTTGGATTTACGGTCCTCCTGCCTCAACCTTCCAGAGTGCTGGAATTATAAACCTATGCCACCATGTCTGGCCCTTTTCAATTTCCTATGATGATGTTTTTATAGCCATGAATGACCAGAGGATCAGAGTATCACAGTAAGGCTGGTTTTAGGGTTTTTTTTTTCTTTTTGCATTGCTGGGGATGGAACCCCAGGCCCTGTACCTCACCATCACAGCTGGGTGTGGTGGTACATGCCTATAATCTCTACAGTGGAGGCGGGAGAGGCTGAGGCAGGAGATCACTTGAGTTGAAGCCAGCCTGGGCTATGCAGTAAGTTCAGTTCAAGGCCAGCCTAAACTATGCAGCCCTGTCTCAACCAACAAAACAAAACACTTGCAACAAAAAGGAAGTGAGGAAGTAGAGGGTCATAGAAAACCGCTTCAGTGGGCAAGGTGGTTTAAGAGCAGGAGTGTTCACCTTGGAAATGAAAGAGGAAGTGGGATCAGTTTGCATCAGTTTGCATCTCAATGGTGAACAAGCTACAGCTCTGCTGTCTAGGACCTGTTTCTTCTGTTCTGCCACTTTCAATGGACAGGCCACTAGCCTGTTTTCTAGCACTTGGAGGACTTGGAGCCTGGTGGAAGGAAGGTCAGTGGGTTGCCGTCGAAGCACACACTGGAGATGTGACTCCTTCTCTCTCATGCTCGCTCCTGAGCTGTCTCCTGCACTCCACATCCCTTCACCATGATGTTCTTCCTTGCTTCAATCTCCAAGAGGAACTAGTCCACTCTGGATTATAAGCTGTGAAATCATGAGCCAAAAGAAACCTTTCTTCCTACTCTACAACAGTACCTGGTATATCATAGGTACTTGAGAAATACCTGATGGATCACTGAATGAATGTGAAAAAGTTTGCACGAGATCTGTCACCTGCTGTTCATCATCACCTTACCAATCAGAATTGAACACTTCAGCATCACCCCAAGAATTCCTGGGTGCATCTGAGCACGGAAACTGAGTTTCAAAGATTTTGCAGTCACTGCAAAAACTCCTGTATTGCAGGTTAATACTTTAATACTTTATACCCTTTGCTCATAAATGCTAACTTTGTAAGTCCAAAAATCCTGGTTACAAGTAACAAAATATATAGAAGTTATATGTGCACAAGGAAACTGTTACGGCTTGTATCTAGATGTCATCCCAAAGCCTTATGCTGTCACAGGTAGGGATTTTTCTGAGGTGGCTGGATCTACAGTGTGATATAAGGGACAAAAAGAAGGCTGCTGCTTGTCACTTGGCTTGCTTCCTTCAACCTGCCATGAACTATTTCTCCTCTCTGATGCCCCTCTGCCAAGCCACTCTGCCTTGGAGTGAGCCAACTACAAACTGAAAACTCTGGAAAGTGTAAACTATAAGAAACATTTCCTCCTTTAATCTTGGGTGTCCAGTATTTTGTCTCAGCAATGAGAAAGGTAAACGAAGACAGGAGCTATTTTATTTTTGGTAATCATGAGGCAAAGGGATACTGAAGGACAAAGTACAAACAGTACAATTTAACATTTCTTCACTAAGCAGCTGGAGGTCTTTCCAGCCTGGAAAATGACATTTTTCAGAATAAATTCAGTCTTTTTTGTATACGCTTGTATATCTGACCACCCAGGCTACAAGCTATTTTATGGTTAATCTATAAATTCAAGGGAACATGTTTCTATTGTAACGTGACTGGGAAGTTATTTTTCTTACTTTGTGAAGGCATCTAATTTGCATGGCTTCAGACAAAGGTGAGGGTTAATTCCCACAGTTACTCTTTGTCACTATATCCACAGAGTAGATGCTAGGGCCCCAGCTGAATCATTGTGAGAAAGAGCCATTCAGATGCACTGCTCTCTTGTGTCCACTACCAGGTAACAAAAGTCTCCTCTGGATTAATGGTCAGTAGATTTAGTTTATGCAAAGGTATAAAGCTTCACTCTGTATCTTTATAAATTAGGTCCATAACACACATTTTAGGGATTTTTTTTGGGGGGGTAAACCCTGAGAAACTCAAATACTTTGGTGTAAAGGAATTATTTATTTGGGTATGGGAATTGAACTTGGGACCTTGCACTTGTGAGGCAGGGGTGGACCCACTGAGCTAAATCTCCGGCCCAAGGAATTATTATTTTTATCAATAAATGTTTGCAGCACATAATGATTACAGTTATTGTGGGGAGTTGCTACAAATACATAACTTAATTATTTTTTTCTTTTTAATCCCCTATCCTTCCCCTCCCTCCATATTCTTTACAACTGTTGGTCCCCTTCCCATTTGCAAATGACCTATTTCCATCATTTTCCCCCATCCCCTTACTCTTCCCTCCCTCTTCTTCCCTCCATCCCTTATTCTCCCATCCATTTGAACAAAATCTTCCTATTTCCTTTCTATACTAACAAGCTACTATGATTAAAACAGTGTGGTAATGGCACAAAAACAGGCACGGGCCAGTGGAACAGAACAGAAGAAACAGAAGCAATCCCAGGCACAGTCATCTATTGGATCTTTAACAGAGGCCAAAAACATACAATGGAGGAAAGATAGCCTCTTTAATAAATAGTGCTAGGAAAACCAGGTATCCACATGCAAAAGACTGAGTCTAGACCCATATATCTCACTAAAATGGATCAGGGATCCAAGTGTTAAAACAGAAACACTTAATTTCCTGGAACATAAAATTGGTAAAACTCTTGAAGATGTAGGCATAGGCAAGGACTTTCTGAATGGAGCTCCAAAGGCACTATAAATAATACCAAGAATCAAGAAATAGGATTACTGTCCAATTAAACTTACATACAGCAAAAGAAACAACCCATAGAGTGAAGACACAACCTATAGAATGGACAAAAAATTTCTGCCAGCTCTTCCTTTGACAGAGGATGAACATCTAGCACATAAAACAACTAAAAAAGTGGGGGTGGCCCTGAAATGAATAGAATTTCTCAGAGGTACAAACAGCCAATAAACACTGTACACGAAAAATGTTCAGCATCTCTGGCTATTAGAGAACTGCAAATTAAAATAACACTGAGATTCCATCCTATTCCAGAAAGAACTGTTATCATCAAAAAATCAAATAACCTGGGCCAGAGATTTAGCTCAGTGGTGCCAGTGCCTGCCTGGGAAGCACAAGGTCCTAAGTTTGATCCCAGGACCAAAAAAAAAAAAAAAGAAAGAAATCAAGTAACCAATGCTGATAGGATGTGGGGGGAAAGGAGTCCTTGTATATTGTTGGTGGGAATGAAGACTAGTACAACCACTATGGAAATTAGTGTGGAGATTCCTCAAAGAACTAAAGCTAGAAATTTCATTTGACCCAGCTATTCCCCTTTTAGATATCTTCCTGAAAGAGTTAAAGACACAATATTACAGGGATACATGCATACCCATATTTATAGGAGTACAATTTATAAAAGCTAAATTTTGGAAACGGCCTACATGCTCACCAACAGATGAAGAGATAAAAGAAAATGTGGTTTTTATACACAATGGAGTACTACTGAGCCATAAAGAAAAACTTGAGGCATTTGTAGGTAAAATGGATGCACCTTGACACCATAATGTTGAGTGAAATAAATCAGATCCACACAAACTGAAATGTCACAGTTTTTCTTACATGAGAAACTCCCTCCCTCTCTCTCTGCATGTGTGTGTGTGCACGCGCGCGCGCGTGTGTGTGTGTGTGTATAAATAAATAGAAGCAATTAATTTTTTTTTAAAACT
>NW_022900921.1:41873874-41878530 GCF_012274545.1 Fukomys damarensis
GTGTGTGTGTGTGTATAAATAAATAGAAGGAATTAATTTTTTATTTTAAAACTCCAGGTTTTCAAGAAAATAAACTCATACAAAGCATATTGAAAAAGTCAACTCTTTTACGTTAATTTAAAGTTATTCAAGTGACATTCATTTCTAGAGAGGGAAACAAAAACTTCTTGCAGAAAGGTAAAGAACAATAACAACAAAGCAAATGGACCATAAAAACCTCTTTCCCACAGTAGGACATGGTGGTGCATACCTGTAATCCCAGCACTTAGGGGGCTGAGGCAGAAAGATCACTATGAGTTTGAAGCCAGTCTAAACTCTACATAGTGAGATTGTGTCTAAACAACAACACAAAAACAAAACTGAAACCAAACCTCTTTCTCCTAATTAATAGAACTGCTTTGGGACAAATCTAGTTTTTGAGTATGACATACAGGAAAGGAATTAGGAAAGGACAGTTAATGTTTTCTAGCTAACTAAAGGTGGTTATACAGCATTTAACTTATCGCTAGTTTTCACTTGTGTATAAAAATAAAAGCTGCTAATTAAACTATAAATTGTGGAACAAGACTCTATGAGACTTGTTTTATTTAACTACATATGTATTCAATTGTAAAACTATTTTTCTTTGTCAGTAGTCTAAGGTAAATGTACTTTCCTTTCAGTGTAACTGGTGTTAGTTTTGTCTTAATTAAAAGAAAAACTTTTACTTGGGGAAAAAAGAAAAGAAAAGAAAAGAGAAGTCGATGGAACTGAACCTTGAAGGGGTATAGTTCCTTGCAGGGAGAAGAGAGGAGGAGCAGTCAATAGAGAAAACATCAGCAAAGACTGGGGCCTGTGAAGCAGCCTCATGGCCCTGCCACAGCCCACAGCTCCTATGGGTCCATGCCCAGTTCCTACAGATTGCTCCAGTCTGTGGGGTGGCCCCACACATTCTACAGCTACTTTTTTTTGACAGAGAATATCTCTTGTGTTCTGTATTTCCTTCCACCACAATGTCAGTATTCAAAGCTCAGCTCTGATGATGTTAAGCCTCTGTTCCAAACTTTAGGTTCCCATGGATTTAAGTGTACAGAATTTTCCTCATGCTATCACTCCAATGTACCATTCCACCTTCTTTTAAAACTTCCTTCCATTCTTGCAAACTGGATAACTCACTACTGGACTCCACTTGAACCCACCTGAGACTTCAGTGCCCCCGCACCTTGGATAAGGCTGTTCCCTGCCCTAAATGCAAGTCCTCATCATCCCTTATTTATCTCTGCCAGAAGAAAGTCTAAGCCAGCTCAGATGCTCCTCATAATGAGATGGACATTTCCTTCCCAATATCTTTTTGGTACCCTTCTTTGGAGGCGATTTCTACGCATCTATGAACCATAGGTCCATTTCCCACTCTAGATAGAAAAGTTTTGAAGGAGAGGACTATTTCTTATTCCTCTTTGCATCTTCTAAAGAATCTGGTATAACGATTACTAAAGATTAACAGACATTACTGTTGAATTCTAGCAACAAAGGGGTAGAGGCAAAGGAAAAGAATTAGCAAGAAAAAGTCTATTTAGTGTCTTACTGGAAAGGAAGGAGGAAGAACCATGTGTTTAGGGAAGCAGGTCAGTGAGCCCACTGCAATCACAGCCTTGACAGGGATGGTCAGGATCTGCAGAGGGAAGCAAACCATAATGAAGTCAGTTTCCAAGTCTGTGAGCCATCTTGACAATTACTGTGTTGTTTTGGGGGGTTAAAAAATAAAACTAATTTTGGGACTTCTACTAGCAATTATAATAAGCTGAAAATCTGTATTAAAGTTACTCATGGATACTATTTAATCTGGCCAATGTTTTCCATAAAATATAAAAAAATACAGTAAATTTCCAAATGTCACTTCAGTAATTCACAGAAAACATAGCTAACAAGACTAAACAATAAAAAAGGAATGAAGACTGAATTTTCAAAGCACAAAAATTTTATAGGCGATTAAAGAGGAAAGTTAAATTGTACTCCTAAAACAATGTATATAAAAATCCAGCATTATCTAGTTATGCAGCTCTCTACTGTTGTTTATAAAAAGACATCAATCCAACTTTAAAAAAATGAGTTGATCATTCTGGAATTAGAATCCAACTCACACCCCAATAGCATCACAAATTAGTGATGCAGTGATATTGAATCACTCTTATTTTCATCCATATAATAAAAGCTTGTCTTAATTCTGAAATGTATTTCTATGATGAATATAAGCATGAATTTCTTACTTTCAGATGCAATTCATTTGATATATGCCCAACAAATCACTGATTATTAAATGGCCAATTATGTTTATTTTGCAATTAGGTTTCTTTCACATGAGGGTTGCGTATGCTGAAAACACATAACAGGAAGACAAGGGTAGTACCTGTTGCATTTAGCAGTGTTTGACTTCCCAAAGAGCCTTTAAATACTAAATGTATTTAGGTCTGGCAGAAATATATCCATTCAAGATTTTACTGAATGTAACATTAATCCCACGAAAGTCTTTAAAAAGTCCAAAGAGCCTTTAAAAATTTTTTTGACATAGAATATCTTTTGTAAATATAAATGTAAAAGACCTGAATCCTCATGTTGTCCTCCTTTTTGGAGATTCTACACAGGAGACATTTATGACTGCAGGAAGAATCAGATAATGAGCTTGGGAAATTTAGTCAGGCTCTGTGCAATTCTATCTGTAACAGAACAGTTCCAGAGGTGCTAGGACATTGTTATGGCTTATGCACTGATGTCCCCTGAAAGTCCCATGGGCTTGCAGGTGGGGCTTTTCGGAGGTGACTAGATCTAAGGTGTGTCAATATGGAAAAAAGGTGTGATAACTGAATCAATCATAGTTCTGGGTAGATAAAGGGGAAGGCCCATCCTAGGTGTGGGCAGTACCAACCAACAGGCTTATAGCCTGAATGGAATAAAAGGGAAAGGGGGGCTGCTGCTTTCTTTCTACCCTGGTATGTACTGTTTCTCCTCTGCCATAAGCTGATTATGGACTGAAACATCTACAAACTGAGATAAAATAAACCTTTCCTCATTTAACTTTGGCTGTGGGGTATTTTGTCTCAGCAAAAGAAAAGATAACATAGTTTTCTGAAGTTGTTTCTTTAGTTACAAGATTTGGGTTTTATGAGAAAACTACAAGCTAATCCACACCGATTTTCTTTAAAGGAGTCTCAAAACTCAAGTTTTTAAGGCATGACACTGGTAAACTGTAACTTTATGAGTAAATTTAGTTCTTTGCTTCTATAAAGATAAAAACCCCATAAATATATGCAATTCTTCATTTATCAGTTTACAAAACAAAAAATAGGACTCAGAAAAAGCCCATTCACATGAATTTCCCACAAAATCCTTACCTCATAGTCAGTTGTGATTTGTATGGCTCCATCATGAATCCCTTCTAGTTTTTTTGCAGTAAGTTTGACTCTGAATACCGCAAAATAGCCCGAAGCTAAAATAACCTAGATACAGTAAAAATATCATTCACTATCCTTGCAAATTCAAGTTTTCTTTTAAAGTAGAAGGGAAGGTTATAGTGATAAACTTATTCTACATCCTTATCCTACTACAACAGTGAATTACCATATCCTTGTGTACAGGCTTCTCAAAATACCACCCATCCCTCATGTTTACCTACTACATTGAATGAGCCACTGAGAATGTGGGCTCTAGAGAGCAGTCAGCTCCCAGCTAGTGGGGAGGCTATGGTACTCCAGCCATCAAAGCTCCTCATTCACTGCCATGCTTCTGTGAGGCCAAAATGCTGGGGCTGAAGCCTTCCACTAGCTCTTCAGTCACAGGCTGGCACAAGTCTGCTCCAGGTTGTAAGTGTCACTCTGTATGGTAATAGTGACTCATGTACAGTGGTGGAGTGTGGAACCTATCAAAACACCAAACCTAGGGCAGGGGATTTAGCTCAGTTGTTCTGTCGTCTGCCTCGCAAGTGCAAGGACCCGAGTTCGATCCCTAGTACCAAAAAAAACCAAACAGACAAACAACAACAAAAAAAAATACCAAACCTATGGCATGGCATGGATACCCATCTGTCAGCAGTCTCTATGCATAAGGATACTGACTTTTCCTTTTGTAAAACTGCCCTAAGGAGTCTACTCTAACCTGCAGATGAGATTCATGTAGTTCTTTTTCACATAAGACGATGCTACCAATTCCCTTAGTAGGTATTAACTCCCAGTCCCTTTTTCATCAGTGGTGAGAGATAAGACTGATCTGTTTGTTTTCTTTGTTTAGTAATCTCTTAATACCAACTGTACATGTTCATGAGACAGACTGAGAGTATGTGGGAAGATTCCCACAGAGACCACGGTTTGCCCTCTCTGATACTCTCCTAGCTGGTGCACAATACTGGTCAAAATACTATTTTTTAATTGAAAATACCTCTCTCCAATGTTCAGGGCTCTCTCTTTTTCCCAGTAAACGTAATGAACAGGGTTAGTTTAGTGCCTGTGGGAATCTCTCAAGCTAATTTAAAGTTTGCTATAACTTTCTATGACAAGGTAGACCAACCCCTTTGGGTTTCAGTGCCCTTATCACATAGGAGAGGGCTAAGCTGGGGGATTTAGCTCAGTGGCAGCATGTCTGCCTCACAAGTGCAAGGTCCTGAGTTCAATTCCTGGCACCAAAAAA
>NW_022900921.1:41878957-41887167 GCF_012274545.1 Fukomys damarensis
AAAAAAAAAAAAAAAAAAAAAAAAGGGAGAAGTCTAAAGCAGATTATCTGTAAGGTTCTTTCAATATCAAATAATTAATCTTATTACAAGTTACATAAAAATATTGAGGTTTGCAACATAGAATGGCCTTTTACTTGCAGTTCAGACATCCACCTTAGTTTAAGAAAACAAGAAAGCTTACTTACTGATGACTGGTCTGATAAAGAGGATTTTTCCAACTCTGAAAGGCTTGAAATTATTGTAGTTCTATTGCCTTTTTCTGTAGCTACAAGTTCTATTGATAATCCATCTCCTATGATATGCCAACTTTTTATAGCCAACTTAAAAAGAAAAAATGTGAAAGTAATTACGTAACACAACCATACAATCCTTAAATGTGATTGAGAATAAAAACAAAATTTTTTTTACCTCAATTGGATTGCTGTTTATAATTGCAAATAAAATATTACTTGCTTCTGTAGCACTCAGTACTCCAAAATCTATGAAACGTTCTTCTATTTTGGGCGGTAATACGAAGTACTGGAAAGATTTAAAAGGACTAGATTAAAGATAAAACTGCATTTATGTAACAAGAGCAAGTGATTACATTACAGTACACTAAAGTTTCTAAATTTTCTGTGATACACACACATACAGATAGACATAAAATATAGTTTTAGAACTTTGCACAATGAAAATCTTTTTAGTAATCAGAATAAAAACAGACCCTCTACTAAGCAGCTACTTTCTCCTTTGCAGGCATATAAAGAAAGGAAGAAGAAAGTTAAGGAGAAGTTAAGTGGAGTTCTTGGGGATTCAGGCAAAGAATTTGTGATCTCAGTAGGCACCACGAGTACAACAAAGTAACCAAAGGTGGGGGACAATACGGAAGGTCTCTTCAGCTCTACAATACTGAGAATGACTTTGGAGGACATTGCTATATGTCGTACTTTCCTTTTTCTCTTTCATAACAGTTTTTTCTCTTACCAAACTTCTTTCATTACCCACTCTCAAAACCATTTCATTTCTTTTTTTTTTTTTTTTGTACCGGGGACCAAACTTGGGGGCTTGCACCTGTGAGGCAGGCAGTGGCACCACTGAGCTAAATCCCCAGCCCTCAGAACAGTTTCTTATGGATTTTTTTTTCTGGATCAAGATGACCTTTATTCTTTCCTTTTGTGCTGTTTCTTTTTCTCTCTGTTTACCATCTTATTTTCTTCTTTCCTAGCTCTAGGGTCCATATAGGATGTGAATGATGCCTCTGTTCAGTGTATTCATGCTGTATGTGCTAACCACCCAACAGCCTCCAATAGCTGCTGCAGTTATCAGATCTACTGCTGTGGTATCATGGTACTGTGCTGAAGTAACCTTTATTTTACTTAATAATGGCCCCAGAAGTGCAAGGTAGTAGTGTCAAATATCAATGTCAGCAATTCAAATATGCCAGGGAAGCTAGAAAGTGCTTAAAGTGAAAAGGTTAAAGAAATATTTTTAATTTCAGCAGTTATAATTATTCTATGTTATTATTCTATCCCTTACTGGGCCTAATTTATAAATTAAACTTAATCACTGGCATGTTATATATAGGAAAGGTCTTCCACATTTGTGGGTTCTTCTATCCCTTACTGGGCCTAATTTATAAATTAAACTTAATCACTGGCATGTTATATATAGGAAAGGTCTTCCACATTTGTGGGTTCTACATCTGTGGATTTTGGAGGCTATAAACAAATATGTTGCCATTTTATATAAGGGGCTTGTGCACGCATGGAATTGGTGTCCACAGGGGACTCTGGAACCAATCCCTCTTGGAACCCAGAAGGATGACTATGTAGAACTCAGTTTTACCTCTGGTTTTAGGAACTACAGGGGATGGGTGGGGTTGGCACTAGATCTTGAAAGTCCACAAACACATAGGGCACATAGAATAGCAAAACTTTAGAGTGTGCAACACAACTTCCTAATAATATCTGAAAAAACAGAAGATGGGCAGGGAGTTTACATTTTAAAAGCAGATAACATACTTACATCTAAAAACCCTGTGTATACCCGCACAGGTAAATGGAATTTAGAAGCATTGGTAATAAGTAAAATATTATTATCTATGTGCATGGATGATGTAGATGGCATAAAAAGCAGAGTAAAAATGTATCCTGATTCATTAGGAAGAATTAAGACTGGTTTGCTGAAGTTGTGAACCTAGGAAATGGGAGGAGAGAAAAACATACAATGTCAGCATCATCGAGTCGATAGAACAACAAAACTAAAAATCAGAAGGGTTCCCAGACATACTTTAAACATTGCTTTGGCTTCTTCTGGTAGTAATACATCATGAATGAGGATTGCAAAACTGAAAGTGTTAGTTAGGTAAATTGGCCTTTCCACAGGATCAGCAGGACTATCTCTGATGTGAAATAAAGTTGCAGCATGATCAAATCCCAAATAACTATTTGAAGAAAACAAAAACAAATCATTTTTATTTCCATGTGTTAATCTAAAACCCAAGTTCTGCTATAATAACTTACATTTATTATTAAGGACTATATTACAGAACTAGAATTATTATATTTTAATCATTAACCACACGATTTAAAATACTTAAACAAGGAACATAAAGAACTATAGTACTCTCTAATGAATTATACATAATTAATTAGAATCAAGATTGTATTAACAGGAAGGGCTTTGATATACTTTGAAAAATCAAGTTAAAATCATTAAAACTTCAATGAGCTTTGTTAAAATATCTATCAGGTTGTATGTTAAACACTTATTTGTTATAGAGTATAATTAGAGAGTAAATTAAATGTGTTACTGCCTATTTATAAAAATTATAATTCTCAAGGTGTTTATAGAATATAAGTGATTTTTTTTCAAGTCACAAAATAGTATCAAGTCACATTCACTTACATGTTACCAAAAGAATGACAGAAAATAGTTCCAATGATTGAAATATTTTAAAAATCAGATTTGCTTCTGAATCATTAAATCTTCATTTAAGAAAAACTACTACCTCATTTACCTTTTTCTTCTAAGAAAGAAGGAAATAAATGAAATACAAGAGTTTCTCTTTTATAATTGAGGTTGTTCTTTATTAACAACAATCCTACTTGGATGAACTTGGGTATGATTTTTGCAGTGTTAACTTAGCAGGAAAGCAAAATTAATTAGCAAAATATTATAAAGCTTATTTTAAGAAGAAACTCACCCATCTAAAACTTCTGCTTGATATGGTATTTCAAGTTTAGAATAACTCTTTTCCTTTGCTTTAACAGTTATTTTCCCAGAAAACTGAGATGGTTTTTTTGCCCTTGAGGCTGAAAGGAAGCATTAAAAATTTACTTATTTTTTACTACCAAAGAGTATGCATGATTTTCTGTGGACTGACAAAATTTTATTTTTAAAAAAGAGAAGTTTTCAAATTAGCAGAGGACTTTTATTACATTTTAAATCAAAATCTTTCTTTTTCATACAGAACAGGAGCAATATTTTGTTTTTCCTGTAATGTGATAAACTGATGAACAACTAGCAAGTGAACACAAGCCAAAAGGAAAAACACTATCTAAGCTACTTCTTGGTAACTACAAGCATTGGCTTTATAACAACAGGGTTTCTCAACCATGGTACTATGAACATTTGGGCCAGGTTAATTCTCTGTTGTAGAGGCTGTCCTGTGTACTGCAGGGTGTCTAACTTCATTGGAGACTACTTGCTAGACATCGGTAACACTGCTCCAGAAATAACACTGCTCCAAAAATATCTGTTATCGCCAAATGTCTCCTGGGAGGCAAAACTGCTCCTTACTGAGTACCACTGGCTCATAACTGTACTGAGAAAGAAATAACATTCCTTGTATGGCCAGAGTCTTGCAGCAGTACTGACAAAGTAGTGTGGTGGAAAAAAAAGAGCAGAAGGGGGCTGGGGATTTAGCTCAGTGGTTCTGCCACCTGCCTCACAAGTGCAAGAGCCCGAATTCGATCCCTGGCAACAACAAAAAAAGGAAAGATTTCTTAGCTGGGCATGGTGGCACACGCCTGTAATCCCAGCACTCAGGAGGCTGAGGTACTCCTGTGATACAGAAGAGGCTTTGTCTCTTCCTGCTCCTCTTCAGGTTGGCTGATGTGAGAAGTCAGACCTTCTTACTTCTGCTCTTTTTTGTTTGTTTGTTTTTTGGGGTTTTTTTTGAGACAGGGTCTCACTATGTAGTTGAGACTGACCTGGAACTCACTGTGTAGCCCAGGCTGGTCTTGAACTCACAGCGATCCTCCTGCCTCAGCCTCCCATGTGCTGGGATTACAGGTGTGAGCCACCATGCTGGGCCCAAGAAGAATATATATATATATACATATATATACATATATACATATATATATATGTTGATATATATATGTATATATATGCATATATATATTTTATTTTGTTTTTTTGTTTTTTTGAGACAAGAATAATTTTTGATGAGAAAGATACTTTGTTGATAAGTGAGTACTGTAGTTAATACATGTGGTACATTGTGGAAACATTAAAAAGTTAAATACAGAACATACTTTCTGTCTCCTAGCAACCAGAGAGAGGAATTTTGTGTTAGATATGTATATATATGCATATATATATTTTATTTTGTTTTTTTGTTTTTTTGAGACAAGAATAATTTTTGATGAGAAAGATACTTTGTTGATAAGTGAGTACTGTAGTTAATACATGTGGTACATTGTGGAAACATTAAAAAGTTAAATACAGAACATACTTTCTGTCTCCTAGCAACCAGAGAGAGGAATTTTGTGTTAGCACCTGGGTGGTAGGAAGTGAGATGGAAGATGAAAGTATTTCCTTTCAAAATTCAAAAACCTTTTTTTTTGTTTGGTACCAGAGATCAGACCTTGTGCTTGTGAGTCAGGTGGTAGAGCCACTGAGCTAAATCCCCAGCCCTTAAAAACTATTTTTAAGAAATGTAGCATTTCTCTAGGACACTGAGGTAGAAGAACCAAAAGTTCAAGCCTAGCCCGGGCAATTAAGGAATTTCGTGAGATCCATTCTCAAAATAAAAAAAGGGCTGGGGATGTAACACTTATTTTTAAAGATGCTTTCCTTTTGTCTCTGCATTTAGTTTTACGCAATTTCTTTCAGGAAGCACTTAATTTTAGGGCCTGAGAATATAGCTTGGTTGTATCGTAGAGTGCTGGCTTAGCAGTGCTGCTTCTATCTCAATGGAAACATCTGCTGTGGCATCAACAGCAGCTGGAGAGAAGGAGCACTTGGTCCATGCAGAGCAAGGGGAAATGTGAGGCCTGACTTGGTACCCTGGGAAACCAAAGAGTGGCCTAGGTGTCCTTAGAGCTCAGAGATCACTTCTGGCTGCTCACTGCTGGAGAAGAGTAGGTTCCTGCCTGGCATGGTCTCTCAACAGCACTGGCTGCTCACTGCAGACTTGGATGGAACTGTGACAGCAGAACCTCCCCTGCCATGACTTCCTACTTCCCACATCTGCACTGTGCAAGCTCACTGCCTGGTCCTTCAGGCTTCCCCCTCAGTTCAGGGCATGGATTTTGAGTGCTCCATGTGGACAGCCAGTGTCCTCTATGTAATCCTTGGGGCTCTCACACATTGCCTAGGGTGCA
The DNA here is from genome assembly GCF_012274545.1 of Fukomys damarensis. Taxonomy (NCBI): domain Eukaryota; kingdom Metazoa; phylum Chordata; class Mammalia; order Rodentia; family Bathyergidae; genus Fukomys; species Fukomys damarensis. Next base: position 41,884,552 of record NW_022900921.1, read on the forward strand.
ACTGCTGGTTCGTGGAGTTGCCCACTGATAGGGCGGGGCTGTGCACACGGGCACTAGCAGAGGGGCTTCACCAGAAGGCCAGCTTCTGCTCTCCAGCTCCTCAGGTGCACAGCCCTCTGCAGAGTGTGTTTTTAAATGTAATTGTATACATAGTTAAAGAGTCACTAACATAGTTAAAGAGTCACTAAGTGGCTCTAAATTGTCACTAAGTGACAATTTAAAATTTTTGTGACAATAAATGTAATAAATACCTATTAAATCAGGCAAAACTGAATAAAAACATGCTGTAAACATTTTAAAGGTTAGGTTAACATTTCAAATGACAAAATATACATTATACATATTTGAAATAGTAGTTTTGAAAATTTATCACAAATCTATTTTTTTAAGTTATGCAGGGCTGTCTGCTTTGCTTACACTAGCCAATGCATAAAAAAAATGTTACAAAGAATATTTACTTTTGCTGTCACACTTAAACATGCCTCTGAAATTTAAATATATTATCATTTAATTACAAAAAATTAATGGCTCCACAATTAAAGCAAATTACAATAGATGTAACTGGTTAGTCCAGATTACAGACATTCTAATTCCAATGTATTTGCTAATGTTTATCTATTGCAAATACTGATTTAACTTTATGAACTTCATAAAGTTACCGTATTTTCTTCCATGAATCAACCTAGAGTTCATGACGGCTTATGGAAAAAACCTACACAATAATATAAAATCTGACTGTACAATGTTCTGGATTTCTATATGAACATGTCATCATAGATGTTTTCTAGTTTATCAAAGTAACACCTTTCATTAGAGAGGAAAAAAGCAAATACTTACCATCGAAACTAATGCTTGCAACCTTGGTGTATTTACTCTCAGAAGCTTTTAATGTAATTGGTTTAAAGTGTACTGTTATAGCATCATTCTGTGGTGTTGGTCGAACACTCTGCAAAGAAAAAATAGGTATGTGTGCAGCATTATTTTAGTCTAATAGATTAGCTGCTTTACAGTAGAAAGTATACTAGAAAACTAAAGCAGAATGAAAATTTAAAGTTTAACTTCTGTGGTCCCTTTAAATGGAATAGGCCAGTAAAACTTCACATTAAGTTCATTAGAATACTTTTGTGAAATAAAATGATGACCAGAGGAGAGACATATGACAGATGAGGAAGTGTACAAATCTAAACCCTCACATGAGTACATGAAACACTGAAAAAGGTATTTATTTCCCAAAAGAATGTCTTTGTGTATCACAGGTGTTGACACGAAGATGACCATGACAGGTCACTCTTAAAGAAACCTACAGCACTAAATTTAACATCAGACTCTGAAGAAGAAGGCTTAAATGTGGCCTGGGGGCTGGTGGTTCTGCAGACTCCACCTCTTGCAGCACTTTCCTTCTCAGGGCCTGGCCATACTGGGATGAGGGGGCAGTGAGGCAGATGACAGGGACTCTAATGGAAGAGGTTGGAATGCTTTAGGCTTATAAAGTCAAGTCTTTGTTCTCAAATAATTGAACCTAAAATAACAAACAACAGTAAAAGCTTATATTTTTAGAGCATGCTTAAAAATAAGACATTTTAAGGTATAGTCATTTTGGTTATCCTGCCACTGATCATTTTAATTTGAAGGGATATTAAAGATCCTAGCCCACTTCCCTGTTTCATTGATGAAGTGAACCTCGTGCTAGCTAGTGATGTTTAAATAATTAGGCACCAAGAGGCAGAATTAGAAACAGGTTTTCTCTCTTGGTTCAAGGTAGACTTGACTTCCTATTGCAGAAACATGTATTTATAGTATTATGGTGTGTGGGAGCCAGTCATGGCCCACTGGCATTTGACATTTGAAAGATAACTTCTTTCTTTATAATCATGGCATTGACACAATGTATGGTCAGGATGTTCCTAATTAGCATTTGTTAACATTTGTTCCTTTTTAAGGACTGCACGTGTTAAACTTGTTTTTGACCCTGCATGGGAGAAACTCGAAGACAGAGCGAAAGATCTGGTGTTAGCTGTAGGAGTCAGGTGCTTCCTGTTAAAGATCTGACGTTATCTGTAGGAGTCAGGTGCTTCCTGTTAATGTGCTTTTAAAAGGTGCTGTTTCAGTAAATAAATCAGACTTCTCTTGGTCTCCACTCAGGCTTGAGTGTTCTTTCCTTTCTCAATCCTCACTCCCCAACTCGGGCATGTTCATGTTGTGATGGCTGGACCGCCACAACTGGCGCCCGAACAGGGACCTGAGTATCGAGGGATCCAGTGAAGGACACCGCAGAGAAGAACGAGGCCTCAAAAAGGTAAGGAGCGGTGAATTTTCTTGTAAATATTAAAAATGGGAGCCGGCAATAGTTGCATGCTTTTTGTACATATGCTTAAAGATTTATTGCGTGTCAGTAATGCTAGAGTAGGGCACCAGCAATTGTGTAATTTTTTAGAATGTGTTGAAATGGTTTGTCCTTGGTTCCCTGAAGAAGGCACTGTAAACTTAGATACTTGGAGTAAGGTAGGAAAACAATTATTTATTATGCTGCACACGGACCTAGCAAGTTACCAGTGGATGCTTTTAGTTTGTGGACTCTCATCAGAGATAGCTTGGTCTCCAAAAAAAAAAAAAAAA
>NW_022900921.1:41887596-41890078 GCF_012274545.1 Fukomys damarensis
TTTACTTTTGGGAAAGCTTGAATTTGGAAAACAATGTGAAAAAAAAAAAAAAAACCAAAACCAAAACCAAAACCAAAACTAGGACACAGAGAGGGTTAAATGCTAATTGAGATGCTTGCTAGAGATTGATTAATGCTGCCCCTAAAAGACCCCTACTGCATTGAGCACTTAAACGTTACAAACCAATCGGTGAGTACTTGTTCCTTGTTGTTTTTTTCTTTTTGCTTCTGTGTCTTTCTCTTCCTGTTAATGTTTGATACTTGTTAACTGGTAATTTGTGATCTGGATCATTTTGGAGGCCCAGAGATCCAGGAAGATCTGCTAATGGACTCTGCGCCACAGGGGCTGGGAGAGCTCCCAAACCCCCTTGGTCAGGACACCATCCTTTTGGTTTAAAAAAAAAAAAATCTAGAGGAAACTGCTCATGAGACCTCTGGTTTTACTTTTGGTTTGGTTTTCATAAGCCTTGGTCCTATATCTTATTTGGACTCCTTTGTTTCCTTGTTTGTCTGCTCGCTTATTTTGAATTTTCTGACAGGATGAAAAGAAGCACATCTACCCCCCTCACCTTGATTTTAAGTTATTTCCAGAAGGTCCGTTGGACTGTAGCTGACCTTGGATTCCCCATATAAAGAGATTTTAAAACAACCCAGCCTAGGAGTTGATCAAACTGCTCTGTGACAGTCAGCTGCTAGTAAAAACTATTTAGTTTTGGTAACACTTCTTGTGAATTACAAATTCTTAAACTGTGATTATAGGGTTAACTTGCTCTTTTCTAAAAATTTAAGGTTAATACTGTTCTATTGGAAGCCAGTCAAATTTTAAGATGTAACAATCTGAAAACAGAAAAAGGACACTTTAAGCTGAAGTTTGTTATAGAAGGTTAATAGTAAATGAGACAGAAAAATATTAGGAAAGCTATAAGTAAGAGTTATACTTTTGACATGAAAGGTCTTTGTATGTTCATCTTGTTAAAAACAGGTAAAGATACAAGACCAGAAGGCCTAGGTATACAGAGAAGGTGTGTGGAAATGATTGATTTATGCTTGCTTGTTGGTTTCAAGTTTGTTATAAAAGGTTTACATTTACAGTCAGAAGAGCTTTCATTCCTTTAACCCTAAGAGATCTGTTAATTTTGACCTGCAAAAATTTTGACTAGTCGTAACTAAAAGATTTTATAGTTCAATTGGCCAAAACCATCTGAGTACACTCGTTTAAATTGTCTTATGTTTGTCTAAGTGTTCAAAAATGCTTGTCCAATTATGTTTTTGATCAGAATGATGTCAAATACAAATTGTTGATTTCTACAGCCTGGTTTTATAGGATTAAATAAAAAACTTAAAAGATAATTAAATATAAACCTTTAAGTTTGGATACACTCCTTTTGGTAAATAAAGAAGCAGCTGCTCAGAAAATTTATTCTGATCTTTGTTCACTAATGGGAGCCACCAAAATAATTTTCATAGCCTTATGAAAAGATATGCCTTGTTAAATATGTTTAAAATGTTTACACTGGTTATCATCAAAAGGCTGAATTCTAAATATGTTACTGTAACATGTTTATTATGGTTATCTTCAAAATATAATATTTTCTGTAAAAAAAAAAAGATCCTGTTGATACAAAGCTACATTACAGGACATAAGATTTCATATAATTATAATAATTATAATTGCTACTTTTCTGGTATACAAAACGTATTTATATTGTTTGACCATGCAGGTTTTCTAGCATATTGTTTATGATGATAACCTTTTGGTCCAGGTATTCTCCCTTCTCTTCTGCTCCACCTACTTATGGTTACAGGTACATTTATAGACCCACCACTATCCCTGAACAGCTTGAAGCTGGGTTTCCACTGAGGAGACCGGATTGGGACCCCAACACTGAAGCACCAGAGAAAACTCCAGGATGTGTCTTGGTGCACAAGCAGAAATTTCATTATCCAGAACAAGGATTTAATGGGACTGGTGATTTAATGAGACATCTCAAAAGTTTTTAGACTGGTCACTCGAATATTCCACAGACTTAAGCTTATCTGCAGGACTTTGGTGGACAGATTCAGCTTTTTCTCAAAACAGCATTTGAAAACTTGGCTGCTGCATTGGGAGAAATACATTTATGGTCAGATGTCAAAGTTACTAGCCTTAGTTTCAATATTGTTGGCATGGGGCCTCTAAGATGTGAAATACCATAAATACTGTGTTATCTCAAGGCAAAGAACAAAAGAAAAAGAGAATAATGTCTTGTGTTAATGCTCCTTATGTTATTAGTAGGAAATATAGAGATTGTTTATGAAACTGATAATATAATATCAGCTGTTTTAATTGTAAATTGACCAATTGTATATGCTCAGAAATGATGACTTCCTTTCATTCTGTGATAGTTTTGATACAGCCTCCCTTTGTAATGATGCCTGTAAAAATTAATGAGTCCTGGTATGAAGATCAAGGTTTACAAATATTGATAGAGGTAGAAAGCTAC
>NW_022900921.1:41890095-41912345 GCF_012274545.1 Fukomys damarensis
TTCACAACCCATGGTATAACCCCTGCAGAGGCTGGTAGTCAAAGACAGGTAAGAGAATTGTGGAGAAATATCCAACCTAAGACAGAGCATGAGTATTACATTTCTCATGGCTTGATGAGGGGTAAGGGATTTCTCTGGACATTTCTCACCTAAGACAGGCACAGTCTTTCTGCTGAGCTGGGAAAGTCCCTGCTCTAAATATAATAAAAAGGGGGAGATGTGGGAGCCAGATGTGGGAGCCAGTCATGGCCCACTGGCATTTGACATTTGAAAGATAATAATCAAGGCATTGACACAATGTGTGGTCAGGATGTTCCTAATTAGCATTTGTTAACATTTGTTCCTTTTTAAGGACTGCACGTGTTAAACTTGTTTTTGACCCTGCATGGGAGAAACTCGAAGACAGAGCGAAAGATCTGGTGTTAGCTGTAGGAGTCAGGTGCTTCCTGTTAATGTGCCTTTAAAAGGTGCTGTTTCAGTGAAATAAATCAGACTTCTCTTGGTCTCCACTCAGGCTTGAGTGCTCTTTCCTTTCTTAGTCCTCACTCCCCAACTCGGGCATGTTCATGTTGTGACGGCTGGACTGCCACAATGGTGTTGCACACAAATCTTGATTTTTAAAAATCTTCCTTTAGGGCTAGGGATATACTATGAATTTTAGGTTTAATTTACTTTAAATCTTTTTTTTCTTATTAATTTTATTGGTACATTTTAGGTATACAGTACAGTTACATTCATCACTGGGATCTCATACCTTTACATGACAGGTCTTGGTTCTCATTTTTTCCCTATACCCCTGCCTTCCCTTCACCTCCTCCTCCCCTCACTATTTACAAAAACTTTATTTCCATTTTTTCATTTTCTAATTTTTTTTTTCCTTTTCCCTTATTTCCTTTCCCCTACCCTTCCCACTTCCCCTACACCTTTAGCCCTTTTCTTCCTATTTCACATTGTCAATTATACCATTAGGATCTTATGTACCATTATATTTTTTCACACCAGAGAAACTATTCGGTATTTACACATGTGACTTATTTATTTCACTTAATAATATAACCTCAATATCCATCCATTTTCCTATGAATGACTCTAATTTCTCATTCTTTATGGCTGAGTAGTATTCCATTTTATAGAAAAACCACATCTTCTTTATCCAGTCTCCAACTGATGGGCATTTGTCTGTTTCCAAGTTTTAGCTGTTACAAACTGTGCCACTATAAATATGGGTGTGCATATATCACTGTAGTATGATTCTTTTAATTCTTTGGGACAAATACCCAGAAGAGGGATGGCTGGGTCAAATGGAACCTCTAGTCCCAGCTCTTTGAGGTATCTCCATAGTGATTTCCATAGTGGTTGCACCAGTCTACACTCCCACCAACAATGGAGAAGGGTTCCTTTCTCCCCACAACCCCCACCAACATTTGTTATTGGTTGATTTTTTTTTTTGATAGCAGCCATTCTTTGTGGGGTGAGGTGGAATCTCAGTATTGTTTTCATCTGCATCTCTCGAATGACAAGTGATGTGGAACATTTTTCATATATTGATGCTTTTACTTCTTTGTCTGAGAAATGTTTGTTCATTTTCAGATGCCCATTTTTTGAATCAGGTCTTTAAATTTGGGGGGCCTGATTTTGAGTTCTTTATATGTTCTACATAATAGTCCTTTGTCTGAGGAGCAGCTGGTAAAAATTTTTTCCCACATTGTAGGTTAACTCTTAGTTCTGTTGATGGGTTCTTTTGCAGTGCAGAAGCTTTTTAATAAGATCAGATCCCAGTTGATTCTTTGTTCTAGTTCCTGTGCTACTGAGGATTTGTTCATAAAGTCTTTTCCCATGTCAGTATCTTCAAGAGTATTGCCTAACTTATCTTCCAGCAAATTTAGTGTCTGTCTCTCTCTCTCTCTTTTTTTTTTTTATATTTAGATCTTTAATCCACTTGGGATTTTAATTTAATGCATGGTGAAAGATAAGGGTCTAGTTTTAATCTTTGGCAGGTTGAAACCCAGTCTTTCCAACACCATTTATTAAAGAGGCTATCTTTCCTCCAGTGAGGATGGTTGGCTCCTTTGTCAAAGATGAGGTAGTTGAGTACATGTGGAGTTGTTTCTGTATCTTCCAATCTATTGCACTGGTCCTCCAGTCTGTTTCTTTGCCAGTACCATGCTGTACTTTGAATCTTAACCTCGGTCTCAAAATCCTCCTGGGATATTTGTTTTATTTTGGGGGGGCTTTATTAACCTGCTTCTGAAGCCTGTCATTTCTTATAGGAAAGAACACTGCTCTTTTCTGTGACAGCCATCAAGCATGCCTGTTAACAGGGGAGAGACAGGTCCAACAAGTCCTCAGCTTCTCCCAGAGAAATTTGCCTAAACTGAACATCAAAGGGCAGGCTCCTGAAGGCACCATAATAACAGAGCAGAGGGTGAAGAAAGAGACTGATTATGTTACCATGATTACAGGCACTGTCAGAGCAGCTCCCTTTTCCTTGCATTGTAGTTGATCCTCAGCTGTTATAGTAAGCCTTTAAGGGCTTGGCATTAAGGTCCCATGGCTCTGAAATTGTCTGGGCTTGGAATTCTTAGTGGCCTTAGTGCCTGGCCTAAGGCTCTCTTAGCATTTTAACTCTTACCTGCCTCCCTTTTTCTTTCTGAGGAGGCCTTCTCATCTGCTTTGGAATCTCAGACTGGGGGGAGGGGCAGCATTATTGAATGGTTTGTTTATAGCAATATCTTATCAATAAGCTTGCTATAATTATCAACCATTGAAATAAAAATCTCATTCTTTGAAGGATGAGAGAGAGAGAGAGAGAGAAAGAGAAAGTGTAAGAGACAGAAGGTGGTGTGGGGGAGGATAGAATGCAGAACAATGCAGTCTAATTTTAAGATAAACTACAAACTGGAGAAAGTTATTTGGTTTCATTACACTAGTCTATCAGAGTAACACTTTTAAGAGAAAGTATATAGAACATATGTGACAATCTAATAGTGACAAAAGCATGAGCCTGAATAAACTGCTCACTTTTCAAGCTAATTTTCCCCACCTGTTGAAAACATGGGGGGTGGGGTGTTTTGGTATTTTCTGAGATCCCACTTATCTATAAAATTGTGTGATTCAATTAATTTTGCCACTTTTTTCAATTTGCCACTTGTATCTTGAAGTCACAATTTGTTAGAAAGATGATCTCATAAAACTTTGAAGTTTGCAGAGGATGTTTACAAACATGGCTCCAAATTCCTTCACCTGCTTTACTGCTATGAAACAGCAACAACAGAACCTTGGCCATTCCCAACGTGTGTAATTCCTGGAAGTGAGGTTCCTCATCAACAATCACACCACTTTTGGGGGACAGGGATGTAGCTCAGCAGCACAGTGCCTGTTGGTAAGTGCGAGGTTCTGAGTTTGATCCCCAGTACCAAAAACAACAATAACAAAAATAATCACACCATTTTTTAAATGGTTTTTGTTCAAATATAATCTCCGTAAATAGGGAAGGCTCAGAAAAGTTTTTAAAAAATGTTTTTCCGCATATGAAACATACTTTAAAATTTTCCATTCCATAGGAAAATTTTATCTTGTTGTTTTTGTCATAATATATACTGAACTAAGCAGTAAACAAATACCCAATTGACACTACTGTTTTATACAAATGGACTGAATTGTTTGCTCATTATCAAAGGGGATAAACCTACATCTGTTAAAATCCATTTCTGAAGGAAATCAAAACAAACAAAGAGCAAAATAAAATACTTAGTTGGTTCACCCCAGCGGCTTAACAAGAAATACAAAATCATCACCTTGTAATAAACGTATTTATACTAACAACCTTTTTTAGTATCAGTCACTGACTATTGCTTACTCAAGGATAATCAAGAAGCGGAAAAATATGGCAAGAGTACCAGGAAAAGGAGTTTGCATATTCCTAAACTTACTGCAGTTCCAGCCTTTTCTCATGCCATTTAGACCAACTAATGCTCAGTAACTCTCAAGGGAGAATCAATAAGCCAGGACCTTTCAAAAGTATTTACAGAAGCACATGAACAAAAGTGGAACATAACTGTTTAGTATTTAACAATTTTACATTTAAGAATTTATAAGTAATTTCACTAAAACATATATCAAAGGGACACTGGTAAAATTAGTAGGTAAATCTGTGATTCTGATGTATAAATTAGCAAGGAAAACCTCCTGGAAACATTCCTCTTAAGATATTTCAGGCAAACTTATTTCAAAATTTATAGCATTCCTGCTTTGTAAATATTTAAGAAAACCATTTCCTTAATATTATGTTATAGACTACAGCAGGAGGGCTTGAATGTAGGGATCCTGTCCAGAAACAGATGAGGAACTTTATTTATAGTCACTTGCATTAATAATATTGTATTTAGAAAGAATGAATTACCCGAAGGAGAATTAAAAAAACAAACAAACTCAGAATTTAGCATTGTCTAGCCCATCCCAAATATTGTATGTATTGGTGAAACAGAAGAAGGTACAAACCCTTCTAAAAATAAATCAGTCTCTAAGCAGTACATTATGTAGATGGTGCTGAAATAAACAGGAAAAACCTTTAGAAGCTCTCTTAAAACTCAGTCTCTACTGTAGTTGGGTCATTCTCTCTCTTTTTTACTTACCCATATCTTAAGTCTAACAATCAAATCCAATGGAATCCTTATAATCTGTTTTTAATTTTTCTCCACATGGCACAGAGATGCTACGATTTATCCAGTTTATGGGCCTCTTGTCTGGTTCAGTTTGAATAGGAACCTGAACGTTGGCTCACACTTGGCAGGGAGAAGACTGTCTACCTTTCCTCTGATTCTTACAACCTGGGTGGTGAGATGTGGACTGGGTTTCTCACATCACACTTAGAACCAAAGAATAGCCCAGTCACTGCAAAACACAATTCTTTGGAGCTAGGGCTTAATTATTTTTTAACTCTGTTGTAAGTTTTAAAACAAAGACCATATAAATTAGGAACAAAATAAGTAAAAACTTACCGTCAATGGTACATCTTTTGTTCCTGAATTTAATAAATGAAGATTTAAAACTTTTGGTAGATCTGTTAAAATGAAGGAGAAAAGTGTTTCTCAAAAAGGTGTGCTTCATAGCAAGTTAGAATATTATTAGATTTCAAATTGAAGCTACTCTAGAATATAAAATATAAATTAATGACAATCACATTAATAAAAAACATTAAACAGGAATGACTATTTATAGGACAGTGTGTACTTCAAGAGCTGCCCTTAAGCAAAGACTAAAAAAAAGAGAACATAATTTAATGAACTCAGACATTACTAATCTTTCACTTCAAAGCATAATATAATACACAATGTGAAATTATCAAACTAAAAGTAAATACAATTTAAAAAAATGTCTTCAATGTTAAACAACTAAATGTTAATTATCCATGCCTCAAGTAAATTACAAGTACAGTAAATTACAAATTACAAGTACAGTACAGTAAGCTTTCTCCTTACTAAAAATCTTCTCGTGTTTTTAATTTTATAATTTAAATTCTTTCTCTGACCATCTGGGATAAAATTTTAACACTGTGTCATTATAATGCAATTTAATAGTTTATATCTACTCAAAAATCCAGAAGTAAATCTCTTGACTTCCTTAACTATAAGAAAAAAATATTCAGCATAACTGAATGGAGAAAGAAGTGGATTAAAGCAGTAGTTCCTACTGAGGAACTACAATGCCTCAGTCTTCCTTTCAGGAGAACTGCATTTTGCCCTGACCTTATTTTCCCATCAGGTAAGCAACACTAACATCCCAGGGGATAGGGTTATACGCCTGTGAACACTGTGATTTCTCTAAGATCAATCACAAACCCAATGAGAAATAATTTTCAAAGCGCAATTACAGAGCACAGTAGAATCACTCAGCACTGAATCCCATTCACAATTTTTTTAAAAGACTTAGCCTTTTTTTTTTTTTTTTTTTACCTTGTGTTCGCAGTGTACCAAAATCTAACATTTCGGTTGAGGAATAAATACCTGGAGCTTGGAAAAAAAGAAAAGTAAACAATTATCTTTCACTTTGCCAGAGTAAGATGTACTCAAAATGAACCAAACCAAACTTGCAGTGCCTTCCATTTCCCACTAACCTGTTGTAACTTCAACTTCAACAGGAAGAATGATAAACTCTGTGCTGTCTGATGCATTCGTTTTTATTCTTATGAAGGCTGTGTGATTATCTGCTTCTCTGGATGAAAAACTGGCTCTCATTACTCCTTTAGTCTCATAAGGAGGAATTTCCTGAGAAGCGAACAGACCATAATGTAGCACAGGATTTGTAATGTCACAAAACTATCTTATTTTATTGACTTAAATGACATCAACTGAAAGACAGATTATTTTACCTACCTATTAAGAAATACAGTGCCAATTAAATATGTTCTATAGATTATAATACATGCTCCAATTCTGGAGAACATTAAAATGTGAAAAGATTTGCTTCTTTTAGAACTGATGGAATATAGGATCTAAAGCAAGCAAAGTAAAAGTCAAATGATTTGAAAATAAAGTGGGCATGGTGGTGCACACCTGTAAACCCAACACTTGGAAGACTGAGGCAGGAAGAGAGTTGAAAGTTCAAGGCCAGCTACCTAGTGAGTTCAAAACTACCCTGGACTATATAGCAGGGCCTTGTCTCCAAAAAATAAGAATAGTTAAAAAAAAAAATCACTAAAAGGCAGAACCAACCTATAAAACCAGTAATTTTCTTGATGCTTAAGTAAATATGGGAATTTAGTCCTGAAATTCTCTACCTGACAAGAAATGTCACCATTAGAGGTGCACAGGAATTTCTGTAAATGATAACCAGACTCAGCTTTCCTTTCATTTAAAGCCTAACAAAACATAACAAAGCTTCCCAAGCAAATCTAGTATACCAACTGCTTTTATCAATACTCATAGTATTAAAAAAAGTATCAATTTTTGGTCTGGTAATGAGAATAGTCATACAGTATTAGAAGGAAGACCCATTAAAAATTTTAAAAAGGAGGTATGTGTGCACTGCTTTCCTTTTTTTTTTTTTTGGTACTGGGGATCGAACTCAGGTCCTTGTACTTGCAAGGCAGGCGGTGGAACCACTGAACTAAATCTCCGGCTCTCACTGCTTTCCTATTTTTCAGAACAATCTGGCTTCCTGCAAACCACAGGAAATTCTCTGCATGCATCTTTAGTACTGAGTTACACCCCAACCCTTTTTATTTTTATTTATTTTTTGTTCGTTTTTTGCAGTACCGGGGATCGAACTCAGAACCTCATGCTTGTGAGGCAGGCACAGCACCAGTGAGCTAAATACCCATCTATTTTTTAAGTTGAGACTGGCCTTGAACTTACTATGTAGCTTAGGCAGGTCTTGAACTCATGGTGGTCCTCTTGCCTCAGCCTCTCAAGTGATGGGATCATAGGCCTACCCCATCACGCCCAGCTAGCCCTTTTTCTTCTGAGACAGGGTCTCGCTAAGTCAGTGCTGTGTTGCTGGCTTGAATTTGTGACCTTCCCACCCTAGCTACAAATTTGTTTCTAAATGTTCAAGGTATCATCTCCCAAATGTCACCTCTGCATTCCTTCTCTGGTACAGATTTGTCAGAAGACAATCAAGAGGGTGTGTGTGTGTGTGTGTGTGTGTGTGTGTGTGTAAAACACAGCAATTATAAAGATATTTTGATCTTCAGAACTTATCTAGAAAATAAGCCAGTGTGCCTAGTTATAGACAAGGAGTAGGGTCACTGGCCACAGCTGGCTTTCCCTTTTGGATTTGTGTGTAGTAGAGGACGATAACAAGAAGTGTCATAAGGCAGGAGCCTTTAACAAGGTAGTTCTTGCATATTATTTCATTTGGTTAATATTTGCTAGTATTCTCCAAGAAAGTGATTCTCAAAGTATTGAAAAGATTGTTACTGAATATTCAACAATATTGAACATAGGTGTAGAACACCTAAGAATTTAAGGGTTTGAGTTAAGGGTTTGAAAGATTATCTACAAATTTGCAAAGGTAAATCTCTGTCAACAGTGAGTCTGAAAGTTAAATTCTCTACCTTCAAAATATGAGCCCTTTCCACATTTATTTTTAAATCTTGGTACATCATACATGACCAGATTCAGAAGCAACTTTCCCAATATAATTCTGAGAAAACAGCTGAACACTGCTTCCTGTTTATACAGTGGGCTAAAGTGCCCACCAATTTTGTCCATGCTCTAAGAATTATGACTTTATTTTTCTCTCACTCTCTCTTCTATTTTAAAATATATTTGGTGTACCTTTAGCATTAAGACATTACTTAAAGAAAAGTTACCCGTACTTTTTCAAGCAAAAAGGAGTTAAATATTTTCTATTGTATTTAAGAAAATGATTGGTTCCCTGTGAGCACACAAGAGAAAACTATTTCCACTCACCCACAGTTTCCTGGTCCCTCCTTGTTGGCCTGTTGGGAGTTCCAGGTGGAGGTCTCCTCCACTGGAGTACATCTCTACAACCTAGGATGGAAGAGCACAGGAGAGTTAGGCTCCAAATCACACTCTCACTGCAAGGGACTTGCTGTAACACAGGAATAAGTTTGGCATGCTAATTTTCAGAAAAATTAAAACCTTTATAGAATAAATGTAGGATAAGTATATCATCACTAAGTTCAGTGTCTCATATGTGTAAGCAAGGATGGTGGTATCTTGGATCATGATCTTTAATTTGTTCTATGATTTTGGAAAAGACAGCCATGTTTGTGCTTGTGGGAAAGATGGCCACAGTCATGTTTGTCACCCGATACAAAGTTTGCAAACAAAAACAAAATTCTGCCAAATGTGTCTATTTGTGAACCACACTGTTTGCAAACAAAAGTGCTTGTGAACTGAGGTGCCATTGTATTTTTAATTGAAACAAGGCAGCTTTGAAAATTAAAGTTAGAAACAGCGTACTTGTTTTAGAGACTAGATTTTAGTGAGCAATAGGATACTTTTTCTTTTTTCCTAAAAATAATGTATGGAAATTATCAGGTTTTAGAAATATAAATTTTGTATTTTTTAATAGTAATACAAGTGATTCTTTATTTATTTTTTGCTTTTTGAGGCAGGGTCTCATTTTGTAGTTCAAGCTGGTCCTGAACTCACTATGTAGTGCAGCTTGACCTCAAACTCTTGGCATTCTTCCTGCCTCAGCCTCCTGAGTGCTGGGATTACAGGCATGTGCCACCACACCTGGCAGGTGCTTGTTTACTTATGCATATATGCAACAAGGTGTAGCAGGCTGATCTAATAATTACAACTGTGAAATAATAGAGATAAATATTACTCCCAATTACTCTGTTCTGATTGTATACACATTGTATACATGTTTTGAAATATTATACTGTGTCTCATAAATATGTATAATTACTATGTGTCAACTAAAGTAAAACACAAAACATAAAGGTACCTGGTTTCTACTGGTAGCAAAATCACAGGTACTAAGAGCTCCATGCCTATAGGCACTTAAGATTTTTATAAACTGGCTTTACTGAGGTATCACTGCTGTATGATGAGTAACACATATTTAAAATGTACAAAATCAGGAATTCTGACACAGGTATGTAGGTATGAAGTCACTATTAAGATACTATATACACCTGCTATCGCCAAAGTTTCCCTAGGGCTTTTGTAATCCACTCCTTCATCCCTTAGCAATAGGCAACCAGTGATTCTGCTGTCACTGCAGATGAGGTTGAGTTTTCTTTCTTCCCTTTTTGTTTGTTTGTTTATTTTTTGAGACAGGGTTTCACTATGTGTAGCTTGGGCTGGCCTTGACCTCTCAAGTGATCCTCCTGCCTCAGCCTTCTTAGTGTTGGGATCACAGGCATGTGCCATCATGCCTGTTGAGGCTGAGTTTTCTAAAGTTTTACATGGGGTCAGGGGTTTAGCTCAGTGATGCTGGCACCTGCCTCTCAAGCACAAGGTCCTGAGTTGGATTCCTGATAAAAAAAAATCAAACAAAAAAGGAGACATCGCTGAAGTTTTACATGAAGGGAATAAACAGTAGGCACTCTTTTGTCTGGCTTAATTAATTCAATACAATTGTTTTGAGATCCATCAGGTTGTTATATGGTTTAAATATGTATTAAAATTTGCCGGGTGTGGTGGTGCATGCCAGCAGTCAGGAGGCAGGAGGATCGCTGTGAGTTCGAGACCAGCCTGAGCTACATAGTTCTAGGTCAGTCTCAACTACATAGTGAGACCCTGTCTCAAAAAGCAAAAATAAAAACAAAAAAAGAATTAAAATTCATTTCTTAGGCTGGGGATTTAGCTCAGTGATTACAATGCCTGCCTCTCAAGCACAAGTTTGATCCATACCACCAAAAAACAAAAAAAAAAAACAAGACACTTGAAGGGAAATCTGCCTAGGATGCTGCTGCTGCTTCTTTAAGCAATTTATTTAAAGACAGATTTCTCTGCACGTAACAGCTATGTACAAAAAGTTATAAAATTATCCTCTGTTTTACAATGATCAATGAAAAACACTAAAATTCTCCAAATGAACAAGCTGTGTAAAGATTTTTATGTTGTTTTTGTTAAGACCGTGAGAGCAAAACAACTTACTGGAAATATAGCGGTTAAGTGTTGAATGAGAATGCTACTAATGCAGAAAAAATATTTTCACAGAACCATCTTGCCTCCATTTGACATCAATTAAAACATCATTGGCCATTTAGTTCAAAAAAGAAATATGCTTGTGTACCTACAGCAGTTATTCTGTGTACTATAAAAGAAGGGGGAAGGGAAAATCAAAGAATAGAGAAAATTGTACTATAGTGGTCAGGATGAGTTGGAAACAAATTGCAGTTTTCTAATTGAGAACATATGCCTGATCTGTAAGAACAGAGTTCTAGAAAACAGCAGCAGGCTACCCTCTTAAGAGTCTGTAGCCCTCTTCCTGTCTGCAGCTGTGTCTCCATTCCAGCTGAGCTGGTGTGCCCATTTCATTGAATGGCTGCCTGTCCTGTCAAAATCTGGTTTGCATCACTGACAAATCTGGGCATTCACAATAGGCTTTCATTAGTTTACTAGGTGGTGTGTGACTTCCCCTTAAACTGCACCACAGAACCATCTGGTCTCAACCCTTTCAATTTAAAATGATCACTGTTCTTAGTCTTAAAGTCCTTCCTTGGACTTTTCATTAGCTATCTTGAGGGCTGGTGTCTCCTCAGCTGCCTCTTCACAAAAGAGGAAGAAGCCTGGTGCCAAATGAGTACACAGACAACCTGAGAGGGGGCAGTGAGTGACCCATGGTGGTGTTTTATGCATTCACATATTGATGGATGACACAGTTGTTTACTGCGATAAAGCTGCTATGGGCACAGAATATAGGTCTTGGTCTAGGCGTGGTGATGCACGCCTATAATCCCAGCACTTGGGAGGCTGAGGCAGGAGGATCACTGTGAGTTCGAGACCAGCCTGAGCTACATAGTGAGTTCCAGGTCAGACTCAACTACATAGTGAGACCCTGTCTCAAAAAAAAACCAAAAAAACAAAACCAAAAAAAATATATTTAGGTCTTGATGTGGATATCTGATTTCCTTTCTTTTGGGCAACTATCATTTTGCCTAAATCTCTCACTATTCAAATTTTGAAAATCTTCCCTTTTGTTCCTCCTCATTTTCTTTTTCATTGTCTATAAACATTAATACCAAGGGATTTTAGGAGTACAAAAGCCATTTTTCAAGGCCAAAACCTTGTATCTAACTATGCAATGCACTACATCTTTCCTCTACCTTCTACCTTCAATCTATTGTTAGGACCTGCAATGTAGTCCTAAAGAATTCTGGGGCCCTAGGGGTTGATACAGCATGAACATTCTGGAAAGTATTTGCATGTTCTTCTAGTAGACAACACAACTAGAAGCGACAGTGGCTACACACATTAGACAGATGGACACCACTGAGATTCCGAATGGGGATTTTCAGACATCCCTGAAGTAGAGACACTCACCACTCCCACAGCAGACAGAGAACTAGTGAAGAGAGATTTCAAAAGGCTAGCTAAGACAAGGAGTTAGATTTTATAATTTGCTTTGAATCACAACTGTCACCATTTCCCTGGATTCTAATATCCAGGCTACTATCACCAAAAGATTTATTACTACCAGAAATAAACATAATCTATTTAGAAAAAATTTACAGAAAGAGCCCAGAAAAACAAGAAAAAAGAAAACCCATATTGTTGAAATCTTAAACGCAGAGCTCCCTAAATTAAGACGCTTAAAATCACTTAAAAAGCCGGGCGTGGAGACGCACACCTGTGATCCCAGCACTCGGGAGGCTGAGGCGGGAGGAGCGCTGTGAGTTCGAGACCAGCCTGGGCTACATAGTGAATTCCAGGTCAGTCTCAACTACATAGTGAGACCCTGTCTCGAAAAACCAAATAAATAAATAAATAAATAATCAGTCACTTAAAAATGGTTCAAAAAATTCCAAATCTAGAGTGTTGTACTCCAAAATTCAAAATGCAACAAAGTATTTTAAAAGTAATACCTCCCACTCCATTATGTTAAACTATCTTGGAAATTTTCACAAACTGAAATTTCATGCTAAGCACTAATTCCTACCAAAGGGAGGCTTAATCAAAATTACTCTCATAAACTCACCTGCAAAGGCTCGCTGTGAGGGTTGTGGATGTTTATTATAGGTGAGAAACTGCTATTCACAGGGACTCTGGCCCCAAGGAATGGCCTCAATCGGTATGGATTTGGAACTCCCACACCAAATACCTGATTCAAAAAAGAAAAAGAAAAAGCCATTTGAGTTGTTTTTATAATTACCGTTTTTATACTTATAACTCTGCTGATCTACAGAATCCAGTGAATCTAATTTAGATATAAAACATTAACAATCTCATTAAAAAAATCTTGATTTGGATACATATTTAACTTACTCCATATATGTAGATTTGGAATGATTTCTGTAACATGCTAGAAATTGGAATGACAGAAGTCATGAAATTGTGGAGCACATGAAAATAAAATAGGGAGTCAAAAGATCTTCCTACTCCAAATATCAGAAGATAGAACCATGGCTCAGGCAATCTTCAGATATCAAGCTGAGCCCCAAATTATTCCCACACCAAAGGTCCTAGGTTGACTAAACAGGGTGAGCCAGTTATTCAAATGACAAGTATTTATGGAATATATATGATGTGTTAAGACAAACATGCAGCAGTGAACAATCTAATATTGAGCAAGATAGATAATATGCCTAACCTTATGAAAGTTATATTCTAGTACTGAAGTCAGACTAGAGGCCAATAAAAAGCTTTTAACAAAAAATCCCTCTGGCTAGAGTGAATCACAGATTGTGGAAGAGGCTGGGGAGAGTGGAAGGTAGCTAGACAGTATAATGCAGTGAGAGATGATACTGCTTGCAACAGAGCAATGGTATCTTTGAACAAAGCCTTTTTGGGGAGGGTGTGTGCTTGAGACTTGAGATGTATTTAGGAGGAAGACTGGAAGAAAGACTAGATGTGAAGAGGGAAAGACAGAAGACAGCTGGCCAGTGGGGCTCACCTTGAGAACAACATGATCATAACCTTCAGGTGCAAATCTGGCTGTGACCACCTGGGTCAGCTGGGGGATGCTTTCATAGGGCCAGGACCTTCATTCTTAAGGTATTCTTTTCATTTAGCTGACAAGTATGTGTGTGTGGTTTTTTTTTTTTTTTTTTTTTTGGGGGGGGGTACCAGGGATTGAACTCAGGTCCTTGCCCTTGCGAGGCAGTCACCAGAACCACTGAGCTAAATCCCCGGCCCTGACAAGTATGTGTTAAATGCCTGTCATCTATACAGCACTTCAAAATTACTCAGCCAAGCATCAAAAGTTTACTGAAGCCTGCTAAACAATCTTTAAAAGCTTAATTCACCTTAAAGAGGAGAATAGGGTCTCTTACTAAAATGAGATATTTACTGATATATTTTCAAAAAGGAAAGGTTCAAAAAAAAGCATAAGGACTGTGAAGTATTAACTAAATGAGGATTCAAACACTTGTGTTCCATGGGAGCACAGCACAGTGGTTAAGATTAGAGCTAGCAGTAGATAGAAAGACATGGGTTTGAGTCCCTAATGAACAATGCTAGTAGCAGAATTTGGGCAATTATTTAACCTTTCTAAAATTCAACTTCCTTATCTAAAAAAATAAGAATAACAATCTATAACATAGGCAACATGTATAGTACAGTGCCAAACAAATATAAGCAGTTATTCTTTATAGTGTTGATAACTTCGATACATAAAAATCCTGATTCACACACAGAATGGCTGATATACAAAAAGGTTAGTTTACTATGAGTCTTATAAACATTGATTTTCTTTAATAATACAAAGATTCTACATTTAAAATTTATTAAAAACAATATATTTTCTAAAGAAAAGCAGGCAAATACGTTTTAACTTTAAAACTATTATCAAGTATGCCTCATCAGTGTGTAAAAATTAAAAAATTTAAATTTTTTTGATATTCTTTTGCCAACCAACCTTACATTACATTAGCACTTCAGCTAGAGCTTTAAGATCATTTGTAAGCAATGAGGAGAGTAGGGATGTTCATTGTAAGGAGAAAAGTGCTCTAAGCTTAAACCCTTACATTTTCTATTAATCCCATTTCTAAAATGAGTTCTTAAAAGGAGGTCATAAAAGTTGATGATAATAATGATGTTGACTATAATTTATAAAATAAGTAAAAGTTTTAATCTGATTCTTACCTGGTAAGTAAATACCCCATGATTAGATGTATTAATAAATAAAGTATTTTCTACATTTCCTACTACTCTTGCAAGAAAAACTACATCAAATGATGTATTTCCCCCTGGAAGAATTTTCTGAAAAAGAAAAGCAATAAAGTTAAATTAGTAACAACAACAACAACAAAAAAAATCAGGTCACGCTGACCAAAATTAGATAGTTCAAGATCTCTATAAAATAAGTATCTCAGAATCATTTCCAAAAGCTAGCATGTTTTTCCTAGCTTAAGATTTTTTTTTTTGGTACCGGGGATTGAACTCGGGTCCTTGCACTTGCAAGGCAGGCCACCGAACTGCTGAGCTAAATCCCTGGCCCTCCTAGCTTAAGATTTAAGTTAGGCAATTATGTAAAGGAAAATAATGAAAAACGTGTTGTTATACTAAATATGTCCAATAACTTATCTCTGTCCACTACCAAAGCCCTGCACAACAGACAGTCCCCTGGACTTCTTCATGCAACAATCACTAGGCTACAAGGGAGAACCTAATTACAGGCAGTTCATGATCACCCAATCAAGCAGGTGCTGGGCTGAAGCTGGACTTTTCACATAAATGTACCACTGTGCTACTGAGCAGCAGCTTGTATCATTCTAAAGAAAAATGGACTCGACCCCCCCACCTCTGCCATACGTCCATACAAGGCATAAAATGCCTCAGAACTCACTCCTATTATCTTGTGCAGAACGAGAATGCAACTGTAGTCAGTGAAATAAAATTTTATTACAAACAAAACAATAGGGGCTGCTCATGAAGTCTGAGACTGGGACTGTAGTTCTGCCTGAAGTGAAGACTTACAACACATTTAATATGGAGAGTTGTGAACTTCTCTCATTCTGCCTCTGTGGCTAGAAGCCTACTTGCTATCCAAGGTATAGTACAGTTTGAAGTACATGGCACTGAGACTTTGTCTTCACTTTATGATGAAGGCTGAAAAGTGTTTCTCCAGCATTATCGGCAACAAGAAGCAGAGAAACTGACAAAAACCCCATTGGAGAGTTGTGAACTTCTCTCATTCTGCCTCTGTGGCTAGAAGCCTACTTGCTATCCAAGGTATAGTACAGTTTGAAGTACATGGCACTGAGACTTTGTCTTCACTTTATGATGAAGAAGGCTGAAAAGTGTTTCTCCACCATTATCGGCAACAAGAAGCAGAGAAACTGACAAAAACCCCAACTTTTCTTGAACTCATTACAGAGATTGGGTATCAACTACCCAAACACAAGGAAGACAAACACCTCCTGGCTCAGCCATGGCAGAGAATAGAGGATAAAAATAATCCAGTTGCATTTTCATACAGTGCTAAAGGCTGAGTGGACTTGCAGAAGACTACAGAACCCCCTGAAAATGCATATGCAAACTGGAATTCATGCCTGGGCCAGCAATTAATAACAGACATATCCGGTGATTCTCCAAATAGTCTGGAATTAAACAGCACACTTCTGAATAACCTACTGGTCATATAAGTAGCCACAAGAGAAATTATAAAATATTCTGAATTGATTTTAAATGAAAATACAACATATCAGAATTTTTGGGGAGCAGTTAAAACAATACCTAAAAGGAAATATGTAGCATTACAATGCTTATTTTGAACAAATTGCTTGGTGTGTCTGCTGTGAGAAGTTAGAAAAATAAATTAAATCCAAGACTAATAAAAAGAGGCAAAAATTAATGAAATGGAAAACAACAAAAAAGAAGTCAACGAGACCAATGCTGGTGCTTCGAAAAGTTCCACAAAACTGACAAAAGCCCTATACGGAATGAATGAATAAAAGGAGAGAGGATAAAAACATAAGAAACAAAAATATGGATATCATTATACTACAGGCTTTACCCAATAAAAATGTGCAAAACAAAACAAAAAGAGGTGCCAAAAGAACATTACAGTCAGAACTAAACTCATCAATTTAATAACTAGAGGAAATGGACACATTCTGATAACCTACTAAATCTGACAGTTCACTCAAAATAAAACAGGTAACCAAAGTAGTCCTACACTTGATTCTCCTGCTCCTTCTCTACTTTTGACAAAGTGACCTTTTAAAAACGTAAGTTACCACTTCATTCCTTTACTCAAAACCCTCTGATGTCTTTTCGTTTAAATCAGGAGAAAACCCAAGTCCTTACCACAGTGCCGCTCTTTGCTCACTCTAGCCTGGCACACTGTTTCTTTGCACACCAGGCCTGCTCACACACCAGAGTCTGTTGCCTGCCAATCCTTCTCTTCTGGAAAGCTTTTCTTCCATGTGCTTGGCTTTCTTCTACACAGTCCTACCTCATGCCCTTGTTTAAACATCACCTTCTGTAAGAAACCTACTTTACTCTAATCATCCTATTTAAAAATGGATCATCCTGATCTTAGTCCTATCTTAATATTTTTATTTTTCTCAGCTTTTATCATCTTCTAAAATATTAGACAATTTTTTTATTATTCTTTGGCTTCCCTCTGCTGATGTCACCCAAACCCCACAGAGGTACACACTGTGAGTAAAGGTTCTCCATTGTTTAGGGATCAACCCAAAGAGCCTGGTACTTAGCAGGTACTCAACAAATATTTGTAAAATGAATTAATTTATTTTTATAGAGATGGAGAAGCTTAAGTTATATTTTCTTATATGTTTTAAGTTGCATAAGCAAGCAAGTGCTCATTTTATTTATCAATACAGTGCAAAGATGAAAAATAAGTGGTATCTCAATTCACAAACTTAATTTTTTTCCCATGATTCTAGTTAATACCCTCCTCATGCCCCTCCATTCTCACCCTTCTCAGGTTACCCAGTTAAGCTGGTACATCCACTGATAACTTGATCTGGCTCTTATTAATGTAACCAAATACTCAAGATTTTTGCTTTCAATAAAAGTGAAATTATATTCTGCACTACAATGGGCTTTCCTTACAGATCAACACATCATATATATTATTCCAGATCAACAGATACAGATCTATTTTATTCTTTTTTTTTTTTGTTTGTTTTTTTTGAGACAGGTCTCATTATGTAGTTGAGACTGACCTGGAACTCACTAGGTAGCCCAGGCTGGTCTCGAACTCACAGCGATCCTCCTGCCTCAGCCTCCTGAGTGCTGGGATTATAGGTGTGAGCCACCACGCCCTGCTATTTCATTCTTTTAAATCTGCACAATATCCTAGTCTTGGACTGTATCACATTTGTTTCAATTCTCAGTTACACACATGAATATCAGTGTTTAACTAAAATAGAATAAATAATGTCTAGGCTTTTAAAAGTAATTAAAATAGGTTAAAATATCTTTAGTCATGGGGGGAGTTTTTCTAATCTTCAGTTCTGAAAATTTAATCAGAGTTCTGGTCAATTAAGAAAAAATTTCTAGCTTTCATGTATAAAACATCCCACTTTCACAATTTAAACAAGAAAACCTGTTAAAAATATTAAAAATCTGTACTCTATGATAGATAACATATACTGGTCATTATGGTCAATATACAATCTAGTCATAAAAGATGAACAGTCCATACTGTCTTTCATGTATAGATATCTATATATCTATATCCAGAGATAATATAGATATATATATATATCTGACTCTCCCTGAGAACTCAGAAGTGTACCTGGGCTTGCGTTCCACAGGCTGGAGCCAAGTGGGGCTGATCACAGGCCCCTCTGCTCCTCTCCTTTGGATTCTTAGCCCTGCAAGAATCCCTGTTTGGAAGTCTTGGTTCCCTCTGTACTGTGACAGCAGTTTAAAAAAAAAAAAAAAAAAAAAAGTGAAAACCTTTGCCTTTAACCCAGGTTAAGTTTAGAGTATTGAGAAACAATGAAATATCCCTTTAATTAGCAAAGTGAGTTAAAAGTTAAAAAATAAAATATGTAGTGCAGGTGAGCTATTTTGAACTGTCTCAAGTTTTACCTGATCTCTAACCCAACAGTCTCTGGAAATGGGCAGTGACTGAAAGATGGGCAGTCCCATTTACACAGAAGAGCATCTGTCACACATATGCCACTCACTGTAGTGAAATCGATACAAGTCACTGGGGAGACCTTGACCGTGGCTCTAGTAAGTAAATGTAGGACTGGGGCAAGTGGGTGGGGGGGCTGGGGGTGCTGGGGGAATAGGTGGGCACAGGAATGTAGTTTAGTATACACAGGTCTCTTTCATCGCTAGAATATCTATTGAGACCATTAGCACACGTGTAAAAATATATTTTAGGAAACAAATAACATAAAGGAAATTTAAGAAATATTTTAGAGAAGAAAGATTTTTCCATAAGTACCTAAAAAAATTAAATATTTATTACCAAAAATAGCACACTGGGCTGGGGATTTAGCTCAGTGGTTCCACCTCCTGCCTTGCAAAAGCAAGGTCTCAAATTTAATCCCCAGTACCAAACCAAAACAAAAAACCAAAACCAAACCAAACCAAAACAAAAAAACACACTGACGTACTAATCCTTTTTTTTTTTTTAACTGAGACAGGGTCTCACTATATAGTTCAGACTGCCCTGGAGCTCACTGTGTAGCCCAGGCTGGTCTCAAACTCACAGTGATCCTCCTGCCTCAGCCTTCCGAGTGCTAGAATTACAGGCGTGCGCCACCAAGCCCGGCTATTAATCCTTTCTTCATAAAATTCTCTTAAATGAAGAAAAAGCAAAATTATGTCAATTTTTTTTTTTACCTCAGAAGTTGCTACTTAACATCAATACGAAATAGGAACTTAGAAAAAAATGTAAAAATCTAGGCAAATGATATAAAATTAATACAGTAATTAATATGTTGTATGCTTTAAAAGGTTCTTTCTGGCCGGGTGTGGTGTCTCACACACACAAAAAAAAGTTCTTTCTGTGTTCTTTAGGCACATTCCTTTAAAAGATTCAGTAAAAACCATAGAAAGATGAAATCAGGTTTCATTAATTTACTTCTTGTTGGTTTTTTGTTAATTATTTTGGAAACTTAAAACATTAAGGTTTAATGCATTCTTTCAATTTCAAAATTTACTTAAGATCCAATATTTTTGTGGTTAGAAAAAATTTCTTCTTTTTCATAATAAGTTCCCAACTACCTACAAAAGTTACAAGTAAAATCTTAGAAGATGCTTTTGGAAGGCAGACCCCTGAACTAGTCTTACTTCCTGGTTAAATTTCTGAGACTGTGACTTGGATGAGACACTATAGTAACCACAGTAACAGAGATTTTACAGGTGTAATTCAGGTTAGGAGTCCACTGGCTTTAAGTTAATCAAAAGAGAGACCATAGGCTGGTCATGTAACAAGGTAGAATACTTGCCTAGCATGTGCAAGGCCCTGGATTCAATAAATAGTATTACAAAAAACAAACAAACACAGAAAGGGAGACCATCCAGGGGGTCCTGATACATGCCATGATCCATTAAAAGCACAGTTTGGTCTACAGGTGGCAGAAGTGTAAAGGACAGATGGCTGCTGGTCTGGAGATGGAGCAACCCCAAGAGGAGCTCAGAGTGGTCAGGGTTGACAGCCAGCAATGAAATGGGAGCTTCAGCTCTGCAACCATAAGGAACTTTATTTTGTCAACAACTTGAATGAGTTTGGACAAGGATGCAGACTCTATGTCATCTGAATTTCACCCTATGATACACTGAGCAAACAAACTGCTGGGTTTACAACTCACTGACTCTGTGCTACTAAAGCCAGTGTTGTCACCAGGTTTGTGGTGATTCATTATGCAGCAACAGAAAACTAATACATTGATGATGAGTTTGCTAATAATTAGAATGTCAGAATGCTGAGCTGTGTTTCAGGGTATTTAAGATCCCTATTACACATTTGTTAAGGTGTTTCATGTTGAGAAGAATAATGTGTATTTAAGAGAAGTAATAATTCTAACGAAATGGGGCAAACTGAAATCTAGAAAATGTAAATATTCAAACTAGATTCTAATTATAGCAATAAAGTTTTTCACCAATAAAAATGTAAAATTTCAGGGCCAGAGATTTAGCTCAGTGGCATTGCACCTGCCTTGCAAGTGCAAGATCCTGAGTTCCATCCCTGGTACCAAAAAAAAAAAAAAGTAAAATTTCAATGTCAAACTTCTGAAGAAATTATTTTTTTCTTTAGAAATCCAGTTACCTTTGAGTTTATTTAAACTAAGAGGAAACAGTAACAATGTTTTCATGCAACACATACTTGGTTCTTTAAATAACAATTGTGACAAACAGCAGAAAGAATTAAGGATTGCTGTACTTGAGATCCATGCAAAACATCAACATCTTGGTTTGTACATAATTAAATAAATACCTCACTTTCAAAATACTGTAATAGCCAGTACAGAGGCATGCCTAGGTGGGCATAGGAATGCAGTTTAGAAAAGAGAAAAAAAAATCACACTGGCACTATACAATTTCTTTAAAATCACTGAGCAAGAAAGTCAACACTGTACTTACATACTGATTTTACACAACTTCTATACAGTACCTCGACTTAAATCTGAGAGTAAAAGTTAAGACTCTCCTCCCCTATTTTTGGTAAACAGCTGTATGGTAAATTTAGATGACTTTTTCCCTGGATTTTACCTGTGAGTGGCTTGTTTAGTATTTTATTTAAAAGAGGGCAGGTTTGGCACTTTTATACAATGTCACCAATGTTAATATTTTTTGGGATCTCAGGAAGATTCATATTCTTTACAGCTGATACAGCATGGGCTGGAGCTCCTGCTAAGTCAGCCTCAGATCTCTCCGGCTTATTTTGTGCATCAATTTGTGTAACAATTTCATTCATGCTGGTCTCCAATACCATCCCTCCATCATCATTTCCACAAGAATATCGTGAACCTTGTCTACATGGAAAATTAAGTCCAGTTCACAGACATTTCCAAAATATTTGTCTAATGTTTCCATGAACACTTGAATTAAATTTAAAATGCCAAGTTCACTTTCTGAAGAATCCACACAGAGGACAAAATATAATGTTGCATAATGTCTATAAATCAGTTTGTTGTCAGATCCTCCAATTAATAATCTTCCTTCTAGGAAATTACAAACATTTTCATCTCTCTTAGATACCAAATGGAAAGTCTCCCTGAAGAAGAAATTAATTTTTAACAGAGGCACTTACCCTATTTTGAAAGAATGATGCATGAAAATGTGATGTAGTAGCAGATATTGATACTAAAGTAATAGTTTCTTCAGAACTAGGATTATGCAAGTAGACTTTTTCCATTTTTGGCATTCCAACTGGCCTGTAAGAACAAAAAGAAAACTGTCACAAATACTTCAAAGATAGTTCTACCTCTTAAGATAATTACTAGTTGTTAAAAAAAAAAAAATTAAGGCTAGGGATGTAGTTCAGTTTGCCTACCATGAAGACTTGTGTCTGCTCCCATCACCACAAACTCATCAAAGTCAATGGAAGTTCATATTTGCATATATTAAAAGATTTGCCAGGGATTTAGCTCAGTGGTGTTGCCACCTGCCTCACAAGTGCAAGGGCCCTGAGTTCAATCCCAGGTACCAAAAAAAAAAAAAAAAAAA
>NW_022900921.1:41912360-41999138 GCF_012274545.1 Fukomys damarensis
AAAAAGATTTGTCAAGTTGACTACTATGTAAAATTACACATAAAAATACATTTTGTTACTCAACAAATGTTTACTGAGTATAAACGATCTGTTACCCTGCATAAGTCCTGTGATGTAAAGAAGTTTACCATCTACTGAGGAAGGAGGCACAGAACAAGGGCCCCCCTTTTCTCTCTGATACCACCCTGCATCCCTATGCACTGTCCACAACATCCTCTTCTCAAATTCCATAGACTGCACTCTCCAATGTGAGAACAGAAATGGAGTTGCAAAATCACAGGAAGAGATCTTGTGAGTTAGGGAATTTTATTATCCTCATTTTATAGATGGGGATACTGGGTCACAAAAAAGTTAATTAACTTGTCCAAAGTCACATTTGGAACCTGTACTTGAATCAAGCCATCTGGGTCTAGTCCATGATGTAACCAATAGCACTAAGCTACATCCTCTTGAAGGAACAATATTAAACACACACTTAATGGTTCACATAGCATTTTCATGTTCCCCTCATCATCCATGTTACAGATTTCCTTAAAAGCAACATCTCATTGTGAAGTCCACGGAGTACTTCTGTAGCTAATCTTATTTGACAGGCTTCCTATCTTCCATAGCTTCAGAGAATTCTGTATGTAAATTAAATTTTTTAGTCCTCTCTAATCATTTCACTGATACCAATCTTTTACCCAACAAGATTATCAGCATCCTGAAGGCAAAAGACAAATCCTATACACACTACATCCTGCCAGTATCACTCAGCATGGCACCAGGGATGTGTAAAAGTGCATGCACACGCTTGCTCACTTTCTCTACTCTTCCTCTTTCTCCCCTCCCTCTCACTAGTTGTCTTTTCTAGAATGTAGTAACTATTTTCTTTCCATATTGCCCCAAACATATGCACAGGGCCCAAAAATCATATAAATAAGACCTTTCACTATCTTTTGTAAACATCTAACATATTTTTCTTACGTTTTGGTAACAGTTGGCACTGCTTTATTTTACATGTCACTTGAGAGTTTTGTTATAATGCAGACACAAAGTCTTGCCGTCTTGTGGTTCTGATGCCTCTGAAGTCTAAACCAAGTCATGTTTTCTGAAAGCTGCAACTGCCACCACCTTGCAGGAGTGGCAGGCTGTGCAGAAGACAAGCTGCCCTCAAGTTTCCCAGCCAAGAGCTGATGGTCACAGTATATGAGCAGTCATGGAAGGCTGAGCCCAGAGAATGCCCTGAGAGCTGGGATCCCACAAAACATTTCTCTGCTTGGCTGGGGATTTAGCTCAGTGGTTCCACTGCCTGCCTAGCAAGCCCAAGGACCAGAGTTTGATCCCCAGTACCAAAAAAAATTTTTTTTCTGCTTTACACAGAGAAGCTGATTTTTTTAGGGGGGAGCGGTTTGAGACAGGGTCTCACTATGTAGTTGAGTCTGACCTGGAACTCACTATGTAGCCCAGGCTGGTCTCGAACTCACAGCAATCCTCCTGCCTCAGCCTCCTAAGTGCTGGGATTACAGGTGTGCGCCACCACGCCTGGCTCTACACAGAGAAGCCGAAACTCAGGTTTACAGCCCAACCATCATAAAGTCCACATTAATCCTGTGGTTTAAGAATCTAGCCATAGGTGGGAAGGAGTGGAAGTAGGGCTTGGGTCCTGAGACAGTGACAGAGAGGTAATGCCTATAAAAATGCAAATGGGGTTAAGGAGCAGGAAGCCAAATGCTCTCCAAACTCTTCATACCATGAAGCATCAGCCTGCTGAGATATTCTCACTTCTGGTAGAGACTACATTCCTTAATCAACTGGATCATTGATCCCAGATGGGGACAAAGGCCCATGAAACAGGGAAGCAGGTACAGACCCAGATGGACTTTGGACTATGGTCATAATGCTGCAGGGGAAGCTGTATAAAGCAAGTACATAGAAGATGAAAGTTTTCTTCCCTAAGCTTTGTATATACGAGTAAGAATAACAATGTACAGAAATAAAACCATCCTCATGTCCTGAAAGTTCACCAGCTAGGTACTTTCTTTTCTTTTCTATATTTTGGTACCCAGGATCCAACTCAGGACCTTGTGCTTGCCAGGCAGGTGCTGTGTCACTGAGCTACATCTCTAGCCTACTATGTACTTTCTTTTAAAAAAAAAAAAAAAAAAAGTTCTTTAGCCAGTTACAGTGGCACACACCTGTAATTCCCAGCCCTTTGAGAGGCCAAGGAAGGAAGACTGCCAAGTTTGAGTTCCACCTGGGCAACTTAGTAAGAACTTGTCTAAAATAAAATAAAATGGACTAGGGCTGTAGTTCATTGCAAAGGCCCTGAGTTCAATCCCCTGTAGCTCTTTTATAATTCAAACAGATTGCAGATTAACTGGCAATCTGTCAGTCACTACACTATAATTTTGTTCTTTATGTTCCTTATGTGACTTCAGCGTAGTCAGTCTCTGCTAAGGTAAAGAAGACAGGACATAAGATAGACAGGTGCTTTGAGGAGTCTTTCTGAAAGACAGGGCTGCAGATGGATGGCCTGCTGCAGAGGACTCTGGGTTCTAGGAGCCCAGACGCAGGGGTGGATGAGAATGCCTTCTTTGCAGCACTGCAGAAGCTGGCCTTGCCCTTTCTTCTAGGACTCAGAGAAAAGGCCATGAGCCACACTTTGCAAAAGTGAGCCCTTGCTGAGAGGAGAAGGGTACATACCCATGTTGTTCAAAGAAGTCTGGAGCAAGGAGGACAGACAGAAAGTATTAGGAAAGGTGTTACAGGCTATCCTAGGCACATGCTAACAGGGTGCAGGATTCCTCTAGCTCTGGGCAGCTCAGCACATAGGAAGCAGACAGCCCCATGGGAGTAGTCACCCCTCCACCCCAACCCTGTGACACAAGCAGTTCTGGACTATGAAAAGTACACAGTACATTAATTTTGTATGTTATGTAACAAATTAGTAGAAACAATGGCTTAAAGCAATACCCATTTATTATCTTTCAATTCCATAAGAAGGGCCAATTTATTTGCTCAGGGTCTCAGAAAGTTCCTGCCTCAAGCTGTTGGTAGGCTGTGGTCTCATGTGATACCCAAAGTCCTCTTCTAAATTCATTCAGGTTGCTGGAAAAAATTCAGGTTGCTCTTGGTCTTTTGTCACAAGGCCCCTCCATTTCCAAATTCAGCATAAAGACACTTCCCAGCATCAAGTACTTGTGCTTCAAGTCTCTCTACATGCTTGCTTCTGACTGCTATAGCCAGGCTTATAAGGCTCAGGGACTAGGCCAGACTCAAGCAGACAATCAACTCATTTGGGACCTTAGTTACACTTTCAAAATCCTTTACAGCAATACCTAGATTAGCACTGGACTGAGTAACAGGGAGGTGTGTTATGTACATGAGAGGCCTTACATTCTGCTATCACAAGCAACATGTGTGACTTGCTTGGATGGACAGGTAAAATTTAAAAATAATGATGATTCCAGATGCCTGCCACTGCTGGTCTTGTTTGTCTCCACTGTGGGCTGTGCCAAAGACAGAATGAGGGACAAAGGAGCCCATGAAGTATTTATAGACGAACAGGCTGGAGCAAGTGACAGCTGCTCTTTGTGGTGCTGCAGCAAAACTAAGCACTAACTGTCCACGTTATAGAAGAGTCAAGACTAAAAGGACCAGGAAGAAGCAGCTATGAAGTAGAGGCTAGGCTGGCAATAAGCGGTAATTCTGTGGTCACTGGCAAGTTTCCTGCACCACAGAGAGATGACACTGCAAGGCGGGCACACAGCTGAGTAACTGCCCCTGGACAAAGCGCATGAACAACAATGACACAGCATTCTGTTAAACACAGCTTTTGACAGGAAGTTGCGCCAAATCAATATGCAGCACTTTGTACCATGAATTATCACAGAATCCTACAATCTTCTCAAACACACACTGGTGGAAACGATCTCACAAAAATCCTGGATGCTTGGAAATAAAAAACCTAACATCCTTTTAAAAAGAGGACCTACTTGATTTTCTTGAAATACCAAAAAGTCATGAGGGACAAATACCTTTCATAAACTGAATTTATTTTAACATTAAAGACTTCCATTTTAAGCAACAATCTACTCAACGTTCATCCTTAAAGCCATTAAGTAGCCACATTAGACTTTTGATTTGAAATTAAGATTTTCTGCATTTAAGAATTATATAAATCAAAGAATTAAGTAAACTGAGCTGCCACCCAAACATCTTTTATAGTCTGCCATAAATGCTTGAGAAAAGGAGTTGTTATGGAAACAGAAAAACATTTAGCAGCATTGGCACAAAGAAAGCGGTGAGGTGGATGTTGCCGTGGACTGTTAGGATGGGGAGGAAGGACAGGAGGGAGAAGATGGAGAGAAATACAAGGGAGGACTAAAGAATATTTGACAAAGAGATGAAAACAAAGAAAGGACTACTTTTGAACGAAGTTAATGTGATCAAATTAGTGTGAACTAAATTCTAGAGGGTAGTAGAAATGTGTGGAACCAGTGTAGGGTGGTCTAGAAAGAAGCAGGGGAACTTCTCATATCCTTTCTAAAAGGCCTCAAATTTGTAGAAGAGCTGAAAAAATTTTAAAGTTTATATAAAGAATCTAAATCCACTTTTGATATTTAGTCAGTAGAACATCCGGAGCCCTACTTCTGCCTCCTTGTGACCTTTCCACCCTGTATCTGGGTAAGATAATATAAAGCCCCCACACTCTCTTGGAGCCAGTTAAGTTCAAATTGTGGCAAGACTCCCCAAGCAGGCTCCCTCTTAGCCACAGCAAAGCCAGGCCAGTGTCTTTTCTTTGGTCTCAAGCCATTTTTTCAGACCTGCTTGGAAGAGAGCACCTGATGAGAAAGTGTGGAGTTAGGCTAAGGTGGGTAAGGAAAGAGACAGCCATAGGTATTGGATAGAGAAAAATAGAGATAAATAAAAAACAGTCTCAGACACAGGAGGAAAATAGAATGGTTCACAAGAGTAGAGATGGAAAAGATCTGTGAGGAAGAAAGAGGTGTGCAGTGTCTTGTACTCTACACAAGATCAAGAAAGACAAAACTAGTAAGTGTCATCTAACAAAACAACACAGGTAGGTCAGTTCAACACTGCCTCAAAGACCTGGGATCTTTACATTTTTCCACTGCTAGCTTGTTCCTCAGATTAGCACCAAGTTCCCTCCCTGATGGCAGGATGGCTGCCCAGCACCCCAGGCATTGCATACAAGGGAGAGAGGTGGCTCTATCTTGTGCCCCCTTTAGGGGGAAATCTTTCCCCATAACTCCTCAGTAGGCCTGCTCACATGTCACCAGGTAGAAGTGGGTTATATCTACCCTTGAACTGATCACAAACAAGAAGTAAATTAATCAGGATTTATGCCTGAGCTAGGGATGGGGTCACTTTTCCTAAGGGTTGGATAAATGAAAATAAAACGAAGTTGCATTAAAAAAAGAAGAGGGAGAGGTGTTAAGTAACTAACAACTATGAAGAAGAGCCTTTTGAACTCTGGTATTCTGATATGATCTTTTTCCACTTAATACTACTCATTTAAGAAAGAGCAGGAATGTTTGGAAGCAGAAATAAATGTAGTCAAGCAGGAAAAAAGTTCAGCTAATAAATTTGTTTCTGATTTTATATGTTTGCACTCTGGGGATTGAATCCAAGGCTTGCAGGTCCTAGGCAAGTGCTCTACCACTGATATATCTTCAGACCATCTTACATTTTCTTTTGAAAAAGGATCCTGTTGGGCCGGGGATTTAGCTCAGAAGTTTGGTGGCCTGCCTTGCAAGTGCAAAGACCCGAGTTCAATCCCTGGTACCAAAAAAAAAAAAAAAAAAAAAAAAAAAAAAGATAAAGGATCCTGTCAAATTGCCTGAGCTGGTCTCCAATTTGTGATCCTCTTGGCCTTCTGAGTAGATAGGAATATAAGTCTGTGCCACAACACCTGGCTTCATGTTTCTAAGAGTGAATCAACACACACACGTATGCGTGTGACCTTCAAAAGAGGACATATCCTAAAACATCTGATTTCCTTCTGCAATCAGGTACTTCTTTAAGCCACTGATAATTTTCTTTCCCCAGGAAAAAATGTTCTTTCATTTTCTTTAGCCTAAAGCCTAGCAAATTCTTCCAACCATATCTCCTTCCCTTTCTACTAGAAGTCAAAGGTACTGAAAGAACTGTGTTGTTCATGTCCATATGGTGGCTGTGTGACATCAACTTGGTCCCTAGGATGTCTTTCTAGAATGTTCCTGGTTAGTGTGAGCTGTGACATTATCCCCTGAGAGCAAGGTAGATGGGAGGGAGGCAGCAGATTGTTAGTACTCACTCATACATATCTTCTTCCAGTTATTCAGTCAAATACTAATCTAGCTGAAGTTGGGAGGGACTTTGTGGCTATAATGAAAGCACCAAAACATTTGACTTTAAATTAATCAAAAGGGACCTTATCATTCTAGGTGGCCTGCTAATCACCTGGAGCCCTTTCAAAGAGGTTTTAGGCCTTGCCTGAGTTAAGAGCCTCTAAATAGCAGCTGGACTTGCAATGGTGCTCTCTTCCTCAGGATATTCTCAGTGTTCCTTGGGAACAAGCTTCAGCCTATGCCTACTCCTGATCTTCCCCTCCTGACTACCTACCCAGGTAGAATTTGAGCTTGCTTAACCAGTTCTCACAAGGACATACACCAATTTCTCATTACAAACCCACATCTACATACACACACATTGAAAATCTCTGAACCTTAACAAGCATGTGTGTCTATCTGCTCACACTATTGCCTTCTACAGACCTACTTTACTTCTACTACATGCTCCATTTAGTGTCCTTGAAATGGGTGCAGAAAGTTTTAAATAATGGCTGAATAATGTTTTAGTTCAATCAGTCTGCTATAACTAAGATATCAGGCTGGCTTATAAACAGTAGAAATATATTTCTCACAGTTTATTAGCTGGAAGCTCTGAGACCAGAGTGCTAGCAGGTCTGGATTCTAGTGAGGGACTCGTCTCTGGTTCATAGATGGTGTCTTCTTGCCATGCACTCATGCAGTGGCAAAGGGCGAGGCAATTATATATGCATCTTTATGAGGGTACTAATCCCATTCACGAGGATTCTGCCCCTCTCTCGACCTAATCACCTGGCAGCCCCCCAATATTGGATAAAAAGGTTTAGCACATGAATTTGGGGTAGGGGGACCACAGCAAACAATCTTCTTTTTGCTTGGTCCCACTATTTTGAAGCTGCATATAAGATGGCTGTTTTAGGGACCTATTCATTCCCTGCACTGCCTGCCCTGACAGTTCTGTGCTGGAGTGCATCTGCCCATTCACACATCAGCAAGTCTTCGAAGAGTCTCTCACCTCAGGTTCCAGCTTATCCATGAACAGCACCAGTTTCAGGAAGAAACCATGTTTATTTCCTCTCCAGTCAAAGACTGACTCATTTCCATCAGTTGTCCTTTGCTTATGACACCAAATTATTCTCTAGCCTAAAATTTAACTAAAAACTTTAATATTCTGTATAACCTTTCATTAGACCCCATCCTAAGGAAATGGCCAAGGTTGTGTTTAAATCTGTTTTCCATGAACAGCACCAGTTTCAGGAAGAAACCATGTTTATTTCCTCTCCAGTCAAAGACTGACTCTTTTATTTCCATCAGTTGTCCTTTGCTTATGACACCAAATTATTCTCTAGCCTAAAAGTTAACTAAAAACTTTAATATTCTGCATAACCTTTCATTAGACCCCATCCTAAGGAAATGGCCAAGG
Organism: Fukomys damarensis; assembly: GCF_012274545.1. Classification (NCBI taxonomy): domain Eukaryota; kingdom Metazoa; phylum Chordata; class Mammalia; order Rodentia; family Bathyergidae; genus Fukomys; species Fukomys damarensis. Next base: position 41,920,098 of record NW_022900921.1, read on the forward strand.
TTGTGTTTAAATCTGTTGCAGCACAAATCACAGGAACAAAACATTTAAAACAATAAATGAATTTAACAAATATAGTACACCTATATAATTTGATGTTCTTTTTTTTTTTTTGGTACTGGGGATTAAACTTAGGACCTTGTGCTTGCGAGGCAGGTGTTGGCACCACTGAGCTAAATCCCCAACCCTACAATTTGATGTTCTTTGACACTATAAAATAAATTAGTTGAAAATTCAACAGAACTGAATATATAGTTATGTTTTTATAAATAAGCATAAATTAATAGAAAAAGAACTCTAGATAAAAGTTCAAATTTAATGTTTCTGGCGGCTGGATTATCAGTTTTTTACTTTTTCCTTCCCCTCATAAGTATTTTTAAGTTTACTACAGTGAGCAGCATGTATTGGTAGCATAAGCAAAATGCAATAAGTTTTGTAGCGATATTTGTCAACCTGGCCTAGAGCAGGAATTTTTCACTACCCCTTCTGATCAGTCCCCTCTCCCTCCCTTTGAGAAAGGGTATACAGTTCAGGCCGCCTTGCACTCACTATGTAGCCCAGGCTGGCCTCAAACTTATGGCAATCCTCCTGCCTCAGACTCCTGAGTGCTGGGACTATGGGCATGCACCACTATGCCCAGCTTCACTACCTATTAGTAAGATCCACACATGGACCACGAGAGGAATGTCTCTACAAAAGCCACTCTTTTACATACAAAGTACTATGTGCAACTGTGTTGTGTGTTTGTATACTGGGGGACGGGAAGAATGAGGGTGCGCAACATTCAGCCATTCCTCAAGAGTCAAGATTCAAAAACATTAAAAGCCACCGGTCCAGAATCTTGCTTGAGCACATCCCAATTTCTCCTATTTTGGGAGTGGAGCATAATTCAGTGGATTGAGGGACAGATGATTTCGAATAGGAATTTCAGTTCAGGTATTTTGTACCTGAAAAAAATTTTTTTTATTTCAAAATAAAATCCCCCTGCCCAATAATGAAGCAAAAACAGATAAAACTTTTGGAAGAATATCTTGAAAATATTGCTAAGTTTTTCAAAGTAGGGATTCTATTTTAGACTATAGTTTCGATGCCGGACACAAATAGCCTCATATTCCTCTCCCCCAACACTGACAATGTTTTTTAAACATTGTTCAAGGCCACAGTCAAATCCTGAAGTGCACCAGTTTCTGTTCTGATTCGCTCTGCAATAAGAGAACAATTCAAAGATAATTTTACTCAAGGGAAAAGTCAAATGTCACGTTTCGTTAAATATGTGGCATATGAAAGGAGACTGGATGATATATCATTGTAACTGGAATAATAGCTCTAGTTTATATTCCTTGCGATCTTAACATTGTAACTGTCCCTATCCACTTTGTGTTACTATAACAAAATGCCACAGGCTGAGTCATTTCTATACAACAGAAACTCATCCGTCTGCAGTTCTAGAGGCTGGACCAAGGCATTGGAGTCTGCTCAAGAACTTTTGCTGCGTCGTAAGTGGCACAGGGCTTCATGTGGGGGAGAAAGAACCCACTCCTGAGAGAGTTTGCAGAGTTCCTATAAACTAATCACCCCTAAAAGATTCACTTCTCAACAGTGTTGCACTGAGGATCAAGTTTTAAAGAACAGTACCTAAACTTCTTATATAGAAGAAAACAGTGATTTATTTCCTCTTGAAACATTATAGCCTTTAAAATCTAATGCTCCACAAGTGCCCACAAGTCAGTTTTTACTTACATAATGACTACTTCCAAATACTGATTCTATGTAGAGGTACACAAACATACAAGTTCTCTGCAGTTCTACCCCCAAATCCATGATCTCTGAGAGAATACAATCTCTAGAAAAAAATTTGCTACTTTTAAATCCTGGTGCCAATGACCCTACACCACGGTTCTGTACAATTCATTTATTTGATTATTCTAAGTTTCAAAGTATAGATAATTTAAACTTGTGGTGGCACATGCCTGCAATCTCATCCCTCAGGAGGCTGAGGTAGGAGGACTTACAGGGAATGAGTTGAAGGAAAGCCTGGGCTATGAAGTGAGACCCTGTCTCAGCTCCTCTCCCACTAAAAAAATCATAAGCAATAAAAAGTTAATGTGTATACAACTTTGACAGCATTAAAGAAAATAAAATTTCTATCTATCAAGTCAGAATAGATATAAAAATAGATATAATCTAAATCTGAGGAGATAGCAGTGAAAAGTGCAATTATCTTTCTAGTAGGCAAAAAAGCAATTTGAGGATATTCATGAATACTTTAAAAAAATGTCCAGAATCTTTTACTCAGTAATTTTATTCCTGGAAATCTAGTTTAAGGGAACAGTCCAATATCTACCTCCCTATTACTCTCCAAATTAATAAAAAAATAAAACCTTCAGTCTTCATGCATAGATGTCCACTACAGCAACAGCTTCAAAAAAAAGAAAAGAAAAGAATCTATATGCCCAAGAATAGCAAGGTGTCTAAATAAACTCACAGGAATGTTATTTGGCAATAAAATTTCATTTAGGACAAGTTTATTTCTTTTTTTTTGAGATAAGGTCTCACTATGGCATTCAGGCTGGCCTCAAACTTGCAGGGATCCTCCTGCCTCAGTCTTTCACACGCTAGGATTACAGGTGTGAACCACTCCATATAGCTAGGACAAGTTTATAACACAGAGAATGACTTACTTTCATGAGGGAAAAAGAGGTAAAACTGGACAGACTAATCACATCTCAGTAAAACACTACCATGTATAACACATTATAACCCAAATCACAACTTAAGTGATTATTAAAGAGTCTAACCAGTGGTGCTGTACAGACAGCTTCCTTCTTACCCCTTTAAAACTTCTCCTAAACTTCATCTTACCAGAGTGGCTTTATTCTAATAGCTATATTGTTTACAATGCTTTCTTTATCTACCTGCTAAACTGAGTAGGAGGCCAGTAGGATAAAAACACATCTTTTTTCTTGAATAAGTAAAATGTGTGAAACCTGAGTCCCTGATAAAGAGTGTGCTCCGAGGAAGCAATTTTGCTCTTGGACCAGGTCTGTCTGGAGCACTTGCTTTTGTTTGCCATTCTGGGTTGGTGATAATACCACCTAGTGATGCATAAAAGCTTGCATTTTATTTATTTATATGGTATTTTAATTTTTTGAGACAGTTTCACTTTATGTTTCCTAGGCAAGGCTCAAAATCAAAATCCTTCCATCTCAGCCTCAGCTGCCTGAGATGCTGGATTACAAATGTGTGCCAGTGCACCTAGTTAAGCTTGTACTTTAACAGGATAGGCATCAAGCAAATAGCTTATGAAGTTTTAAAGAGCCTCAAAACCAGAGAGTACAACGTGTGGGTAATCTGCAAATTTTAGAAATTCACATTATGATAGTAGATTCTTAAATAGATACCCGTTTCCCAGTTTTGAATGACATTCAACATTCCTGATAACTAATGTGAACCTTTTTTCATAGAAAATACAGGCAAAGGGCGGGGGATTTAGCTCAGTAGTGCCACCGCTGCCTGCCTCTCAAGTGCAAGGTTCTGAGTTCGATTCCTGGTACCTACCCCCGCACAAAAACCAAAAATACAGGCAAAAGGTATGACAAATACATGTAAAAATACTTGTAATCATTTAATGAGAAAATATAATATAAAAGTTTTAACTTACTGTTCATGGAAATCCAGCATTGGTGGCTCAAATCGTATGGGCCTGCAATTACCTCGGTATAGAGATATACTGGAAAAAGAAAAGAGTATAAGAAATAGTTCTTCAAAGTACACATTTCCCCCCACTGTAATCAGACACTTGACTTTTGTCATAAAAAAGTATCTTTAAGAAAACTCAGGTCTAATGTTATGTGCATTAGTTTTTTTCCCCTAGAGGAAACCAGTAAATGTTGTATTTTAAAAATGGTAAAAACAATACTTTTTATTCAAAGGTATGTGTAAACAAAATGCTCAGGTAGACTTTCAGAATTTATTCAGTTGATACAATAAGTAACAATATACTTTAATGGTACTGACTTGGACTTTTTTTTTCTTTTTTGGTACTAGGGATCAAACTGAGGACCTTGCAGGCATGGTACTACTGAACTAAATCCCTAGCCCCTGACTAGGAGTTTTGAAAGATGTATGTGAAAATAAAATGCTCAGGTAGACTTAGAATTATTTGGTTGATAAAATAAGCAACCATATACTTTAATTCACTTGATTTTTAAAACACGATGAATAATAAATAGTTAATACAATTATAGATACTGGGCAGGCAATATATGAAGATAAAAATCACCATCACATTTTACCTACAATGCCAAAGGATTAAACAAAAATGAAATTCAGGATAGAAACTTCCAAGAACTGAAACATCTATTTAAGAGTTTGGAACATACTGATCTATTTTTTAATTTTTTGTACCAGGGATCAAACTCGGGATCTTGAGCTTGCAAGACAGGTGGTGGCACCACTGAGCTAAATCCCCAGCCCTATGATGTTTTGATCTAAATATCTGAGTACTACTTCTAATAGCTCACTTGATACTAGAATTTCTCAATAAAACATATTTCTGAATAGCAAGTCTTAGCCACCCCATCATCATGATGTAACACTGATGTAAAGTACAAATAGCCTTTGGGGACAGAAGGAACTCACCTATGGTCATTTCTTTATATGCTGGGAAATGAGAAATTCTGTCAGTTTTAAATTTCAAAATAGTAAATACTGAGCTTTTTGTTTCAAGAAGTGATATCAAGAGGAAAACCCATGTGTGCGCACTACTTTGTTTTCATCACTGCCACAACTCACAAGAACACACCTTCCTAATGATACTAATTTCATTCAGGAGATACAGGAAATACACTAGAAATAGACAAGGATATTTACAATATATGGGGAAATTACCTTTAATCAATTCTATGAAGATGAAATAGTCCAAATAGTGGAATAACTGAGCTAAAAGTAATAAATTCCAGGGTCGGGGATTTAGCTCAGTGGTTTGGCCACCTGCCTCACAAGTGCAAGGACCCAAGTTCAATCCCCAGAACCAAAAAAAATGAAGTAATGAATTCCAAACATGTTTTTAGCTCTTCTGGCTTAAGAGTATTTCTCTGTTTGACTATCCCCCTTTCTACATATGTTGAACACCACAGATGAAAAACACAGAAAAAGAAAATATTAAACATAAGATATTTCTAAAATACCAACTAAAGAGCAGATAAGGCACAGTTCCTCACAGCACAGCTGCCAGATATAGTTGGAGGTACACAAACTTTCCCCCTTGCTTTCTGTCCTTAGACATGATAGAATGAAGACACTCTTCACCTCCTTTAAAACAAAAGATGTTGTGCAGCTTGTCTATTTTAACAATGTTAAATTTATATAAAATATAAAATGAATCAAGGAAAATAAAATGTAGTATGTAATGTAATCATCTAAGTTATCTGCTCATGTATATAAGCATAGACTGTTAGATGCTGGAAATACAAAGGAGATTAATAAACTGTTTCTTCCTCTCAGAGAATCAAGAGTCCATTCTGCAAGGGACCACAGTACCAGAGAAAGGGAAAAGAAGGAGGAGGAGGAGGAAGAGGAGGAAGAAGGAATTGAGGACAAAGGGCAGATCTCCTCGCAGGAGCGTAGATTCTATTCTAAATGTAACAAACAGCCTCTACAAAGAGGTAACATGATCTCACATATTTTAAAGGTTAATTCTGGCTACTGTGTGAAAAACAAATTGTAGGAGCCCAGGAGTGGAAACAGTGCAATGTTCTAGGGAATCTACCTAAGAGGTAAGGGTAGCTATGGATTAGGTGACCACAAGGGAGAGTGGTGAACAGTGCTGCATTCTAAATATATTTGAAGTTAAACATTAAGTTATGCTGATGGATTGATTTTGGACTATAAGAGATAAAGAGAGGAATCAAAGATGACTTAGATTCTGACTGGATACACAATTGTGACATGGGAAGACTGAGTTGGAAGTACGGAGGGACAGATGAGAAGATGTTCAAGAGTAGTTTTGGACCTTTACATGTGAAGCATCTAATCTAGGTGGAGGTGCCACATAGGTAGCTAGAGTACACATGGCTACTGCTTTTATACACAAGGTTACTGTTTCATGTACTGTCACTTTGGTGAGTTTAATTCTAATAGTTTGTGTAGCTTCTCTTAATGAGAGCCAAGACCTATCATGTGAAGGTACAGGATCCCAGTAATGAATGTAACTGTATTGTATACCTAGATTGTACCAATAAACTCAGTTAAAAAAAAAAAAAAGATGTTTTCACTGTTGCTGTATGTGCTAAAATGCATACTAGCTTGGATGATCACTGAAGACAAATCATTCCAGAGTAACAATTCAACTTCTTTTTAAATTCTTAGATATTGTTTTTCTTTTTTATGTCTTGCGTTCGGGCCTCTTGTAAATTGCTCCACAGAAATCGTGCCCAGCAATTGTTACTCTGATATTTACAGATCGCTCACAGAATATGGGAAAGAGGAATAATGCATAAAAGATGGTTCTCTCATAAATATGTGTGCATCTTCAAAACAACAGTACATCTACATCTAAAGAACAGGATAACAACCTAAAGAATATTTAAGTGGGTAAACACAAGCTGAACAAAACCAAAAATGCAATACTCTAGTTGTCATGTATCTGCAGCTGATGTAAATGGTTTTATGGTGTTTATATAGCTCATGACACTGTTTAATGCTTTATACACAGAAAGCGAATGTTTACAACTGAATAATGGCGAAAAATAAAAACTGGAAAAAATTAAACTAGGTCTTTAAAACAGGTTTATATTCTATAGTTTGTTCATTCTTTGTAAAACTTGTTTGCGCTATTCTAGGCACTGAACATTTCCATATAAAACTGAGAGCCAACTTGTCACTTTCTACCAAATTATCTACTGAAATTTTAATTGAAATTGTACTTAATCTAAAATCCAGCTGGGGAGAATGAATATCATAGCAATTTTCCAATCTGTGAACACAGAATTTGTCTCAAAATTTCTAGTATTTTTTTTTTATGTTAAAGTCTAGGACTTTAATTACTCTGGGTAATATATAATTTTTGGTATAGAGGTCTCAAAACTTTTTCGCAAAAATTTTCCCAAAGTACATGTTTTTGATGCCACTTGTATTAGCTTTTTGTTGCTGAGACCAAAGATCTAACACACACAACTTAAAGATGTTGAAGTTAATTCTGATTACTATGTATTGTCTTGCTGAATTCACTTATTAGCTCCCACTAGGTATATTCCTCAGGATTTTAAAATGTATACATCATGTCATTTGTATACAAAACTCTTCTTTCCAATCTGATGCCTTTTCTTTCTGCTACTACCCTTGTAATGACTATTACATGCAATACAGTGTTGAATGAAGTGCCACTTTCCCAATCTTAGAAGGCATTCAGTCTTTACCCTCAAGTATCATGTAGCTGTCATTTTGCCATGGATGCCCTTTTTCAGGTTGGAGAAATTCTCATTCTGTCTAGTTTGCTGAACATTTAAAAATAGACATTGAATTTTTTCACATGCTATCTATTCAAATAATTATGTATGGATTTCCCTTTTATTTTGTTAACCAAAGAAAAGTATATTGATTGCCTTTCAAATGTTAATTAGTCTTTGCATTCCTGAGATAAATCTCATTCTGTCACAATGTCCTATCCTTACACATTTCTAATTCAATTTACTAATATTTTGTTAAGGATTTATAGATATATGTTCACAGTGATATAATCTCTAGTTCTGTGTATGAAAGGATAGCTTCTTCCTTTGTTTTCTGGAATATTCTGAAAATTAGTGTTATTTCTCTGCAAGGTATGTGACAGTATTTATCAGTTAAGTTATATGGGTCTGCAGTTTTTATTGTGCAAGTGCTTAAAACTATAAACTATGTCTTTAACAGATATAAGGAAAATTTCTATTTTCTAATTCATCCTTTGTTTATTTTCATAATTGCTATCTTTCAAGGAATTGTTCACTTCACCTTAGTTACCAAATTTGTTGGAATAAAATGAATGATATTTCTTACCATGATTCTTACCAGAATCAGAAATGATGTTGTTTTCATCACTGATTTTTTTTTTTTGTATTTTCTTTCTTTCTTTGTTTTTTTGTTTTTTTGTTTTTTTTTTTTTTGGTTTTTTGAGACAAGATCTCACTATGTAGCTGACAGTGCCCTGGAACTCACTACGTAGCCCAGGCTGGTCTCGAACTCACAGTGATCCTCCTGCCTTGTACCACCAAGCCCAAGTGGATTTTCTGAACCAATGTAAATTAAGGTTTATTCGTTGTTTTATTCTTTACAGTTGGTCAGTTATTATTATTGTTCTCATATTTTTCCACTTTCTACTTAACTGATTTTAAAAATATCCTGTATTTTAGTCTTGCTATTTAAATAGTATGAGGTTAAGTAGATGTTCTTTTCCTATACTAGATGGAAATGTACATCACTGATGTTTAAATTTTTCTTCTTGTCTGAAATAGGATATAAATTTCCATCTAAGTATTATTTTAGTTAAATTTCAGAAAACTTCTTGTTTTATGAGATGAATTGTGTGCTTACCCCTACTCCCCCCACCCACAGCATATCCATATGGTGAAGTTGTGATCTCCAGTATGACTGTATTTGCAGAGAAAGCCCATAGAGGAGTTAATCAAGGTGGAACATGGTCATTAGGATGGGGGCTCTTCATGCATACTAAGAGATGATAGGAGTGACAGTACGATAGCTACTGCTTACAAGCCAACAAGAGATGCTTCCCTGAAAACAGACCATATTGGCCACCTAGTCCCACACTTCTGGACTTCAGAGCTGTAAGAAAACAAGTAACCCTTTGTGTAAGGACTTGGTGTATGATATTTTGTTATGGTAGCCCAGCCCAAGCAGATTAGGACATGTATTTTTATTTTCAAATTTTCCTTGTGGTTTCTTCTTTCACCCATGAGTATTTATTTGAAAATTTCTGATGCTTCCAATGTCTAGATTTTTTTATGCAGTGATTAGAACATAATCTGTAAAATCTGCTGCTGTGGGTGTAGTACATAGTAGCTATCAGGTCAAAATGATTGTGTTCAAATCTATATTACTACTGTTTTTGTGTGAGTGTGCGTGTGTGTGTGTGTGTGTGTGTGTTTGTGTTACTGGGATTGAACTGAGGACCTTGTACTTGCCAGGCAGGTGTGGCACCACTGTGATTTCTATTTTATAAGTTACTGATAGATGCACATGGAAATCCTTTACTATGACTGCAGATTTGTCTATTTCCTCCTTGGGTTTTGTTCATGTTTTCTTCCCGTATTTTGAAGCTCAGACATTAGACTTACCCAGAATTGGGATTGTTGTAACTTCCTAATAGACTTGTCTCTATCATAATTGTGAAGTCTCCTCCTTATCTCTTATAACATTCTGTCCTAAAGTCTGCTTTGTCCGACACCAAAATAACTACCTTAGCCTTTATAAGATTATGCTACCTCTGCCCCACACCTTTTACATTTAACCTACTTGTGTCTTTATACTGAAGTGCTTTTTTCCCCCAAAACTAAGACTACTAACAAGAAAAAGGTATTTGCAACATGGAATTAATATCTCTTAATATATAAAAGATCCTTAAAGATGTAATAAAGATCAAATGCCCTATTAAAAATGGGTAAAATACATAAAAATATAAACATAATCCTAAAATAAAGGAAACGATGGTTAATCTCACCCATAATTAGAGAAAGACAAACTAAAACTGCACAATGATAGAATTTCTGGCCATCAGATTAACTAAAGCTATAGTTGGGGGTGGTGGTGCATGCCTATAATCCCAGCACTTGGGAGGCTGAGGCAGGAGGATCACTGTGAGTTCGAGACCAGCCTGGGCCACATAGTGAGTTCAAGGTCAGTCTCAACTACATAGTGAGACCCTGTCTCAAAAAACCAAAACAAACAAACAAACAAACAAAAAACAGATTAAAGCTTAAAACTAACATTCTACTGTAAGAAAATTGGTATACAACCATACTGAAGATGGGGTAAGAGAAGGTGCCAAAAAAGGAGAAGCATGAGAGAAAGGTGAACAACTTGAAAAGTCAGCTAAATGTGATAAACAGAACTTTGATAATATTTTCTCAGCTACAGAAAAAAGAACTCTAAACAAATACTGCACTCTAATCAGTAGGTCTGTTTTTCATACCTTATTTTCCAGGAGGTAAGACAAAAATATCCAGAAACTTAAAGAAGGCCTTGGTTCTTACAGGTACTGAATATACATGGACACACACTCATATCCTTTTTGCCTAATATGTCCTTAGATATATAATTTTCCTTGAATAGGTTTCACTAAGATATCCAGCTCTAGTACCAACAAAACAAAAATTTTCCCAACATAAGACTTTGCACTAGCTGTTCCTTTGTCTGAAAAGCTCTTCTTTTACAAGGTAAGCATACACATCAGCATGATGGTCCTCCCTAACACCCAATCTGAAGACACAACGGGGTTCTTTCTGTCCCATATTTTTCTCTAGCAGCTGTTGTGTTATTTATTCAGCAGTTTACTGTCTGCTTTCCCCAATAGAATGAACACATGCTTCATCATGGCAGGAGTCTTGACTAACTTGCCCATCCATCCAGCACTGTGGTGGTTTTAAAATATATTCCCAAATTTTCTGATACTCCTATCTTCAAAAGATGGGGCTTAGCTCTCTTTTCATTAATACAGTATGGTGGAAGTGATGGTACATGACTTTTAAACTCAGTTGCAAAGGCTCTGCGGCTTCCTCTTGGATTACCTGCTTTGGGGGATACCAGCTTCCAGGATTGGAAAATAATGAAGCAGCTCTATAGGTTCCACATGGTGAACATGGTGACCAAAGGCCTCCTACCAACAGCCAGCAAGGAACTGAAGCCTCTGCCAGCAGCCATGTGAATAAGCCAGCGTGGAAGAGCATCTTCCAGGCTTAGGCCTTCAGGTGACCACAGCTGTGGATGGTATCTCTCTCTCTCTCTCTCTTTTTTTTTTTTTGGTACTGAAGTTTGAACTCATGACCTTGTGCTTGTGAGATGTGCACAGTGTGGATGGTATCTTGACTGCAATCTCACCAGAGACGCTGAACCACTACTGCTTAGCTAAGCCACTCCAAATTACCCACTTACACAAAGTGAAAGACAGTAAATGTTTGTTGCTTTAGGCCAACTAGGTTTTGGGTAAATTATTACACTGCAGTAAATAATGCATATGATAACTGAATTGCCAATTGTATAATGCCTGGTGTCCATATGGATCCCAATATATATTTGCTGAATGACTACATGAACCAATTAGCAAACACTCAAAACAGTCATATTACATTTTAAAGTTTATGAGCTACTAACATCCTCATTTGATCCTGAAAGTAACCTTATACAATTGCATAACTTTATATCATATATAAGATATATCAGAAGTTTTTTCCCTCAATTTGCAGGTAAAAATCATGTTCAGTTAAATAAAAATCATTTTCAGAAGCTTTTCTTCAAGGTCACAGAGCTTGTGAACAAAGAACTCAGATATGTGATTGGAAATCTCTCACCAAAGGGTACCATACATAAGAAAAGACCATCCTTAAAAGGTGGCCTTATGTCACAACATATTAACATTAGTACCCATTATAATATTTTGACATTAACTTATATAAACAGATGGGATACTATATGCACATCCTCTACCATCCATTATGCAAAACCAGTGCCTTTAAAAACAAACATATTTTTATGTGATAATCACATTTTAAAATACTACAGTGAACCAGAAGACTGAAGTACAAAATAGGGTATCCTGAAAAATTCTATTTTTCACAGTTTTTACTGCCCCCAATCCTGAGTTTGTACAAGCACCAGCTCTTTCCTTTTCAGAATGTCCTGGAAGCTCTTAAGCCAGGTTTACCCCAAAACTAAAGTGGAGGACAATGACAGGGGTAGGGGACAATGATGATCAAATGGTAGACAGAGCCCTATATCAGAACATCTAATCAATCTACTACCTAGAGAATCATTCCATCAAACTAAGCTTTTTACGCTGTAAATTCCCTGGGCAGGCTAAGTTTCATGAACAAAATGAGAGATCTGACTTACAGATCATATACAGGCAGTATGAGATAGGACAGGGTTTACCCTATTGTCTTACTGGAAAAGCCAAGAGGACAGCAGGTGGACCGTACAACTGGGGAATAAAACAAAGTGAGAGATTGATGCAGAAATGGTCTCTAATGCACTGGGGGGTATCCTACAGGAAAGATGAGTGGAGGCAGTGTAGATCAGGTGAAGAGACAAAGTTCTGGAGCCAGAAGCTATCCTTCACCTTGGCTGTGACATGGGGGTTGTGGACTGTTTTGATGACAGCGATGTGGAACACAGGTGCTTTTGGTACCTTGACCCTGTACAATTAAAGCCTAAGGCTTACAGCATCTGATTACAACACCCTTTCAAATACATTGCTTCCACAAAGCAGGTTGCATTTAGCCAATTAAGAAACACTTTATGACCTCAACAGAAGTGCTTTCTTTACTCTCCTTCAAAAGACCCCTGAGAGAGGGAGAGTACAGAAGGACAACACACACACTAAGAAACTAAAAGCTGGCTGTGCATCTCTCTCACCAACATCTTCCCTACTGGGTAGGCTCAATCAGCGCAACTTGCCTTCCACATCCTTCAGGGGCATTCTCTACTTCACAGCCTTTCTCCTCTAATTCTTATGCCATAGTCCTCTTGCCAAATATTGGCTAACAGAGCAAATACAGGGAACGCTGAAAGATCCCATACTTGATATAAGACTAGAGGAAGAAAATGACACACTGGGCTGTCAATCAGAAGACTGACCACTCTAACTCTGCCACTTTTAACATCCCCCATGTCTTAGCCCTTTGGTTCCTTAATAATTCATCAAGGGGGCTCAACATGATGATTAGGATCTCTTATAATTAGAACCATCCCTGATTATATGATAGGCTTCATCTTAAATTGGCAACCCAAGTCCAAATTCTGACACATATACTTTTTTTAACTGAAAAAACTTATAACGTCTGTTGTTACACAACTAGACATATTTAATACTATATTTTACTTTGTTCTGTTTTACATGTACATTTTCAGTGAAGTTATAACTACTAAAATGAGAGCTCTAACAATGTTTAGAATGTGCAACACTACATACATAGTAAAGAACAAAACAAAACAACAAACAGCTAAATTCTTCCAGTGAAGAGCTATGTGCCAGCTAAGTATGGATACTGATTATCATGTGCTAGGTAAATATGGATACTGTATGTTTTTCTATGCCATAGGTGTTTTAAAATAACTTATTAAGGGTAATGCATAAATACAGCTCTTTAGTTCTTAGATATTTGATAGGCACAGAATCTAAATCTGGACTTGAATGATACTATGAGCTTTGTCTCTCCAAAACTCAACTGTTGAAGGCTTATAAATCCCAAAATGATGGTATTTGGAAGTGAGGCTTTTGGGAGATAACTGGGTTTAGATGAGGTCATGAGGTGAGGTCTACATGATAGGACTAGTGACATTTTAAGAAGAGATTTAGCTCAGTGTTCTGCTGCCTGCCTCACAAGTGCAAGGTCCTAAGTTCAATTCCCTGTACAAAAAAAAAGAAGAGATACCAGACGCCTCTCTCTGCCCCTCTCCCTCTGTCTTTGTGTGTGTGGTATATGTCTCTGGCTCTCCTTCTCACCCTTTTTCTCATCCCTCTCTCCTCTTCCTCTGTGAGGGCACAGCAAGAAAGAACAAGCCAGGAATAGAGTCCTCACCAGGAAGGAAGTCAGCCAGGATCTTGATCTGATACTTCTCTGCCTCCAGAACTAAGACAAACAAATGTGTGGTATTAAGCCCTCCAGTCTATGGCATTTTGTTATAGCATGCACAGCTAAGATGTGTTTTTGTCCCTAATCCAGTGCCATATGGATACTGCATAATAATTTGATATTAATGTTTATCTAATTCATGGTCCTGGTCATACATATAAAATATGAAGTATGTTGGTTATAAAATATGTCTGCAAATCCTGACATCCTGTCCTTGGCTAGAGAGGTGTCTTCTCCCTTGCCTCTGTCTTGAGCCCTTGCAAAATGAACTTACTGGTTGCCTAACAATGTATGACAGAAGTAACTATACGATTTCCTAGGGTTGGTTATAAAAGGTGATACAATTTCCACTGGTTCACTTTGGGATGAAGATTCACTCCTAGAATCCAGCTACCAGGAGCGACAAAGTCCAAACCAGCCCATATGAAAAGACCACATGTACTGACCCACATATAGGCATTCCAGGTGACAGCCAGCTGAGATCATAGCTAACACACTCGCATCAAAACATGAGTGACCAAGCCTCCAGTCCAAGGTGCTGAGTCATTTTTGTAGGTTTGAAGTTTCAATAGCTGAGACCTCAGATCATCATAAAGCAAAGACAAGCCACCTTTTCTGTGCTCTGCTTGAATTCCTAACTTTATGCCCGAGTCTGGGTTAATATGTCAGCTAGATGATGGGTAAATGAAAACTGAACTGAGAATTTGATTATGCATTGATGGAAATTCTTCACTATACTGAGTATATGTAAAATAATATTTTAAATACTTAAAACTTAGATTTTTGATCAAGGATGAAAACATCATCTTCATTAATGTAAATCAGCCTAGTTCTATAGCTAATTTCCTATCTGTTGGTCTAAAGGATCAAAGAAGAAGCACAAGACAATAGGTGTGCTTTTATCTTTGCTATGTTGGCTCTAGATATGTCAGAGAGTTCTGGAGTTCTTAGATATTCCAATGAAGGAGACAACAGGCTAGACTCACACGGACCTGGAGACAATGTGCCCCAGTACCAAAAATATTGGGCAGCATTTATGCAGGGCAGGTCCCAACAGTGCACATGTACCAGGACAGACAGTGCGAGAGAGAAAAGGGCTCATATTATTGCAGGTATGAGAGAGTGAAAAAGCAAAAGTGGAAATTACTGAATTATTATATCTATGAAAAAGCAAAGTTTTAATTGTCCTACTCATATAAGTATTTGACATCTTTCTCTGAAAATAAAATTCTTTATTGATACAGCCTGCATGAAGAGGAACTGCTTCCCTCTCTTGGACTGCAGTGATGACAGTGAGGTCAGGGCATCTTGTGCTGCCTCCCCTACTTTGATACCTGATTTCATCAGATTACTTATTGATAATTTTTAAAGATAAATTTGTTTAGCTCTCTTTTCAGGAACAGGTATCTCATCAGAATAAAATATACTCCTCAAAACACTCACTGTAAAATGACTGAGTTTTATAGTATGTACAATGGGCCAGCCATCTGAGAACCCACTGACAGCACTGCCCACATTCCAATTGTTACTCAAGGACACTCACGAGAACAGGAGCTGGGGGGTGGCCAGCTGTTCTTGGTGAACAGGAGCGGCAACTACATCAGTATGTTGAGCCCTCTGAGCTCAGCTCCTTTAAATCTACGGCTCCCTAAGGAAGCAATAAGTACAGTCTGGGGTGAACATGAAACAGCTGAGGGCGGGACTGGTTGTCTTCACTTGATCTTAGCCAAAAGGCCGAGAAGCGATGGGACTAGCTGTCTTAAAGACAACTTCTACTCCCCTTCTGCAGCAGGTATTGACTGGATATGGAAAAGGGACAAGGCCAGTTCATCCTGCTTTTATCCTTTTCTCTGAGGGACATGAAAAGGTAAAATTTAGGGATGGCTGGGCATGGTGGCGCCCGCCTGTAATCCCAGCACTTGAGAGACTGAGGCAGGAGGATCGCTATGAGTTCGAGACCAGCCGGGGCTGCATAATGAGTTCCAGGTCAGTCTCAACTACATAGTGAGACCCTGTCTCAAAAAAAACAAACCAAAACAAAACAAAACAAAATTTAGGGATGGGTAGGCATGGCAAGCATTTTGAAATTCACAGCCATTTATGTGTTTTCACAATACCTGAGGTAAAAGAAAGCTGTGGCATCACAGGGAAAGTGGTGCTTATGAGGGACTTCTTTGAATCACAAGAATGAATTCCCCAGATCTGAGCTTCTGCCTGCAGGCAGAACCCTGGGAAATGAGGGCAGCACAAAAGGTAGTGATGACCACAAAAGAAGTCATAGAGATGCTCTTCTTTCAAAGCAAGGGGAGTGTCAGCTCTGAGTAAAAGCCCTCTGTATATAATTGGATCTTCAATGTCTCCTGAAAGCCCCTGTGCTGGAGGCGTGGTCCCCACGAGGAGGTGTTGGGAGCTGTAAGAGGCAGAACCTGGTGGGAAGTCTTAGGTCATTGGAAGCATGCCCTTAAAGGGGTCTGTGGGATCCCAGCCCTGTCATTACTATCTTGGCTCTGTGGTGATAAGGTGAGCAGTTTTGCTCCACCCCATGCTCCTTCCACAGGCCCAAAGCAATGGAGCCAACCTATCATGGACTGAACCATCTAAATCTGTGAGCCAAAATAAACTTCTCTTCATGCATTGATTCTGTCAGGCATTTGCTATAGTAACAGAAGCTGACTATCATAGAGGCATATTACACGACTGCATTACAAGCAAATTCAGATTTAGATGGAGCTGGAGATTTAGCTCAGTGGTTCTGCCACCTGCCTCACAAGCACAAGTTCCCAAGTTCGATCCCCAGTACAAAAAAAAACAAAAAAACAAAAAAAATCAAATTTAGACTTGGTTTTCCATATATAATACTTAGAAATACATGATACAATGCAACTTTAAATTTGCTATTTCCTGCTCACAACAAAACAAAACAAAATCCTAGGGAAGTGAAGGAGAGAACTGCAGGAATCCCCCAAAGAACCTAAAAGTATGTTAATATCTTTTTGAATATGTAAGCCTTACCTTTTCTGTTGATATGAACTGAGTCCAAGTGTTGTCTCAGTCTGTAAAAGGAAAAAAATCATAATGAAAATACAAAAAGCAAAATTTTAATTTTATATATATATATATATGGAATATCCAAAATACTTTATTGTACTTTCAACCTTGATCTAATATACACTTGGATTCTCAGATTAAAACTGATTCCCAAATCATATGAAATGACTGGTCATTACCTAATTTTTGAATTAGGTAATTCAAATGAGAAAGTGATCTGGATCAAGTTTGGAACACACATGGCGATAATACAAGATAATGTGATTTATTTTGACAAATAATACAAATCCTGTAAGAGCATTCTTCATGGTTACTTCTTGTGGAACCATGTGTGCCCCTCACTACCCACCTCTTACCAACTGTGAGCTGTGTGTCATGTCTAAATGATCCTTGCTGTCATGGAGCTTGGCCCACAGCAGGGATGGGAGAGAGTCATCCAAACATGACATTAGTATGTACATATTGAAAAAGGTCTTAAGTGTTGCAAAGGTGCTGTGGAAGGGAATAGATGATGTACTTTAATATGTCACAAGGAAAGCTGACTGGACAGCTAACATTTACACTAAAATCTGAAAGACAGAAAAAGAGTGGTGTAGAAGTGGCATGGGTGCTAATAGAGGAAAAGAACATGTGCAAAGGCCCCTGGTAAAGGAACCAGCTTGGTATGTTCAAGAAATAGACAGCAGATCTACCCAGCTCTCTTGAGAATAAGGTTGGAGGGCTAGGCAGGAGCAAGTCTTGTGTTGTGTCTGGTTAAGAAACCATGATAAGCAGTCTGAATTATACTGTATGCAACAAAAGGGATCTGAAAGAGTAAGAAACAGACTGTGATGTGGCTTAAAGTATTGTTCTGACCACAGTACAGATGATGAATTAAAAAGAAGAAAACAGAAAAAGTAGGATTAGGAGACTACTATTGTAGTTTTAAGAGAAGAAGGGCATGAACATCTTAATGCTGTGTGAGAAAATGCCAGCACTCCAGGGAACACCACCAGTAAACTTATCCAAAGGCAGGATGCTACATTTTTAATTAGAAGAATCACTGGTGCTATGGCATTTCCCCATTATTATACAGAGTCCACCAAAAAAATGCATACACACTTCAGGAAATGTTTTTGTCAACAGATGGTGTTATTCTTGTATAGGGGACCCTAGAAGATGACATATATTGCAAAAAACCCACTACACACTGCTGGTCCTGAGAAAAGAAACTAGAAAATGCATGTGCAGCAAACTTGATGACCAAGGTTATCCAAGCAGCAGTTCACTGTACTAATAAATGTCTGGAAGCTACTGGCCACCACTTTGAGTACCTCTTGTAATTGCAGAGGCCAAGGGTAACTTGTATTAATCTCATGAGGTCTCAATAAAATTAACATTAAAATATTTTATGAGTTTTTCATTTTCTGAAGTGTGTATACATTTGACAGGCTATTGCACAAAGAATGGGAGAAAACATTTGCAAGTCACATGTGTGATAAGAGATTAATATCTACACTCTACAAAGAATACCTACAGTTTGACAAGGAAAACATAATCTGACTCAAAAACAGGTAAAGGCCTTGAATAGACAGCAGTTTCTCCAAAGGAGGCACACAGATGGCCAGAAGGTACACTGAAAGATGCTGAACATCACTAATCAAAAGTGAAATACAAATCAAAATCACCTTATCACTTCATACCTATTAGAATGGTTATTACTTAAAAAAAAACAACCAAAAGTAAATATAGGCAAAGATGTAAAAAAAACTGGAGCTCTTGTACACTGCTGATGGTGATAAAATACAGTGGAGCCACTATGAAAATATATGACAGTTATGCAAAAAATTAAACAGAATTACCATATGATCTAGCAATCCCACTTCTGGGTATACATCCCAAGAGATTGAAAACAGGGACTCAGACAGATATTGTATGAAACTATGTTCACAGCAACATTATTCACAACAGTGAAAGGGTGAACAACCAGAGTCCACTGTGACACCAACGAAATGTTGGTGGAATTATTCAGACTTAAAATGGAATTATTCAGACTTAAAAAAGAAGGAAATTGATGTATATTTCAATGAATGAGCCTTGGTTAATTCTATATTACACTAAGTGGAATAAGCTAGTCATAAAAGGCAAACTCTGAATGATTCCACATAAATGAGCTACAGTAATTAGAAAAGTCAAATTTATAGACAGAAAGTAGAATTGCTGCCAAGGGTAAGGGAGATAGAAGAATAAGGAGTTATTTAACGGGAAAGAGTTTTGGTATGGAAGATTAAAAAGTTCTGGAGCTGGATGACTGTGGTGGTTGTACAACAGTGTGAATGTACTTAATGCTGCTGAACTGTACATTTAACCACAATTTTAAAAAACTAGTAATCAAGACAATGTGGTATGGTCAGATCAATGGAACTGAACAAACTAAGAAACACACACACACACTTGAAAGCCACTATAGAAAAAAAGAGCCTTTATCCATTCTTCTCACCACATATTCAAATTAATTTCAGATAAATCATTTCCATGTATAAAAATTAAAATCATAAAGCAGCAACAAGAAAACAGGCTATCTTTGCAACTTTGAAATCTGATAAAAATTTCATGAATAAAATCTCGCTAGTCATAAAGAGGAAAAAACTAAACTTCATCAAAATTAAAAACATATTCACCAAGATTATGTAATGAACATGAAAAGGAACAAGAAAATATGTGCCAATTCCATATCTGATGAACAAATGGTATCCCGAATAAATATTACTATAAATATAAATAACCTGAAAAAGAAATCCTTAATAAGAACCCAATATTTTACAGTAAGCAATTATACAAATGTTAACTAAGCATATGAAAAAATGCTCAGTGAAAAACTACAAAGAGATACTACACTCCTATTATAATGTCCACACTTAAAGAGTTGGCAAGGATGGAAAGCAACTAGAACTCTCACACTGCTGGTGGGAGTGCATGTAATTTATTTATTTAATTGATTTTAAAAATTTTATTTATTTTTAAATTTTTTAATTTATTTAATTTTTGGTACTGGGGATTGAACTTGGGACCTTGCGCTTGTGAGGCAGGTGGCAGAACCACTGAGCTAAATCCCCGGCCTGGGACTGCATGTAAAACAGAACAACCAGTGCAGAAATTTGGCAATTTCCTACAAAGTTAAATATCCACCTACCATATGACTCAGTCACTCCACTCCTAGGTATTTCCCCAAGAGTAACAAAAACTATGTCCATAAAAAGACTTGTACATAAATGTTCACATTAGCTTTATTTATGGTAACTCAATAGTGACACGAACCAAATTTCCATCAACATATCCATACAATGGAATACTTCTCAACAATAAAAAGAATAAACTATTGACATACACAACCAAAAAGGCTGAATCTCAAAATAAAATCCAAATAATATGGTAAGTGAAAGAAACCAGACCCCAACAAAAGTGCATCCCAGCACAATATAGAGGCTGAGTTTATAGCCAATCTGGACTGCATAGTGAGACCCTGTCAAAACCAAACAAAACCATTCACCATCGAAAGTACATTCTGTATGATCCCATTTTAAAATATAAACTGAGTATGGTGGCTGACCAGTAAGAGGAAGCCTGGGGAAAGAGCATGTGAAGAGGTCACCAGGGGGGTACAAATAGACTTTTGTGGCAATGGATATGTTCCTTATCTTGATCACAGCGATGGTTCCACAGATGTGCAGGTGTGTCAAACTTTTTCAAATTATACACTGAAACATACAATTTATTATGTCACCATATACAATAAAAGGTGATCAAAGAATTCCTGAATACCAGGTCTGTGGTTCCCACATGAGGGTGACAGAAAGGTAACTCAGAAAGTCTATCACCTAGGTGAATGTCCTGGAGCAGGAAAAGAATCACAATGATATTCTGGCCAATTAAACTGCTACTGAATAAGAATCACAAGTGAGGAAGCTGTACTGTGAAAGAAATGAAGGTATCAATGCAAAGAACTGTGGGAATAAGGTCAGAAAAGCAGAAAAAATGTTTTTGAAGTATAAAGCACAAAACAGAAAAATGATCATTTAGCTATAATAATCAAGACTGCAGTATGAATCAAGTGCTGAGAGAAAGGAGATCATATTAGTCACTATTTCATTTCTGAAAAACAAAAGCTTAATTTTATCTTAAATATGTATCTTAAAATTGGGACCCTAGGTCAAGAGGATTTTACACACCCACCCACACCCACACCCATACCCACACACTCTCAACAAAGAAAAAGCCTGAAGAAAGCATAAAATTAATGGAAAACATGTGACAGATGGAAAATAACAAACATACTTTTAGCAAGATTAAATGAGACTTTTTTTTTTGGTACTGGGGATCGAACTCAGGTCCTTGTGCTTGTGAGGCGGGTGGTGGTAAATAAGACTATTTTAAAAAAACAAAGATTGTGTTTAAAAATTAAAACCCAACTACATCCATTTAATTCAAATGTCAAAGAGTAAGCAAAAAAAGGTAGTAAAATGCCTTCAAAAGAATAAAGGCAAGCAAGAGTTACAATGTTAGTAATTGCAATAAGATTTTATATGTAAAAATTTTTATAGTTCAAGTGAAGAGATAAAAATGGGAAAAAGAATACTGCAACTGAAATCTAAGCAGAGTAAGAATAGACAATTCCTTAAAGAAAAATGGTAAAAAAAAAAGTAAATTACATGAAAAAGACTCCTTGAACATAAGGAATTCCCTAGAAGACAATGAAACTTCATGTTTTACCATCTATCTTGACTGGTAGGGCCCTTTGAGGTTAATGGATTCACACCCAGACATAAGGATTTATCAGAAGGACCCGGGAAATACCTTGCCATGTATTTGGTCCTTCTATCAATTATGACATACCTACAGTGTTTCAAAGGAAACGATCAGAGCAACTTGGAATCAGTACTTTTTGACTTGTCTATCTATCAAGATACACAATCAGAGCTGCCCTCTGCCCATGGTTCAGACTTCATGCTTCTGCTGCACTTAAGGACTACAGCCTGAGCTGTGCTCATCACTAGGCTTCAGGTTTCAGACCAGTCTGAGCAGTCTCTCTAAGAAAGCTCCCCCAACTCCATACAGGGATGTGTGGAAGGGAAATGGGCTATTCTTCTATCAAATGACTAGCCTATGCAAAACTGTATGTGTGACATGCTTTAGAAAGCACATAGGACAACATCTGGGCATGGTGGTGTACACCTGTAATCCCAGCACTCAGGAGGCTGAGGTAGGAGGATCGCTGTGAGTTGGAGACCAGCCTGGGCTACATAGTGAGTTCCAGGTCAGTCTCGACTATATAGTGAGACCCTGTCTGGAAAAGGAAAAAAAAAAAAAAAAAAAAAAAGGCATATAAGAATGTTATTCCTAAAGTTCAGTGGCATTCATCTGAGGGCAATTTTGTCTCCCAGAAGGCATTTGGCAATGTCTGAAAGCATTTGCAATTATCAGAAATCAGGGAATTACTTGCACCAAGATGACAGAAATCAGGGATGCTGATAAACACTCTAAAATACTTCCCATACAATGAATTACCTGGTTCAAAATGTAATACAGAAACCCATACTATGTGAATTTTATAGAGATATTAATAATGTAATTTTTATTGATAATTGAAGCTCATTTACAGTTGTAAGAAAAGGCACATTTTACTCAATTTCCCTCTAACATTCTACAAAGACTATGAGATAGTATCACAACCATAATACTAATGTTGATATAGCCCATCTATCTTGCCCAGATTTCCCTAGTTTTACTTGGACACATCTATGTGTATGTGTGGGTACTTAGCTCTACAATTTCAAGTATCAATCACCACAGTCAAGATGGAAAAGAGTTCCAGCACACAAGGAGCCTGTACTGCTCGCCTGTACTGCTTGCCTGTACTGTCCTTTCATAGCAACCCACCTCTGTCCTCCACTTCCATGTCCTGGCAACCATTACTCTACTATTC
Source organism: Fukomys damarensis (assembly GCF_012274545.1). Lineage (NCBI taxonomy): Eukaryota > Metazoa > Chordata > Mammalia > Rodentia > Bathyergidae > Fukomys > Fukomys damarensis. The sequence continues at coordinate 41,942,946 of NW_022900921.1, forward strand.
AGGTCTAAAGTTTTGCAATTTCAAAACTGCTATATAAATGGCATCACACTTATATAACCTTTTGAGACTGGCTCTTTTTGCTTGGGCTAATTCTTTACAGAGTGTCATTCAAATTGTTGTGTGTATCAATAATTCATTTCTTGTTACTGCGAAGTAGTATTCCATAGCATGGATTTACCACAGTCTAATTAATCACCTACTAAAATACATCAAAGTTCTTTGCAATTTTTGGTGATTGCAATTAGAGCTGCTGTGAACATTTATATACAAGTCTTGGTACAAATGTAAATTGTCATTTCTCTAAGACAATGCCCAAGAGTATAATTGCTGGGTCATATGGTAATATGTTTAGTTTTTTAAATATCTGTCAAACTTTTTCCACAGTGGCTATACTACTTCTATAACCACTGGCATGAATGAGCAATCCAGTTCCTCTACGTCCTTTTCTGGATCTGGTGGTGTCACTGTTTTGCATATGTGGAGGTTTAATTTGCATTTGTTGACGATGCTGAACAACTTTTCATGTGTTATGTCCCCTTTAGTGCTTTCATTCTAGAGTGTTACACAGTCTACAAACTAGCTTCTTTGTCAGATGTGGCCTCTAATTATTTTCCTCTAGACTACATTCTGTCCTTATATCCTTTCCACATAGTCTTCCACATAGCATGTTTTAAAAATTAATTAAATTTATTGGTACATTTTAGATATATATAAAGATCACAATCATCATAGGGAATTTATTCCTGATACACGATATATCTTGATTCTTTTGTTCCTCCATTCCCTTATCCTCTCTTCAGTACCTCTTCTCCTTGTTTACAAAACTTTGTTTCCATTTTTTCCTTCTCTTCTCATTTTTTTTCTTTCCCTTCCTCCCTTTCTCTAGCCTCCCTCCCTGGTTCTCCTATCCATTAGAACATTTTTTTCCCCCTATCTCACAATATCTGCTATACATTTTGGTCATCATTTACATTTTCAGTTACTCACATGAGAAAAACAATGTAGTATTTATACACATTTGTCCAATTTATTTCACTTAAGAGCATGGTCTCAAGGTATATCTATTTAGCTAAAAATGTCTCAAGTTTATCTTTCCTATGGCTCCACTGCATAGAAAAACCATCTTCTTTATCTATTCATTGGTTGATGGGTATTTGGGCTGTTTCCAAGATTTAGCTATTACAAACTTGCACAGCACATTTTATATTCATCAATGTTTCCTTTCTGTATTGTATTTGTGTCAGGAACTCTTTGCCCATCCCTGTTTCCTGAAACTTTTCTATGATTTATCTAAAGGTTTTATTATAGTTTTGTTTCATATTTAAGTCTCAGATCCATTTTGAGTAAATTTTTATAGAAAGTATGAAGTTTGTCTATGTATTATTATTTTTTTAGTGTTTTTTGTTTCCAGTTTTAAAGGCTGTTTTTGAAAAGCTATTTAATCTGTTTTAGACTAGTGTCTATTTTTAAATACAGGGCAGGAAACAGGATGAAGGGAGAAGAGTCTAAATAGGGATGAAATGGGGAGCAGACAGCTTATACTTTAAAGTAAAAAACACAAATCCTGTGCTCAAGTAACATTTCTGCCCTTGCTAGCCAAGCAGCCTTGGGAAAAATTTTGACTAAAGCAGCATTTTGACAATTCCAAAGAGCTACAGACAATATTCTCTGATAAGGGTCTTCTGGCATCCCATACATTTCTTTAGTCCAGCCATATAAATAATCAACTATGACTTGATGAGAAATGGCTGCTCTGGGTACAGAATTAGCTGCATATTGTAAAACTGACTATGTAGAATGACAAAACAAAGCTTGTAGAGAACAAATAATAAAAGGAAATAAACCAAACTACTATTTGTATTATATTTGGGCAGTGGGATCCCAAGATAATTCCTTTGCTGTTCCTGTACAGCATGGTTAAGAACTTCTGCTTTACAGTCAAACACTTGGTTTTGAATTCTAGCTTTATCACTTGCTAGTCACTTATCTGGTTAAATTACTTAATCTCTCCATACACAGCTTACCTGCAAAATTACCATCAAACTAATAATTATCTCAAAATTTCTACAAGCATGTATTTCTTTTGTAATAGAAGTACTGCTAGCCTTCGGTGTAAGTCAAAATCCTAGCCCTTCTCCCTTTCTCTCAAGAATAGCAAGCCTATTTCTAAAACAATTTAGAAGTTGGTCATCTGTAGTCCATAAGCCAACTACAGTCCGCCACTGAGTTTTACCATTTTATGCGCATTCCTCATATACTGTCTATAGCTGTTGTTATACTACAAGGAAATATGACTAGTAATGACAGAGACTATTTGCCACAAACCCTAAAATAGTACCTGGCTCTTTACAGAAGAAAGTATGCTAACCTTTGGCTCAGGAGACCAACAGAAGTAATATCACAGAATCTTATTTGTAGAACCATTACATCCTACATATCAAAATTTGTGACCAAGGACAACCCAATGTGAACATGTGAGAAAGAGTAGAAAATGTAATGGTATTGGTGTACTGTAATACCCTTCTGATGCTAACTTTTATCCTGAGTTAGCATCAGAATCTACAGATTAAAGTTCCTTTAATCACAGTTCCCTAGGCCACTTTAAGCCAGCTATAAATCTGGGGGGTTACCATGATCCCCTTACAGAACTCAGGAAAGTGCTGTATTTAACAATTTCAGTTTTATTCTAAAGGATACAGGAAAGAGTACCCTGCAGAGCTTCTGTGTCCTCTGCATGGATGAGGGTACCTTATCCTCCTGGTGCACTGATGTGCTTACCAACCAGGAAGCTCTATCAAGATTTTATTAGGGTATTATTATATAGGTACGTAAAAAGATATTTTTGAAAAAGTGGAAGAAAACTGAATACAGACCAACCAGGTTTTAGGTGTTATTGGTTTTCTGGTTATCTACTGCTGCATAATAAACCTCTCCAAAGTTTAGTTTCTTAAAACAACCAATTTATTGTTATGCCTTGCGTTCTTTGGGGTTGCCTGGGTTTAACTGGCTAGTTCTCACTTGAAGTCACTCCTGTGCCTGCAGGCAGATGTGAGTTCTGGCTGCACTCATCAGAAGGTTCAGATGGGCAGGCTGTCACATGGAGGGAAGGTGGGGCTGGCTGAGAGCTGTGACCTCAGGTGGGACTCCTGACCATAGGTCTATATGTGGCCTTTTCATATATTTTATGTTTGTCAATCATGGTAAATGGGTTTCCAAAAGAAATGTTAAGACTAGGAGAACCAAGAGACCCAAGAGACCCAGGTAGAAGCTTCTAAGCCTCTCATGTTCCAGTGCTAATAGTAACAGAATGTTCTGCCACACTGTATTTGTCAAAATACTATTATTATTAGTAGTAGTAGTATTTTACACAGTATATATTCACTTACTTATCCACAAAGATTTTTTTCAATTCTTTCCAAACCGATTTTTCAGATACAGGCTAATCCTAACGAAAATCCCTAAAATGTGTTTATGTGGAAAGCCAATTTTAAAAACATAAATGGGAGACAAAGGCTAAGAATAACCAAGGCATTACTGAAAAGCAACCAAGACAGAGGGCACATTCTACCTAATACGAACACCTTCAAAACTACAGTAATTAAGATGGTGTGGAACAGGGATTAGGACAGACAAGTAAATCCAAGAAACAGAATACAGAGCCCAGAAATAGACTTTTGCATAAAGATAGTATATTTAAGGTAAGATGTCACTAAAGAATACTAAGGAAAGAAAATACTGGGGAATATTCAAGACAACTGAATATGACAGAAATAAAATCTGATCTCAATTAACCACAAAAACTATTTCAACTGTAGCTGTAATTGTGAAAGGTGAAAGAATAAAATTCTAAATTTTAGAAGATCACACCAGAGAATATCTTTACAATCCAGGGATAGAAAAAGAAAACCCTTTAATGGGCCGGGGATCTAGCTCAGTGGCACTGTGCCTGCCTCATAAGTGCCAAGGTCTTGAGTTTGATCCTCAGTACCAAACAAACAAACAACCACCACCACCACCAACAACAAAAAAACCCACCCTGTAACAGAACTGAGTATGGTGGCACATGCCTATAATGCCAGCACTTGGGAACCCGAAGCAGGAGGATTGCTGTGAATTTGAGGGCTACATAACAGAGTTCAAGGCCAGCCTGAAATATATAGTGAGACCCTGTTTCAATATGCCAAAATGAAAAAAATTAAAAATCCTTTAATAAGACATAATGTCATTAAACAAAAAAAAGACTGATAGATAACTTTATTAAACTTTAGAATTTCAGTTCTTCGGAAGTCACCATTTCATAAAAAACAAAAACAATCCATCAACTGAGAGAAGATATTTCTGATACATTTAATCACCAAAGAATTTATGTAATGGAATTATTACTTTTGTTATGGGGGGGGTCAGGGTTCCAATTATATCCAAAATTTATAAAGAATGCCTACAAAACAATAGAAAAAAAGACAAGCAAGCCTAGAGGATATCCACATGCTCAAATAAATGTTAAAAAAAAGATATGGTAAGAAAGAGAAAGAGGAGGTATGTGAGAAACAAGAGCTAGCATTTTAAAACATTAAACAGAGAAATTCCTGATAATGGGATTGTAAATTGGTGGCCCCACTGTGGAAAATTATATGGCATTATCTATTAAAAGTGAAGATGTACATATCCTATGTCCCAGCCACTGCACCCTACTATACAAGAAACATACACAAGTTCACCAAGAGACAGCAGCAGTTCCAACAGTCAGAAGCTGAAGGGTGCTGACTTGTTTTTCATTCTTAGTATTCAAGGTGGGTGGTTGTAGTGACACAAGTATTTGGTGTGTGGAAAAACATCCCACATTTTGTTCTTTTACACGTTTACCTCAAAGTGAACACTTTAAAGACAAGAAATAGCAAATTAAAATTTTACACTTTTCTTATACGCTTTGGGAGAAAACTGAATACAGGGTCCCTAATTTAGATGGTTAGAATTCTATTTACAAAATATGATTTCCTATATGTAGTTTTAAGTTTTAAAAGACAAAACTTCATATACTCTCCACTCATGAATACTCTTAAACTTGCCTTCCAACATCTTAAAATTCTGTTTATTATTCTAGTAGAATAGTGACAAAAATACAGAGCTAGCTAGCTTTTTCCTGGGCTTTATCTTCACTGTTTATATGAAAATTATATAACAGGTTAATGCTTATAAGTGAAAGAAATAAAGTATCTCTTGTTATTCTGTTTTACAAAATTTCAAAGATACAGGGTAGGAAGTGACATTCTGTTCATTTAGGATGAAATGATGGCTAAGATACCTGACAGAGGGAATCCAATGGTGATGAGTCTTAATGCAGATTTCTGTGTCCCTGTCATTTGCAGAATCTTCTGATCTTTATACATTCTATATACCAAATCCTAGCAGCCTTCTAATCAGGAATGACAGCAATCAAAGCATGAACTACAGGAAAACACAGGCTAAAGGGATTATGGTTTCTAATTATAATATAATAAGCGTTCACTCTAACTTATGCCTGAGAGGATGGCACACATACCATGCTATGGGAAAAGTTGTGACACTAGACCTGCCAAAAACTAACTGGATGTTAGATCCTGCTATAAAAACACTAAATAAATTATTTATAAGCCTCATTTTCCGTATCTTTTTTTTGGTACTGGGGATCGAACTTGGGCCCCCAATGAGCTTGCAAGGCAGGTAGCAAAACTACAGAGCTAAATCCCTGGCGCTTGTTTTCCTTATCTTTAAAAAAAGGAATAAGGAAAACAAGCCCAATCTTCCTAGTATATATTTTTACAACCTGGCATTTTCTATTGATATGTTATTAAATGATTATTAACTGATTTCTACTGATATGTTAATTGATTCTGAGGATGAAAAAAACTAGTGTGAGTCAAGCCACAAGAAAGTAACATAAGTTCCAGATCTGGGAAGGAATGCACTTGGGCAAAATTCACATTTTAAATAATGTAAAGCAAGTTTGTTGCTTTGACCTTCTCTCTGTTTTAACTTAAATTTTACTTAGAGAAACCTCTTCTAATACATATTCTGCCACAGAAATGCTACAGGCACATTCTTCTGTTCTGGTCACACCATAAGAAACCAGGAACTACTATGAAATAGTCAAATCTCTGGCAAACTAGAGTCAGAAAAAATAACTATGTCAAAATCAAAACTTGTTTCTGGGAGGGGCTGGGATTTAGCTCAGTGGTTCCGGTGCCTGCCTCACAAGTGCAAGGGCCTGAGTTTGATCCCCGGTAGCAAAAAAAAAAAAAAAAAAACCCCAAAAACCAAAACTTGTTTCTGGGGAAACATTCTACAAGGAAATGAATAATATATACATATCTATTCAAAATGGTCTCTTCAGCTATTTGGAGATGTATAACGCGCTATATACAGCATTTCAATGTCAGGCACGTGCAGGAGTTTTAGTGAGGTTTAACTGTGGTCAAGGTAACCAACTGATATTACCTGCACTTAACACCTTTCCACTACTACAGAATTCTGAGAGGTCAATTAGGCCTTGTCCAAGCCTTGCACGAGCAAATCTCATCCTACTCCACATGCTCTCCCACTGCCAAGTCCATCCAGGCACTGCCTAACAACCTCCCTCTGCAAAAACGGATCACGCTCCAGAATGTTCAAAACTGACTACCAATTGGCAACTTAATGTCTAGTTCTTTTAGTGTCTACTTTCTACTGGACATAGATGCTTCCTCAATTAATAAGGAACTACACTTGTGTAATTTTCAGAAATTCAGTCCTGATTTGCCTGGCTTCCAGATCCTGCAAAGAGCCACTTATAGGCAGGCAGTTAAAAAGTACTCCAAGTTCTCACCTTGAAACAGATTAAAGAACTAGAAAAATGAGACTAAGTTTATTTTTTGGGAAGGTTTAACAAAGTCAGAACTTGTTACATTATCTTCAGTTTTATTTTGTTTTAAAACATTAGAAACTATATAAAGACTTTCTACAAGGGGAAAAAATGAGAACCAAGGACCGTCATGTGAAGGTACAGGATCCCAGTAATGAATCTAACTATATTGCAGACCTAGATTGTACCAATAAACTCAATAAAAAGAAAGAAAGAAAAAAGACTTTCTGCTGTGTTTCTTGTATAACTTTTGTACAGGTATGAATGAATTTCTTTTTTTTTTTTGGAAACCAGGGGTGGGGTTGTGGTTTTACTATATTGCCCAGGCTGGGCTCAAACTTGCAATCGTCCCTAAACTTGGATTTACAGGCATGCACCACACCCCCATGCCTAGCTGAATGATAAATTTATGACATTTATTTATTTATTTCTAGTACCAGGGGTTGAACTCAGGACCTTGCATTTGCCAGGTAGGCATGGCACCACTGAAATCCCTGGCCCTGTTTGACACTTTAGAAGCAAGAAAAATTTGTCTTCCAGAAAACTTACTAGCTTCATTATCAGAGAAAAAGATTCTTAAAACCCATCACTTTTGATCTTGCTCTCTTTAACTTAGTATATGAAATTCAAATCTAAACTACTAAAATGCGAACAGAAATATCATTCCAGGTCCCTAACAATATTAATTTCTCTATTGTCTCCATCTCATTTTACTTTCTTAACCTACATCTTCAAGTTTCCTTTGATAGAAAATTAATAGAATCCTATTAGTTATGCTTCCAGACAGCATGGTACTTGAAAATAAATCTTATCATAACAATGGTGGTAAGTACAACAACAAATACATTATATGATAAAGGTTTGGAAGAAAGGAGACACTGCCTAGTCATAAAAATCAGAGGGCTACTGAAGTTACCTTTTATTATCTCTTTTAACTCTGAAATTATAGATTTGATTTTTAGTTGAGAAGGCTGAATTAGGCTTAACAATGATATCTGAACTAGGTCTGAAAGGAAGAACATGATACTTACCAGTTTATACTTTCAAATTTTATGCATAATATTTTTTAAATCTGCTAACAATGGTAAGGGGAAGGATGGCCTGAGATCTACAATAGTTACAAGTTCTAGGGAAGTTTTCTTACAGATAAATATTTTGAGGTCCAACATCTGAATTTAGTGTGTGGCTCTCTGGCTCTACACTCTTGGAGTTTTCCAGGGATTCCCACTGTTCTTTTTTTATTTTTACGAAAAAATAAAAACAAATTTTCATGAAAGATTTCACTGTCCTTGATCCTTGATGTAACCCAGACCCCAGGCTCATAGGCACATACACTTGTCACATTTACAAGGCTTTGATACTATAATGATTCTGCTCTTTAAAGAAATATGTAATCTAAAAGATAATTCATTTAGTTGAGTTTTAACACTGTAAATGACTGTACTGACCTATCTATAAATAAAGCTAATAAAATATACTGCAGAGAAATCAATTACATTTTCAAAAGAAAGATAATCATGTTATTTAAGGCATAACAATGGAGTAATTTGACTTAAAAAAAATTACCTGTAGTAGCCCTCCATCATCAAAACGCAGTACTTCTATTATACTCTCCGACTGAATGAATGCTGTAAAGGAAACAAAATATACTATCATTGACAGGATAAAAATTTGATTTTCATGAAATCTTTTATCTTCAGATTAATGAATACAATTTTACATTTAAAAATACGAGCTGGGTGTGGTGGTGCATGGCTGTAATCTCAGCAATCAGGAGGTTTAGAGACAAGGATCATGAGTTTGAGAGCTGCCTGGACAAGGTGAGACCCTATTTCAAAACAAACAAACAAACACTGCTTGATGGTGATGGTTAAAGATGAAGATATTAACTAATACTTTGGAATTTTAGCAACTTTGAAATGCTATATCAAAATAGTTCCAATAACTTATAGACTGTGTAAGTTACTTCTAAAATATCTATTCTGCTATATTTTGAGAAACTACCAAAGTACTGAATTCAATTATATGTAGGTAATTATTTTCACTGGTAGATTGATTGAAAAGATTCTAAGCACTTGGAAAAGATCACCCTGACCCTAACTCTAACCCTAGACTTAAACTGTGATCAGCTGAAATTCTGTATCATCTGTTTTTTTGTAGTGAAATGACTTGGGATCAGTGGTCAAAAGTAAATTCACAGGGAAGTGGGTAGGAAAAACAGTGAAAGGAAATGGCTTCAAGAAATAGAACAAGGATCTGGGCATGGTGGCACACACCCACAATCTCAGCACTCAGGAGGCTGAAGCAGGAGGATCACTACAAGTCTAAGGGTAACCTTAACTAAACAGTGAGTTCAAGGCCAGGCTGAACTGCATAGGGAGATCCTAACTCAAAAAACAAAACAAAAAACAAACAAACAAACAACCTCTCCCAACAACAAAATACAAAACCACACTGCAAAGGTAAGATATTTAAAAGCCAGCATGACAATGCCATATCATCTGGTACTCATGCTGCTGGTATTTACCACATTGATTTGAAACCTTATATCCACATATAAATAAATCTGCATGAAATTCCTTGTAGCGGCTTTATATAGCTGCTTTATGTTATGTATAATCACCAAAATCCACTCATACTCAACATGTCCTTCAAAAGGTGAACAGACAAACTGTACAATGCAAGTGTTAGTCAAAGTAAAGGTTCACACTGCATGATTCCAAGTATGTGACCTTCTGGAAAAGGCAAAACAGTTATACATCATCAGCTTTTCTTAAAAGATGTAGAAATAAATAGGATTCAACTCTAGCAAAAAACTAATTAGGACATTTTGCTTTAAATGGCCGATTACAGTAACTTAAAATTATATGCCTAGAAAAATACAAGTGACAATAGATGTGCACTTAATCATTTCATGGGTTAACAATAATTAACCTAGAAAATATAGACAGTAATCAAAGTTCCCATATTCCCACATTTCAGGATTTAAAGTCACAACTGACAGCTACTAACTCTCCCCAAAACATTTCCTGTAATTTTATACTCTTAATGAATTCCCAATTCTGTCATTCTGTAGTTCAAGGAGCAACCAGACATACTAGAAATAAAAACTAATAATTATTGATCACTATACTATTAAAATTCAAACTATCATGCAGACATTACTGATGCCATTTTAAGGTTTTCTTTTAAAAAGGCACAGTGAGATTCTGTTCAGCAGGAAAGTAGATACAGATATACTATGAATTTCAGAAAAAAATCTCAGAATCTGTGCTTTTAAACCCATTACTACTTTCAAAGCATTAATCCTCATGACTGACAGCACTTTCAAGCAACCTAATTTTCAAAATTAGTCATGTATTTATGACATGAAGTGAGGAAAGGAGGATATATAAGCAAATAGGATTTGTATCTGTAGCTTTTCTGATTCTATTGGTATTTATTCTGAGACATTTGGCTCACCAAGGTCTACTTAACTGCTCACACCACTATCACATAAAATTTTCAGTGTCAGTTGTTTAATGATTCACTTCCAACATGAAGTTCAGAAGTTGGATGTTTACATCTTTATTCCATTTAGTAAAAATTGATATTTATATGATAAACATCTTTACTTTAAAGGCAAATGTTTAATTAGCACTTGTTTTTTTTCTTTTAGGTAGAATTCTGGATACAATCTGTCTCTTTAAAAGTAATTCATGCTGGGCTGGGGATTTAGCTCAGTGGCACTGCCACCTGCTTCACAAGGGTAAGGTCCTAAATTTAATCCCCGGTATCAAAACAAACAAAAAATTAATGCTTTATTTGTACAACTAGTACAAGCTGTACAGGTGAGGTAAGGTGTGTCAACTTTAGGAACATAGGTTATCACTGACTTTATCTCTGACTCCCATGGTCTCTTTCTTCTTAGAAGGAAGAGGCTGGACTAAATTCTCTTTAAATCCCCTACAAAAGCAGGAAGAAAAGTTACACAGGCAGGCCACAGGAGGCTCCCAAATCCTGTCAAATCCCACCTACCCTGTAAAGCTCCTCATGAACTTTCGTATCTTCTTTAAACTTCAACCCAGGGGCCACTCACAGCAGTGAGCCCATCCCTAACTGCTCCAAGCAGCCCTGCTATCCTCTATAATGTGCCCTGTTTTAATTCATCATGATGTATGATAATTTCTGGTTTGCCTGTTAATCATTTGTGCTTAGCATAAAGAAGAAATATGGAGGAAAAATGGAACATAGAGTTTGCTAAGATATGACATGTCAGAATTCATCATTCTTAGTGAAATTAATATTTCTTTTACAGTTACATTTGCTCAAGACTTTTTTTCAACAAAGGGCTTAGTAACTGAGAATTTGTAATCATCTGTACTGGTCTATAAAAGTCTCCTCAGGCTGTAAAGATACTTTGAGTTCAAATCTTTGTCTCTTCCTTTACTAATTATTATCTGAAAGATGCATGATATACTTAATTTATCTTCTTGCCACATCTGAAGTGAAAAGGAATTCATGTCAGTCAAATTTTTGACTTGTATTTCTTTTCCTCCTCCTCACCTCTGCCTCCTACTTTGCCATAATGTGAGCAGCTCTGAACCACCACGTGCTCTCTCCCTTGCTGTCTGATCTTACCACAGAACCAAGCTGTTATGGTCAAGTAATCAGGGATTGAAATCTCTGAAACTATGAGCCAAAATAAATCTTTCCTCCTTTTTTTTTGGTACTGGGGATCGAACTTGGGTTCTTGTGCTTGGGAGGCAGATGGCAGCACCACTGAGCTAAATCCCTGGCCCTTTCCTCCTTTTAAGTTGTTTATGTTAGGTATTTTGTTACAGCACTGGAAAGCTAACTAACATATATCCAAAGTCTTCAAACAGGAACAATGAGTGTCCACTACAGATGAATGGATCAATAAAACAGCACTGACATAATGGCACATTATTCAGCCTTCAGAAAGAATGAACTTGTGATACGTGTTTAAAACATGACTAGATCTCTTATGCTAAGGGAAAGAATCTAGAAATAAAAGGTCCAATAGTGTAATTCTACTTACATGAATTATCTAGATTAGGCAAATCTATGCAGATTGAAAGTAGGCTAGAAGTTATCGGAGGCTGAGATGGAGGTAATCATCATTGCTTAATGTTACTGAGTCTCTGGGGTGGTGAAAAAGCTCTGGAAATAGGTAACAGATGGTTGCACAACATTATGAATATATTTAATGCTACTGAATTGTTTTTGTTGTTTTTTTGGTACCAGGGACCGAACTCAGGACCTGGCATGCCTCAGAGCTACATCCCTGGCCCTGAATTGTATGCTTAAAAATAGTCACAAAGGTTTAATTTTATGTTACATGTATGTTATTAAAAAGCCCACAGAATAACAAAAAAACATTTTTTTGCAGCAAAATATTAACAGTTGAATCCCCCAATGTATAAAAATTGCACATTGTAATGGAGTGGTTTATATACAAGATATGCAAGACTGGCTCAAAATTAAAAACTCACTGTTATTCACTACTATTTGATAGAAAATATATCCACAAAACCCAATACTCATTCATGATAAATGGCCAATAAGATAGAAGAAAAGTGGAACTACTACAACTTTAGTCTCAACAGAAGCAGGAAGACTGCCAAGAGTTTGCGGACAGCCTGGGCTACACAGTGAGTTCAAGGCCAGCCTGGACTACATAGTAAGACCCTGTTCCAAAAATCCAAAAACAGGGGCTGAGGATTTAGCTCAGTGGTTCTGCCGCCTGCTTCACAAGCACAAGGACCCGAGTTCAACCCCTGTAACAAACCCCCCAAAACAAAACAAAAAAAAAACAAAAACTAATACACACACAGACATATACCTTTGTTCTTTAACCACACTGGAAAAAAAAAATAACAGCAAAAATTGAGAAACTCAGAAAATACGAGGATATTGAAAAACAGGATCCCTAATAATCAGTGTGTTAAAAAAGAAATAAGGGAATTTAAATATATTTTGAAATAAGCAAAAACAAAAATACAAAACACCATAATTCAACAGTGCTAGAAGAAAAATTTAGAGCAATACATGCGTATATTAAAAAGAACACAAAGATCTCAAATTAATAATCTAACTTACCCTTTTAAGAAACCAGAAAAGCAAAGTAAACCTACAACAAACAGATGAAAAGAAATAATATAAGTTAGAGTGTAAGTACATAAAATAGAGAACAGAAAACAAGATAAAATTAATGAGACCAAAATTTGTTTTTTTAAATAGATCAAAAGTTGGCAAGACTTTAGTTATACTAACCAAGAAAAAAAAATTATGATTAAGCAGAGGATCTTACGACCTTATAGAAAGAAAAAAGAAAGACCTATCAATCTCACAGAAGAGGGACTATGAAAGAGCACTATGAACAACTATATACTAACAAATTAGACTATGTGAAATGGACAAATAACTAGAAAGACAAAGTACAGAAACTGACTTGATTAAAGAGAAAATTATAGACCTATAACAAGGAAAGAGACTGAATTAGTAATAAAGAAGTTTCCCATAAAGATAACCTACAGACATGGCTTCATTGATGAATTCTACTACATATTTTAAAAAAGTAACACCAATTCTTTGCAGACTCATCTAAAGAATACAAGAGGAGAAAGCACCTCCCAATTTATTCTATGCCATTAAGACCCTAATGCCAAAATCAGTTATCAGAAGAAAACTATAGATCAATATCTATAAACTACAGACCAATGCATATGGATATAAAATCCTCCCCCCAAAAAGCAAACCATACAGAAGACTGCATACCTTGAACAACTGCAAGATTCTATACATTAAACAACAAAGCATCATTGAAAGAAATCAAGGACCTATGTACACAGAAAGACATCTGTTATTGAGACATAACAAGAGGGCAATACTCCCCAGTTTTATTTTCAAAATGCAATCCAGTCAAAATCCCACCCTACTCTTTGGCAAACTGATTCTAAAACGCACAAAAAAATTCAAATACAGCCAAAACAATACTGAAGAACACAGTGGAGGACTCACATACCTTTATTTCAAAACTTAACTACAAAGTTACACTAAGATAATGGGGGGAGGAGAGGGAGAGAGAGAGAGGGATATTAAACTGAATATAAGCCAGAGTTTAGAAATAAATCCCTTCACTTAGTCAAGTGATCTTTGACAAGTACCAGGACAATTTAAAGAAGAAACAATAGTCCCTTCAAAACATGCTTTTGGTACAACCAGATGTCTGCATATGGAAGAACGAACTGAGACCCTACCTCACAACTTATGCAAAAATTAGCTCCAAATAGATCAAAGACTTCAGAATTAAAACTAAAACTATAAAACTTGCAGAAGACAACACAAGCATAAGTCTTTATAACAACTGATTAGGCAATGATATTTTAGCTAGAATAGCTAAGTAAAGAAAAATTAGGCTTCATCAAAATTAAAACAATCTGTGCTTCAAAGGACACTATAAAGTGAAAACCCTCAGAATGGGAGAAGACTCTTGCAAATGATAGAGCTGATAAGTAGTACATAAGTAGTACATACACAGAATATATAAAGAACTGTTACAAACAAAACCCCCAAAATATCCTAATTAAAACATACAAAAAGGATCTGAACAGACATTTCTCCAAAGATGCACCTATGTTCAATAAATACATGAGAAGACACTTAGGATTAATTCTCAGAGAAATGTAAATCAGAACCCAAACAGACTAGCTGTATGGTCATAACAAAACAAAAACAAAAAGTGTTGGTGAGGAAATGGGCACACTGGAAACTCTTAAGATGCTGTTAAAACATAAAATAGGGCAGTAACTTTTTAAAAGTTCGGCAGTTACTGAAAAAGATAAATACAGTTAGTACATGAGCAGCATTCCACTCACATATATGTAAGAAAATTGAAAACATACGGACACAAAAGTTTATACACAAATGATAATAGCAGTATTATTCATAATAGTTCCAAGGTGAAAACACCCCAAATGTCTATAGAGTAATGAGTATAAAACAAAATATGGAATCCATAGAATGTGATATTTTTCAGCAAAAGAAAAAAAGGGGAGATGAAGATATATGCTACAATATGGGTGAATGTTGAAAAATAAAATGCTAAGTGAAATAAGCCAGATATAAAAGGCCATATATTGTATATTTTAGTATTCCATTTCTAGGAAAAGCCCTGAATATGATAATCTATAGAATCAAGTGTAGGTGAGCAGTTGCCAGGGACTAAGAGGAAATAGAGTGAGGCTGCTAATGTGTATTGGCATTTCTTCTGGGGATGATGAAATACTTTCTAATTAGATGGCAGTGATGTTGCACAATTCCACAAGTATAATAAGAGACAAAAAAAAATCACTGAATTATATAACTTAAAAGATAAAATTATGAAGACAAAATTATTGGAGTTGTATCTCAATATTTATGCATTTAATGTGAAGCTAGGGATCAAACTCAGGGCCTACTATAAAGTAGGCAAACATGCTCGCCATTGAGCTACATACTCAGCCTTTCAATATTTTAAAGCAATGATGGGGAAAAAAGATAGTGCATGGTTTTGTGTTCTGCACTTTAAATATTTTCTAAAAAGCTATAGCTTTTTTCTTCTCATTTTGGCAGGACTGAAAATTGAACCGAAGGCCTTCACACTGAACAACATCCCCAGCCTTTAAAAACAAATTTTTTTTGGCCGGGCATGGTGGTGCACGCCTGTAATCCCAGCACTCGGGAGGCTGAGGCAGGAGGATTGCTGTGAGTTCGAGACCAGCCTGTGCCACATAGTGAGTTCCAGGTCAGCCTTAACTACATAGTGAGACCCTGTCTCCAAAAACAAAAAAACAAAAAAACAAAACAAAAAAAAAAATTTTTTTTTTCTTTTGAGAGGGCGTCTTGTTGATTCCCTAAATTGCCCAGGCTGAGGGTAATGGCATTTAAATACCAGGTAATCACGGGGTAAAATGTAACCTCTGCTTGAGAAGAGCATTACATTTCAAGCTCTCTCACATATAAAAATCTATTTATTAGGGTGTGTGCATGGGTCTTGCGGAGGAAGAATGAAGAACAAATGATAAAGCAAACAGGGCAAACTTTCAACAATAGGTGAATCCAAGTAAAGAATTGCAAGAGTTTTTTACTCCATTTTCATTACAGATTTTTTCAAACTTTGAAAATATTCCAAATAAAGACTTTACAAAAGAAAAAAATCATTTATGTAAGATTATAAAAAATTTCAATGCTTAAATACCCCCCAATCTTTTAAAAAGACATGTATCAAGCTATTGTAAAGTCACTTAATTCTGCTAATTTGGAAATGCTGGTTCCAGAGGTGGCTGGTAGCCTCACTGCTACTACAGGTGCGAAGTGGTAAGAACAGTAAGCTGCTGACATGCCTATAACTACTGTAGTATTACAGTTATCTTAAAAGTGTCTGTTAAAATGATGGATGTACTTAATGGCAACTCAGCAACCAGGCAGGGGATTTATCTTGTGTAATTTCAAATAATAAATGACTTATATTACACATATACACAATATACAAAATATATAATATACAATATTACATAAGCAATCATCCATATCCTACATATTTTTTTCCCATGTGCACAAAGAAGTAATTAAGAAACTAGAAAGTGAAGAGCAGATCAAAGCCATGGTAGATGATATGCGCCTGCCTAGCCTGTGTGAGGCCCTGGGGTTCAATTGCCAGCACCATTCCAAAAAAGAAGGAATGAAATTGAAGAAAACAGAAAAATCAAAGGAAATAAAACTTTCTGGGGGAATGATTACTAAAACCAATAAACCTCTAGCTTGACTATGCAGTTTTTAAATTGAGAGAAGTCATGTATTAGAAACATGATTAGATACAACTACACTTTCTATAAACATTATAAGGCCAATGAGGAAATATAATTAACAATTCTGTTAGTACAGCCAGAAATTCACTTTAGGACATGTACAAATTCCTTCAAAGACTCAAAATGCCCTAAGTCACCCAGGAAAAACTAGTTAACTTGGATAAACCTACATTGTACTGACACAATTTATTTTGTAATCAAAACCTTCTTAGGACCAAGATTGCAGTATATTTCTGCAATCCCAGCTACGGGGAGGATGAGGCAGGAGGATCAAAAGCCAACAGCCAGCTTGGGCAATTTATAAGATCATGTCTCAAAAACATTTAATAAAAGCTGGGGAGGCAGCTCAGTGGTAACAGTGCTTGCCTACCATGCATGAAACCCTAGGTTCATTTTACACGCACATGCTCTCAACCTTCCTCAAATAAAACTCCAGGCCCAGATATATTCAATGATGAATACTCCCAAACATTTAAGGAAGGGAAAAAATATTCTGTACAAACTCTCCCAGAAAATAGGTGAAAAAAACTTCCCAACTCATTTTATGAGGCCAACATGACTGTGATTATTCAGCCAGACATTAAAAGAAAAATGGCATACAAATATAGTATCTTTGTTATTTCAGAGATATTATAAAACTTAACATTCCAACAATATAATCCACTAGGGTATAAAAAGGATAAATACATGATGACCAAGTGAGGTTATCCCATGAATGAAATATTGAGTTAATATTTTTTTAAAAGGCAATTCATCCTAAAGACTTAAAAAAAAAACACCCCACAGTCATCTAAAAAAAATGCAGAAAAAGCATTTGACAAAATTCATAATCTTTTTATGACAAAAGATACTGGCAAAGCAAGAATAAGTGGACTTTTACAAAAGACAGACAGCTAATATCATAATGGTAACAGACAAAACATCTTTCATGCAGACTGACAAGGTAAGGAAGTCAGTCATTTCTCACCACTCATCCTATGTCACATTGAGAGAATGAAAGACAAGAAGAAAAAAGAAAATAAAAGAATGCAGACTGGAAAAGAAACTTTCTGGCACACAGACAATATCATTTTCAATGCAGAAAATCCTAAGAAACCTACAAACATTCTACAGATAAGCAAGATTAGCAAAGTGGCAGGGTACAAGAGCAACAAATAAAAATCAATTGTGTCTCTTACTACTAGAAAGAATGACTGGAAACTAAAAGCCCAAAACCATTTAAATAGTATCTAAATATATGAAAACCAAAGGACATATTGTATCAAACACTGCAGCCATTAAAAAACACCTAGGGGTTGGGAATTTAGCTCAGTGGTTCCGCCACCTGCCTTGCAAGCACAAGGTAGTTCAAGTCCCAGGTACGCCCCCCCCAATCGCCTAAGAGAGGGGGCTGGGGACTTAGCTCAGTGGTGCCACCACCTGCCTCTCACGTGCAAGGATTTGATCCCTGGTATCAAAAAACAAACAAAAAACACCTAAGATAATGGAGAAATCCCATGTTTTTTAATCAAGGCAATATTGTTAAGACACCAATTTCCCCCAAATTGATGAAGATATTCAATGTGATTTCAATCAAAATCTCAGCAAATTTTTGTAGAAATTTATGGGATGATCCTAAAATGTGTATCAAAATGTAAAGAACTCCCAAACAGTGAAAAACAATTTTGAAAAAAGAAAAAAGTCTGGAGGATTTAAAACTGCCTAACCTTATAACTTAAAGCCATCGTCAGGCATGGTGGTAGACACCTTTATTCCCAGCACTTGGGAAGATGAGGCAGGAAGATCACTGCGAGTTTGAGGCAAGCCTGAATTATGTAGCAAGACCCTTTCTCAAACACATACACACACACACACACACACACACACCCTGAAAACAACTTAAAGCCATAATAATCAATGACAAGTATAACACTGACATAAAGACAACAGATATATAAAAGACTTCAGATACATATATATATATATACAAGAGCAACAAATAAAAAAAATCAATATATATATATATATATTCCACTGATTTTAAGAAAGATGTCAGACACAAATGGGAATAGCCACATGGGAAAGAAAGGAAAAAGAAAAACTAGCACAACACTCTGACAACTCAATACTTATAGAAATCAACTTGAAATGCATGATAGGACTTAATGTAAGAACTAAAAATTCTACGAGAAAGAAGATTCATTCGGAGGTAAATGGGTACATTTTGAGGATCTACTCCTTAGTGAAATAAATAAGTCACACATATGCAAATACCGAATAGTTTCTCTAGTGTGAAAAACTAAGAGTACTCAAGATCCTAAGGAGACAATTAGCAAATAGGAAGAAAAGGACCAAAGGTGTAGGGACAGTGAGAAGGATAGGGAAAGGGGAATAAGGGAAAAGGAAAAAAAAATATGAGAAAATGTAAAAATGGAATTAAAGTGTTTGAAGGGGGGAGGGGAGGCGGGGTGGGGACAAGGGGATAAAATGAGAACCAAGACCTGGCATGTAAAGGTATAAGATCCCAGTAATGAATGTAACTGTACTGTCTACCTAGAATGTACCAATAAATTAAATTTAAATAAAAAAAAAACTAAAAATTCTAAAACTCAATAGCAACAAAGGAAATTTTATTGACTCCGGATTTGTAAAAATATTCCATTACAAAAAAAAAAACTATAAAAGAAAAAATCAGATTGGGTTAAAAATTTTTAAAACTTTTACTCTTCAAAAAGAATAAAATAAAAATACAAGCTGCAAACTGGAGACAATAACTGCACATTTATTTGAAAAAAGACTTGTATCCAGAATACGTAAATAACTTTTACAATTAAATAAACCCAATTTTTAAAATGCAGAAAAGATTTGAACAAATATCTAGGCAAAGGCAATATGAATGGCACATAAAAATACTAACATATTGTTCATGGGAATGGTGCAACCAGCTTGAAAAACATCAGCAGTTTCTGAAAAATTAAAACATACACCTGACCATCAGTCATTCTTTTCAGAAGAAGCACTTGCCCAAAGAAAATACACGTGCACAAAAAGACTCGTATACGAATATTTAGAGGAAACCACCTATATTCCAACATAGCGAAAGGATGAACAAACTGTGGGGGGCTTGCCTCCCCACACAGCAGAATATTATGCGGTAGTAGAAAGGGAAAAACAAACTTCCAAAACATACATAACCAATGAATACCAAGTTAATTATGCTGAAACAACGCACACACTCAAAGAGGAAATATTACACGATTCTGTTTATATAAATTTTAGAATATGCAAACTGTATAGTCTATATTTTTATTTGGATGACACAAATATTTACATATATAAAATTTAAAAAGCCATATACTTAAGGTGTATGTAACACATAGAACGTGTTATATGATTCAATCAAGAAATGAGTCAAAGTTAATAGCAGTATTTCATGGACATTCCCACTTTTCCTCTCCCGGACTTCCCCCAGACTGACTGGCTGATCCTGGTATCTCTGGACTTCCTTCTTCTCTTGACACAAACTGCAAATCTAGGAAAGAACATCAGGGTAGGGTCTAGCTTCAGGATATTCTCCTTTGGGTGGTAACAGATTAAGAAAATGGGTAACCTCAGCTACTTAAGAGAAATACTAGTCTGTTTTTTTTTTTTTTTTAAATCTCACATTATCATCTAGAAGTCAAACTAATTAAGAGTCAGAAGGAGGGCATGGATCTGCTGACTGCTAGTGTTCGGTATTTATCGTATCTACATCTATATTCCATTTTATCCACTTAAGATTCCAGGGCATAGGATTTGGCTCAGTGTTTCTGTTGCCTGCCTTGCAAGCACCACACACACACACACACACACACACACACACACACACACACACACACACGAGAGAAAGAAAGAAAAGAAACGATTACAGTCTAGGTTCTACCTATAGAAATAAAAACTGTTGTAATCAAAGATGACTGAAATTCTAGCCAATAAAGATTCAAAGAGTGAAACTAAACTGAATTTTGATACACAAATGTCCTCAAAATAACCCAAATTTGCAGGAGAGGGCTACAATGAAAGTGTATATAGTCAAGAAGCCCACTCATTTCTCAAGGAACACACCCACTGGAGTTTTAAAACTCACCAGAGTTGTACATTTTAAAGCTCAAATGACAAACCTGTAAGAAAAACAGAGAGTAAAACAAAACAATTCAACTGATGGTAGAAACTCACACTAAGCACAACCAGATATATTTTAAAAGGCAAAAAAAAAGGCTTTAAGTGAAATCAATGCTCTAAAGTGATTAGAAAAACAGGCCTCATGGGTTTGGCAAACAGGCTTGATATTAAATTGAGAAAGTTTTATAACTAGAAGAAAAGATGTAAATAATAACTATCTTCATTAGTTTGAACTGGTGTTTTTTACTATTACATGACTTTTGCAAATATATGGTCCAAGAACTTTTTTACTATCAGTCTTCAATAGCTTATTTATCATCTCTGACATAAATTTTATATTAAAAACTATTCAACAGAATTCTAAAATGAAATTAGGTGTTCAAATAAATGAGAGTTTTTATAAAGAGAAAAAAGTAAAAAAATGCCAAGTTTGGCAGGTTCCAAGTTAAAAAAAAAAAAAAGAGAAACCAAAAATTCTGTTATGCCCAAGAACTTGACATTTTACATATATATATATATACACACACACACACACACACACACACACACACACACACACACACACACACATATATGTATTAGCATTACTATAGATTTAGTTATATTTTTACTTTTGATTACATAAAAACATCACTGTATCTTTCCCTTCTAATCGGGGACAGATCCTGACCTCTAGTCTGCCCCTTGACTTTGGTCTGCTTCAAAGCATGAGGGTTACCATTTTTGGTGCTGACCACTTGCTATAAACATGGCATCAGCTCACTCAAATGACAGGGAGGGGCAAGGTTATTTTATGACTTCACTATAGGATAAGTCTATTACAAGCCTAAGTTTTGTAGGTCTGAAATTCAAGGAGTATTGAAAAGAACCAAGAAAGAGGCTGGAGAGCAGAAAGTAAGTCACAGCCTATGCTAAGCCCTAGAAGTTACATGCCATTTCCCCCACTTTTTAGTAACTCACTCAAGGTCACACTGCTCGTAGGTGGCAGTCAAGGGGAGAGCTCAGGCTTGCCTCTCTGCAAAGTTCAAGTTTATACTGGCTCTCAACAATCTTCCAGTCACAGGGAGTCTCCAAATAAGATCAGCTTCCTGAAGGCAGAGGAACCTGGTGAACTAATAAAACAACTAATACTGAAAAACTAACAGCTAAAATAATAGTCAATAATAGCTAAACTAATAGCTAAAATAATAGTCTTGGAGTCCTACATCGAATCAGTAAAATGTAGATCATGGGCCTTCATCCAGATGTCCTGAACCAGGCTGTGGGGCTAAGCCTGGGACTCTGAAGGCTGTACTGATTGATACGCAAAAGCTTTGAAGGCGGGTGACTGAAAGATGGCTGTCATACTTTGACAGGTGGATGACCAGATTTGAAGGGGAGTAATGAAGAAAGAAAAGACTTACTTCAGCCTCAAACAGGACTGAGATGAAATATGCAAGTGAAAATACTGATGTGCAGTTTCAAGACAGCATTTGAACTTGAGTTTATAGCTGAAGACACCAACAAAGAGGTAAAAACTGAAGCTTCCCAAAACCACCATGGAAGAAAAGAGAACTGAAGCTTACAGTTTAACACATGGCAGGACGTCCCTCAGGCAGCAGTAGAGCCCCTGACAGTGGAAGTTTGTGAGCAGGGTCAGAAAAGACAGCTCATACCTATCTTGCAAGGTGAATGGAGGGTTTAACAGCATCAAAGGAGTACTGGAGAATCAGGGGAGGGCTTTAAAATAAGCCTGATTATGGAAATGGAAGCCACGTTAGATAGATTTTTAGGCAGCAGAGAGAAGCCTCAAATGGTCAAGAAAATGGGAATGGGGAGCCGTGGAAAGGAGGAAAAATGCTCTTTCTTGAAGACTGGAGAAGCCCATGGATGGGGAAACACACTGAGGATGAGGAAGGAGAGGTAAAGTAGGAGCAGATGCTTGAGGGCCTGTCTGCAGTAAGCTGAGACACAGGTTCATCTGTGTCCAGGCAGTGGGCCCAGTGAGGCAAGGCACGTTGCACACCTAACTGCTGAGCCACAGGCTTGAGGCCTGAAGAGCCACTGTGGCCCTGAATCACACACAGGAAAACATCTTCTTTTTTCTAGAACTGGGGCGCAAACTCAGAACTCTCTGCTTGAGAGGCAGTCGGCGGAACCACTGAGCTAAATTCCCGGTCCAGGAAAATATTTTCTGCTGAACCTTTTCTACTGAGAACTTTAACATCCCAATATTATATTTTTTCTGTTTTTTTTTCTTTGTTTTTTTTAACCTAAGCATTTTAAGGATTAAATTCCTGGTAAGTAACTGCTTGGCATAGATAACCTAAGAACAAGGGCATTCTCCTATGTAATTATACTTCTATTTTCACACCCAAGTACTCTTTTAATATTGATACATACTATAAACTTTTTTTTTAACAATCTAGAACCCAATCAAGGATGCCTTTCATCTGTTGAAACGTCTTTAAATTAGAACAGCCCCTTCAAGTATTTTTCTTCCTTGACATATTTTTTTTGTTTATTTTTAAGAGTAGGAAAAATTTATTGAGGGTAAGAAAGCTTCCATCTAAGAGACAGAAAGAGGACTGCAAATTACATTGCCTGCTCACCCCACTTCTCCAAGATGTTTTATACAGCAAAGCAATGTGGTGAGGCAGGTACAAAGTGGGACTAAACTATAAGACCCAACGGAAAATTACAAGGTGGCCATGAGGTGGGGCAAAACTACAACCAACAAATATGATTCCAAGTACAGTCACTCAGGTAATATTAAGTGGGGGTCAAATGGGGAGCAAATCATGTAGCAAGCCTACAAGGATTTTCAGTAAGGGTGGGTCAGGGATCTTTCTTGGAAAGGCTGGGCTAAGACCTTGGCCCCCTCACCCAGGTGACTGATACCCATTTAGAATATCAATCACTGCTCTTTATCTCAGGGGAAACCCAAGGGTATGGTAGTTTCTCTCCTTCTACAATTCTGGCCACAGTGAATGTGTCTTTATTGTCCTCCATGTTGGCTCTTTGCTGTGTTGGCTCCTTGAGGGTGGCCCTGTGTAACGACCTACAAGATATCTAATTAACTTACCTATCTGCAATACTTCCCCCTCTGAAGAAGTACCCCTAACTGTTGTGAAAGGCAAAGGGTGAAGACAGCTCTGGCTACTTCCAGCTGAAGAGGGTCATAGTTATGATCAGCAGTTAGAGTTACTCTACAAGGGTCTGTCTAAGGGCAGTTGATAGACACCAGGCATTGTCATCTTGGTAGCTGCACAGCTTTTAAGTCTGGAGGAGAGAAAGCCAATGAAACAGTTAAGAATGCATGGGCCAAATTATAAGGTGAGCAGAACTACTATGAATATAGCCCACAAAGAGGATAAGGAAAAGGTTCATGGGACTTCAGAATCCAACATATAAATCATTTAGTTTAGCAGTTATGAGCTGTTTACAAGGTTGATCTGGTGGATCCTGGTAAAAGAAGTCTAGCACATTTCTTATTAGTTCCATTTATATGACTGCTTGGAGTTTGGCAACCTCTAGGCAAGAATAAACAAAACTTTATAAAGAAATTAGAGTATGCATAATCTAAGCATGAGCACACTAGAATGAAAGGGCAGGTTGGGGAGAAAGTCACACTTAGAAATCGAAATAGTGATTGAACCTGCTGGACTTAAGAGTCTTTCATTGATAGAGGTTACCTATAAGTCTGATACTTTGTCATAAATGTCTCTAGTTTTAGCTGTAAGATAGGAGACAATTTGAAGAACTTGACATATAGTCTTAAAAAATCAAGACCTACTGTTTTATAGAATATCCCTAAATATTGATTTGCTACAGTGTTTTCTCATGATTAGACTCAGACTGAACATTTTTGTCAAATATAATAACATGTATCTATTCGGCAGCAGGTATCAACTTTGTCTAACATTACTGATGATACTAAATTGGATCACCTGGTTAATACAGTAACCACTAGATATTTCCACCATAAAGGTATCTTTTCCTCTCTTGTGAGTAATAATCCATAAGGAGAACTTTTGAGATCAATCTCTCACCAATAATTTTAGCATCCATAGTTGACTGCTGCCTGAATCAATGATTACAATGGTTGTTGGAAAGCTGTGATTTTCCAGTTCAGTTTAGTACATGTATTAGTTGGCATTCCTCGGAAATGCCATTTTTTATTTCTTCCTACCCTTTTTAGGTTCGCATATCACTTATGGATTCTTCTCCAAATATAATAACTATTATTGTTACTCTTTTTTAATGTTCAAAATATCCCAAATATGCCTGATGAGAACCCCTTAAAACCAGCTCTAGTGTCTTTCTGACATGCTTTCATTAGTCCCTGAACAATTCTTTATTTTCTGGAAAAAATTGTTTCAAAACCAGTTTGTAGTTTTCCTGTCTGAACTCTAAATGGTTTCACTGATGAATTCCAATTAACAAATAATGTTGAAACAGCTTAAAATAAACCAAAACAAAAATTTCAGTATTTTAGGAAAAAATTTAAAGCCAACATTAACCTGACACCAGAAATAGGCAAAAATATTGTATAAAAACTAAAACCAAAGAAAATAAGAACACAACTATTCTGGACAGCTTTGTCCAAGACTAGCTTTTTATTTTTTATTTTTAAAAATTATTATTATTATTGTTATTTGGTGAGTTGAGATACCATTATGAAAGCCTAATTGTGAAAAGAATTAATTCTCAAAGTGTTAAACCTTTCTAAGATAAATGTTTACTTATATGTACAAGAATTGAATAGTTTGGAAGATGATTAGTTTATAATCACCTCTATAATATTAATTAGAAGTTGTATAAATCTGGATTACATGTATAAATGTAAAAATTGTTTACAATATGCTGTTTGTTTTTGAATATTTAAATTTAAAAAAAAGTTAAATCTGTTCTCTAGTACATATATAAGTTGGGAAAGTTAATGCTCTAGTTTTTGGAAAATATCCCTAGGGGAACATACAGGTAATTCACTGCTAAAATTCAGTTGTTGGAAATATAAGGGAAACTAACTCAATATTTCAATTTTATCTGTACCCAGAAGCAGTAGACATGTAAACAAATGTGCAATAAAGAATTATCTTTTAAAAAATTAAAAAACCAACATCTTATTAATTACACTAAAATTCTTAACAATGTTTTACCAAATTGAATCCAGCAATGTATAAAAATGATTAATATAGGGCAGGGATTTAGTGGTTCTGTCACCTGCCTCGCAAGCGCAAGGTCCTGAGTTTGATCCCCAATACATCCCCCAAAAATCAGATTAATACATAACGATGAAACAAAATAATAGAAATGTAAGATTGGTTCAACGTTTTTTTAAAAAATCAATAGATTTTACCATATTAATATTCTAAAAGATCAAAAAACTAGTTATGGTAACCATTTTAATAAACAGAAAAAGCATTTGATAAATTCACTAATTCATGATGAAAACTATGCGAAATAAAAACAGAAAGACCTTCCTCAGCCTGATTTTGAGCATCAATGAAAAAAATCTATAAATAACATCAAACTAAAACTGGGAACAAGAAAGAATGCCCATTTGTGCCATTTTTATTTGACATTCTGTTTTTTGTTTTGTTTTTGAGACAGGGTCTCACTATGTAGTTGAGACTGACCTGGAATTCACTATGTAGCCCAGGCTGGTCTCAAATTCACAGCGATTCTCCTGTCTCAGTCTCCCGAGTGCTGGGATTACAGGTGTGAGCCACCACACCTGGCTTATTTGACATCATTCTGCAAGTCTTAGCTACTGCACTGAGACAATGAAAAGAAGCGAGAAGAGTATACAGTAAAGCTCTAAAGATATTATTTATAGATACTGGGTATGTAGAAAGTCCTAATGAATCTACAAATTTTAGTAGGTGCTACTCAAAGTAAGGTTACAGGATCCAGGGCTGGGGATTTAGCTCAGTGGTGCCGCCACCTGCCTTGCAAGTGCAAGGTCCTGAGTTTAATCCCCAGTACAAAAAAACAAAACAAAACAAAACAAAAACCAACAAACAAACAAAAAAGGATACAAAGTCAGTAAATAAAAATTGGTTACATTTCTATATAGCAAAGAATACAATTCCACTTATAATAGCACCCCAAAATATAAAAGAGGGATATATTTAACAAAATATGTGTAACACTAGTATGCGGAAAACTGTAAAATACTATTTAAGGAAATTAAAGGAGAACTCTAACTTGATATATCATGTTTAGGTATTAAACACTCAATTTTGTTTATGTTGCATGCCAAACTGATTCTACGGATTTAACATACTCCCAATCAGAATCCCAGGAGGCTTCTGTGTACACATGTGAAATTGATGTATAAAATTTAAATGGAAATGCAAATAACTAAATAAGCCAAAGCAATTTTTAAAAAGAACAAAGCTGGAGAATACCCTTCCTCCTTAAAGACTTACCAAAAAGCTTCAGCAATCAAGAAAGTGTGGTGCTGACAAAATGACAGATATGTAAATCAACAGAATAGAACTGAGAATCTATAAACAAACATGCACATTTATGGCTTGTTGATTTTCAATAAAGGTGTTAAAGGAAAGTCTTTTCACTAACTGTGCTGGAATGGCTGACTATTGCTATGCAAACATATTAACAATATAGATCTCTCATAAAAGATTCATATCCATTATATGTAAATAACTCAAGAGTTTATTAGCTAAACAACTAGATAATTATTGAAAAAAGTTAACTTAAATAATAGATCTATAGCCAAGAAATACAAGAAAAGATGTCTGATATCATTAGCCATTACACAAATTCAAATTAAAAACATAATGACATCCTTCTGCACACCTACTCACATGATGGACAGTGTGGACAAAGATGTCTGGAACTCTACACTGCTGGTGATGGTCTGACAGTTTCTTGTAAAATTAAACATAATCTTAACATACAACCCATCAACCTACTCCTAGGTATTTGCTTAGAAGAAATGAAAATATTTTCTCACAAAAAGACTTTTCTTGAATGTTTATAAAAGCTTTATAATGGTCCAAAACCTGAAACAACACCAAAGGCCATAAACAAATGAATAAATAAAATATATCTATATAATAGATGCCTATTCAATAATAAAAAGAAGAAAACTGAAGCTGAGCATGGTGGTACACATCTGTAATCCCAGCACTTTGAGGCAGACTTGCAAGTTTGAGCCCAGTTTGGGCAACTAAGTGACTTAGTGAGACTTTGTGTCAAAAATAAAAAAGGGTCTGGGACTGTATTTCAGTGTGAAGGCCCTGGGTACAGGGGGAAAAAAGAGGGAGAGGGGAGAGAGAGACACTCATGCAACACAGATGAATTTTAAAAACATTAACAAAGTGAATCAAGTTAAATACAAAAACCTCTACACAGTATGATTCTGTTTATTTGAAATTCTAAAAAAGACAACAACTATAGTTGCAGGAAGCAGATCAGCAGTTGCCTAGACAGTGATGAGAAAAAAGACCCTGACTACAAAGAGGCACAAAGGGCTCCTTCTGATATGATGGAAATGTCTTATAATGGTGGTGGCATTTTCACAACTGGATGTTTGTGAAACTAAAGTTCAGGGAATTAGCTCAGCGGTGCTGCCGACTGCCTCACAAGCACAAGGTACAATGTTCAATCCCCAGTACCAAAATCAAAACAATACAAAAACATGAATTTAAAAAAAAAAGCTAGTACATGATCTATAAAATCCAGTTATTTTACAGAGATGTTTTAGGGTCCCTACTGCAGAGGCTCTCCCCCTACCATAGTCTTTAAACTATGCATTTAGCTGTCACCCCAGTTTTGTCATTAGTATTAATTTTCCAAGTGTTGAGGTGAAAGGATTTGTGCTGCTTTTCTCTGTCTGTCTGTGCCCATGCCCACCTCCCACCTCCATTTAAGACTCCAGGAACTAGTTAGCTTTAAAAATCTGAGGTGGGGGGACTCTGAGGGGGCACATGCAGGGGCAAAAATCATGATTTTCACTTTAAAAATCAGATGTCTGTAATACATCACATATTTTAGAAGCTTTTTTTCTATGCAAATGTATAGTAAATTTCTGTTAAAAGTTAAAAATACCTGGCTACTGACTTAATATTTGAAAGAGTAATTTCAAATATGAATGTTTTCCCAAATAAATTCTTGAACCCACAGGCTTATATAAAAGTGCCAAATGTATAGTAACTTTCTGATACTTCAAGCTACTTCCAAACCAAGTGTTCACATTCCTGAAGTCCTACTAATAGGATAGCAGCAATCTTTACATACCCATTACTGCATACATACAGCTGTAGTCAGAGCACTCTTTTCCCCTCTAAATCAGGGAGCACTTACATAACTAGTCAAAAGAAAATAAAGGAGAACACCATCTCAAGTTTAGTCCAGGTGTAGTGACATACGCCTGCGATCATAACCCTCTGGGAGGCTGAGTCAGAAGGATTAAGCTCGGGCCCAACCTGGGCAGCCTGAGACCTTGTCTCAAAATACAAAATAAAAATAAGGGCTTGGGATGCAAAGGCCCTGGGTTCAATTCCCAGTACCACAAAACAAACCAAAAAACCTGGAGTTTCAATTCAGAGTACTGAGAACTGTTGGAAGGCATTCTACAGGGCTCACTCAAGGCTAATTTTTGACCTCTTCTTTTTCTACTACTTTTGTTTTTTTTGGTATTGGAGATTGAACTCAGACCTTGCGCTTTTGAGGCAGGCAGTGGCATGACTAAATCCCTGGCCCTTGACCTCTCCTTACAATTTTGCTTAAGTCACTTCTATTACTGAAATAGGCATGCAAGTCACATACCACTCCTTTAGAGGAAAATTAGTCCTACTGAAAAAATCACAGGGAAATACAATTAGGAAAGAAATCAATTATTTTCCTTAAAATAGTCAAATAAATGTTACTTAGGAAAACAAAAGTCACAGGATATTGAGAATGGTTCTATTTTTATCCTATCACTTGAGATACATATCCCTAAGTCAATCCAACTGCAGATTGTTTTTCCTTAAACTATACTTTCACTTTGAGGTAGAAAACATTAAAATAGAATAACCAGAGTACAATGCCTTAGCAACATCTACTACATGCCTTCTATATATTGAACACTGTTAGGTGATACACACACCAATAAGTAATGAGAAGAAAGATACAGATACCTTATGTAGGAATAAATTACCAAGTATAGGTCGAATATACCTTATCTAAAACACCTGGAACCAGAAGTGTTCTGGATTTCAGATGCTTTCGTATTTTGGAATATTTAGGGATGGGACCTAAGTCTAAACACAAAATCATTTGTTTTTCTTACATATCTATACAGACAGCCTGAAGATAATTTTATACAATATTTTTGGAGTACATTAATATTTGGGGGGGTTGTTGGGTGCTGGCGTTTCATGGTGCTGGGATCCAAACAGGGCCTGAAGTGATCTTAGGCAAGTGCCCTGTGCCTGTGTTCTGAGTGTGATCCCTCATATGAGGTCAGTTTCCCACTGTGGCATTGTATGAGTGCCCCAAAAGTTTTGGACTTTGGGTGGACAGAGTGGTGCATATCTGTAGTACCTACTACTCAGGAGGCTGAGGCAGGCAGATCATAAATTTAAGGCCAGCCTGGGCAATTTAGTAAGATCTCCAAAATAAAAAAGCAGGGGATACAGTTCAGTGGCAGAATGCTTGCCTAGCAGACAAAAGGCCCTGGATTCAAACCCCTGTACCATCGAAACAACAAGTTATGAACTTTACAGCATTTCAAATTCCAATCTTTTGGATTAGGGATGCTTAAGGTATTGTAAAATTACTAAAAATGAACTAGTAACTTCTATCAGGAAAGCTTGGCTCTTAAACCCCAGTCCACTCATCTATTTAAATATGGAAACATTTCTTGTCAAAAACGGTACTACTAAAGAGAAAGAAAGAAAAAAGAAAGAAAGACAGACAGACAGACAGACAGGAAGAAAGAAAGAAAGAAAGGCAGGCAGGCACCATTATATATAGTACTCGAGACACACCAGCCACCACTTACCGAACACGTACTGTTGGGGTCACCAACCAGCAATGATGTATCTGGCTGGATGTGACAAGCTTATGACTGAGCAAAACTTATAGGGTCACATAAACAGCACAGATTGTTTAAAAATTCCCTAGTGTTATGAGAACTATTGTTTCTACAAACCTGAAGAAATTTCCAGTGGATTCAGACTGTGAAAAAGTGTTCTATCCCTAGACAAATTTCAAAAGCTATTTTTTAATCTTTCTTTTGCCTGCCCATGGAAAAATGATCTAAATGTAATCCTGAATTCAGAGAGAAGTGCTTGCTTTGGCAGCACATATACTAAAATTGAATTCACAGAGAAGTAAAAATAGATGGAATTAGTCAAGTATCCTAGTGTCACTCTTTCAATTGGGATAGTTAACTAATAAGTAGCAAAATAATAATAATGTTAAGAATAATTTAGTAAAAGAGTGAATAGAAGCTATCAAATTTTATTTTGTTGCTATTAACTTGAAATAGGTAAATATATTTGCCTTTGTCATAAAGCAAGCTTCTATCATGAATAATTAATATGTTAGACTGATTCCTAGAGCTGACAGAATAACCCACCAAACACATAAAACTCAGAGTAAACCGGCTGCTCTCTGCTCTTTGCAGGTAATTTGGCAGAAGTTTAAATAGCAAAGTGTCTGGCATCCAACTCAGAATCTTTCTGGGGTGGTTTGTAGGGCCTAGAAGGGACAATTTCTTGTAAACTACCTCATATATTACTTTAAAGAATCTTTTTCTAGTTTTTGAAATTATTTCTACTTTTCAAATCTAATTCCTTGAGTGTTGTGATCTTATTTCTGCTTCTTTTAAAAATAATTGAATGCTCTGGTCTTAAAAGTACTTTGGAAAACCAAAGAGAACAACACAACAGTATAAACTCTAAGGACAGGGGTCCTCCTTTCCCATTTCTAAGACTTCCTTGCACAACCCAGTGTCAACACACTGGTCCTCAAGAATGTCTGTTGGGCTGAATACATGGAATACCTTCTGACTAAGAAGCGCGCCCGCTCCCCTGAAAATGAGTGTAATCTGGCTTGCCTGGTATTACATAAGTAGCCTGCCTATGTAACAACTACAGGAGGCAGCCTTGGTCTAGCACTTACTCTATGCCACCCCTACAGGTATCTTCAGTATCCACAACACCCAGAGAAGGTAGCTGTATGCCACAAGGACCCTGGGCTTGACGAAGGCTGGACGCGGTGCTCAAGCTCACAGGTCCACATTCCAAGTTAGTTGTATATTTAGTCTCCACATAGCTAGGCAGTCAGGCTTCTCATGAACTGATTATTTCCAGAGTGCTCAAAGGTCTGAATTCAGCCCCACCTGCCTGCCACTTAACACACATTTTTAAAAAGCACACTAGTTAGTTAAGTGAGTGGCAAGGGTGTTGAATCAGGCAGAACTTTAGAGCAGTTTTGACCTGCTGTAAATCTTAGTTACAGTTGCAGACCTAATATCCTCACTAGATTGTTCCCTCCATCAGACAAGCTACTCAATGTGCTGGCTTAGGTACACAGCTCCTCTTTCCTGTGACACACGCTTTGATATATATATCTTCAATCCTACACTATAATTATTTGTTTATACCTATCAATCTAACAAGAAATTCTTGGAAGCTAATGACTGTCTTACAAGCATAGCTCCACAGCTCAACAGTACATTCAAAATACTGGCTGCATGAAAGATGAACACTGATAGAAAATAAGAAGCATATCATAATACAGTTGGGATATTTTACTCATGCGTGAATAAAAATGGAATGTTTAAGAGGATTCTATTTATTTAAATCCCAAACCAAGTGGCCAAAAAGAGAGGAGAATTAAACATTAAAATATAAAGATCACAAGGAAATAAGAGATTTTAATAACTAATTCAACTGTATATAATAACTGTACACTCACTAAATTTTGCAATAGGAGATTTTTCAAGAGGGTTGACTGTAAGGATAAAGGGAAGGTGGACATATGAAGCATACTAAAAAACAAGTTTAACCTCTCAATATACAACCATACAATACCTCTGATCCATTTCAAGAGAAGAGACTCTCAGGGATAAGTCACCTGTCCAAGATAACCAAACTAGGCAGCACCAGAGTCAAGCTTTTTTGTAATCATACCATGCTGTCTTCCCACATAAAGCATCTTCCTCCCCCATCTTACACCATTTTTAGGCTAGTTTTCTTTCCTTCTTTCTTCTCTCTCCCCCACCCCACTCACAGAAGACAAGAAGACAAATCCAAAACTGTCTATGAGGCATAGAAACATTACAACAAAGCCACAGTGTTTTACTAAGGCTCTAAAACTGGTTACTCTAACCAAGATCAGTTTGAAAAGTGCTTACTTGTAAACCCTAAAAGCTAAATATTTTATTTAGAAGGAACAGTCTTGGTAAGAGGCAAGTACACTGAATCACACTGAATGTATTTGGAGTCTTCTGCCTCTCCTGATGCCCCCAGCACCTGCCTACTCAAGTAACTACCTAGAACTTGAGTTCTGCCCTTAGGCCTGCTCACCCCACCATATGATGGACTTTGCACGGCCAGAACTGTCTTTATCTTCCTAGACCCACCCCAGGCCATGGCACTTAGCAAAAACAAATTAATGAATGAATTTGCTAGTGCTCAGTCTAGGCTGGTGACCAGAAAAGAACTGAGGTGTGAATACAGGCTCTGAGGAGCTGTGTTTCAAAGAAAAAAGATTTTCTTTAATCACTGTGGTGTCTTATTGTCTTGAGTGTTATTTTTTTCTTTTGGTAGCAGGGATCGAACTTGGGACCTTGAACTTGCAAGGCAAGCGAGGTGCCACTACTGGCACTTGTGAGTGTTAAGATATCTATGTGAACTTCTGAGGTGAACACAAAAATGGTCACGAACCTGGCCCACCCTCATATAATTCCACTTCAACTGAGCTGAGCCCTGCAGAGCACCCCTCTCATGCACAACACAGTAAGTGTTCTCCTCTCACTGTGGCAAATTCACTCTGAGAATAAGTACCACCCCCAGAGGGGAGATGTTCAGACAGAAACAAATCTTTAGGAATGCCAGCAGCATTGGCACATGTCTGTAGGAGAGACTGCATAGAGCTTCCACTTGCCTTAACAAGATGCAGACAGAGCCTGACCTGGCCCCCTGGCTAATATCAGGGGTTCACACTCAAGTCTCTGATTCACTCACCAAGTCAGTTTTATAAAGCATAGACTTCCTTTCAGAATAGGACATGACAACATTTATATTAGCTGACTAACTCCCTAAAGAAAAATTTGTTAGAGGCATAGCAGTGCATACCTGTAATCCCAGCACTTGGGAGGCTGAGGCAGGAGGATCGCTTTGAGTTCGAGACCAGCCTGAGCTACATAGTGAGCTCCAGGTCAGTCTCAACTACACAGTGAGACCCTGTCAAAAAAAAAAAAAAAAAAAAAAAAAAAGTCTTGTGTTCAATTCCTAGTACCACATACACATAAAAGTAAATGTATTATGACTACTGACCAGTCCAAGTTAAGGTTTTACCTTCAATTGTACAAGCAAGAAATCACCCTATACATGGTTCATATCTAAGGCCAGCTCCTAACAACGGGGATGGCGGAGTATGGTCTTAGACAGACAAATGGAATTTTACATTTTCTTCCAAACTCCAGGCCTTTTTGGCCCCACCACAGCCCTTTGTACAGACTCCTTTCTCTCTGTCTTCAGATGACCAAATGACTACCTTGTTTTTAAAAACATTTCCTTTTCAGATCTTTGTTAATGAAACTTGCAGGCTTCTCTGATAGTTTCAACTGTATCTTTCTGTGCTGACAGCCTGTAGTCCCAAGTCTTAGTGCACTCATTCTACATGAGCCAAAAGTACATCCACACTCCCATTTAACAAAAGTAATGCAATACATGTCATTCAACTGAAACAAGGTGATGAGTGAGAAGCTGCAGGAACTGAAATGTCAAACTTGAAGTCCCAAGCTCACATTCGCACCAAGCAGCTGGTGTCCACTATGTTTTCTCCCTTCCCACGCTGTCTTTCCTACACCCTAGACTGCCTGATGTTATAGTAAGTCATGCAAAATTACCCACTTCTCTTCTACTTATCACCTTTCAAAGCAACTGGTCTGACCTATAATAGTTCAGGGACTCAAAAGGACTACCTCTAGGTCAGTCTATCTGTGCAAACCAAGATAATGGCAACATTCCATTCCCTCCTCTTTGGTGATGGAAAGTCACTTTAATAGTGCTATGGGCAACAAAGAAATAATTCCAGAAATGTTCTAGTATGAGCTAGAAGTAGAAAGCATGAAACTCACCCTCCAGGGATACATACTTGGGAAAATTTTGTTTTTATATTGGAGCCGCCATGGAATAGAACAAAATGTTTGCATACATGAATAAAATAAAACACAACACCTAGCTGGGTATGATGGTGCATGACTGTCAGCACTCTCAGAGGGTGAAGCAAGAGGACTGCCCAGTTTGAGCCCAGCAAATGAGTGACTTAGCAGGACTCTGTCTCAAAATAAAAATAAAAAGGGATAGGGCTATATTTCACTATACAGATGAAAAGGCGCTGGGTTCAATCCCTACTACAAGGGGAAAACAAAAATAGCACCTTAAAGAAACAGCTGCCAGTTAAGGGTAGTTCTTAGGCTCTCTTGTCCCAAAGAACTTCTCCTAGGGAAAGTAAGGCTATTAACGGTCGATCCAAGAGATAAAACTTCATGCACAGCTTCTTTTACTGGATGAAAATGATAAGAAGATAGAACAGAAACATAGGCCAGAGGAAATGAATGGTGTAGTGAAAAGAGGGAACAAAAGTAGAATGTCTTCCCTGTAGATATACCAGAAAACTAACATTACTTAATGCATGCAAAATGCCTAACAACTCTATTAAGCATACATATGCCCATTTTATAGCTGAGAAAAGTCCACAACTAATTTCCCCAAGGACATACACAGCTAGATAAATTAATCTACAAAGAAAAGCCTTCCATGGGGAAAGTCCTGACCTCATCTATTCACCAGGTGTGCAGCCTAGGCAGAAACCAGTCAGGCTGAAGAACAGGTGCTCAGTTGATTGGGTGCCAGGTCCCAGGACTGTGGCCAGAGGAGCCCAACGACTCAAGCCCATTCCTGCAGCAAGGACAAAATGCCAAGTCTGCCCTGCTGGACACTTCTACTTGTTTTCACCCAGGGATGTGTCAGTAGTAGCAAAGCAGAAGAAAGAAGCAGCAGGTGTCACGAACACCTTCTGGCTTGACTGTGTGCTCTGAAATTGGCCCCACTGACCTACTGACACTCAATCCTTCTTGGACAAACAAAAGCCAGTATGTCTGGTTTAGAATGCAGTATACAGAGGAAGAGCATAAAGTATGATTAAAATAATTATTAATCTTGTGTGCTTGCTTCGGCAGCACATGAACTAATATTATTATTCATCTCATATAGTGACTTCTGGCTTAAATAAACTACCTTTAAATTTCATCAACAATGGGCTGGGGATTTAGCTCAGTGGTGCTGCCGCTTGCCTTGCAAGCACAGGGACCAGAGTTCAATCCCCAGTACCATAAATAAATAAATAATAAATAAATAAATAAATAAATAAATAAATAAATTTCATCAACAGGTACTTACACACAGAAAGAAGACAGGAGTAAAACACAATACAAAGACAGCTGTGGAAGCTAAAGTGATAAACTAATTGATCAGAGCTGTTGCATATAAATTATTCTGTCAATATTGAATACACACACGTAAGTCTTCACAAGATCCTGGGTAAAGGTCAGGGAGAAAAATCCTGAGCCTACAATGCTGACATTTGTCAAAGACAACTGAAATTGTTGACATGCAGAGGATGCTGCTGCTGAAGGCCTGATAGGAAAACAGCACATGCAAGAAGGAGCAGCTGTTTCATGTGATAAACAGCAAAAGGGACTTGAGAAGTTAGCTGTGCTAAGTGGAGATGGGGGTAGGGCAAGGTTGGGGGGGAGATACCATTATTTTATTTTAATAGGAAAATAAAGTTGAAATATAAGGCACAGTAACTGGTACTTGCCTAAAATTACATGTCTAGCAGTTGCTTCACAAGTCTGAAAAGTCTGCCCAGATGGCCAAATACAACAGGCTGAGAAATTCTCAAAACTTTGTGAATAATCCATAAAAATTAATTTGAGTTATATCTGAAATTAACTACCTCTAAATGCTCAATCCCTAGCACTGGGTATGGGTACGCGCGTGCATGTTTGTGTGTACATAAGACCTCAAGAAGATGAAACTGTTTTCCAAGTAGTTAACCTTAGAACAAAATATTTCAAGGAACACAAAAATATTGGCAGGCATGAAAGTAAAACTCCCAATGTCTCACATCCAAAGATCACCAGCACACAAAGAGGCACAACAACATGAGACAAGCTATACACAATCAGCACAATTAAAAGGCACAGTTTATATCTTAGTTCTAAATTTGTTTTCATGTATACAGGTTAAGAAAAAAATCCTATATAAGATCAATCTTTATTATAAAAAGAAAGAAAAATGTTTGAGGCACAGGGAAACAATGCTGAAAGTGCTCTCTCTGTGGTAGGCAGAATAAGGTTTGCCAGCCCACGCCAAGATGTCTGTGTCTCATAATCTCATGATCCTGTAACTCTTTCAGGTCAGACGGACAAAGAGAACTAAGGCTGCCAATGAATTTAAAGTTTCAATCACTTGTTTTTGTTATTGTTGTTGTTGTTGTTTTGGTACTGGGGATTGAACTTGGGACCTTGCGCTTGTGAGGCAGGTGGTGGAACCACTGAGCTAAATCCCCAGCCCTCAATCACCTGATTTTAAAACAGGGAGATTATTCTGGATTATCTGGGTGAGCCCAACATCTTCAAAATTGGAAGGAGTCAGGAGAGAACCAGAGACAGTAGCATGAAAAGGTGCCGACCAAAATTTGCTAGCTTTAAGAGGAGGAAGAGGCCCAAGTCAGACTGTGGGTCAAAGCTGGAAACTCAAGTAACTGAATGAAACACAAGCCTATCCATATTTTTATTTTAGCTCATGAATATTCATTTCAGACTTCTAGTCTCAGAACAGTAAGACAATAAATTTGTTTAAAGCCACTAAGTTTGTGGTTGTTACAGCAGCAGGGCACTAGTACATGATTCTATTCAACAATAATTACTGAAGTTTTTGTGTAGCAAAAGGTCAGGAATAATACTGGAAAATAACAGTACTGTTCATACTGGAGAGTAATAAATGGTGAAGATGTAGACTTGCTTCTACACACAAGGAGTAGGGACCAATGTATATTCCTAGCCTAAAACAACCAAAAACTCAGACACAATACAGTGAAAGATAATTTTGAGATCCTAAACACCAGACAATGAAGGACAACAATCCCTGAAAGATGGGAAATGAACAAGGTGAGTCCTATGACTGCCCCAGCTTACCAACTTGGGAGTTACCAGGCCATAGTGCAAGGAGGGGAAATTGGTGGAGCCCAGTGAACTCCAAAAAGAGACAAAGGTAAGAATCCAAGGAAACCAAGACAGTGAGTTCACAGGAGAGGATACTGAAGGAGAAAATCAGACACCCGCAAGAACAACAAAGAGCTCCCCATCAAGCACATGACATAGTACCAACTGCATGCACAAGTGGGTTAACTAAACTGGGGTAAGACCAAAACCCCAAAGAATTAAGAGGGATCAGCGTCTGATGGTCATACAGGGTCAGGAAGACTGCCTGTCTCCCAGTGAAAGTGGAAAAATCCTTAGTTCACAGAACACTGGATCGAGGACTCAAGAGTCTTGCCTCAGCTTTGAGGAATAGTCCAAAACTGAGCACTGCTCCAGATCCATATAACACAGCTTTAAAGCAAGGCCTCAAGGAACTAAGGATATTGGTGAGTGGCAGAACCT
The DNA here is from genome assembly GCF_012274545.1 of Fukomys damarensis. NCBI lineage: Eukaryota > Metazoa > Chordata > Mammalia > Rodentia > Bathyergidae > Fukomys > Fukomys damarensis. The sequence goes on from NW_022900921.1 coordinate 41,981,719, forward strand.
TTAACTAATGTGTGAGGCTTTAGGTTCAATCCCTTACACTGTGTGTGTGCAAGCACGTGTGCACATGTGCATATATTTGTGTGTGTGTGTGTGTATATAAGACCTCAAGAAGATGAAACTTTTCCAAGTAACTTAAACTTTAGAACAAAATATTTTGAGGAACACAAAAATATCGGCAGGTGTGAAAGTAAAACTACCAATGTCTGACATCCAATCAAAGATCACCAGGCACACAAAGAGTCAAGACATGAGACAAATAATCAATCGAAGCCAACCTAGAGTTAGCACAGATGTTAGATGGCAGACAACAAAACAGGCATTATAAATGTGCTCCATATGTTCAGAAAGTAGAGAACTAGAAGATATAAAGAAATGAAATTAAAGACATGAAGCTATAATGAAAAATATAGATTGAAATATATATATATATAAATATAGATTGAAATATATATATATAGATAGATAGATATAGATATATCTATCTATCTATATATATATATGGGATTAATGGTAGATTAGACACTGCAAAAGAAAAGATTAAGGAACCTGAAAGCATAGTAGTATATGGAACCTAGACAAAATAGAACACTCAGAAAATAAAAGTTCAAAATACTAAACAGTACAGTGAGCTATGGGATTAATTTCAAGCTACTCCATGGAAAACTAGTCTCTAAAATTGGTATGGGAAGGCAACTAAGCAAGAACTTGAATCAAAGTAAGATTAAATTTAATTAAATTTCAAAAGGGCTGAGGATGTCATTCAGTGCTAGAGTCTTGCCTACCACGTGTGAGACTCTGAGTTCAAGTCTTCCATTACCAGACAAGGGGGAAAAATATCAAATACCTTATAAGAAAACAAAGTATTCCTTAAAACCAAATATGCAAAACTCCTAGAAAAATTTTAGCAACTCCCCACAAACCCTCAATATATTAAAGACAATATAACAAATAAGAAATGCAGTTGGTAATTTCATATCAATCTTTTAAAAACTCAATAGACACAGAAAAAACATGATAAATTCAACATTCATTTGTACATTAAAAAAACTCTCATCAAACAAGATATCAAAAAGAACTTCCTCAAAGAAAGTATAAAAAACTATAGCTGAGGTGGAGATTTAGCTCAGTGGTGCCACACCTGCCTTACAAGTGCAAGGTCCTGAGTTTGACTCCCAGTATCAAAACAACAACAACAACAACAAAAACTATAGCTAATATCATACTTAACGGTAAGAGTGAATGCTTTCCTCTAGGATTCTGAACAAGACAGGAATATTGTCTCTTACCATCTCTATTCAAGATTGCACTAGAGAACTTGGGCAGTATAATCAGTCATGAAAAATAATAGGTATTCAGATTGGAAAATATGAAGTAAAACTTATTTGCAGACACAATCAGCTGTGGAAAAAAGTCAATGGACTCTACAGACTATCAGAACTTAAGTTAGTTCACCAAGATTCGAAAATACATCAACATAAAAAATCAATTTATTTCTATATTCCAGTAATAAACTACGGGTAATTTGAGACTTTTAAAAATATCATTTAGAACAGCACATAAAGATTTAAAGACATAAATCTGACAACAAATATGTATTTTACACAGAAAAGAAGACCAAACACTGGTAAGATGTCAGTTCTTCCCCAATTAATCTACAGACTCAATACCATCTCAATTAATATCCATGAAGGCCTTGCTGCACAAATTGATTAACTCTAAAATTCATAATAAAATATGAAAACAGAATAAACAACTCTGAAAAAGGACAAAGTTGAAGGACTAACACTATCTGTCTTAACAATTATTTTAAAGCTATACTAGTCAGGTCAATCTTGTACTGTGTGATCTTGTTTACTGGAACAAGAGAATAACAGACACCAGAAACAAACCCACGTATGTACAACTGTAAAGACACCACTGTGGGGGAAATACAGCAATTTCAACAAAACAGGCCCTATAACAACTGGATATTAATATGCATAAAAAAGAATTTGGATCTGTATTTCATACATTATGTAAAATGAACTAAAAATGGATCACAGATGTAAAGAGAAGATCTACAACTCTAATTCTAGAGAAAAACATGGGAGAATCTTTGTGACCTTGAGTTATACAAGGACTTCTTGAATACAATACCAAAACATGATCTATATAAGAATTGATAAAATGGACTTAACCAATTTAAAACATTTCTTCAAAAGACACTGGTAAGAGAATGACAAAACAAGCCTCAGATTAGGAGGGAATTTTTGCAAGAATATACTGTACTTCCAAAGGACTTGTATCCAGATTACATATAGAAATCTCAATCTCAAAAATACAGCAAATAATTCAACATAAATGTGGGCAAAAGTTTTTAAGAGACATTTCATCAAAGATGATATATGGATGGCAAATAAGCACATGAAAAGAAGCTCAACATCTTTATTTACCTGGGAAATACACATTAAAATTACAATGAAACATCTGTTAGAAAGGATTAGAAAGATGACACATCTGTTAGAAAGGATTAGAAAGATGGACCATATCAACTGCTGACAAAGATAAGGAAAAACTGAAACTTTTTCTTCTTTTTTTGCCATGCTGGATATCAAATCCGGGGTATGGTGAATGCTAGTCACGTGCTCTACCACTGAGCTATATTCCAGAGCAGAACTGAAACAATAATACATTGGTGGTATATGAATACAAAATGGTATATATATAGTTTTCAATTTTGGAAAAAAAGCCAGCAGTTTCTTAAGTAAAATGTATGACTATCATATGATCCAGAAATCCCATTCCTAGGGATTTACCCAAAAGAAAAGGAAATAGAAGTGCTTGCAAAACATTTACATGAATGTTAATAGCAGCTTTGTAATCGCCAAAGCCTGGAGATACCTTGAATTTCTATCAACAGATGAATGGATAAACAAGTCACTGAATAGTCATTCAATGAAATACAGTACTACTCAACACTATAAAGAAAGACGTAAGTGATAGACAAAAGTTGGATGGATCTTAAAGGCACTGTACCCAAAAAAGTAGTCTAAGAACCACAGTGTCAAAATTACACACATTGTATGACTGCATTTATATGACATTCTCAGAGACAACTACAGTATATAGTCTATACAATCTAAATACATTCTATAGTATAAAAACAGATCAGCAGCTCCCAAGGTTTAGAAATGAACAGGGGGTGACGGTACAGGGGTAGAAATGCTGTTCTGTGTACTGACTGTGGCAGTGGTTACACAAATCTATAATTCGTTAAAACTCATAGGAGTACACAGAAAAACAATTTAAAATTTGCTAAGTTACCACAGTCCCCCTCTGCCCTGCTGCTTTCATTTGTCAGTATATCTGGGAAATCACTGAATACCATATTCTAGAGATCTTCCTCATTCTTTTTTATATGCACACAGTAATAACTCATTATGTGAATATGACAATTTAATCAATTACATTATGGATATTTAGACAGTTTCTGATATTTTTCATTTACAAATAAATCATGCTACGAATAAACTTATATATGTGCATTTGGGTTGTCAGAAGTCTGTCTTCAATTCCTAGAAATGGATTGCTAAGTTAAAATTGTAAACATGCACACAGTTTTATTAGATACTGTACTGAATTTTGTTTTCATTAAGATTGTACCCTTAGGGCCAGGGATTTAGCTCAGCGGTTCGGTGGCCTGCCTCGCAAGCGCAAGGACCGGAGTTCAATCCCTGGGACCAAAAAAAAAAAGATTGTACCTTTTTTGCACTGTTACCAGTAAGGTATGAAAACAAGTACATTCTCACAGCCTTACCACAAGATTTGTTAAACCTTGAAATTTTACCATTCAGGTAAGTGAGAAATGACATTTCATTTGCATTTATTTTTCCTAAGACAAAAAGGATATCAATTTTTAAATAAACTTTATTTAATATAGCTTTACTGAGATATAATTCACATACAATTTGCCCATTTAATGTACATAACACATAGTTTTTTAGTATATTCACAGAGGTATACAACCATCACCATTACCTAACTCTAGAGCATTGTGATCACCCCCCAAAACTCTGTACCAATTAATAATTATTCCCCATTCTTTTCTCCCACAGGCCTAGGCAACAACTCTATTTTCTCTCTACGAACTGGCCTACTTGACCATTTCATATAAAATATTTAGATGCTTTTTGTGGTCACAGATTGTCTTTTGCAAGTGGATCTGTTAAATTTTCATGTTTTCAAGGTTCACCTATGTTGTATCATGCATCTGTACTTCACTTCTTTTTTTACAGATAAACAATATTCTGTGACATCTCCATTCATCAGTCAATAAATACATTGTTTCTATTTTTTGGCTAGTATAAATAAATAATACTGCTAGTGAACATTCCTGTATATATATATATATATTTTTTTTTTTTTGCAAGTTTTTTTGTTTTTTCTTCTTTTTGGGCCCTTTCTTGGGGCGGATTTGTTGTTATATGATATCCTGTATATATATATATATATTTTTTTTTTTTTGCAAGTTTTTATGTTTTTCTGCCTTTTGGGCACATTCCTCGGAGCAGAATTGCTGGGTTATATGATAACTCCATATTTAGCATTTTTAGGAACTATAATACTAGACTGTTTACCAAAGCAGTTGCATCATCTTATGTTCCACAGAGCAATACGTAATACTCCCACATCCCTATGTCTTTGTCAATTCGCATTATCTCTTTTATTATGGCCACTCTAACAATGAAGTAGAATCTCATTTTGGTTTTCATTTGTATTTCTCTTGTAGCTAATGGTGCTAAACATCTTTTCATAAGCTTATTGTGTGTTATCTTTTTTGGAGAAAGGCCCTTTCAGGTTCTTTACCCATGTTTAAGAGGGTTGTCTCTTTATTAAGTTCTTTATATATTCTAGATATATAGCCATAATCATATGATTTGCAAAAATGTCTTACATATTATTAAGGTATCTTTTCACCTTCTTTAGAGTGCCCTTTGAAACGCAAAAGTTTTCAATTTTGATGAAGACTAATTTACTTGTGTCTTCTTTTGTTATTTGTGCTTTATGTCATGTCTAGAAACTCAATGTCTATAGTAGGCTGAATAATGGCTCCCCAAGGTATCTACGTCCTAATCCAGGGAATCCTACATTTTATGGCAGGATGGATTCTGTAGATATGATTAAATGAAGGACTCTGACATGGGGATATTGTGGATATCAGGAATGGCCAAACAAAACCACTCAGAGGAAGAGAAAGCAATGTGCGAATGAGAACAAGAAGCTGCCTTGAATCTAAAGGATGGACAGATGGACGCCAACAGCCAAAAAATACAGGAATCCTTTAGAAGCCAGAAAATTTAAGGAAATGGTTTTTCCCCTGAAGCTCTGGAAGAATCACAGATCCACTAACACCTTGAAGTTTGACTTCTGCCCTCCAAAACCATAAGAGCATATCTTTATATTGTTTTAAGCCATTAAAGTTGTGTTAATTTGCTACTGCTTCAACAGAAAACTAATACAGAACCCCAGGTTTTTAAACTTAGAGCTGGTCACAAAGGTACCTTCTTGTCTAGCACATATCAAAACTTTATACTTCATATGTCTACTACTGGATTTTCTATTTTGTTCCACTAATCTGTCTTTTTACACTCCAGTACCTGACCAATTCCAATTATATAACAGCTTAAGAGAATATTTTAAAAAGTGCTTGTGCGAGCCACCCTTCAGAACCTTCCTTTTGCAGCATTTGTCCAGCATTCCTACATGTTTGTTTTTCCATATAAACTTTAGCATCAACTTCTCTAACTTCATAAAAATTTTGTTGGTATTTTAAAAAGTACCAAGTTAACTAGGAGAGAACTCTTGGCATTATGATACTGAAATGTTCCTAGCCAAAGCACAAGGAGAATCTTTTTACTGTTCAAATCCATTCTCTGTCCTTTAAGAATGTTTTAGTGTCACTCAAATTCTGCATTTTCTTGTTAATTTTTAAAACTATGTTTTTGTTGTTGCTGCTATTAGTATTGATAGCTTTCTGCAACTCCTGAAACATGCCATAAACCTTTAAAAAAATTTTTTTTAAAGTTTTGGTTAAACAAAAAGAGAAAAGCCCACAATATAAAAATACATGCACCAACAAGAGGGCACATAGTGTATAGAGAAGGGTGTGAGAGATGTGGCCTGGCAGCTCCAAGTAATCCAGTCTAGTGGGCCCCAGAGACAGTGACGGCTTTTCAGAAGGAACACCCAGCCATTTCTCTGCTGCCATTCCAACTGCCCAAGTCAGTGACCTAAAGTCAAATGCCATTAATACAATTTCACTGCATAAAACATAACCTCTACCTCTAATAACCTTGAAGACTAAAATTAAAAAATATAAGAACTTTCCTAATTATCATCAAGAGCATCTAACTTCAACCAATTATTATGATTATATTTCACAATGAAACATGTAAGGTATTCACTTAAAGGCCAGAAAGACCAGAAAAAAGACAAAGTGCCTTTTTTCTTATCAGTTCTATTTAACATTGTTGTAAAGCTCTAGCCAACACAATATTTCATACTTACATTTTAATCTTATATATAAAAATATATTGCCACGATGAAAAGAAAATGAAAAAGATTATAAAGATGTCAACAAGATCCAAATTTATCTCAAGTTTTATCAATATAATTCTAATCAAAAGACAAATAGGAATGTTAAATATTTTCACAAAATGACTTTAGGATTTATAGGAAATAAAAACAAGATAGACAAGAAAATGCTTTTGAAAGAATAATATATAAAAATATATTGCCACGATGAAAAGAAAATGAAAAAGATTATAAAGATGTCAACAAGATCCAAATTTATCTCAAGTTTTATCAATATAATTCTAATCAAAAGACAAATAGGAATGTTAAATATTTTCACAAAATGACTTTAGGATTTATAGGAAATAAAAACAAGATAGACAAGAAAATGCTTTTGAAAGAATAATAATTTAAAGGGAGGAGATGACCTGCCAGGCTGGCTAATAAAACATATAAATAAACTGTATTGCTTAAAAAAAATTTAAACAGAAATTGCAAATATAAGAAGGAAAAAAACTTTTTTAGAAATCAAGACAAAGATCCAACTATGTAACAGAATGTGAAAAGGAAACACTGAATAAACTGCAGTAAGTGTTATTAAGGAAACCATATCTGACACCAGTATACTTGAAAGAATTAGATATTTGCATTTAAAAATAGAAACCTAAAGTATTGATATAATACTTTATGCACAGAGCTTTTCAGGTACAAGGAGAGGCAGAAACCAGAAAAGTTAGCAGATGTAGCTAACAAAATGATAAAAATCAGAAAAGTAAAAATACAAAAATTCAAATACAAATACAGACCTGGAAAATTATCAAGTCCTTAATTTTTCTTTTCTTTTCTTTTTTCTTTGGTACGGTGATAGAACTCAGGACCTTGCACTTATGAAGCAGGTGGTGGCACCATTGAGCTAAATCCCAGGCCCTATCAAGTCCTTAATTAAGCATTTTTTTAAGTTAAAAAAATTTCAAACACCACTTAAAAAAAAAAAAATCACAAAAACATGATCAAACAACACAATAGAAATACTGCACAAATGACCAGCAAATGTATAAAAGTGTTCCATCTAAAATGAGTGTGGTAGTGCACACCTGCAAACTGAAGCAGAGGATTATAAATTTCTTCTTCTTTTTTTTTTTTTTTTGGTTTGAGACAGGGTCTCACTATGTAGTTGAATCTGACTTGGAACTCACTACGTAGCCCAGGCTGGTCTCAAATTCACAGCGATCCTCCTGCCTCAGCCTCCCAAGTGCTGGGATTACAGGCGTGCACCACCACATGCTCAGCAAAGATTATAAATTTCATCTAGGCAACCTAGCAGGACCCTGCCTCAAAGTACAAAATAAAAAGGGGCCTGGGATGTAGTTGAGTATAAATGTGCTGTGTTTAATTCCCAGTATAATCCAGAAATCAATCAATCAGTACATCAACAACAGAAGTGTTCAGTCTTATTAATATAATTGTTTTAAAGTCAAAACCGGGTATAGCGGTGCATGCCTATAATCCCAGCACTCATGAGGCTAAGGCAGGATCGTTGTGTGATCTAGGTCAGCCTGAACTACAGTAAGTTCAAGGCCAGCCTGAGCTACACAGCAAGACCCTGTCTCCAAAAAACCAAACCAAATAAAAAGAAAAAAATAAAATAAAAACCTGACAACTTTGTTGGCAAATTCGCAAGAATGTAAAAGAATGGAAACAGCCAATACAGGAAAGTGAGCAATATTATTGAATTGATATGGTCTTCCTCAAAGGCAATTTGGCAGCATCTTTTATTTAAATGGGAAAGGAGAGAGGAGAAGAGAAAGGTCAAAGACCAAAAACATGGATGCCTGAAGCTGGTTCTTGATTTGTTACAATTTTTCACCATTTATTAAACTATATTTTATAATTTGTTTTAGTTTTACAGTCAACATATATTTTTGCTTAATTAGAAAAATTTCCAAAGTAAAACAAAAGCAAAATAACTAAATTATCAAAACAAACCTTGAAGTTGTAAATACACTTATTTTATGAATACTGTCTACATTACTGGAAGTTATTAAAATGGTGATTAAATTTACAAACAAGTACTACCAGCAATACTGACAGCCACAGGTGAATTATAGCAAAGAACAAACACATTTGGGGGTTGACAGAGAACTGTCTCCCATGCAGGGTTAATGTGAGCATTAGATAAGCCAGACAATGTAATCAGCATGCACCTGATACAAAGAAAGTGCTTGACAAACATTAGCAATCCTCATTAAGCAGCAGCATCAGGCAATTATAGGCATCACTCATTACAGACAAGCACTGATACATACTTCTGAAATAGTGACAATCAAATGTATATAAAAATTATCATTTAGCTGGGTGTGGTGGTGCACGCCTGTAATCCCAGCACTCAGGAGACTAAGCAGGAGGATCCCTGAGAGTTCGAACCAGCCTGAGCTATACAGGAATTCCAGGTCAGTCTCAAATATATAGTGAGACCCAGTCTCCAAAAAAAAAAAATTATTTCCGCAACACTTTTTCATTCTAGTTCTCCCTTGGTACAGGTCTCATCACTTCTTCCACAGCCTCAGTTTGGATCTGAAATGTGCTCCACAGGTCCATGTGTCAAAAGCCTGCTGCCAGTGTGCTGCTGTTGAGTAGTGGTAGAACCTTTAAAACATATGGCCTAGTGGGAGATGTTAGGTCACTGTGGGGTGTCCTAAAAGGACACTGAGTGTGAGCTCAGTGTCTTCCTTTCTTTTCCACATCCTGGCCATATGTGAGCAGCTCTGTTCAACCATGGGCTCCCTGCCATGATGGACTGCTCTGCCACAGGCCCAAAAGCAATAGGACCAGCTAACCATCCCTGGAAACCTCCAAAGCTATGAGCTCAAATAAACTTTTTGAAGGTGATGCATACCTGTAATCTAGCCTGGACAACCTAGTGAGACTCTCAGAACTTAAATTATAAATAAAACAAAATAAAAAGCACAAACTTGTTTTAAAAGGGCTGGGGATACAAGCTCAGTGGTACAGCACTTGCCTAGCATGTGTGAGGGTCTTGGTTCCATCCCTAGAACTGAAAATAAAAAATTTTTTTCCCTATAAGCTATCAAAGGTATCTGTTATTGTTAACAGAATCTAGCATCACCTACCAATACAGAATTCAGCATCTTGAATCACTTTCTTCTTTTCTTTCTGTGGTGCTGTGGATTGAATTTGGGGTCTCCACCATGCTAGGCAAATGCTTTACCATTGAATCACATCCCCAGCAGTTTTCTACTTTTTATTTTGAAACAGGGGGGTCTAAGTTGCCTGGGCTAGCCTTGAAATTTGGATCCTCTTGGCTCAGCCTTCCAAGTTGCTAGGATTACTGGTGTGCAGCAGTGAACCTGGCTGGATGTAACATTTAAAAGGGGTTCAATAAATTGAATGTGGTGGCACACACCTGCAATCCAGCTAGTTCAAATTCAAATTCAGCCTGAGCACTTTAGCGAGACCCCGCCTCAAAATAAATATTTTTTAAAAAGGGACAAGAGCGTAGGTCAATGGTAAAGTACTTGCCTAGCATGTGTGAAGCCCTGGTTTTAATCTCCAGTATCCCGTACCCCAATAAAAGAAAAGAAAACCCCAAAACCCCCAAACAAACAAACAAAAAACAAACCTCATGTCCAAGGGTAATACAACACAGAATCTAACTCCCAGAAGCTGCTGATACTATATAGGTATAAATAAACATAGATATACTGAGGAAGGAGTTGACAATATTCAGAAGTCATTTTCTATTTACAAGACTCTCTAGGATTCCAATAAAACTGAATCTTCCTTTACATCTGCTTCTTTTGTCTTATGTTACTCTCTCTTTTGTTTTATGTTACTCTGTTAAATTTCTCACATATTGTTGTCTAGCAGTAAGTCAAGAGAAAGAGAAGCTGCCTACTTCAGTAAGGCAGACCCCTAAATACATAATAAGCTCCTACATTTGGACCATAACCACTGCTACATTAGCTCCAAAAGGTAAATTCCCTCTTGGTAGTACTGATCATTAAATTACTGTCCATTTGCTAGTCAAAAAGCAGTACTTCAGATAACACTGTATCACTAAGACATAGGGGAGCATTTTTTAAAGTGGCTCAATTTTATCTCAGTGTTGTTTGAAAGCAGACTGTATGCTACCAAATCCCTCTTGAATGACAAATTATATATCATAAAGCTCTTTACAAATGTAGTCAAGATATAAAGAGCACCTTTATACCATAATACCCCCCCAAATCTTCTGCTTCCAGTTTATTTTCAAAACAAAATCAGGTGGGGTCCATTGCCATACTATGAATACAAACTGCTGATTAACTTTAATCAGTAAAGTTAGCATATGCTATTTCTCACTTTACCTTTGAGACAGATTTTAACTAGTACATTCTTCAATCTAAATGTAACAATTATGTAAAGTAACGATGTAAAATTTTAAGAATCAAACTGCCATATCATTTAGAAACAATTAAAACTGATTTAAAAAATACAACTACTGGAATTAAAGAGGGCATAAAATACATTTCATTTTACAGACAAGTAGCTTGAAGAAATACCTTAACCATGTAGTACTTTTTCTTGTTTCAAAATTTTTTTTATTAAAAACAAAACCCTACATATTCACAACTATCAGCCACACACTGAAATCTTGAGTTAAACAAGCCCATTGTGGTTTTCAATATAATAAAAAATAATACTTAAAAAATAAGTCTAAGGAAATGAAAGATTTGCACATTGAAAACTATAAAACACTGCTCAAAGAAATTAAAACACAGATAAAGAGAACACTATCCCATGTTCACAGATTGGGAAGAATTATGATGTCAATACCACCTAAAATGATCTACAAATTTGATGTAATCCCTATCAAAATAAAAATGGCCCTTTTTTCAGAAATAGAAAAATGCATCTTAAAATTCAGGTGAATCTCATAAGACCTCAAATAACCATACTTGTCTTAAAAAAGAACAAAACAGGTTTCATACTTCCACATCTGAAAACATATTACAAAGCTACACTGATCAAACAGTGTAGCACATGCAGGAAAAGAAACACATAGAGTAACTAAATAGAATAAAAAGCTCAGAAACAAACCTTCACATAGATGGCCATGAGGGAAGGAATGAACAAAATATGATACATAAGAGTATCAGTTTAACTAAAAAGGAAGGAAATCTTGTCATTGCTACATGAATAAAAACTTTATAAACATCATGCTAAGTAAAATAAACAAATTTAAACACACACACACACACACACACACAAAAAAAAAAATCCTGTATGCTTCCACTTATATAAGGTACCTGTAATCAAATTCATAGGAACAGAAAATAGAATGATAGTTACCAGGGCCAGTGGTGGTAGTAGGGAATGGAGGGTTATTGTTTTATGGGTATAGAGGTCCCAGTTTTGCAAGATGAAAATATCTACAGATCTGTTACATAACTATGCATCATTATCATTGCAGAACTGAATGGTACACTTACAAATGATTAAGAAGGCTGCCAGTGGTACATGCCTGCAATTCCAGCTATTCCAAAGGCTGAGGCAGGAGGATCACAAGTTCAAGCAACATAGGGGACCATGTCTCTAAAAAAATAAAAAAGGCTGTGGCTATAATTCAGTGCACCCTGGATTCAAACCCCAGTGCCCCTTTATCTCTCTTACCCCAAAATACTAAGATGGCAAATCTTACTTTTTTTAACCTTAAAAAAACCAAATAAATAACGCAGCCTTTACATCCTTACAAGAGAGCATGTTATGGATCCCTCTTAGATATTTTTCAGGCCTCTGACCTATGTGTGTATATAACAGAAGGAATAAAGCAAATAGCAAAGGCTAATTCACAAACATCTTCACAAGAAAGAACAAAGCGCCTGAAACTAACTTTTTCTGAAGCCCTTGGTCTAACTGAAGTCTGAAAGAGATATGTCATCATTATCACCCCCCCCCAAGTAAATTCTACTGTCAGCTCCTGGATTATCTCCAGTACCTCTCAATCCAGGGTCAGATTCTGACAACCTTCCACACTATTAGCCTAACTTGGCATGCCAATCTGGAGCTAGAATATTCACAGAGCACAATATTGCTTAATCTTAACCTATGCAATATAAGCTGGTACCTAAATGGTTTGGTTCTAGGTACAGGTGGCTCGGGATGGAACTCTAGCCCTATAGTTTACCAGCTGTTATCTTGGGAATATTACCTAACCTCTCCATGCCTCCATTTCACATTTGGGTTCTATGAAGAGCTGAAAACCTTAAAACCCAAAAGTCATAGGAGTGATGATTGAGGTAAATATACACAACTCATTTTAGTTACAAGTGAGAGCAGCAATGAGGAAAAAAAAGGTGGTATCATCCAATGTTCTATTAAAATAGATTTCCTAATGACATCTACTCCCTGTCATGAGGTTTTTAACCTACCCTATAAAACCATGTCACAGGTACAAAAAGTGGAGGATGAGGTCAACTTGAGGAGATCTTCATTTGAGAGCTAAGTACATGCTCCAGATGTCGACAGAGGTTCTACCCAATAGAAATTCCAGGCTGGGTGAAGAATGACACCTATGAAATTTTACGTGTAGTTAAACAAGGCAGTACATGAGAAAGTGTCACAATTAATGATAAATGAGTAACAAAGACAGCATGAATCCACTGGAAGCAAGAAGGACTGAAAATAACAGGGAAAGGTGGGATGTGAGAGCTCACTGCAATGCCCCAGGATGAAGGTGTTGGAGAGCTGATCAAGGCATGGTGTTACAAGCACTGATGCCCTTGATAAAGGGTCAAAAATGAGTCTAATGGGGCAGAGAGACTAATAGTGGCATTAATGAGAAACTGGAGGCAGCACAAGACAATTCTGCCTCAGACATATGTGGTGTGCGTGGACACACACATGGAAGAAAGAGAGCAGCAACAGACCATGATAACCAAGTATGAAGTTTAGAAATAAAATAGTGCCAGCTCATAAAATGTAATAAGGGAAAAAAGGCCTCTTGGTCTGGCAAAGCCAATCAGAAAACAAGACACATGAAGGTGAGAGAGACTATAAAGTATCAAGCACCCAGCAAAGATTTTCTTCCAAGATTAGTTGTCTTATCACTAATTTGGAAAAAAAGATTAGTTGATTTTACACCTGTTCCCAGAGCTGATCTTTCTCGCAGGTACCTCTCAGGATCCACTCTGAGAATTAGAAAGAGGAGCTGGGTATCGTGGAGAAAGCCTGTAATCACACCCTGGGAGACTGAGGCACGAGGATCACAAGTTCAAGCCTCTCTCAGGCAATTTAGTGACTTAGTAAGACCTTGTCTCAAAAAATAAAAAAGAGCCAAGGGTGTCACTCAGTGCAAAGGCCCTGAACTCAATCAAGACCCACCCACCACCAAATTAGAAAGAGGAAGAAAATAGCAAGAGGAAATGAGAGCATACTTTTCTCTACAACACGTCTCCAGTGCTCTTGACACTATGAACTTTCACTAAAAGTGAGCAACGGAAGTTCCTTAGTGAAGAACTTATTAAGTAATATTCTATTTAATAGATCCTAATTTAAAAGGTAAGTCATTATGCCACAATACAAAAGCTTAAAACAATTTGCTCTTAAGACACTTTAAAATAGATCTTTATAAAACAATAATTTGGTTTAAGAAAAAGTATATATCCTAATCAATCCTACTACTCTAAGACAAATCACTATTAGGCTTTTAATCTCTCTTTTTTCTGGCCTTTAGTAAAAGCATATTGCCCTAATGGTTTATACAGAAAATATTGTGTATCACTCTGCTGCAATTATGGCACAAATGTAGCTTAAAACAAAAATGTGTACATAAAACTATAATATACTGGTGAAAAGTTTAGTCTTAACTGCAATTTATTGTTATTAACTGCCATTAATGATAACACATATGAAATTCAGATTTAAATGTCATGACCCAAATGATCATATACCTGAAATTTTTATTATTTACTAGATATCTAAACTGTAGCTTCTGATTTATAATAAATGAAAAGGCCCCATGCCTTCTAAAAACTCATTTTACAATAACACAAAACTGCATGTTTTAAGATGCTGTTTTGGAACTCTTAATAATGCCTGATTTTTAACTTGATTACTATATTTACACTCATATTTCACTATCCATATTTCTCAGGGTCTAGATTCTATCCTTAAGAAAAATCTTAACACAAGATAACTAGGACAAGCTAGTTATCTGTAGTAACTACAGCAACCTCTACCTCTGGTGACTATTTCAAAGTCCTTACTAACTTTCCAGGTAGCCAAAATAGTCTCAAAGGTCTCTTTCCTCTAAGCTACTGATAATACTACAGATAACAAATCAATTCAGATAAAATGTTAACATACAGGAGATGTTAAGACATATAGATGTTAAGAAATGGCTCAGACTTCTGGCTTGAGAAAATTAAATCCAGTTTGAACATGAAAAACTGGATTAGGTGATCTAGCTAAGTCTGCAGCTTTTCTCTGGGAGACTGAGTTTTATCTTGTTTTGGAGATTTTCTAGTCAAATTCTACTGCAATGCAGGAAAAATACACAAGCAAAAGATCTCCAGAGACTCATTAAAACTGCAAATAAGTCTTAACTTTGACATTTTTTTCCCCAGTACTGGGGATTGAACTCAGGACCTTGCACTTGTGAGGCAGGCATGCCACCAGTGAGCTAAATTCCCCCACCTCCTTAACTTTGACATTTTAAAACAGTTGATACTTAAGACACAAAACCCCTTGGGATGTAAATTGATAAGTTGAACTTAGCCATCTTTAAAAACCTGCCCAGACTTGCTAAAAAACTCATAAAGTATTCATTTGGGGTAAGTGTTATATTTGTGACACATCATATGCCAAACAGTGTCACAATCACGTAAGAAAATCAACTGCACCTCTAACTCTAAAACAATACTGGGATTTGATCATTAAGGTTTAAAGCAAAGGCCATTTGTGGAGCTATCTTCAGGGAATATTTAATTAGGACCAAATGTTTGTGAAGAGCAGAAGCCTATGCTTTATATTAGTAGCAATCCTGTCAATATCTTGAGTGACTACTTTGCGCATACAAATTCCTCATACAGATACAGTATGGGCCACAAAAGATGTCTGATTCGGCCAAGACCACTGGCTAATTAAACCGCTTCTTTTCTTACTTAATACCCTGGCAGCTACTCTCTTGGCCAGCCCTTAAATACATTTATGGATTTCAGAGAGGTGCATTAAAACTCCTAAACTATGCTAATAGGAACTCATCGAATATATTTTAGACTGACAGTTCTCAAACAACAGGTTTGTTTACTTAACTGTACCTAGAGAATTAGCATATAAAATGGCTGTTGGAAAAATAAGCAGACAAGGATAATAAACTTAATGCTTTAGTAGACTCAATTATTTCACTTCCCTGCACCAATAGCGTTGGACGATAGTCATTCAGGCAAACAAAAGCTGTGTCTACTGTGTACCTGGTGCTGTGGAAGGCAAGCAAAGAAAAAGAAAAGAAACCATACAATAACCCCAAGGTCTATATAGAGCGCCAGGAAACATGCCCATTAAATTATTGCACTACAGTGGGTTTATTGAGTACTCACTGCATACCCAAGTGCTGGGTACTATGGTCACCCCTAAGAACGTTTAACTTACTGAAGACCAGTAAACAATGATGAACTAGGACAACTCCAGGCCTGGCTAGTCTTAAAGGAGCAGTATTTTATTCTGGAAACATGCTTATCTCTCTGTCAATCTTTTCTATAGATGGTAATTTTCTGCATAATATCCACCTGTTAATCCAGACTAAGGTTGCCCAGAGAGTTAAATGAGGGAATGCAATATTTTTAACAAAGATAAATGAATAGTAAGCTGAAACACATTTACACTTAAATGGTAATTTTGTTTGTACATATTCTTGCCTTCAATAACAAAGGTAAATATGGTCATAAAGTAGAACATCCGACTCGAAAGTCACAACGGCAAGAAGTTATTTTCTTGCAGTTTGCTTAAGGTGAAACGGAAGCTAAACAAGTGTTCGTTACTCCCCCCCAACCGCTCACTTTTAGTGAATTCTTCATAAAGGTTCTGTGACCACTCAATCCCACAGGCAGTACAGGCAAAATTACAGATTGGGTTTTCAAGATGACAAAATAATTTTTAACCCTGTCAAAAGCACCAGTTTTACAGCCATACAACACGAATGAGTTTATAAAATAGGGGCCTTTACCTGTTAACTATAGTTTAAAGTTTTGTAAGGTGCAAACCTGACATTTGTTTCTTAAAGTCTTACACAAGAAAGGCACCGAATCACATGAGTATCTTTAAGAAACGTACACTGGCTTTCAATAGCTTACTAGAGAACTAAACAGAATTGTATTTAGAGCTATTGATAAACGAAGCAATCATCCATACCGCAAAGCAAAAGGGCACGAAAAAGCTAAAGAAATGTCCGAACAAATTTAAATTTTGCAAGCTGTGTTTCGAAGCTTTTCCACCAGTGTGGCTATTTTTACTGCGACATTTTCAACGGGGCTACTGCACGCCGTTATTTAAAACCGCAACCCAGAGAAAAGAAGTGTCTTAAGATTTACCTATTAACATCAGTCAAACCTAAATATATGCCCCTTCTATCTTGCCGGCCAAGTGGCAAAAATGTACGAGAACTCAGGAAGTTTTGAAATTGCGGTGACAGTAGACAAGGGGAGACGAAGGGAAGGAATCAAGGAGCGGAGAGCAACTCCGTGCGCCTGACGTCCAGAGCAAGTTCCCGGCTCCGGATGGGACTCGACCCGGCAACTTCCCGCGGCCTCCCACCCTTCGCGGCCCCGACGCGGCCTCCGCGAGCGCTCGGTGACAGCCAGCTCGGGGAT